>NC_134758.1:2614096-3232131 GCF_050436995.1 Anticarsia gemmatalis
AGAAATAATCTCTTAAGATCGTCGCAAGAGTATTATCGAAAAAAGGATTAAATTTGTAGAGCACGTTTTGGAGAATATATTGTTTCTAATACTAAACGCAACAAAATTTTGGAAAAATAGTGCGAATGCTAACAAGTTTAAATAAAATTACGATTCATTTACTCAAAAAAGCCAATAAATTTTATATTACCTGGATAAAACGAAGATTTATAATACCTACTTAAAATAAATGTGCTGAAAGTCTAGTTTATAAAATATGAAGACCCTAGATTTATCAACAAAGGTACGTTTCCGTTAAAAAAGTCGACTACATTCTTATAAAAATTGGCAGACATCCAAGATTCCGTCGCCGAGACTTATTTTTTCAAGCGCCAAGCAACTTTGAATAACATTATCATATCGCACATAACATTAAAAATATTACAACACACTTTTATTATAGTCACATACACGAGTTTTCGAGTATAAGAATCCAATAAAGAACTTATTATTGTAACGAAAACACTAACTTTGTTCCAAACTGTGTTATGAAACTATATTCTCAATAGAGTTGGCACTCAGGTTGTTAGGTCCTATTGTACTGCGATTTTTTTAAATACGATAGGTATTTGTTAAAAAAAGAGCACTGAATTTTGTAAATATTTGACATTGAAACTCAAGGAATATAAATTTTGCTAAACGAAAATGTTAGCTTAGTATCAGAAAGGACATAAATCAAAGAAATAAAATTCTATTCAGTGTCCCAGAGTAATATAGAAAAGGTTCATCCTAAAAGTAACTAATAAAGTGTGTCCAGTCGTCTTACGGCGCATATTTTCCAAATAAGAACGTAGGCTGCGTTAGAAAGCGTAGGCGAACATTGGTAACGCTCAGTCCGTACACAACCAGCGTCCGATACGAACCTCTGTACCGCCAGCCGCCGCCAACTACACGATAAACAACAAAACTTGGCTGTACGCAGCTCTACACAGACACGCCAAATAAAAAAAAACTAAAAAGAAAATAATTCAACCGCGTTCTTTTTTCAAATATTTTGACAGTTTCAGTAAGTGCGTTCCCGTTGTACAATTTTGTTGACTATATTACAGTTATTTTATGTGAATGTTTTCGAAATAAAAACTGTGGAATAAAGTTGACAAAAAGAACTAAACTTGTATTGTTTGTGGCGGTTTACGAGTGTAGTGTTGCGAAGTTGCCTCGTGAAAAGGTTTGTAAACATCTTTTATTTTTCTTTTTGTTACCTTTGTACGATGTTGGAGAGTTGTTGGTAGATTATAAAATCTACGGTTGTAAAAAGATTTATTCCGGTTTTATATGATAAGATAAAATTTATTCTAATACGTTTATTACTCGAGATAATTTTAATGCATAGGCACTACATGGATTTTACGATGAGATTATAAGGTACTCTATGCTTTTACTTTATTAGCGTTTCTGTAGAAATAAATTTAATTAACATGGCCTGTTTTTCCTCCCTTTTGATGGTAACCACATGGTACGGGAGAGGCTCTATAAGCACTTTGCTCTAACATTTTGAGCATCTGCTAATTACAGAATAAATTACTCATTATAATAAATTTTCATTATAATTATATTAATCGTATATTATATGAAAGTATCGCTTGTTTTCCTGTTTCACTTTATTTATTTGCAAATAAATATACAGAAACAGGTAAAAATTCCTCGCGTTTTATATTGATAACACTCGAGGAATATTTGTTAAGTTGTTGCAATGAGGTTATTCCTAAGTAGGTATATATTCTATATATTCGGATCTACTTAAATAAAAACATCATATTTTAATTTCAAAAGTAAATTGACGTCAAATATCGAATACAATGTTCAGAGAATTCCATTTCCGTAATTCAGACATGCTGTCGCGAAACTAAACGAAACTTTAACAATTAGTAATACTAAACCGTTCGTTTCAAACGTTAGGAGCAAGACAGGAAAGTTTTAACGACTAAAATCAGGTCGGCGACAACTCGTAATGATGTTATACGGTCTATAGTCAAAGCTTTGAAACGACCAGTTTTAAGGAGACGCCCATCACCGTCACATTGTCAAATTTCCGCGTACAAAGCAAATTTTTGAAATGGAATTCCAAAAATCAAGGCCCTTTTCAACACCAAATTTTGTGATGACGATGAAAATTGAATTTCTAAGTAACGGACTGTTAATTTGACGTTTTAATAAGTTCCGTTACAGCTTTTTGCAGAATCAGATTGCAGAAAGACTTATTTTTGAATGTCAGACTGTATGACTCTATCAGAAGTTACAAAGGCAGGAATTACAATTTAAAAAATAAAACCATTAATGTTTCGTGCTAGTTTGGTAATACACATTATACTTATGAATGTCTTTTCGTATGTATGCTTCATCAAAACAACAACCAAAACGCAAATCAATTTGACAAACTAATAATTGACAAAAATTAGCACATTTTACAGCTTACATAACCTTATACGTATCTTTCAACGACGTCTGTATAACCTATCTTGTCATCTTAACCAAAAAACAAAATCCAGACGTATTCACATACATATTTGAATAGACAAAAAGCAAACATTCCTAGTGTTATTGTCTGTGTAAACACATTAAACATATTTCTTATCGACAGTTGAGATAGGCAAATCTGGGTCATTGATTTCCCCATTCAATTGTTTTATTGGTAGGATTTCGTGTCACTCTACGGCTCTACGTGATGGTGACTCATGGAATATATTGATGTGCTTTTGTACGCGTATATCTTATTATATTTAGGTGTCTGTGAACGACGGTACTTTGAACATTTTTTGTAAATCAACGATATAGTTAAGCAAGAAAAATTACGTAAGGGTCTTGATAGAGGTTAGAATTTTTGTATTGTATAAATGGCGTTTATTGTTTAGAATTAAACTTTTGGATATGATTTTTATGCCTGAGTAAATCTTTTTAACGATGTTAAATAAATACTATGTATCAAATCATGTTACAGATAGCATTTTGAATTCAAAGTTATCTTCACAAGTGTTTTGAAGACGCAAATGCAAGAATATGTTATCATCTCGTTATCGCTTAAATTTATTAGAAAAACGATATTTACTTCTTACGTATGTCAAAACAAATCTTATTTCAGACTTAACTATAAAACGCTTGACACTAAGACGATACGTACTAAAGATTTACAATCGGGCTTCACTTAACGTAGATACATAGTTATTATTTATGACCTTCAACAATTAAATAACAATATTGTATTCAGTATTATTCCACTTTTTTGATAAAACATAAATTGAATGTAATAAGATTAAAAAACGCTGCACAAATTTTCAGCAACAAAATTGTTTGCTAAAAAATTGCCACTTCCAACAGTTTATTGTGCAAACAATATCGAATGTATTGATGCAAAATGACGAGCAGGTGGACAAAGTTGGATAAAAATATTTTTACATATAAATGAAAACTTTTGCAGTGTTTTTCTTTAGGTTTTGTACTTTTATATTAGTTTTTTGGAAGGTATCGAAAGATGTGAAATTGGTCGCGGACGCGTTGGAAATGTTAATAGTTGTGATATCTTATTTGTTACCTGACGAACAACGTTTCAACCAACTTAAATCAAACGTTTAGTTTAAGATCCGTTCAGCAATTTTTAGTATGATGTGTACAAACTTGACCGCGTAACAAATTGATCTTAGATCGTGAACAGATAAAATATATATTATACCTGTAACTTACGCAAAAAGGTAATAAGTCATATTTTTGTATTTGTCTAAATGAAGAACATTTTTGGCGTAGTTTTATTTATTTTAAAGAGACGAAATAGATATTTTTTCTCCGTAAAATATAGAGCTAGTGATAACATTTGAACGATTCTTTTCAGAACTAAAAATGTATGTTAATAAAATTTCTCTACCTGAACCAAGTTTCCACTACATACAGATTTTCCTGGAATTAATACGAGTTCTATTTTTAAAATGAAGGAAAATATTTTTCTAATAAACCGTATAGAGAAATGCAGCCACGACAAGTTTTAAACAGCCTTCTTATCGTGTTTATAGCCAGTTAGATGTACCGATGATATATAAGTATTTTTGTGTCTACGGAAACATTTAATTTGGAGACAACGGTTGTGGTAGTTATGAGATTAAGGTACGGTTCCACCACTTCTGGATAACTAATAAATAGTAATGTTTTGACAGCGGTTTTCATACATTTGCTGGCACTTTTTGTAGCACATAGGTAATTTAACACTCATTCACAAACTGTGAATGTGGCCAACAGCGGTTTGTGGAAAAGTGTCGAATAGCCTATCCGATAGATAGAGGGACAACAAACATATGACAATAACTGACAAAATTTGACCTGATAAACTAACCTGTACTTATTAAGAAGTAGAGAAACCAGGTTTTATTGTATGTAACTAATATTGCTGATGAACTAGCACATTAAAATGCAAATGACATCTGTTGAACAAAGATGACGTGACTATTCAATCTAACTAAGAATAAAACAAACATGGTTTAAAGATACAGCCAATCTTTTTATCTTTCGTTATCAGCTTCCAAAAGTCAAGTACTCATACATGTAGCGTTTTTAGATAACACATCATTTTCCACCGAACATTACGTAATTGAAGGTTTTTCGTGCACTACCGATACTCAGTAATGAAAAGATAGGAATATCGCCTGATGTAAGGCTTATCTTGCGAATGTATTTGATGCATTTACATCAAAAGACTTGCGGGAAACCTTTTTGTGTATAAATAGAATTATGTATTTTTGTTCTAACCCTTTACTGTTAACTGTATCTAAGCTAGATAATGATTAAACGTGCTGCATTGTCACATATACAAAATTATATTGTGGCAATAAGATCGCCTTGTATTTCAAGGGGCTTGACATTGTACTTGGCTTACGTTGACGTATTTCATACATCTTTGCTCACATCTAGAGGCATAAAAAAAGAAAAGATACACAGTAGCTATGGCTGTCTGGAAAAAAGTATAAGTGCTAAAAGTAATAATCCAAAATATACTACTACCATATACTCAATATTAAAAAAGTTTTAGAAGCCCGAAACAATACTTATGTTAAGAAAAATAGTGCCTTAGTCAAAAAATCCGTGAATTCACATTAAAGCTTAAAACACCGACCTCTTAGTCCATAAAACCAAATTTCCCAAATGATCAGTGAACCGATTCAAAACGGCTAATTACTTTGAATGTGTCGAAACCGTCAGCGGGTGATGTCTCGGACAGCTGCCGCTAAGGAGTCGGCAGCCATTAGTAAACGTGAACAAACATTAACGCTAAGTTCGACAACTGTCATTATACTTAGATACTTTGCTTGTCATTAAGAGCCTTCAGTAGAAAACTATAGGACAATCCTTTCTAATTACTTTACCGGATGTTTGAAAATAATCTTTTTTTAAATATCTTGAGAAGATGTATGCTAAAGACTGCTTTAGACACTTATAAAAGAAATAGAATCTTTCAGACATTTAGACTTTGTAGATGTAAAGACATTAGCAAAAGAAGGTCATGCGTGGTTAAGTTTCCTGACAAGTCATCAATCGAGATGCGGGTGTAGAGCTATGCATGACACCACAGGCTTGTTCAGTAATTTTGTCAGTGTATGGTAACCAGTATGTATGATAAGTAACATTATCTTGTAAAATAGGCTTAAAGACTATCAGAATGTATTGTGTGACACTAGCGGCCCGCCAGGGATGCGCCCGGTTTTAAAGGGAATTTTACAAAAAAATCCGTTGCGTAGTTTTAAAGGAAGGGGACTTTGTTATTTATATATTATGTAACGAAGTAGACTTGACAGTGTATGATTTTCAGTATATATATATGACAAGCTGACTTGTTTTGTTTAGAATAGTTTCCAATATGCATGACGCAACTTCTACGACATACTTGATCCAGTATAGGCAACGCATGAATACAGTACTTAACTAGAATTCCAGCAAGCATTATTATTTTCCCAGAAATACTCTGCTAGTGTACATTAATTAGCAGCCTGATGTTGAAAGTTTCGTAATATGTCCGCTAAATAACAGGCTTGCAGCTCAAAACGTACTAGACAAAATAATGCAGCATTAGAACCTAGCTATATAGAATAAGTGAGCTTGAAAGAGACTATCAATTTCTAATATTTTCTCCAGCTATTGTCGTCTCGAACCTAATGCACTCACTTAGTCGCATCTACCAAGGCCCGTAAAATAATATCTCTTTTAAAAGCGAAGCAACTTTGCCTCACCCTAAGGTTAATTTTTCCTCTTAAAGTTGAACCGTGGCTATGTACAAACTTGCAACTATTTACATAAAGCTATTTACAAGTTTTGAACGCATGCGGTGAAGTTTTTTCTTATCTTACACCAAGGAGAATTTAAGCAACTTTGTAAAACGATCGTGAACAAAATTATAGTATAATACGTGCGTCGTAAAAGTGATTTCAACAGCAATCAAATATCTTGAGATTATCGCTATAGTATAGAATGAATTAATTTTGTAATGTTTTAGACGACGAAAAATTGTTTATGGTCGAAGATGAACCAAGGCATCCATAACAACACCCTGCTTAGAGGTATAAACGATTTTGTAGTAACTACATACAAAAAAATCTATCTCAAGAAAATGTGTATTGCTTTTTTGGACGCGCAGTGTATTTGAAGTTACCTGGTTTACCTAATATTCAATGTCGTAGGCATCTATTTTTACACACATACCTGCAATTTGGGTGCAAAAAGATATTACGTATCATTCATGACGTGTTATTTATAGTATTGCTGCTTTGAAGATATTGTCTGCGTGATTTATTATGACTTATAAATAGACATTTGAAAACAAAAAAACGTAGACATCTCAAGTAATTTTAAGATAATTCATTCATTGATCCGATAAATTCAATGAATCAAATCGAAAATCTAAAAATAAGATATTTTTCAAAAGATTATAACAGATTTGAATCACGTCTACAATCTTCATACGAGTTGGTATGTCACGGCGTTATCTCGCGAATATACGTACCTATATAGATGGTCTATTAATTTCAGGCATTCAGTTTGATCGATTTGCGGTCGCGATGAGTTGCCGAGCGATTTAATTCCTGTCGCGTGCGGTAGCAACGTAAACACGAAATTGCTATTCAGCCACATTCTAGCGCTTAATGACTTCAACAGAATCTCGATTGTACTCTTTGATGGGTACTAGATTAAAATACGACGAACAGAATATAAACAAAATTCAATTAGTCAAAGCTTGCTCACTTATTCGTCGACGTTTACGCTTGCGTTGTCGATTATAGATTTCTGTGATAATTTCTTTCACATATCTAAATATCTGAAGACATTTTTCAGCATTCTCATTGGTTTGTTAGGCACGATAATTTGCAATACATTAAAGGTTTTTCTATATGTACTTATGTATTTGCTGCTTTTTGGTCCAACTATCATACAATCGATCAATTTTTTGAGTCCATTTATCGGCTTTTTAAACTTTGTCTGTGCACATGACTTAATATCTTTATTTTTAATCAATCAAATATAAAAGGTACCGCATGTCTTTTTGGGATTAACAGTCACAAGTTGAAATGGTTGATATTATCTAAGATATCGGAATATCGTCCGTCCGATGAGATTACATTAACAATTCACATGCAAATGCACTATATGGGTCGCATCACTCGCATCTCTGCGTAATCTTATCTGAGATTAAACGTAATACTACATAGCAAGGTCTCTACTCGTAATAAATAAAAAATAGGAGTAAAAAGTAACATTAATAATGTCTAAGTAAAGAATGTAGTTTTTATATTTAATTACAAAGTAAATCAACATTGACTGTAAATTATAGTGATGAACTAACACGTGGCGAACAGAAGTCACTTTTCGTTCTTATTTGTACCTTATATTATAAATGCGATTGTCCATCGGTTTGTCTGTTACGCTTCGACAGTCATAATGATTTGATGAAATCTGTCGAAATTTCTATATTTTTTAGTTTGTCTTCGTTAACGATATCCGACCAAAACCGCGTGCGTGAGCTCTCTCTCTTGTAAAATAAAAAAAAACAAAAATAAAGAAAGAGTGCGTGACAAGTCTATCACAATTTTTCCACCATATTTCACAAATAAAAAAGTTTAATTGTATTTGAAAAGAACATGGAATCACAAAACAAAAGATCTTGTTTTTGCAATAAAAACTTTTTTACTGCTTTTTTGTAACATAAAAATTTGGAAACAAGTTGCGACATCCTTAGGACTTTCAACGGAATTTGTTATTTTCTAAAAGTTTGTTTTTTGATACTTTAATTTTTATTATAAAAGCATAAGGTCAAGAATATTTGGGCGTAGTATTCTAGGTAAAATTTACAAACTTTTAAGCCTAATTGACTACCTGTAAAATCTAAATATTTATCACTAAACTTAAGTTTATTTTCTGATGTCTGAGGTAATTTTACAAATTAGAATGTAAAAACTTATAATAGACAATTAGACATAATTTTTCAAATGTTCTTTTTTAACAGTTTCTAGAACAAAAATGTTAACTAGCATGACTATATAGATTATACATTTTAGGAAACTTCGTAAAGTCTCCAGCAATAATTCCTTCAATAAATAGATTTTGTATGTACTCTTCCGTAGAATGAAAGAGTCTCGTAAATCTTGCTTCGTAAATTGCTTCCCCTCACGAAACAGCTTTGTTTAGTTCTATCTAGTAAAAGAAAGCAACTTGTTATTCCTTCAGTAGAAAATATGAGGAAATATTCGGTGAGAAAATGGAAAACAAACTTATGGTGAATGTTATTCGCTTTTATAGTTATTTTGTTTTATGGTACGATAACTCATGTACAGGTGAATGTAAGGGAACGTTTTCCAAAAATACTTATGATCGATTCTAAAATTACTCTTGGGGATAACTTTACGAACTTTTTTCTGGTATAAAATATGTTCATTTGCTATAAATAAAATCACTTTGCAATTTCTTACAATAAAATAGTCGATTCAACCGTTTTATTATAAAGGGAAAACTACTTGTGTCTAAGAATATTGTTATTTTAAGTACAGTGAGACCAAAAAAATTTAGAAAGTTTTGATTTTTTCATGTAATTTTCAATTATTGGCTGTAAGTCATTAAAATAATACTTATATCAGGGCTTAACGTTTCATACTTGAGACGATATATAAAAACTCTACTTGCCAAGTATTGGCCTTTGACAGGCTTGAAAAACTTTGTCATTAGGTTGAACAATAACTAAACAAAAAGTTGAACTTACTTGTTTTGTATTTAGTTTGTACAAAAAGTGATCTTTGACGTTAGTATTACTTGCGTAGATTCTGCGTCAAAAGGTTTTTGTGGTATTGTAATATTTATAGAAGTTATTTCGTTAATATCAAAATGTTACTTTTTTCATTAATAAGACTTGGTTATACCCGAAAGTGTAGCCAGATGTATGCAATAGGTGTTAGGCCAATGAACAAATTACGGATTAAAGCTATAGCCGTAACGAATTCTGTGCGCCTTTTCTAAATATGCAAACGTTTTTATTACTCTGGATTTTTTTCCTGACCTGATAATGGTAGCCAAGCCTTATTATAGCGGTTGCACTACTACGAAATGCAGTAAAATAAATTTATCACTGAGGTAGTGAAACAATTTATGGAAACTAAAACTCCCTATAATCTTTTTGTCAACACACCATACCATCAAAGTAACATAACTTAACATAATATTCAATCTTCAACTCACTCCTAAATATTAATTTACCTTCAAACATGATAAGCCGTTTCTTCGCAGCGTCTCCCACCCCATAATCCTTTTGAGAGTAGGCTTCACCCCATCTCAGTTCAAATGACAACATTGATCCCACGGTGATAGGTGACGAGCTTTTACTTATTTTTACCAGATATTTTTGGGATGCCAATTATTTTTTCTTTTCTTTACACGTGTATGGGGATTTGAGATTTTTTTCTCTTGCTCTTTCCTTGTATTGAAGACAAAGATATTTGATTAAATGTGTTCAGAATCGTAACCATTATTTAAAAAAAACTTAAACGGAAAACAATTCAAAAGTTTAGCCTGCAAACTAAAATTCGTGTTATCAGTTCATGCGATACGATAGTGTGCTTATCTTTTACTCAAGATGGTTTGTTCAAACGAAAATAAAGTTCCTATTGAAGACGAATAACCATTGAACGTTAATTTGTTGGTATAACGTTGTTAAACTTTATTAAGAAAGAAAGAAGTACGAACACAACAGCAGATTTATGTGTATGCTTTTGCAATTAGAAAATATACAATCATTAGATCGTATAGCTGTCAATTCAAAAATGAAACCGAGCGTGTACGCCTCAATACTTCAATTAACAAGTTAATTCGAGTTTCATAAACAAACGTGACCTTTTTTCAACTTCAACTGATTCAACTAGCGAATACCTTTGTCTTGCATACCTCACCCGTGGGCAGCGACTACAGGTGAATGAAACTACCCTCGTATAATTACGCCCACATCTATCTGCGAAAGAACTGTTTGAAGTTAATTAAAAATATTCCGGCCATTTCCATTTCTGGATTCGCGTGAATTCACTGAGTTTATTTTAAAGTTTCGATATTGGATTGGAAATTGTGGACGTTTTGTTTTACTTTGAATGTGTAAAATTATTAGTTTAGCTATCGGGAAATGGATATTAAAGCTTGGATTCACCAATAAGTTCGGACACTTTATAGGTGAATAATCTTATTTATTTAAAAATTCTTGACTGAAAAGTAAAGAACCATATTTATCTGAGGTAGCCATTACTACACAACTCGAAAAATCATAAACACATCTACAATTTAATTCAGGTTTTTTTTTCAAATTTTTCAGTTGCTTGCTTATGTTTAGCCCAAAATAAGTTAGCCACTGCCGTTGGTTAGTTAAGCCTGCGCCGAAACGTCAAGCAATCCAAGGCATAATGTCTGTGTTAATTACCTTATATGACATTACATAGTCATTCGGTAATGATGACCAATATGCAATACCATAATTCTATAGCAGTGTACCAATAACCAAATCAGAACCCAGCAAATTAAACGTCACTCATTTCAAACGAACAATATCGTCTTGAATTCGCAAACAAATCGACTCGGGCCGGTTTACATGAACATTGGACGTAAGTACCTATTAGCATAATACGTGTGTCTATAACTGGCCGGTACCAGATGTGCACAGTACATGTTTAGATTTGTCAAGCCGTAGCTCGGCTGTTTCGGTTTAGGGATTTGAGATTATGTGGTTCAGAATTTTGTTTCTTGTAAACTGATTGTAGAAAATTTTAACATTGATTTAAATTGATGAATCGTGTGATAAATAATTATTTGTATAATTGATGTAGAACTACCACACTGCTATATTTTGTGGGGTTCGGCTACTTGTACTATTTCATATTCTATGTTTCGGCTTCCACATGAATATATTAATATTTGTGTGATTATAATTATGTCTAGGCTTGTACTTTGTCCTTCTTGTATGTAAGTAAAAGACCCTGGTCATAAATGACAAATTGTAATTTGTAAAAGACATCAAAATATCTTCTCGAAGTTGCTATTATTATAATACCTACTACCTACTATCTACTTCAATACCTACTATATTACCTACATTATACACACAAGGCACGTGATACAATCTCATCACGTTAAAACACACACAAAATACGGAGAAAAGTGAAGCGAATTTGTGAAATGGTGCTTCAAGCACTTTATGTGAAGGTAGTGTGTCGTTTTAATCTTCAGGAAATGCATCTTTCGTGTGTTATGCAAAGCACCCGCTCAATTTGTCTGCACATTTGCTAAAACAGCAAAGAGAACGTACACTACAAGAGTGCTTTATGAAAAGGATACATGAAACGAAGCGAAAATGGAGCACGAAAAGCTGTGATTACTTTGACACGAATGAAGAATGTTTTGAAATAAAATCATAAGTACACTCTCGAATATTGTGTGTCGTATATCAAAATACTTTGAAACTGATGCAAGTTGTACAAATTATATTTTACGCAGAAAGCGTTATAGTAAATGGCTACTTTTTCAGCTTTAAAATTTAGTTTCGGGATTTTTGAACTAAAAATAAGTTACCAAACAAGTAAATAAACTATATAAACGAAGACGTATATTTGACCACCATCGTATCAGTCACGAAACGTCACAGTTAACTACATAACTATTCCCTAACTCAAACGAACTACCCATCACTCTATCTCTGGTACTAAACTCGACTTTTTCTCTTAGTCAACTTTACGACATCCCCAAAATGATGAACTGTTGATATCTTTTTTATTAGACCTATAAAAAGGCTCGAATAATATTCACAGGAGTAATATTTCAAGTTCCTTAAAGGAATTATATTTTCTAAGAAATAGGCTGGAAAGATAACCTTCAAAGCTCGCCATAAAATATTTAAAAAAATACCGTCATTACGTATAAAGAAAAATATAATTACAAAAAAAATAGAAGTAACTTTTTTATAAAGAGGCTCCCTCGCAACCACTGATGTTTTTGATTTATATTCCCTTAAATTATTCTATGGTTAGCCGATGTTTTCTTTCTGATTTTATAAGAACTGTAAAAGTTATAAGTAAGTTTAACCAAGACACGTTAAAAACTCAGCATTATAATATTATCAACTAGCTGACCCGTGCGGCTCCGCTCGCGTGAATGTCGTGCTGTTGCATTAGTTGCAGCTCACTTAGACCTAGATACTTTCAAGGTTAGATGCCAAATAAAATAATGCACTATAAAATAAAATTTATATCAATTTCCACAAAAATCTAAACAAAATCCATAGAAAATGTTTAAAAAGTACTTTGAAACGTAAAACAGTCACAAAAAGTACTGTCTCCGATGAGGTTCGATCCCTCACCAAAAGGATTAAAAATTAAATACGGATCTATAAACCAATACGCCACAGCGACGCTTACAATTTAAGCTAAAATTTTCGCTTATATTTTTATGTTACCTGTGAACGATTTTTACTACATATTTGCAATTTTCTAGAAAACTAAGAATTTTTATGAGATAAAAAGTTTCCTATAAGTTGCTCCACTACTTATTCATTAAGATTTAAAATATTGAATAACCAAGTAGGTACCTACTTATACTTTCAAAAGACTGCGGAATTTATGACAACAAAAATATTCGCTCACTCAATATTGTGATAAAAATGTTATTTAAATAAAAAAATATGTCAAAAAAATTATAATATTGAATTAAATCACCTAAAAAAATTAACACAAAATTTAAAAAAATAAATAAATTGTACAAAAATGAAATGTCACTCGTTAGGATTTGAACTTACTCTCTCATGACAAAACAAAAGTTCATCCTTGAAATGTAACTACTTCGACCACGAACACTATTAATATGTCAGATAAAATTATACGTTTATTCCAAAAAGGCGATGCGATTTTTTTTTAAATATTATAAATATCCTAAATGTTAATCAGATAAAAAAAACATACTTAGTACAAAAAGATATCCTTTTTGTACTAAGTATGTTTTTTTGTGAATAACGTTACAATTTTTTTTAACGTATGGCCATTGACCTAGTTTTAGAATTAAGTATTTAAAATGGAATTATTTGGAACGTGATAACACTTGGGTTACTGGGTCGTTCTCCTGAAAATAAAAAGCAAAACATAGAACTACTTAGATTTTAATTCCAAAATACATATTATCCTACATTGATTAGGGTTGCCATAGATTTGGCTAGGCATTTTTAGGACCGCTTGCCTGACCTTGGCTCTTCTTAAAAATTCAATAGGAAATTTAGAGGGGAAATTAGAGCGATGATGAGTACTATGCAATATGGAAATTTGGAATTGGGGTGGGGGCAAGACTGCCGGACTCTGCTGGAGTGTAGAAGGCGCTGATACAGGAAAATTATCCGTGAAAGTATAAATTTGACGCATATTTCACAACATCACTGTATTACCATACTCAAAGAGTAGGTATATCTTTTGTGTTCAAACCATGTATGGTCACTGAGTTCGTACTCAGTTTTAAATGATTCGTATTTAAATTGAAACATTGTTGGTCGACCTTCCGGTATGAGTTTTGTACGCCCTTGAATTTTATATCTGAGGTATTTTTCTGAACTAATGATGCCTAAACACATTTTATGCTTAATAATGTATAGGTACTTGCGATGATACGTCCGGAACCGCGTAACCCGTAATTATTTTTTATATATCATCCGTTGTTTATTTTTTAAAACTTACCTATAGACTGTTGCATAGCTATCCAATTTATTTCCTTAATGCAACCAATTAATTTGGTTATGTGTTACGAACTACAACGCCATCTGTTAGTAGCGGCGAACAACGACAACAAACGAAATTATTCGGTTTGCCACCTAGGATATCCCGACCGCACCGGACCCACGTAAACCAGTCAACATTTATGTGTAATAAATCATACAACATTTATGTTTGAAAATCTTATAAATGTATAGCCTGTTTCAAAGGTATTTTTTTTACAATAAAGCAATCAAAATAAATTAATTAGGAAAAACATGCTTTGTTGCGGACTATAACGCCATCTATTGGTTGGTGCGAACAACAGGTATCGATACGGCAGGCGCCGCGAACTATATTGCGAATGTTGTGAAATGGATTCGCAACGCCATCTATGGTATCTCTAGGGAAACGCAGGTCCGAAAGATTTCTACGTGTTTTTTTCAATTTTCTAAAAATCTATGAAAAATTATGCGATAAAAAGTATCCTAGAGACTGCTCCACTACTTATTCTATGCATATAGCAAATTTCAGTGCGTTCTATCCGGTAGTTTTTACGTGATAGCGACACATACAGACGGAGGACAGACAGACAGACAGACAGAAAAGAAAATTATAAATTGCAGATTCGGTATCAGTATCCGTTACTAAACATCCCCCATTGGTTTTTTTTTAAATATATTCAATGTACAGAATTGACCTCTCTACAGATTTATTATAAGTATAGATAACTATAAGCCAAAATAAACGTTGTAAAACATTAGAAACTTGTTTTAACCCTTTTCAAAAAACTTGCCCATATTTTATTTGTATTAATATTTCTATTGTGTATTCTTTTCTATTTTATCATGAACTCACTTAACATTGTTCTTGAAAACGTCAAATGCATAGAGTAAGAATTATCTTCCAGTAAATTGCTTTCAGACTGAAATAAAGGGGAACACTATAAAATGAAATTGAATAAGAACTACCTATTTTATGAAATTGAGTTCAGTTTGCTGCAGCATGTTTTAAACTAAAAAAATATTGTGAAAGTTGATAGCTATACAAAGCAAATTTATTTTGATATTCGATTTCAAAGTCTCATTTTATGCAAAGCTTAAAAATGTTTGTTATTCGTATTTTGAGTAAGTCGATATTTTTTATAATAGAATATTTACATAATGTGTGAAAGTATTTACTGATACATTTTAAAAGAAAACAATGCAGAATTTGTTGAATAAAAAACCTCCTCCTTTTGAAGTTAGTTTAAAGTACTTAAATATAAATAATATACAAAATAAACAATTCAAACCCCTTAAAAAGAAGATGGATCGTTTTAAAAACATAATAAAAAAGTAAAAGAAATAGCCACAATGTCACGTTGTGTCACAATGTCATTTAACGTATGCCTGGCAGTAAAGAAAAAAACATTACAAAATTGGAACAAGGTATATCAATTTGGTGGTTCAAAAAAAGATTCGCATTCATGGTCGGACGCATATTCCGAATGCACCCAGTTTGGATGTCAATCTTTTTTCCAAGTAAATAACATTCTGTGCATACAATTTCTGTGAAACTCGTTAGTGGTCTTGTGAACGTCAAGCTTTTACATACATGGACATTTTGTATGTATGTATTGTATGGAATTTGTATGCGAAGTATTGCGGTACATTTCAGGGTGTTTTGCGTCATATTTCATAATACAGTTTTGCTGCTGTATATAAAAATATAAATGGCAGCATTTGAGTATGTGCTTTTTCCGTCGTGTTTGAATGGCTGCTTTCAAATTAAAACCGTTTCTAAAATTTCAAAGACCAAAATTTTTTTTTCTTTGAATACAAGCCAAGCTAATTCTGATATTTTTTTATACTGTTTCTGAATACTACAGGGGCAAAAGCTATGAAAATTTAATGAGAGCATTTAAATTTAAATACACCGTCATAAATCAAACGTCTACAGGAATATCTGTAACAAAATTATTAACAATTTATATTTTACATCAAATTATAACAGCTTTAGCGGTTGGCAAATATAAATTTAATTTTATAAATGTTAGACCGATTATTATTAATACTGCAATTATGTCGCCCACGGGAAAAATCTATTTCAACAACAGAACACTTCAGCTATTATAACCTGTTGAAATTAATATTGAACATTTTCAAATTCATATCTTGAAGTAAAGCTTACGAGTTCTTACGGATTAGGATCGTTATTTGAAGTTCGAAAAACAACGAATACTGTTTATTTTACATAAGATGATTAATTTTATTCATTTCATAATACAAATGCCAATTTGAAGATTGTCGTTAAAAAATCTACATATCGTGTCAAATGAGAACAATGATGTCAAAAAAGAAATCTAGAATCTTTAGTGTTTTTACCAAAATGTTTACCAGAATATTAAAAAAACCAACCAAGACCATCTTTTAAAAAGATATCGATGGTCATACTAATGTCAAACGATGAAAACAATTTTCTAGCAATATGAGTTGAGCGATTTCGTGATCGCTTTTCATCTTAAAACATATCTAATTTTAAATCACTATATTTTAATACTCATCTTATATAAATAAATAAAAATATTCCCCACATACTCACCACATCCGTAGTTAGAGTAAACAGGTGTTAGCAGTAACCTTTAATTTCACATTGCGCAGATACGAGTAATCTCGTAATGCTGATACGTTATCTGAGTCTTAGCGGCATTTGGTGGCAACGCGACCGTTTCGCAAACATTGTCTGATGGCTTGAGCATTGAAAGAATTTTGTCATGTTTCGTCATTTAGACATTTTTAATGACAAGTTACTTATGATTTTCGTAGTCATTTAGCTAGGGTTAAATCAGCACGTTTTTAATGTATTCTTTAATGTTCCAACGTGTTCGTGCGGTAGCAGTTGTAGTGGTGTCAAAGTAATCAATCTATATCAATTCCCAATCTGAAGAATTTTTGGAATTCTTTGTTTGTATTTTTCTAAAGTAAGGCAACGAAAGGTTTTAGTGTAGAAGTTGTCTGTGATAAGAAAAAGTTTTTCGCTTATTGGTCGGAAAGAGTACAGAAACTACGCTCTTTGTTTTTTGTTATATTTTTTTTTATTAATCGTTGTGCAACTGTGAAGTTAACTACACTTACCAATGATAAGAACATAACAATCTCTTGTATTTAACTCAAGATCTTTTACGACCATAAACATTTTCACCTTAAAAGTACAATAAATACACTTAGTTATGCCTATGTGAACTCATAAACGCTCCAAACGATTTGCACAAACGAGGTGTGCATATATTTACATGAACTCATGTCATAGGGTACATGAGGTTAACATAAATCAAATATGGCGGTTGCTACCGGAAAAAGGCGGGAAAACGCGAGTACTTTTATGATGAGAATTTTATTTTTTATAATAATGTAGTTACTTATGGCTTTGATGTGAATGTTAAAAAAAAGTTTTTTTTTTAAATATTGTGTTCTTAATATCATAGAAAAATGGCTTATTATAGTTACATTCCAAAACGGTATTTTTGAAAATACATTATTTTATTTATTTTGACATATTAGGTTATTCCTATAATATTTGTTGGTCAAAACAATAATGCCACTAAATATATTTTTATCATTTGACTTTACAATAACTAGCAAAATATGAACATATATTACAATATAAATAACGAGGGTGTTTAATTTATTTGATTGCCTATTTATTACACCACCAATCGTAAACTATTACTCATGACGATCCAAAAAAAAAACTAATCCATTTCATATTTTTATTCATTAAATTTTTTTATGACTGCATTACAATGGGCTACCTAATTAACCCCTAGGGAGCCCAACCTTCCGCCTGTCGCATGTCCGTGCAATATTTAAAATATGGATGAATATGTTACATTTCTCGGTAATAAAGTTATTACGTACGTGGCCTGACAGTAATGTATACGACTACTGATTTCGAGGTCTCGGGTTTGATGCATCGGTTGGGCCAGTTAGTGCTATTGATCTTTTCTTATTTTTGTTCTTCAATAGTAGACAGAGTATGGTAGCGTGGCTAGTATATATGACTATGGGCTCGGTATATTGGTTTTACATTGTAAGGAAATGTCAGGCAATCTAAGGTTAAATCGCGTTTGCCTTAATTCCCGTATCTATACTAATATTATAAAGCTGAAGAGTTTGTTTGTTGATTGTTTGTTTGTTTGAATGCGCTAATCTCAGGAACTACTGGTACGATTTGAAAAATTTTTTCAGTGTAAGATAGCCCAGAGCAGAGTACCAGTAAAAAGTGTTACAAAAATGGGGGAAAAATCACTCTTTCTGTCTAGTGTGACGCAAGCGAAGTTGCGCGGGTCAGCTAGTCTTAATATATAAGTAACATTGTTATTTGCAAAAGTGGGTTTATTTGATACAGTTCTGTTTACCTTGAAGTAAAGCAGGCGTGATGTTATGTATGTATAGTGTATAGTTATTACATACTGTCATGTTCATAATATCATGCATGGTTGACATTTCTGGGGGATTTGAAGGGATATAATACCTTTTCATCCGCAAAGGGTCAAAGACTGAAAAAATCAAAGGATTTTCTTTTATCTAAAATGTGTCAGACACAGAAAGATAAAATATCGTATAGTTCTATGTATGATTTGTATTATTATGCCTTTGATAAGTTGCAGACATACTATCTTACTAACAAGTGCTCGCGTGTTTTGTCTTTTTCACTTATAGACGGTATCAAAATTGATTGAGAGTGACAAAACACGGCATTATTAATCAGAGCTAACACGTTTATAAGTAAGTAGTGCTTATTATAAACAGTTTCTTAATAATATTAATGACTCGTAAACTAAAACTCTGTAAATTAACCCCTGAGGCAATTCTTAAACTTTCGCATGAAAACATGATTATCTAATATTCTACGGGAGTACCTACTTACGGTAACTCCCGGAAATTAGTAAGTTAGCGTAGTCATAAGCTGACAGTTTTCTAACTAAAACGTTACACAGCATAAGGATTAGTGTCTTATGGGTAAAATTACATCAAACATAATATGTATAAAACAAGTTGTCGAATTTTTTTCTGATAGGCTAACCGATATTTATCCAAAAGTCAAGACATCGGGGCTTAGTATTAGAAATATAGCCTCATATCTGTAGCGCGATTCTTTACAGTCGCTGTTGTCGTGTACCGAAAGTTTGACATTTAAAATGTACTGCCAAAATAGTTCCTACGACGTTAGATCAGATTCTTATACAAAATTTCTCGAAGACTAGCCGGTTAGCGGTTATCGATAGTAGTAGAGAACCGAGCTACAGGTGACAAAATACAAGAAAAAATTACTCTAAACTTATGAATCCTATACAAAATGTTGTTCTACTTTCCACAAATAACCAACCGTGGGCGAAACTCACCCCAAAGCTATGACTATTTATAAGACAATTATAACACGCTATACCAGTGACTCTGATAACAGGAAAACGTAACCTTCGCGGATATCATAACATGTTATTAATAGTTATATTTGGTGAGCAACTTCCGCAAGGAACTATTCGAGCGATTGTAGTTCCTCGAGCGACTATACGTCTTGGTAACACGTTGTTGATGAAAACAGTTCGGATGTTTTAGTTTCCTGGTAAATATGTATAATAATGTTTTGTTGCAATTTATTGATAGGAGAGCAAACAGAGAAGAGTTAGACGTGTGTGTGGGTCTTTTTGTCACGTCGTAGCTCCTAAACGAATAGACCGACTAAGGAGGAGTATGTACTTTTATTTAATGAAAACTTTAAAATAATTTTAAGCTCCCATTTTTATGCGGCCAAGTAGCTCTTGTTACAGAACTTAGTAACACAGATTCAAAGCTAAAAAACAACATTTCAATCAGTTCAATGTTGATGAAAGCTTAAAAGGCAGGCATAATTAAGCTTTTAAAATATTCTTTACTTCTGTTACTTATTTTCTGTAGTTAGTTGTGTCACACTTCAAAATCATAATTTAGTCTCTTGAGTTACCGAGTCACACTTCGTAGTAATTCAATCATAGACTATATTAAATTGTCTACTAAGGAGAATTATGAAACTTATGAAAGAGCGGAAGTGAATACACGGCGTACAAAGGACTTGGTTGCTAAGTTATATTAAACTATGTGTCGCTTGCTGCGTGGCTCACTTACTAGACGTTGTTCGTTCTTCCATACATTGTTGTAATATCGAAACAGACCTACTTTTTGTTTGTATTAGGGCAGATTCTCATTGCAACGACAATGTACAATTATTATTAGAGGAGTTCTCTACGCTGGTACAAACAACTATTTCCTGAGAACCAATAAAATATTATGTCTGAAGAATACTTAGAGTCGCGCGCGCCTTGCGTTTAACTTCGGTCAGGGGATATTTTTGAAAATAAGTAGCCTATCTTTTCTATCCTATACCCAGTTGTCTAAATACATCTATGCTAAATTTCCTCAAAATCGCGTAAGTAGTTAGTCTGTTGCATATTGCAGATTCGCCTTTTGAGTAATAAATATGGAAGTATGGATTTTTTGCATTCAAGCTTTTATGCTATTGAAGCCGACGAGAGATTTTTAATCGAAAAATAAAGAACAGCATATAAATCTCACTAGTCATACAATAAACTCATTATGATTATGAAATACGCACTACTTTCAGAATAGAATTAAACCGGTTGTAATACAGTGAGTGGTATTTCCATGACAGTCGATAGAGCATGATTGATGTACTGTCGATGAGTCAACAACACAAACAAACACACAATCTAATTTCGTTGATCGGAGTGGCGTCTTCTTGTCTCGATCATAGATAATGTGGAATTAAAAGCACGAAATGTGTATTGCGTTTTGATAAATGTATTTGATTAGTATTTTTTTATTGAACTCGCTGTTATTTTACTAGAGTCTACTTAAAATATCTCAATTGTATAATATTGTCAATACACCTCTTCTACACTACTACGTTGGTTCAAGTCGAAAAAATCGTACAGTCTAGAATAAATCACGGAAATGAAAAAATACAAAAAAATAACCCCAAATGATTTACCTTGGTAGTCACCAAAATTAACAGTTTATTCAGGTGTATATTCATCACAAATAACTTGATAATAATAAACAAAAGCAAGGAATCCCAACCTTAAACCGCATTTGAACTGATACCGGCACCGGCCAGTATGGTGGTCTAAAGACTTAATATATTTTCCGTTATGAAAGGAGACGCGTGTCTAGTCACTTAGCAATGGGATTTCACATTATACTTATCACTTGATAAACTTAATGCATGCCATAACTCTCAAACTTAAGCTTTCAACAACTAAGTTATCTTAAATGTCCACTAAGAAGAATGTACTATTAGTTTAGTTAAAATAAAATGTACAAAGTTATAGCCATAAAAATGATTTACCTTTAGCCAAAATCTCTTTGAAAATGGCGGTTAGAATAGATTTTATAGCGAAACGGCAAGCTTTATAAATCGTTAGGGCATTTATCTATGTGCTACGGACGTGGAATAATAGTCTCATATAAACCCTAGTAGGTACTAGGTACTTTAAATACTCAGATTATTATATAAAAACCTAAATATATTAAAAAAGTGTGTATCATTTTGTATTACATTCGAAATTTGTAATGCTTTTCAAAACTATATTGTTCATTATTAAAAATAAAATGGCGCTTATTGCTTATTTATTTAGGAAAATAGTAACTTTCTGTTGGTACTATGTTTCAATCGTGATTGACAACGTTGACAGTTGCCTATTATTTTGAGTAGACGAAAATTGTGTTCCGTGAAATTCTTAGATGTCAGTGTTGTCTTCATGAGATCGATTGGTCGTCGAATAAAGATTTACGATGAGGATAGGAAATACTAAAAATCTTAAACGGAAACTTATCGCCACTCGCTTTATTTGCGTTAAAACTTAAAGAAATCCAATGCAAAAAAATTAATAGCGGAGATTTCTATACAATAGTCAATAATGATATACTTTTGCAAAGAGAGAACGAAAATGTTGTGAGTTGGTAAGAAGTTAAGCTCGAAAACCAGTGAAAATATTAAAATAATCTGTCACTATTTTTAAGTCACATACAATGACTGACAGCTATGGACTATTAATATTATACAATATGCGAATTGCAAATATGCAAAGCCAAGAAGTGCCGGGCGTTAAAACATAAAACTAAACAAAATACTAGTGAAAAATCTTTACTAACAAAACCTGTGCCTACGATTAATTTTCCTTCTACCCGTGTGTCAAGTGTCGTGTCCCGTTGATTAACAACGTTATGTCGGTCCGATATGTCACTCGCTTGTCTATGGGCTGTGGCGCACGTCTCACTTGATTACACGTAATATATGGTGAAGATGCATTTTATGTGGCCTTTTGTTAGGCTTTTCCTTGTAAGTTTTGGTTGTACTTTGTAAAGATTTGTGTGGGAGATTTGAGAACTGGTTTTTCGGTTTGTTTAGTAAAATGTATAACATACTTGAATCCACAAACTTACAAATGTGCAATCTGAGAACCAACTCTGAACTACCACTGAGCAATAAAATTCATCCGTAATGGGAAGTAAGAGCTTCTAATAACAAAATACATGTATTTATTCTGTTACATACAATTACCAAATCATTTTTTGTAGTCAAATGACTATCAGTAAAATTTCGATCCTAAAGCTAATCCTAAACCGACCAACCAACTTCAAAGATAACCAACACATATTTTGAAACATTATCTTTGAAGATTTTTACTCCAATATAATATTAAGAAGGTGATTTGACATTCAGCGATTAATTTACCCTATGTATTCCTGAATACTTCTAAATCTAGGAAACTTATTAAATACGAAAATCTCTAAAAGAAAATATAACAAAATATGACAACTGTAAATCGAATACTAAGTTCCCAAAACTTTTCTGAAAAGCTTCTGGAATTGCGTTAGAGATAAATGATTGATGTCTTTAGAATACCGCTATTTACATCGTAAAAAACCTAACGCCGCTAGGTACTGAAATATTCAGGACTGTTCCTAACCAAATCCTTAAAGTTTTGAAGGCATTTTTTCAAAAAATCCGCTTCAAACCTTATTTATGTTTTACTAAGTTACAAGGCCCACTTATGTAAGTCCACTTATGTAAATTTTGATAGTAGCCTCTTTTCACGGGACCTATGACTTAGACAAAATACCTTCACACAAATCGGTAATCGGTTATCGTTTTGGCATTAAAAACTATATATAATTTAGCACTGTTTAAAATATTACAAAAGTCTAATTAATCATGCATTATGTAATGACTTGTTCAGGACCAGAATTGGCATATTGAAGAAGAAATCTTCTCAACATTGGATAAAAGTGGCCTGAATAGATAACAAGATAAATAATATCTCAAATGAAAGCCTATTAACCCAATAAATACAGCCAAATGCCTGTAAAACCGTGTAATAAGGCCTATATACGAATCAATGACGATCAATGGTAGCCCGCTACAAACTAGATGTGTTTTGGTCTGAAGCCAAATAGATACATAAGTGTATTCTTTATTGGCAACAGCACTTGGCTTTGCCATGACTCGCAATAAATATTTGCGTTTCAGAATGATGGATAGATCGTAATAAAGATGTAGTAATATGCCAAAAGATTGAAGTTAGTGGTTTTGTTTTAATCAGATACATTTTTAACAGCTGCAATAAACTATACAATAAATTGGGTGTTGTTAAATATAATCGATTAACCCCCTTTCTGATGTGGCTACAAATATGTTTTTTATCCTATTTTAATCTCATATAGCGTATCTTTCAAGTTTGGAAGGTCTCTTTGAAACACGTACAGAGTCCGGCTGTCCAAAACCAAAACCTAGCAAGGGACATTTTTACTCAAACACCTCGGCTGTCCAAAACCAAAACCTAGCAAGGGACATTTTTACTCAAACACCTTTTCTTTAACCAATATTTCTAAAATTTTTTGCTGCGTCTTTTCCAAAAACACCTGTATTTCTATCTTATATAGAATCAAAGTTATGAACATGCTTAAACCTAGCAAGTGCCATTCGTACTCGGAGGTTACAAAATCAAAAAGCTAGTAAGTAACATTTCCAAGTTCAAAATCCTATCAAGTACTATACATGCTAGGTTTTTGTATTTGCGAATTGAACTTACTAGGCTTTTGAATTTGGAATTGGTATTTTACTAGGTTTTTAATCTTGGAAACGTCCCGTACTTTGTTTAAAAAACTACTGAGGTATATAGCAATAGTAAAAGCAAAAAAATAGTAAGTCACCATGCGGACCGCTGCGAATGTAAATAATGTTGTTTATTTTATTCTTAAATACAATACAAAATATTTGTTTGTCTGTCTGTTTGTCTGTCTGTCTGTCTGTCTGTCTGTCTGTCTGTCTGTCTGTCTGTCTGTCTGTCTGTCTGTCTGTCTGTCGGTCTATCTGTCTGCATATTCTTTATAGCTGACCCGTGCAACTTCGCTTGCGTCACATAAGAGAGAATAGGTCATGATTTTCCCCGTTTTTGTAACATTTTTGACTGGTACTCTGCTCCTATTGGTCGTAGCGTAATGATATATAGCCTATAACCTTTCTGGATATATGGGCTATCTAACACTGAAAGAATTTGTCAAATCGGACCAGTAGTTCCTGAGATTAGCACGTTCAAACATACAAACAACAAACTCTTCAGCTTTATAATATTAGTATGGATAGTAAATATTATAGTATAGATAGAAACAAAAACTACTGGACGGATTTTAACGAAACTTGCTACAGTTATACTTCATACTCCTGGGCACGTCAAAATATACTATTCATCGCGCTATAATCAGTAGGAGTAGAGCAGTGAAAGGAAATGTTGAGAAAACGGGAGAAGTTACTTGATTTTTTAAGTTTCTGTCGCGTGTGCAGCTTCAATGGTTAAAGCTACAGTGAAACCAGGTATAACGGACATTTCCGACTAATAAATATAAATGCGAAAGTTTGTGAGTATGTTTGTATGTATGTATGTTTGTTACTCTTTCACAGAAATACTACTGATCCGATTACGATGAAATTTGGTATGTAGGTAGCTGAAGACCCAGAATAACATATAAGCTACTTTTTATCCCTAAGTTTCCCAGGGATCGGGATTTACACGGGGATGGTTCCAAGCGGACGTTTATAGAAACCAATTGAAAAACCTAGGTAGAGATGTTACTAGGTTTTTGCTATTGGTTAAACATCATACATATTTTAAAGTATCTAAAATAGTCATTTGTAAGGCACATAAAAATTGTCTAAATGCACTTATGTTAAATTTTACTATTCCACAAAGTAAAACAATTTATAATTATTCATTAGGAAACAAGACAGGTATAAAAAAGTAATTCTAATCCAAATGGCAATAGAAAATCTTTCAGGTCTTCTCCTGTATAATTAGGTCAGATGCACTTGCTAGGTTTTGGTTTTGGACAGCCGAGACGTTATGGAGATAATCCCCTCATGTACGAAGTTCTCGCTTTATATTTTTTATACAGTATCTAGTACGGATAGTTGATCGTCGCCCCCAATTCTGATAGATATTAGTCACTGGACTTGAAAAAGACGCGTCAATATCAAAGTCTTTTCTAGCTTTATCAAAGTTAGGTTAACTGTCTGTCGTCAAACGTCAAACCGTCTAGCGTTGTCAGCGAAATGATAAACTGAATAAAGTATTTTATATTACGTTTTGCCGATTGACACTTCGTGGTAAATTGTTTTTTTCTAGATAAATACAAAAGGAATGTGTTGCTAAGGACAATACTTGAGAATAGATCGACACCAATTCGACTTTAACTGCCACTACGCTTTGACAAACCTTATACATTACGCATGTTATAATGGAGATTATAGGCAGATGTGTGTGAATAACACCCACGTCTCGCCATTTATAATGTCCTATTTAATAAGAGGTGAACATATAACAATGTCTACCGGGAGCGTTACCAAACTCTGGGCTACTAAGGACATAAATATTTTAATGTAAATACATTTGAAAAGAGCACTAGCACTTTGCTCAACCTGAAAATCGGAAGTTAGCTGTGGTATACCCTTTTTTTTTTTTTTTTTTTTTTTTTTTTTTTTTCTCGAGGGGAAAAATCCTTTCGGATACCCGAATTTCCTGGGGGAGAAAATCCGGGTTATGTGGTGCTGCCACTAAAAAACCACCCCGGTAACCTTCTTTGATGTTTGGATGGACGAGCTCTGGGACCTTAAAAACACACCAGTGCCCCCCACATACATCTTGCCTTATTGAGGCTCAACCCGGAGAGGGCTTTGTGCCTTTCTCCTCTACTTCGTTTGACGTGTGACACCCTCGGTTACTAAGGGTGCCACTAACACATCCCAGACCGCACTATTAGTGTACAGCCCCCACTGTAAGCACCTGCGGTCTAAGTTTGACACCAGAGTTAGCGGTTATTACCACTGCTTCGGTGTCGTCTCCGCTGCCGAGTCGGATCGGTTCTCTCCCGTTCCCGCTCAGCGGCTTCTTTTTGGAGCATCACAACTTCACAAAAGGAGACCATGGCCTCCCAACGTTCCTCGTCCACCAACATAGCTGTCACAATAGCTGGCGGAGACAAATCTGGTCCTATTTTATCCAAAAGAATACCACGCTCAGACGCCCAAGCTGGACAGACTTCTAGCGTATGCTGAGGCGTATCTTGATCGCAAGAACAGTGGTGACATCGTGGTGTTTCTTCTCGCCCTATTCGGTTTAAGTATTCACCAAAACAACCATGCCCAGTGAGCATCTGTGTCAATCGAAAGGTGACACGACCTCGACGACGGTTAACCCACCTTTCAAAATTGGGAAGAATTGCCCCAACGATGCGTTGGCGGACACAACGAGGTTCACCTAAAGAAACGCGCCAGGACTCTATAGCCTCACGATGAGCATTCCTTCTCAGCGTTTCAGGCGAGTTGATATGCGTATCTTCTCCATCTGTTTCTCGGTTGGTAGAGCGAACCTGGTTATAGACTCTCGAGTCCATATCAGCTAAGATGGCGAAAGGCGGAAAACATGACAAGATTGTTGCAGCCTCAAACGATATCGTCCGGTATCCTCGTGCTATTCTAATGGCCATCACACGTTGCAGGCTGTGAAGTAAAGCTCTGCAACGGGTGGCACCAACTAATTCTTGCGACCATATGGGCGCTCCGTACAGTGCCATAGATCTAACGACACCTGCGTAAAGGCGCCGTATTTCTTCTCGAGGGCCCCCAATGTTTGGCAGTAGTCTGTGTAGAGCACCTGTAACTCTACGTACCCGAGGAATCAGTTGTTCAAAGTGCTCTACGAAGTTCCAACGGCTGTCCAATATGAGACCGAGGTACTTCATGCATCGGCCAACCTGGACTTGTGCATTACCTACTCGTAAGCGTGAACTGGGTGGATCTACTCCTCCCCGAAGGTTATGGAACCACATAGCTTCGGTCTTATGAAGCTGTGGTATACCCTACCGTCCAAACCTCAAACACAGTTGGTAGAATATAATATTTATTAAACCTTCGTTTACGAGGTATTTTAGTAGTAACTGCGAACATTATACAAAATGACAAATGATTACAAAATAAGTCTTCTGACCTTTACTGACATTCATCCAAATCGATAACATTTGGTCATAATAATGTATAAGTTACTGGCGAGCAAAGTAAATGTTGTTTGTTTACCAAATAGTAGCCGGTGCTGTAACACCTAGCTTACATTGAGAGTATAAGACGCGACGGCCGTTACAGACATCGACAAGAAGGTTCTCCGGCTTCAAGCATATCGAAGCGGGAGATTTGTTATTGAATTTTCTAGTTTATTGCTATAATGTTAATAATGTGTATTGCTATCATACTATGTCCCATATTGATACTGATAATAGGCGCCCAGCTAAAATGTTAGTTTTAGGCCCAACTTCAGTCTACATGACACAATTTTTTAGGCCAGGTCAACCGTTCAACGATTGCAGCAACTTTAAAGTAGCTAGGTACTAGGCAGGTTATACATCACACTATTTGGATGTCAAATACTTGACACCTCCTCGACATTTTATAAGTACCTATCAAAAGTTTGTGTCTAATTATATTGGCTTAATAACGTCTTGATCATACAAAACAATGGCTTTGAAAGAAGTAACTGAGTACTTTTTAGAACTATACATTTCATTATTATAGCTTTGTACGAATAATAAAACACCACATTAGTCCACAAAAGTATAAGTAAAACGACACGTGTAAATAAAATATTGATAATATTATCAAAACAGTTTTTCAGTAGTTCAATGGACACGCTTCTAAGCCAACATTTCTATAAATTATTCATGACAAGTCATTGTACATTCTAATCGACACTTGGAATATTATGGTCTACGTCACTTATTGACTGGAAATCGGAAAGAAAAAGAAATATTGTAATGTATTTGAAAGATAACGCTATTCAAAAGTAGTTTAAGCTTTCATGGAAATCTGGTGCTTGGGGCATATAAAATTTTATATCTGAAGAAGTTCACGTGGAAGTAAATATTAGTTTATATACGGTCAAAGACTATACTCACAAGACGCTGGTTTCCTCGTGTGCTTGTACGTTTGAAAGAAATAAAGTAATAAAATATCTGCTATCAAAAATTCTACTTATATTGAACATATTGCACGAAAATAATTTATTCGAACGCTGCTAAATGTTCTGCTGATTTCAATTGCTATAATACAGTGCAATATATTGAAAAGTATTAAAAGTGTAAAACGCTTTTCGAACCTAAGATAAATCTAAGGTTTCAACTTCAAAACAATTAACTTTCAATCAGTTTAAAATTTCATCAGTTCAATTTTAAATTAATCAATCGGCCTATCTCATAATCTTAAAAACTTAATGAATAGATTAATGACTTAGATACATAGAGATACGTAGATAAAAGCCTTCATGAAAAGCCTGTGGCTTGCGTGTCACAAGTGAATTATACTCAGCAGTTCGTTTTAAAGTCAATTTGCTTATCTCGATCATGTTCGAAGGTTGTCACAAATAAAGACATTTTGTTTTTGTCTTTGAAAATTGTTGTAAGATTACGTAACGGAAATGTGTTATTATCACCAAAATGTTAGTAGACTGACTCACGTGGCTCTGCTTGGTGTCAGTCTCATCTCTTGCTATAACCGTTTACTGGTCGATTTATATCAAAAAATGTGTTTGAGCTCGAAAAGTTGTGTTTAACAGTATTGTCTTATCGTGAAGATATTCACGGTCATTTTGATTGAAATCGATTCGGCTGTTTTGCGACATAAGTGTGACAGACAGATTGACTTCGACATTTACAATATCAAAAATCTATAGAATTGATTTTTTTCTTTGTCAGTGGATTTTTTAACGCCAAAGTTAAGCTATCCAATCGAGGGCTGTTAACCCAATTAAACACATATTAACGTTTAAATAGGTTGATAGGTTAATTCCAAAGATAATAAACTAAGGAAAACCTTGTATGGATAGTCTTACAAGACACAACATGACATGAGAATCGCTCAGTGCTCCATAACTCAATGATTGTTCATCGTCACAATGCTGAGCGTTGAAAGCATCTGCCTACACTACCGGGTTCAACAATGTAAGATGGATGGCGAACAAACATCGTCCGACAGAACCCGGGTTCATAACAAACGTCTTATACCCAACCCTATTAATATGATTCATTGCAGGCGATTGTTTTAAATGGCCGCTGTTATGGTAGAGTAATGAATTTAGAAAATGATTGAGATTGCAATATAAAAAATAGTTTGATTAAAGCTTGAATTAAGATCCTGTGAGCTCGGAATGACTACTGGAATAAAGCATACAATTAAATATCATATCGATATCAAATCACATATGAATATTGATAAAATTCCACTTAGTATGATAATAAGTCTATCGGAAAGGGTATACGGATTTAAAAATGCTGGCAAGAAACTCACGGTATTTTTTTTCGGCTGCCAAATAATACAATCCGATAGATACATGACGTGAGAAGCTTCCAACGATGTACTAGGCAAATAGACCAACTCTTAATGGAATGACAGCAGCTATTTCATAACCTCAATGCCGTCACATAAGGCAAGTCAAAAACGTAAAACAAAATGAAGTTGAAACACTTTCAAATGTCTTTATTTACACGTGTATACCATAAGCTGAGTACATTTATTGGCACTCCTCCAGTTATGAAACAGACACAAATATTAAAGGCTGCATAAAACACAGTTTTGAGTTTTAAATTCATTTGTATCCTGTTCACGGCTTCAAAGTGATACTTGAAAATAAAACACTCGGAACATTCCGTTTATCGATATTTACTTGAATGAAATAAAACTTTAAAGGAAGAGTTTCTTTGATTTTTAAAATCGTGTATTTTATTTACTCAATCGAAGGCTCACGCTTTGATAGAAGTCGCTGGTTTATTTATTCTGTTATGGATTTACGTTCATAAATGTATATTTTCGAATGGCTGTAAATTATGAGCGGTGTTTTTCTTTAATCGTACCTTTCGCGTCAAAGAAATAAACCACGCCAACTTCAAAATATATTTTATCATATTATTATTTAACTTTGTTTAAAAGAAAGGTAGGAAAAGGAACTTGTGCTATTTTAAATAAATACTTTTATGCCATGCCTTGTTGAATTTAATGTGCTCTCAGAAGATGTTACGGGAACCTTTTCAATATGTGGGGTAATAGCCCATCATGGACATAATATGAGCTAAAATAAGATATGTCTTGAGTACGTGCTTTATTGATGTGTAAAACTTTAGCTTCCGAACAAGAGACGCGATGCACGTGGTTCTATGTTTAGAGAAAGAAAATATAGATTTATCGCTCTTAAAGTTCCCTTTGCGAACTATTTTTAATTTTTGTAATAAATTTGACATTAGATCGATACTATCGAGTAAATGTCGTTTGTACAAAAAAAAATATGACAATTTTGTGCCAGAATATGGATTAGTTATATTTATTGATGGGTTAATCGAGTTACAGCGGTTGTTATAATGTAGAATAGTAAAAATAAATTCTACCGCATAGCGCGTTTCAGTTCACCAAAACAAAATGTCATTTATATGAGTACTCCGGCACAGTTTTCATAGTAACCTATAACTGTAACTCGACTGTTCCTAACTTTTAACAGTGCTTTCACGTTTTTAGTACAGTAGTCGAATGGAATACTATCTAACTTTTGCTCTGACCGCGTCGCTCGTATGACTCAAATATTACTGGGTAAAGTGGCTTTAACTATCAGTTCGAATGAGAACACATTCGTGTGTACCGTGTAGAGAAGAAGATTATTATGAATTTTACATTAAAGTGTATAGATAGACTTATTTGTTTTAGAGACAACTTAAGAATGAAACTTGATGAATGAAACTGATTTCCAGTAGCTTTTTATTACCTCATTCTTTCAATGATGTACATATACGTAATCCGTGAGTTTCTTGCCGTATTTTCTCACGAGCAACAGCTTTTCCGAAACGGTGGTAGATAAAAAATTACGATTTCAAATACTTTAAGTTTATGAAATAAAAAATATTTGACTTTGACTATACCACGAAGAGCTATTTAAATTTTAGGTACTTTTTTTAAATGACCTAAAAATCTACCTGTATAGCCTATAGATATATTTTTTTTAGTTTCAATTAGAAAGCCTTTGTAAGCTCTCACACGTGGCCTATAGGTACCTGTGTTATTTCAGCTAGATAGGCTCTAAGTGTACTTAACGTTTGCGTAAACAACTAGAAAATTACCTGCCTAACAAAACTTTCAATGTGTTCCAATTTCCTTAAATAGATAATAGGCTCAAAAGGTCGGCTTCAAACTTCGAGTTTTGTTGTTGTACTTATTTATTTTGTAGTATCCATTTTGATAGTTTGATTAAGTGGTTTTGTATTCTACTAAGTACTTATATCTAAGACTTAGTAGGAATCTACCGTCGCGACTAATGAAGAAGAAAATGTTATTTTCAAGGATAATCTATAATATAATACATAACATTTCGCTTGTTTTATTCAAAATGAGTACAGATATAAGAAATACACCCGCGTTTCGTTATTTATAGCGTCAGTCCCATGTAATAGGGGGCGAATCTACCGAGCGAGTTTACCATATACCGGACACGGTAACTACGTCATCATTGAGTAGTTAATGAGTTTAAAGTAAAAATTATTATTATTCCACCTACCTATTAAAGTTATCGTCATAAACCTGAAGCCCGGTCAGTTTGAAATCGAGACAGGTAGTCAAACTTAGTTTTCGTGTCATGTTTCTCTGCTGTGTTTATTAATAGTCTGAACTATAAACCAGTTTCTAAAGCTTGCTTATTTTTAATACCCGTTTTTCTGTAGATAAGCAGTATTTAGATAAGCAAGATACAAAAACAGGAATATTTCTAAAATAAAATCGTGATTGATCTTGCAACCGATGCTTGTTTTAAAACTGTTATTTTTGTTACTTAAATCTTGTTCTTATAAAAATGATTAACTATAACTTCATTTCTTGATGCCTATTGCCACTATTTAGCACATACATTTTCTGTTTGTTATTTTAAAGCCATGAAACTGACCCTAATAATTACATGAAAACAACTCATATAAATTATTAGGGCGTTATATTTTACCACATATTACTGATAATAAACCTCAAATCATTACAAATATGTTATTCAAGCAATATCGTACATTCGTAATCTACCTCCATATTCCCACAATGCCTTCACTCATAGTAAAGATTGTGATTAGAGTCGATAAAATCGTTTATGTGCTCGGACATTAGTCGCTCATTGATCTAATCCGGTGTCGTAAGCGTTTCATAGCGTTTCATGTTCGGCCACACGATTTGAGATTAAGTCCCGTAATATTAGCTTATTGGAAAGATTATGACAAGATGTGAGTGAGGGAAAGGAAATCTGTAAGGAACGTACCAAGTAGTTTGGACTCTGCCTACCATTATGGGAAAAAAGCGTGATATTATTTATGCATTTATGTACGAGTATGTATGAAAATAAATGACTGCCTCTCCGACGCGATTGGTAGTGTATCTAAAGTACTATTGATTTCTTTTAATTCATATTAAAAGGTACTTTAAAACTACTCTGGAGTTTAATATCGTGTGCGTATATGCCAATAAGCTCGCCCCCTATTACACGGGTCTTACATTGTAGGTAGACGCCTATTGAAGACAGCCATGTTTTGCTGTTTATACTCTTGAGAGAGAGTCTATTGTGTAAATTGCATTTCAAAAAATAATTGTAACGCAGTCTTTACTTTATTTCAATAGTTTACTATTATCATTGATATTTTTATACATAATTTATAGCAGTGATAGCCGAGTGGTATAAGTTGACACCTCCCACGCAAGTGGTCGCAGGTTCGAACCCGAGGCAACACACCAATGACTTTTCGAAGTTATGTGTGTATTATAAATAATTATCACATGCTCCAACGGTGAAGGAAAACATCATGAGGAAACCTTGCATGCCTAAAATTTATTTAATATATTTATTGAGGGCATGCAAAGTCCCCAACCCGCACTTGGCCAGCGTGGTGGACTCAAGGCCTAACCCCTCCCACATTACGGGAGGTGACCCTTGCCCAGCAGTGGGACATTAATGGGTTAATTAAAATCTATTTTTCACAAAATAAATAATAACCCTAAAAATGTCCACAGCAGCAAAAACTCGAAGCAAACTTTTCATAAGTGGTCACAATTACCCGCTAACTTGTTATACCCCAAAAAGGCAACACTCGATAAATAAATTGAGTTCGCGCAATTTGTAGCAAATCAACCGGTCGGATGCGACCCGGGGTATAATTTTACCCCACCCAATATATTTTTACGGGTAACATTGAACTTCGTTTTGGCAACTTTCTCGTAATTTGCTCCTTTCGAATTTATGTTCCATTTATCATAGTAGCGTTATAGCCGCTAATAATTTAGAAAACATTTTCTGAATCATCTCTACAAAAGCCTTGATTTTCTATATTGAGCATTAAACTATTCAAGTTGTTATTTTTTTATTATAAAATACATTTATTCTATCGAGTGAATGTTCAGAACAAATAAATAATTGTATTATTCTGCGTATAAGAAATCAATTTTTTTGGTAGGTACACCTTAAAAATACAAGATTGATAGATTTCTAAATTATATAATGTACCTTACGAACTACAGAAACATAAAGATTAGTTAACATCCCTTATTTCAGATCAGATAAATGTAACTAAATGGTAATAAAACTATTAACGATCGTCATTACATTACAGCTGACTCATTCCCTCCTATTTTATACATGTAATACATCCCTAAAGAGCCATACCTAAGAGTACCTAAGTACTATATTAAGGTACTATGGCTATCTAATATCGATATATAGGCACAAAATCAAGGGCCCTATTAGGTCTTATTCCCCTAGTCTTTGAGTAAATAGCAATAAAACGCAGGTAACGTGCACAATTTAGCATACAAGTGAGTGTTTTCGTAAAATGTTTTTTCCCAATATAATTTTGGCGGCATTGCCAAATTCAATCTCGGATGGGAATCGGTTCCCGAGTTTGGGCGCAGGTGTGAGGTATTGGGAATATAGTGTAACAAGTTCTTTTGAAAAAGTTTTCTTGCGAGGTTAGTTAGTGATACGTTGCCAAGTAGATATTTATTATTTTATTCTAAGATTAACATTGCATTTTTCACTATTTAAAATCGATCTTGTACGTACTACAGACATAACATCACGCGATTTATACCTTAAGAGAGCTTTAAGAAAATGTTTCGCATTTCGCCGTTTATAATGTTCAGTTCAGTCACACAAGTTGCAATAGGGGTCAATGTGTATTCTTTTAAAATTAGCATTCACGTAAATAAATTAAGTTTTTCTTTACCTTGCACTCAGTGTGTTACGGAACCACAACTGAATGTAGACGCAGGCTATTCTTTTCAACCTAATTAGGAACGATATATTTCTCAATTGCAGAAACCTAGGATTTTAATTAAATCTTATCTCACAAATACCTTGCAAACTGCAACCTAAATATCTACTTCCATTTAAAGACTAATTCAGCCTTCAGTAGCATAAGAAGACTGCAGCCTTACACTTGGGAACATGCCAGAAACAGTTCTTGAACAAACCTATTTAGATTGCAATCTAAAAAATGTGCTTCAAACAAAATTAGTTCAAGTCTCCTATTAAAGATAACTCGTTTTACCACAAACATAATATATAACACAATTTATATTCTAATATAATAAATGTATGAAAATATTTTTTAATAAAATCGGTCAAGGGTAAGTCAAACACGCGCACAACGGGTTCCGTGGCATTTATTAAAACAGTAGAATAATCATATCTGTTGCATGGAAGCCCCACTTAAATATTTATATTATGCCGTTGTACTTGAATTGGTTGCCATAGCAGCATGCAGTAATAGAAATACTGATCTGATACTAATAGAAGACTACATTTGGTCAAGATAAGATGTTCGTGAGATGCAACCTGGTGGTAGACATACAGACAAACAGACTAACAGCAGTCTCAATAATTTGGTCCCGCTTTTCCCTTTGGTCACGGAACCATACACATGACTACATAAACCATTATTTCTGAAAAAAATATCGGTATCACAAAATATTTTAACCGAAAAATCGTAATCGAGTTTCAGAAAAACGCGTAAATATCAGCAATCAGTGCTATCAGCATAAATATTGGTACGATCGAGTTTATACTCGCATGCTCTATACACGCATAAATTACCTATCACGGCTTCTGCGGCTGACAGATTAGAAAATTGTTCCACTAAGGCAATTTAGAAATTGTTGGGTAACAAAAGGGCACTTATTGCCCCTGTCATTTTAATATGCTATCCGAAGCGTGAGGGTTAACTACGATAAGCGGTAGACTTGTGTATCCGTAGTATATTTTCACTGCATTTTCAATCGTTCGATTTATTTTTGTAGGAATTTTATTCGAGCGTATTTTCTCGTTGATATGTTTTTTTATTAAACGTTCTTTTGTCGATTTTCGTTTTGTACCGATGAAAAACTATATTGCTTGTATTTTTATTTTCAGTTTTTTTTAGCGTACCAGTTAGCCAGGTTCATTTCTATTTATATTGTAAAGCATAACCGGTAGGATTACATTGCTTTATTTCATGTTTTATATTATCTTGTTGTTGTTGTGATATTTACAAGGACTTATTGACAGCGTTCTCTAGAATCTTGTAAAAATCTCCTTTAAATTGACATTACAAAAAATATTTTCATGCCTAAATTATTTGTAACAATACCCATCTTAAAAACCTAAGCTTAAGTCTAATCTTAACGTAATCTATGCATTTCTAAACTAGTCAATTAATACATACAAACAAATGTATTCTCTTTCTGCATGATTACATTTGAAATTCACATTAATTATTCGTAATGTAGCGTCAAATCTGTTTAATATTACTCAAGGCTCCGTACAACCTAATATTCTATACAAATGATGTCAATATTTCAATTATGTAGGTGCGTAATTGCGACCGGTATGTCAATTTGAAATGAACTGAGCCGTATAATTTGTGAAGGCGGAACACGAACGCTTAGAAATGAAATTGTTTCGCTCATTTTGTTTATTGTTTAGAATATTGAAGTCTATTTGGAGGTTATTCGAGTTGATTCATAGTTTTATTAGTGTTAATGATAGCTTTTTGGTTAATCAAATAGTTTATTGTTGCTTTGATAATTATAGCACAGAATCAAATGTACAAATATTATATTTAGAGAGTATTTTATAGGCGAGGTTGACACCACGCACCTAATGTCACAGATGCAAACGCCTAGGAATTTTAAAACGAAAGAAATATATTTTTATTTGTTATTTTATATATTTTTTGTTTCGCGTCATTGTGTTGTTTGTAGTTACCATGGCAAAAGATTAGCTCTTAATATAGGAGTAGTCATGCAAAAATCTACTGAATTATATTGTCTAGCATTCGATTTTAGTTGATAAAACTTTGGCTTTTGTATTACTAGGAGAAAACAACGACGATAAAGTAAACTTAAGTCACTCTAACTCAATATGTAGCTAATTTAAGGAATGCAGATAGTATGCGAACGAATTAAAGCGGGTCCTGTCTTGGTAGGAACATAAATTACAAGGAGCATTTGATACTAGGAATTTAGATTGCGTATCCTAAATGTCTTTAGCTTTCCTCTACAAATAAAATACAGTAACTTATTAAGACATTTGTTTACATTATTAGATGCGAAATCATTAGACTTAGTTTAACACGAATAAAAGTAGTTTTATAAAATTAATTTAAGTATTTTTTTTTAATACCTATGTTGGGCAAGTACGAAACTAAAACAAATTCTTAAACTCGTAGTTATAATAACCTTTTTTTAAACTCAGTTTTTTTTTTTATTAATAGCAAAGTTTTATTTCCATCTTGAATAAAAATTGCAATCATTGAATCAAACGCTTTTTCATCTTAATTATTACATTTCAATTGAACAAACAATACCAAATACAATTATGAACGCTAATCAATATTCCAAATGAAATATATCTTAAAAGTATTCTCGATAGTGGTAGAAACTCGTAGTTCAGAGCAAGCAGTAATAATTACAGAGGATGTCTGCTTCACGGCGAGATGTATTGAGCACAGACCTCTCTGACCTCTCGCTAATTATATAGAGAATCGCTATGTACACAGTGTTGGGAGAAAACGTATGGAATACCTAATATACCAGATAATTGAGTATTGTATTGATAAGGTTTTGTTGTACGAAGTTTTTGTGATTGAGAAAATAATGATTGTTCTTTTAAAATACTACGTGTTAGTCTATCGATCAAAATAGTTTTTCACCAAGTGGCTTTATTATACTGACAATAATTACTGGTTTTAGTGTTTATATGTATGTTTAATATGCTCGATGCCGAAATATATTGTTGGTTTACGATGTGAAATCTTATTGTAATTTTTACCAGTCTCATTACAAGACAGACGATATTGTAATTTAGTAACAAAATCCCTTAAACTAAAAAGCGAGAAAATAATTTCACGTATATCAAAACAACCTTTAATATATTTCTCTTCGCTAATTTATTTTAAATCTCAAAAAAGCCAGAAAACAAGCAACTTTTTATCAATTCCACGGGGTATAATCCAGTACACGCGTAGCAACAATATTTAGACAAGAATACTCTTGAAATGTTATCAATCATTTCACCTAATACTTACTGGACAAAATAAAGATAACAATATTGATATACAGTACCTAGATACTTAAATAGCAGATGTTCACGGATCAAAAGATGATTCGTATTTATTTGACAGGCCTCAGATTATCTATAAGTGTGGTATTAAAGTTAAGATTGGATTTAAGATATAGTATTCTTTGATCTTTGTATTTGAGTGCATTATCACTGGGTGTTTTCTTTGTTTTTTTTGCACACTCATTTTCGCTTTGTCATATTTTAGTTTATTTTATTTAGAGTTAGCGTTTAATAACTTTTTTGATAGAATTTTTTCTAAGATATACTTGTATTCAAACGTCTCCCTCAAGTACATACAACTTTAAGTCATTATCTCTAATGTACAAGTAGTCTTAATCTTTAAAGCTAATGTTATTAAATCCTTGAAGCAACAAAGTTCTAACGTATTTTGATTCAGCTCATAAACATTTCTGTGAATATTTTGTAAAAAGTAATCATTATTATACTCGGTAGTTAGCTTTAACCAAAATATTATGAAACGAGATAAAATACTGGCCATAAAATGGTTAACTATGTCAACACAACCAATAACACTTAAACCTAAACCAGGGGGGCTATCACGTATCTCAGTTGACAGTCATTTGAAAACCACTATGCTGTCCATTGTTTTCCTCCTTAGATTATAGTGATTAATACATTACGTCAAAGCAGCAATGTACTGAATAGTGACCATAGATTTGACGTATACTAGCTGTCAACTGAGATACGTGATAAGCCCGCAGAAGACATTATAGTTACGATATAATTTCCAATTTTTAATATCTCCCAGTCACGCACATTCAATCAAATAGAATAATAGTAAGTTAATAGCCTAGTCTAACAGACATACCTGGCTAACACTGATCGTTAATCGACTAGCAACTAATAGCCGACCGTGAGTCTATAATTAATCTATGTGGTTAAGCAAAGCACCGTGTTCCGGCTATCGGAAGCCAGCTGACTGAATTATTATGAGAATATACAAGTAAAGGTTTGAGATAATAATTTTGCTGCAAAATTGTGTTAATAAATACTGAAAGCAAATGTTTGTCATATAGATATTTAACATTGATTTTATTTATTATATATTAGCGAATAGACTGTATCCAGAATTTCATAGAAAATTATTACCTAAAATTAATTGACACTTATAACTGTGTGTTGTTATACGATGTAGAGCTATGCAAATTTTTTACAAAATAAATTATCAGGACGTATGCTCGTAGGCATTGACTGTAGAACGTTGTACAACCTCTCTATGTCAGCAGAAACTGTTACTACATTTTTTTATTTATTATGTCCTTAAAAACAGTTCTGTCATTTCATAGAATAAACTGACCCAACTATAAGAACAACTATGAAAATCATTCGATAAATCTTTATGGAGGAAGTATACAAATGGTATACTTATACATCATATCAGCCTGCCTTGTTTCTCGCTCTGTAGCTGCTACAAGATCTAAGATCACGCGAAGTAGGTCGTCGACCTGTTCCGATCGGATCAATTCAAAGCAAATGGATGTTCGGACGTGCCTACTCAAATGGTGCCAGTAATTCCATCAGGGAAATTGACAAATTTCCAACTAACCTACATACAGACTATAAATTTCGAGCTGAGAGCTTTTTTTGTATTATTTAATGGAGAATATTCTGTTACTGTGTCTAATCTCTGTTCAGTCTTTTGGAAACTAGGATTCTTATGCATAATTATAGATATTCATTTGATATTCTTTCCTTAACTGACCTTTGTTACTATACAGACCATCCCACCGTGAGGTTAATATTATTTAGGTTCGGTTTCTTCCAGATAAGTATCAGGTATAAATTTTACAGCTGTTTTCATACATTAGCTGTCAATTTATCTGGTAGATAGTGTTTCTGTCCACAAGCTATAAAATTGGCTCTTATACATTAGAGCGTCTTATTTATTTTTTTTCCCTACAAGACAGCAGACAATATTTTTTGAATGCGTGACATGGCTCGGGGCTGTGGACAAAAGATAATTTTTATAAGTATGTAGTATACCACTAAGTATTTAAAACCTCCCCCTGAAATTCAAACCCGGAATTCCTAGCTATGGTTAACGGTACATATACATTTTCAAATAACGGTTTATTTAAATTTTCACAGCACTTCTACCTATGAACTCAACTTCAAAACACTAAATAAAACAAAATTATTCTCCCAGAAACGCTGTGTGTTGTAGATTAGACACAATTAGTACATTATTCAACCCAACGTTCAGTTTACGGCACATTTTAAATGAAATAAGATAAAACTTTGAAAATATTATGTAAATAGGGTTTTTACGCAAAGCCTAAATATTAATCGTTAACCTTCTATAGCTAACTAAAATACTTGAGGTTTTTGAATATCCTTTTTACTGCAAAAATATAGAATTGTCACACGAATTAAATTTTCTATTGAGAAATAAATATTACGTATTGATTGTGTTAAACGCTACTTTAATTTGAATATTCACCAACAACTCACTTATTTATAAACATGCATATCATCTATATACTATAGATATCAGTTTATTACGTTTTTATTGAATCCTGTAGTCCTGTAGTCGAATCGTGTAGGTGTCTTCCAATCTACAGACAAACCATTTAATTTGATTAATATTGTAAAGATATCAGAGTATTTTTCCACATTTTCTAAAAGCAGTAGGTATCATTTAAAGACCTCATTATTATTCGGGTCTCAAAAAATATATTCACGAAATGATTAAACAAGATGTTTTCGTTTATTATTAAAATATGTTACTTCTCTTTATAAGCGGCTTTCAGCGAGACAATTTATTTCCTCTCAATTTACATACTAGGTTCATTATTTTAGTGGCTTAGGCGCGGAACAAACCAGTCTGTATTCTGAGGCCGACCTCTGAGTAAGAGTTTAGAATATGAGACCGCTCTTGTATACCATGTAGTCTTGCTTATGAGATACTATAGTCCGTCAAATTAGAAGAACAAATGTAGTCGCTTATGATGTTAGCTATCTTGTCCTGAGAGGTTTTTAGTACTTAACAAATAACACTAATATCTAGACAATGAAATTTTGTTTTTTATTATGAGATGTAGTTTTAACTACACATATAGTATTACGACTTGCGCAGGGAAAACTGTGGTCAAACTTGTACGTATGGAAAAGCCTTAGTTTTAAAATAGGTAGGTAGAAGCTGAACTCACACGCAGAAGGTTTGAGAACAAACCGACATTGTGTGATAGAAAATTGATTAGCTCTTGCTTTAAAACCAGCTACGTTAGCTTAGTTTACTGTAACTGAAATATATTTTTTTTAATTGTGGTTAAACCGAAGATTATGTGAAAATAAACTTACTTAGCTATACTTTAGTTCTCGATACCGCGTGAAAACTTTTAACTAATGTGAAAATAATTTTGAAATGATCGATACACAATTATTTTCTTTCTGAATTTTTGTCTATCAACTTTTTGGCACCTGACGGGCAAATAAATAATTATAAAAATAAATAATAACATAATCAATTTCCAATTATTAATCCGGTTAGTTATTAATTAGGGAAAATATATTTAAATCCTATTATTTCATCTTATTAAAATCCATCCCAAATATAAACCAAAAAGGGGTAGGTGAATGACGAGTATCATATCAAAACTAAAACAACGATGGGTACGCATAATAATAGCATTACCCTTTCCCGTATTAAACTATGAATATGTGCATATTATTGTACCGTGTGAAACAATGGTGTGAGCTGAATTATAATTAATACCATGAATAAATTAGGGAAGTTCAACATTAATATCATTTTGGTTCCCTTTGCGATGTAACTTGTGGGTCGGGTGTGTTATTGAATTTGGTATAAGTTTGGGACACGGCTGAAATACGCCTTATCTTTAATTCCTATTTTTGAACTTATATCATTATGAATGTTTTCTATTCAGTTCAGACATTCATTCTGATTAAACATCAGTAAAATAGCTGATGAAACACTAAGTTCACAAATGGATGCTGCACTTTTTGTCCAGGACCAGTAGCGAGATTCTTTACAGTCTGTTATTATGCGTATCGAGTTTGACAGATTTTCATACAAAATATCTTGATAATAATATCTAGCCTGTCATCGATAGTGGTAGAGAATCTAGCTACAAGTTAAGGCTACATTAAACCTGATGTTGTTATAATACGTATGTTTAAAATTTCGTTTTCATCAAGATGTAATATAATTTTATTATATGGGAGTTTTTCTGCATGTACAAAAATATATCTCCTTTATTAGCTCCTTCTAGGGTATCTGGGTATTATATCATATTTCTCATTTTTCACCTCCTAAAATGTTCATACAAAACTTTGTTTTAATAATATTTCCTTCTTTTACAGGTAATTTCTTCAGCCAGAACACTAAAATGTAAGATATTCTAGTTTCAAAATTACACACATAAACAAGACTAGTTTACCTAATACCTACTATTACTAACAGTAAAACAAGCCCAAACTCCGGATATGAGGCTCGTATAAAACAGGCTGACCGCAAACGGTACGCCAGTTGTTCTCGTTTTAAACTCGGTCCCTCGTCAGGGTAACATACGTGTGTAGCGAGCCTTAAGGTCGAAATGACCTATTATTCAGTGATACAGGATTTACAGCTTCATATAGTAGTTGACCTGTGAAAGAGGTCAAGTGTCAACGCGTGATGTCTTGTAAGATTTATGAACGGACAAATTGGGTGATAAATGCGTTTAGAATGTAAGGAACTAGTTTTTGTTCTGTGACTCACGTATAAATACTTGCTTACCAGCGCGTCTTTACACGCACTTAATAAATCATTCTAGTGTATTATAATAGAAAGTTGTCTTTTAAAAGATAATATGTCGAATTTAGTTTCTTACTTTTTAATTCCTATCCATCTATGTATTTTGTTAATGTACATAAAATATTGGTCTTGTATTTTAATATACCGGTTCTTAGTATTTGTTGTTGAAGCGGAAATTTAAATAAATTATCTGTAAAAAATATTTTATTTTAGCTTTTCCGGCTCATGAGATATCGCCTGGTGACAGGCTGACAAACAGAGAGACAGAGCGAAGTTTTAGTAAAAAGGTTTTACCCTTTCGGTACGCAACCCTAAAAATGGTCACGGTTGCTTGGAATTCATGTTAAACAGACGCTTACAAAAAATATCTAGAAAATATTATACTTAAAGTAGTAAAGTCGGTTGATCTTTATTGTAATGTTCGTACCGTACAAACGCCAGAATATGTCAATCAGACTTACAAACCTCCACAAATTTCTGCTCAAAAGATTTAGAACCGGTAGCAAAAGAAATTAAGCAAAAGGCTTGCGTGTTCTGCTATATTAAACGCAATAGTTCCTTAGGGTCATATAGTCATTGGCCCTGTAGCTCTTACAGCGTCCCATAAGGACTGTAACGGGTATATTATAGACATACGCTTAAGTTTATACGAGTGCCCATAGGGAGGATCCTAAGGTTCATTGTGATGTAAGATTGTAGAATAATAATGTTTACTTGATATGCGTTCTTTCGTTACGTGCTGAATATATCGTCATTTAGAAGCTTAAGCGTGGGTTAGGTATCACCGCAGTCGACATTGATAAACATTTTAAGGACAAAAAAATATTTCCGTTTGTTTTAGAAATTGTGACTTCTATGCTGATAATATCACCGACTATTTTGTTAACCAGTATTTCAAAAAGTCATACCAAGGCTTACAAAGTGTTTAAATTAAGTTCAGTTTTAAGTTCAGTTTTAATTTCATTCCATTTGCCCATTTTTCAATTTTGTAACGCAGTGTATATATATAAGTCACATGCATTATTTTAGCTTGATATAAGATTCATTTAACTGTCTCACTTCTTGACACGATGTCTTCTCGGGGCAAGAGGTTTCGACTTGAGTTCAACACGCTAGCTAATTGCGTAGAACTATAAAAAGACCGGGTAAAAATAAATTATACAAACGTTCACATTTTCATCAAAATTTTCCACGCAAAATTAAACCACATACGGTAGACTTGAAACTATTAATTATAATTATACTGTAATAAGGTACTAGGGCAGCATGAATAGACGGAGGTAGCGGAAATCAAGCGCACCCGGCCTCAAACACCCGGGGACTTCTGTATAGACGTGACTGTATATTATGAGAATATATTATGTAGGAATAAAGTAAGTAGGTAAGTTTGTTCTAACAAATATGGAAGAATTTGACTATTTTGTAGATATCTAGCAAGTGGACTGTTTGGTGTCCTTCGTATCATCGTAAAAAACAAGCATATAAGAAAACTAAAACTGTTATATTCAAACGTAACATCGTAATAATGTACCAGGGTGGCATGAATAGACAGAGGTAGCGGAAATCAAGCGCACCCGGCCTCAAACATCCGGGGACTTCTGTATAGACGTGACGGTATACCAAGAGAGTATGTGGGCGCGGAGCTAAGTTAATTTAAACGAATATTGATGAGTTTTAGCAAGTTAGCGACTTTTATATAAAAGTATATATATATATATATATAGTATGTATATTATATTAAAATGTGGAGAAACAGACAGCAGAGAGAGACTTGCGTGCAGTCCACAAAATGTTAATTTATTACTTAAAACCAAAATAAAACACGACCTATCGTGTTTTACATCTATTTCAACAACAAAGCAGTACGTTAATGTTCTGAACTTAAACCCACAATTTCATAGTAAACATTCCTTAATAATTCAGATACCGAGCTAAATATAATACAATTAGCAACACATAACGAAACTTGAACAGATCATAATGACATTGTAAATGAGCGAGCTATATAAAGAATTAATTGCTACTGAAACACGAATTGTATAAAGTTAATTAGCCTCACGATTCATTGCAGTAAGCGTAAGCGATTAGCGAGTTTAGCGACACAGCGTAATTTTTTTGTGTTGGTTGTTTAAATGGGATGATTTAACCCTCAAATTCATCAATTTTTTTTCATAATTCCTACATTTTTGTATAGTTTCTTCGCTACATAACAAACCGAAATGTACATAATATTTAATGTTTCTAAACCATGGACTCTTAGTCATGGTGAATTATAACGGCTATTAAACTTTTATTTGTTGGTTACACACTCACCATATTTTCTTTTTCAATAAGATAAGGTCGATTATTTCACCAAATTGTCAGTTAACCGAAAAAGATACCCGTCGCTTCGAAATTGAATCGCTTCTAAGACTAATTTGTTTGAGAACAATCGCTAATCGCGCCTCCTGTCACTAAGCTACCTCCCTCACATCCCCACGTACTTGAATCACATTACCAGAGCGTGTGATGTCGAACTCCGTCAATGTGGATTAATTAATTGTATCGAGTAATTACATTTACACTCTATTTATGCTCATTACTACCTACCTACTGCCAATCGTCATTCAATATTTGCGGAGCAAAATATTATGTTGAATTATTTTATAACACGCTGAACTGCGTGGTTCTACCCGCAATACATTCAGGAAAATAAAAGGATTTCGGTCTAAAAGTTTGTATGCAATAATAAATTTAAATCGATCATAGACTTCGATTATTAAAGCGTAAGTTAGCCCGTCTTATCCAATTGTAATCAGTAGTATGGCTGACTTTTTAAGTTTTTTGGAAATCCATAGTAACAAAAGCGATCTTTTATTTTATCTAAATCACATTTGTCCAAAGTCGTATAGGTTTGCCAATAAAAATATACCAACATTGAAATTTTAGCACACTTTTCTAATCCGTGTTAGAGAGACAGAGTGGCAATGCTGTGTTGCAAATAGTCTCATATTCACAGTGATGTTAAGTATTTTTAATAAACGATGCAACTATCAAAAAATCTTATTTATACAATTCTCGGTAACGTTTAATTGCAGTTGCTAAATGTGAAACATTCAGTATGTTTCGTGGAAGTTTGTAAAAGTGAAATAAAGTAAAAAATGTTCTTTTTAATTGTAGATTCTGGAAACAAACGTTACAAACGTCAAAAATAAAACAAGTTTTTTATTATAGCGAAATGGAAACTGCATATTTATTGTAATGTAAATATGTTAAATGCCCCTTCCCTCGTTTGAGAGGAGACCCTTGCCCTGCAGTGGGACAGTACTGGGTTAAAAAAAAAATATGGTAAACTTTGAGTCTTTGGTCTGATAAACTGTGCCACTGTTAGACAAAGCCTAAGCTCCTTCTGGCACTCGATACTAGAATAAGAATCTGAATGAATACCTGAAAATAAGTTAAGTTTGACGTATTAAATGTACTGCAAAAACGGGCCTCCGCTGGAGACGGAAAAAAATCTCGGTAGCGAGCCGGTTGTCGACAATGTGGTAGAGAATAGCACTGCAGTTATATATAGATAGTTAGGTAATGGGTAAATTGTTTCTTAATAGCTGGGTACTCGATAGTTCACGCAAATCTAGATAATTCTTTTCGACTACTCTTTTTGCCAATAAAATGTCACGTATAAATAAACGCGACACAAAATATAACTGTGAGAATTTTCTTCAATATTAATTACGTCACATTCGATGCGCCCACGTAACGTGCTCGGTGCATACAGAAATAGTGAAATCCTCTAAGGCTCTCGTAAACCCACGCATATGTAATAACAAGTAGGTGTTTCATACATAACAGGCTTGCATACTTCAAGGTATGGAAAAGTCTATAATAATATTAGGTTGGGGAAAAAGTCTTTACGCATAAAAGTATGTATGAACTTGTAATAATATCTCTTTGGCTTCAAGAATCACAAATGAGTACACGGTTCATTAGGTTTCTTTTAGTGAGCTCGTGAGGTACCCAAATATCGAGCTTTATTGCGTAGAGAAAAGATTTTATTACAAGTTCATACATACTATAATGCGAAAAGACTTTTTCCCCGACCTAATATTATAAATCATGTCTGTCGGTCTATTACATGTTTACGGGTAAACGACTGAAGCTATTTTCATGAAATTTTCCACGGAAATAAGAGAAGACCGGGATACAGGAAGGTACGAGCTACTAATTCCCGGTATCCAGACGAAAAAAATAGGCAACGATTAGCCAATTAGGTAATTATAAACGTGAAAGTCTGCCTACCATAAAAATTGCTGATTAACTACGCACATATTAAAATGATTGGTTAAGATCATAGGGGTCCTATGACGCAATATATGGTTCCAAAGCTAATAATAGTGTTCTTATTGATATCTTAACAAAAATGCATATATTAACTAACTGCTTCACCCATTCCTATTTATATACAAGACGTGAAACACTTAACAAAATTAGTGTTCCAACTAAAAACTTACTACGGCCCAATCAGTACCGATTGGCCCGATTGGTTCCTTCAAAGGCCAAAAAGTGGGCCAGCACTTAATTGATTCGGTCTGAGTAATGGCGCAATTCATCGGCTCGCTGCTGAATTCATGTCACGTTGTTTGTAGCTAGCTTCAATATGTATTAATGCTATATTATAAGACGAACGAGGGTTCGAAGGCCATGCAGGCTGTCTTTTCCAAGTTATATGCTTATGAGAAATAATTTTTATTATTTGTACTAAAGGTGTAAAATTACTTATAATAATAATGTGTATAGAAAGTAAAAAGGTATTAACTTCACAGTTTATATCAAAATATTTTAACTCAGTTTATTTAATTATATCAACGAGCTTATCCGTTGCTTTGTTTCCTATATACAAGTTCAGATGTTTTAATCAGCCGTTGTGATTATGTCGAGGAAGGGGTTAGGCCTAGAGTCTACATGGGTACTTTGTGTGTTAAGCATTTGAACATTTGATATTATAAATATAGCATACGCTGTGTTTCTTAAAAGTGCAATAATTTTATATTGAATTTCATCATAAGAACGTCCTACAAATAAAACCGCAATAAAAGCGCAATAAACTTTATATTCCAGTTGCATATGAGAATATATTTATTATAATATGACTTTAATATAACAAGTAGGATCGTAGTAATTGGTTTTCTTCGGTCTCTACCTACCTTCGCGGAAAGAAATGTGTATTTAATTCAGTTTTTAATGTTTGCAATACAACGAAGCAATGCTGCCAACATTCAAGAAACGTTACCGATGGACAGCGGTGTGCGAGAGTAGCACTCTTCCATCTTTTATTGATAAAATGGGATTATTGTTCGTCTATTTGTATTTATATCAGAGTTAGCTTATTTTGAATGTTGTATATTTTAAATTATCCATTGGCGTAGATAAAAACTGAAAGCCAAATTTGCTATACATGGTTAGTGCTGAAAAATGTCTTCTTAATTTATGGATTTGAAAAAAAAATATTTACACTTAATAGGGAATTGTAGTTTACGACAGAAACAGCTATAGTGTTTAGCCCTTAAAATAAACTAAGTCCCTAGAATGCACTATTTTTAACAGTTTACACCTTTAACTTAGTTTAAATTAAATAATTGGGATGGTATTTTTGTCTTAATGACAAAGCTCGCAACACAGTAGACACTAAGTAATACTAACACCAAGTAGACAATTGAAGTGGTCTGTTTTCGTTCAGTATCTGACATGAGGAGTCGTAAAGAGTGAACCGCTTACTTTGTAGATTAGTTAGTTACGACTTGTTACCACTAACAGTCGTTCTTAAGGCAAGGCACTCATTGCAAGTATTCAAGTAGAAAGTATTCAATGTAGAGGTACGAATTGACATAATATATCGAAATGTCTTATCATTACACAATAGAAACAAATTTACAGCGCAAAATGATAACATTTAGTTCATAGAATTATTATACAAAAATTTAATCATACACGCTGTACCTCAATTCTCTACCACTATCGACTACCGACAACCGGCTAGCTATCGAAATTTTGACGTTTAGAATGTACTGCCAAAATGTTTCCTACGACACCCGTCAGAGGCTCTGATCAGATTTTCATACAAAATTTCTCGATGACAGGTCGATTGTCGGTAGCCGATAGTAGTAGAGAATCGAGGTACAGTAGATAATTTTCAGGAAAAACTTAAATAATCCTACTGAAATACTTGAGCAATACCAGTTATTTGATGTTTAGAGTGATTTTTATTCGTTATTTTCATGTTTTGAAACGTGCAGATATTTTTTTCACTTTAAGTTTTAAGTCGTAGTGTATAATTATGACAGGCTGTTATTATTGTTCCTTTGCATTCATTGATGTAACATTACGAACTCATGCTCCTAGTGAATTACACCCTTTACATACAAAAGACACTTACACTACCGAGTGCTTATCTATAAATCTTTTGTTTACACCATAGTGACGTTATACGATGTTGTGACGTCATTTAAGTTAGTCCGCAGTCTGATTGTCTCCTTTGAAGGGGTTTATTAAAATATAATTGAAGCTTTGAAGGTGGAGTCATTTTGTTTGCTTACTTTGTGTTCAAGTTAATTTGTGCATTCGTTTGTTACTTTGAATTAATTTTCTAGAAATTATGTGGCAGAAGACACAGAAGAAATTAAAATTCTTAAGAATGGAAAGCACTGAATGGATTTTATTTTTATTTTAAGTGCCTTGTCTGTGTATTTAATGTAGTTTAATCGTTGTTTGTAATAGCAAAGCTTCTTATATGAGGTAGAGAGACAGAGTATTTACATTTTTAAACGGAGAAAATAATTTTGGGTCTTATATTTAAACGTTTTGGCACATAACTGAGGTTTTCCTAAATATAGAATTAACTGCTTACGTTAATTTAACGATCACACCGCACGTAAAAACAACATAATAAAATAAATACCTCAAACATTCAATTCCCATTAAAATTCAATACACGAACTACTTCAAATGCATACGGAACTGCGCAAATGAGAGTAGGGTACCGCAAACGTTCTCGTAAAACGTCCCTCCGATATTACCGGTGCTTAGTATGAGATGAAGTTTCAACTACCCTCAATTTAGTTTCAGCTATTGAAATCGATATTTGTAAATTTGTTTCGTATATTAGTTTCGATGAAAGGGCTTGGTTGAGTGCTTATACCTAATGCCGATATTGTATAAGTTAAGCTGCCTATGGCTTTTCGAAGTTATGTATTTGAAATAATTATTATTTGCTCTAACGGTGAAGGAAAATCCGCACTTGGCCAGCGTGATGGACTAGAACCCAAACCCCTCCCTCGTTTGGTACGAGACCCTTACCCAGCAGTGAGATTGTAACAGTTTAAAAAAATCTGAAACCTTCAGGCGACTAAAATAACCCAGATAAAAGATTTTTTTTATTGAGTTAATTAGCATATTATTGGCAGCCACTTTAAATTTATGTCTATCAAGCATGATCTATCCTCTGGTTGTCTCATAGTTATATTTTTATTGGAAAATTGAGTTCAGAATGGTATGATTTTCAGTATATAACAAAGATCTTGTAACAAAATTCTCGAATATCACTCACTACCGCTATTGTATACTATATGAAGCATTACTTACTATTATAAAATACCTAGAATAGTATATAAGCCCTTTGATAGAATACCTTACTCTACATACATATATACGAGTACTTACTGCCTACTATAAACACATAGGTATATTTTACACGTGTTTCTCAAGAAATATTCTGATTAGGAATTTCAAAATGACGATCAAGAAAAGATCAAAACATAGCACTTAATTATGTTAGGCCATTTTCTTTTTCAAAATAATATAAATTGTTAACATTTTACTTCAAAAACAACATAATAGCGACATTTAAAAATTATGCTATGTTTTATAATAAAGTAAATATTGTGCGATAGAAAATTACTGTGTGGGATCATCATAATATTTTTTTGTACCAAAATGACGTCATCACGTATGTTTACGAAAACAGTGCACTGTAAGATTATAAGTAATGTAATGATTAGAAAAAATGTAATACAATTTTTTTGGTGTCAACACTATTAACATTTTAAATTACAAAAATAAACATATTGAAGGATTACGATACGACGAGTTATAGTTTTATTATTTGGAATGAATAAATAAGACTAGGCGCGCAGAGCTGTTTGTACTCGTAGGTTAACGATGGATGGGCTCAGCAAGCTTTAGCGTGGATATTCCATAGATTGTAGCTCAATCACGTAATATGAGCTGAGCGTCTATGACGATGAAAACGTCGATTTGAATTGTGGTAGGTATATTAATACTGTAATGACTCTGTTAAGATATTCACATAAGCCTTCGTTCATACTTGAACAACTTTGATACAAAAGTACCCACTAACTGTTCGAAAGAAAAAGATAGGTAATATATTAATTAACAAAAAAAATACCTATTGGTGCCTTTTGTAAATGAGACTGTATTTGTTGAGGTGAGATGCATTTTACTTTGTTAGTGTTATTTTCTTAATAACGCCTTCAAACCACGTTATAAAAACATAACTGTCTAGTCTTTAAAATACCTGAAAAATGAACAAAATAGCCTGTCATTTAACCTCAACACTCGGTACAAAGTCAAAAGTGAGGTGAAGTGTTGTTGTACAAACATCGGTGGTACCGCTGAAGGCGATCCTCGTGTTGACTTTACATAGCTTTATATAGCCAAAGTCACCACTAAAGGTTGTTTATTGTAGCCTTTTGTAAATATCAAACTGTATTTTTCAGTTTGAAACAGTTTTATGTTTAGAGCTGAGTTAGTTAGAAAAAGAAAGTAGCTTACTTATATAGTTATTTGATTATAGTGATAGATAAGTGAGATTGTAGTTAGCTATTGATAAAAACACAAAAGTCAGTATCTGGCACTGGCACATAGCAATCTATGTGCCCGATACTGATTTTTAAAAGATTTTGGAACTAGAATTTAAATCAAGTGCGATTAGATTTACTCAAATCGCAATTATATCAAATTTCAAAAATCTTATCCAGAACTATAAAATGCTTAATGTTTAGCCTAAAAAAACAATAATGGTATATTTAAATGAATGCTAGCCTAACAATACGCTAAAATAAGAGCAGCTTCATTCGAATCTCAAGAGAGAACAATACCAATACTGTTTTATCTCGAATTTGATATTCAAAACTAATATTAGAATAGGCAATAAAGATTTCGAAGTCTGAGTATTTGCTCAATAAACTAAGATTCAAGAAATATACTTGAAAAATCTGGGTATGTACGAATAGGACTCGCGCACGAATGGTTCCGTATATTATGTATAAAAATCGCAAAAAGTTATTTTCTCCAGTGTAAGTTAATATTCATTCTGTTATAATTTTATTTGTTGTTAAAGTGGGAACAGAAATAGATTATCTGTTTAATGACTGTCGAGCTATCCTAGTTCTTGAAATACAGCCTGTAACAGACAGACAAGTAGACAGAGGGAGTCATAATGTTTTTTAATCTTCGTTTTTACCTTTTTCGTACGGAACCCTAAAATATCAAATGTAATGTCGGAAATTCCTCCTGTTTAAAAATATCTAAAACAAAGAAATATGTAATAAATCAAGGTGCGAATAAAAACGGACTGTTCAGTTTCAATGAAATGTTTATTTATATGAAGTTCAAATAGTTCCTTGTGCCTATTTATATTGTACACGTAACTACTGAAATATTACTTTACGTTCGTTTTGGCAGTAAACACGTTTAATATTGCAATATAAATACTAATTACTCACGCGGATCTGCCTGTATTTTTATCCGTTATATTGATGTTTTATTAATGCAAACTGTCTGAACTGAGTGTATCATTTTGGAAAACACTTCAAAAACTGTGAAAGCAATGTAAAAACTGTTAGATTATTCTGTGATTTGTTCTTTATGTCAAAGTTTGGAAATTGTAAGTTTAATAATAATTGGTTCTTGGTTTTTCGTTTTTTTATTTCTTCACCGTGACACATTTTATTTCTTAGTCATAAACACCATCACAGACTGAACAGAGCAGACGTTACAAATATATAACAATAATCTGAATAAACATCACAAACGCAGTAAAGTCGCGATACTATAAACTTTACCTCACAAAGCACGCCTTACCCCTCTCCACAGAGCGACAAAATAAATACACGAACGTATATCCCGATACAAACTGTACTGTACAAACGATACAACAAAACTGTACCGATAAATCTTGTGTAGGAAGCATTACTTGCAACAAACACTAAGGAATGCTACAAACGATACGTTTCACAAGTCGAACTTCCTTTAAAATATAGCTTTCTTGCAAACTAAGAAACGCCACAATTCCTTGCAAACTAGGATATATTTTGCAAGAATGCAAGGAATTATATGTGGTATTTTTCTTGGGTTTTCTAAATTTTATTTTGTTGTAAGCTGTAAGAGATATTGTGGAATGTCTTGAGTTTACAAAACTGAGCTTTTATATGATGTGTAATATTTTGAGTGTACTAATTGTGGTAGGCAATTCATAAACTTATTCTTATTTGTAATTCATGTTTGCAAATGTTTTGATCATAAAATTAGAGTTAATTTTTTAATACTGCGCGATTCTCAACTACTTTGAAGTATCGACAACCGGATGGTTATCGAGAAATGTTATATTAGTCTGATCAGCGCCTCTAGTGGGTGCAGTAGGTACTAATTGTTTATTTTAAATCAACAATCAAATAAAAAATTCTCGATACTCGTAACTACCAACTGTTACAATGTGCTACTGATGTCATGAAATATTTTTTTATATTGTCTTAATATCATAAAATTAACTAAAGTAACTTAAAGCCATTTCCATTTGAGATTCAAAAAGGACATTATTCTCACAATAATTTCCCTAGTAATAATAGTGAGAGATACACAATAACAAGCTTATTCCTTAATACAAGACTTGAACATAGAGCTAATTAGTATAAAACCTGTTACCTCGGAACTACTGAGCAGGATTTATGCTCGATTTAAACTAAATGTTCAGTAGAACTCTCTACAATGGTTGGTTCTAGTGAGAAATGTATTAGATTGATTTCTGTTTTGTTTATTTTAAGTTGAATGCGTGGACAAATTCAACGATATCCTTGTTTCTGTTAATACGTGGAGAAAGACTCGTAAAGAGTATGAGTACTTTTATCAAGTATTCTAAAGTTATCTTATTTCTACACACAAATTTTGTAAAAACCTTGCCGATCCGCCGACACACGACTTAATAACGGCGACTATTCTTCAAAGGCAGTAAAGTGTTTCTTTTAAAAATAAAGGACCGCTGATATCATTTCGTCAATAAGTGTCGGTAGGTTGGCGAATTTTGTATGTCTTTTGTATAAAATAAAATATTTTTTTACAGTACGGTCTAATATATAACAGTTTCAAAAACATCTACTATTATCTCATGAAGGTAATACAATGACAATTGATACCGATCGCCAATGTTAACCGCAATACCTACAAAATTACCAACTTTCACAAACAAATTAGACTATTTTATATGTTTACCTCACGTAAAAGGCTTCCTAACATAGTCAAGGAAAGAAAACACGTTGTCGGCAAAGTAAAAATATGGAGGAATTTCTCCACAAGGAAAAAACAAAGTTAGTTTCGTAACTCATTTCTTCAACATGCCACAGGTTTCAGAAAATGTTCTCAGAATCTGTTGTAATAAAATCAAAATTTCTGAGATTTGAGTTGGTTATGATCTTTATTGAGTTTTGCTTAAAACTGGATTACGGTAGTTTGATTCTCTATTATTATCGACTACCGACAACCGTCGGTAGACTGTCATCGAGAAATTTTGTATGAAAATCTGATCAGCGATATAATGTATTTACTCTGTAGTTTTAATTGTTTATTCTCACATTGCAAGATGGTTGTAGTAGAAACTACGAATGCAACGAATCTGTCGAAAACTACCCAGTTTTTACACTTGGCATTATCGTTGAGCTATAGAGTGGTTGATATTATAGGGTCAGGGGCACACTAGAAGCGCTGGCAAATATTCCATGTGACTTCAATTTTCTGATAATTTGTGCCTATCACTTTAAAACTAGTCGTATCAAAAGAAATACAGCACAGCTTATAATTGAGAGAAAAAATTATAAAAAGCGGACATTACAAGACTAGTACATAAAAGTAAAATAATTAAGAAAGTAACTCACAAGTTAATTATTCCGTCACTTCATACATTATTTAAATTGCCTCGTTGACAAATATCATCAAACATACAGGCTGAAATCTACTGAATTCATAATAAAGTGAACTCAACATATAATTTAAATCACTCGACATCAAATGATATGACGATTACCAATTCATTATACCATTCTACAAATCTAACACCATTCAAATATAAAATCAGAATACAAAATTATACGATTTTAAACTTTATTCTCAATAAGATAGAACTCATATGACGTTAGCATAAGTCTGCGATTTCACTTCAGCTAAGCTGGGCTACGCTCCGAAGGGAGTTGAGAGTTTGACTTTTCAAATTCACTTAAATATTAGAAATAATTATTATCTATTGTCATGGCCAATGAAAACTTATTTGTGAAACGTTGCGTACCTAAAAGTTCTTTAACGTTTTAAGTTCGAAAAAAGACGAAAGGTCCTTTCCCGCATCAGCATGCTCAAGGCCTAACTACTCCATCACTCTGAGAGAAAATCTTTCTCCAGTAGGGCAGTAATGGCACAGAATAATAAGTACTAGTAATGGTTTAAGTTTAACTTTATTTAACCAACTCGCAGTTGCTTGCAAACTCTTTATAAACCTTAAAAGCACAGCTTTATTTGTAACACAGTACATTAGTTCACAGCTCAGCTTCCTCGCACATCTTCGCTGAAACCGCATTCTAAACCGTATATGTAATAGATAATGATAGACGCAGTGTGACGTCACAGCGACATAGTATAAATAACAAGGACTTGTATACATTTGAGGCTTATCTGTAATTTTGTTAATTGTTGATGAATGGTTCGCACTAATTGTTGTTTATTGGCTGTTGTGAAAAACAAGCTTTATGTTATGTCGGAGATTAGTGTAGGCTTTTATTTATGTTTGTTTTTTATTGTTTTTATTGCTCGCTAATAGACATAATTGAAAGGATTTATGAACTGTACTGTTTGGTATCAAATAGATTTTCGCGTGTTTTATATAAAAATTTGGTAAGCGCCTCTAGTTTAATACCATAGTTATGTAATCTTTTTAGGCTGAGGTGTATACAATATACCCTCATGTTGTGGCATTTACATAAGAGAAAGGAAGAGAGTCCATCGCTATATACCGTCTATTTTCCCAAACTTCAGGCTACTTTTGGAATAATTCTCACAAAAACTCACTCATAGTTTATCCGGCCCGGCCCGAGGACAAAACCAGAGCCCTTGTGATCTACCGTCATGTGTATGCATGCCGTTTATGTATGTCAATTAATCCGTAAAATATTATACTTTTTACTCATTTTGTGAGTTCTAACAACTGATTAATGAATACCAAGCGTCAGACCAGACCCTATATCCCCAAAAAAGATTATTTTATTTACAAAAAAGGCAGTATTCTCGTATTATTTCCACGGATTATTCTCATTCCGTCCCGTATTAAGTAACCGTTTGATCCCATTGGTCGACTGGTCACAGTAATCTCACGCCAGACTACCGCTGAATTATCGGAAAAGCGTCTGTGTAGAAAAAAATATGTGTTTATTCTTTTCATGTATTGTTTGTCTATTTTAGTTCGGGATATATGAGAAAACGCAGCTGTTTAGAGGCAGTTTCATGTTACTGTCCAGTATATTTCTTTAGATGAAGTTTTGAAAGTTGAACTTGATTTTTTTTTAATAGACGTATTTGTAAATTTCAGAAATAAAGGTATCTTTTGGGCAATTAAAATATTGTGTCTTGTCTCATGTTTTCCATTCGCTTTAATTCAACAGCGGTTAAACTGTAAAAGTACAGTCAAACATACATACATTAACATCTATATTAATGGATTTTAATTTTCCTTTTTATTGTAAATCTTATTATTACGAATAGGAAGCCTGGCCCTCTCAGTACACTGGTTTAAAACGTGTAACGGTGAAACGCGAGTGTGTTTCACACGTCTGTGTCTACTTTTGAGTAAAACAGGCCTGATGCTAAAAAACTACGTCTTATTATTATTCTGTTTGTTTTGTATCATGTTTTAAGTACTTTAATGTATATGAAAATGATTAAAAAGCTTCCTCGCAGACACATTAAGCGATACAAGAGATTCTTTTATTCTCTAAAACACACATTATTTTCAAATGCCACAACTTATCTTGGTATTCAAGTACACTAAGCCACACTGTGAAGTCGTGCGACTAATTGTACTACAGAAGTCGCGATTATATTCTATTTCTAGATAAAGACATAATAATACGCTCATTATTCCATTAACAAACATTTCTACGTTAATATGTACTAAAGAACTTTCGGTTCTTCCCACACAGACGGTGGTATTATTTCAAGACACTCCCCGGGAATATTTGAATCTATTTCTTGTTACGTTCGTGAAATTACTTTTAATTAATAACTAATGTTACAAATTTATTTATATGTCAGTTACCAAAGCGGGAAAACTACAGCCGATTTACGTGGAACTTTCTATGGAGTTAGTTCATAAACAACACTGATTAATAATAAGCTAAATAAAAAGAAAATATTTTCTGAAGTCAGTCCACTTCACATACCGAATTGTGTATAGTGTGTAAACCAGAGTAATTGCGTGGTTCAGCTAGCATTCTTATAGAAATGTCTATACTATGTTCGTTTAAGCTAGATATTTAACACTAACTTATAGAAGTTAGTGTTAAATATTTGCATAGGCCCAGTAGCTCAATTCTCTATTAGTATCGACTACCGAAAACCGACCTGTCATCGAGAAATTTTGTATGAAAATCTGATCAGCGCCTCTGACGGGTGTCGTAGGAAACATTTTGGCAGTACATTCCAAATGTCAAAATTTCGATAGCTAGCCGGTTGTCGGTAGCCGATAGCAGTAGAGAATCGAGGTAGTGTTTCTTTGATGTTTCAAAATGTACAAAAGTCAAATTGTAACATGTAGAATATATTGTTTAATATTAAAACTTATATAGTTAAAGTTTATCTCAATGAACTATCACATTTAAGTAGTTTGTTCACCAAACTAGTGATAAACACATTAAGGGAATAATTGAAATAACAGTATCTATCTAGTTTATTATTGCGTGTTAATGTGTTTCATCACCATTAAGCTATGTTATAAATAACATACGTAAATATTGTCGCATTTAGATAGTAACGCAATGTTACAAGTGGAGCTATAGATTTTGTATGAGGAACTTTATTGTATCGATAAACTAATGCTTTTGAATCCTTTTCTCGACCAACGATACATTTTGTACACATTTAAGCGTTATTGTTCGATCTTTATATAATTGAAGACTTGAGGACAATCATTGGTGTTTTACTAAGTACCCCTGAGCGACTGAAGTAGAAATTCTAATAGATTTATTCTTTAACTCATTTCTAGATTTATTAGTAATTTACGTTACTAATCAGCAAGCTCCATATATTCATGTGCATTCGAACTACATTTTAAAAGAAAGGCGAATAAATCCAAGATAATTGCCATAAGTTGGTAAAAAACATAATGGAATTGTCGGTTTTTTTATTTTGATAACATAAATACTAATATAATATTTACATTTTCCAATCAAATACCTACCTAATATTACGAGTAAATATGTTGAGCATCCTTATACAAACTATTTAATAGTCCAGTGAAACCTACATATCTGATTATGGTTTAATTCCCGAGTTAAGCGAAGTGCTATAAGATTACATATTAGATTATGAAAGGCAAATTTCTGTGGTCGGCCTGGGCACGGAAATGTGTCCGGTAAATGATAATAGGTCCCTAAACTTGGCACATAACAATGACTATGTAAATGTATTTTAGGTTTCATGATTATTATCAGTATTTTAGGCTTCAGTGCCGCGAATCTTACCACTATAGAGTACTTAAAGCCGGCTAGGCGTCGAAATTTTTTATTAGACAGCCGGTTTTGCGCCTTTTGCGGAAATCATAGAAACAATTTTTGCAGTACAATCTTTAAATGTTAAACTCTCGATACTTGAAAATACCAACTGTTTAAAATCTCGCTACGTTTCGTTATTGTTTTAAAGATCGAATATACATATATGGAAATACTGTGCATGACATTTCTGATTTAGCTCCTGAGTCGAGCAGTTCCTTATTGTTATTGGATAGTTTTGTGTATTCAGCCAAGAGTTTGGTGAAATATTTTATATACTGGATTTAATTTTACTATATTATTTTGTAATAATATGTAGCTAACACATAAATTGAACCAAATAAACAAAATAACAATAAATTCAAGCTTTTTATAGCCAATATATCACGTCAAATATACGATAAGCCAATTCTACGAGCACTTAACAAAAAACCCACTTTACAATATTAACCATTACATCCAAAAAACGATATCAAACCTCTTTTCATCACACAATCCATAGATAAGAGTGGCATGACGTAAAAAAGAATAAATGTAGATTCGCTGTCTATGGCCGTCACGGATATTGAATAGCAGTTCAAATATGGAAGGCTTCGAAGTAAACGAGTGTGTTTGCGGAGTCCCGTGTCAAATTGTGTAAACCTTCCGTTAATGGACGGCTCTTTTTGGTTGTGACATTAATATTCGTATATTTTTGTGGAATAGTTTGATAGAGATTTAGTTTTTTGGCCTTTGTCTATACATATATGAAAAAAAAATATATGCATAAACTCTCGCCAATAGAGGTTTGCGTGATTTTATGTATGTATGTAGTTATGATAGTGAAAACACAGGTGGCGTATAATTTATTATTACGATGTAACTAATATCGAATGCAGTCGTGAAGATAATTTTATTCATAGAAAATCTAAGCTTGCGCTTAATAGCGTTATGAAATACGGTAACAAATGGAAAATATTCTTGGTTTCAGTATTTTCTTTGGTCATTAAATCGATTTAAAGGTATTGTTCTTGTACGTTAACCTGCCAAGTCAATATTTGTTTATTAAAAACAGCAGTACCTGAAACAAAAACAAGTTTATTATAAAATACCATTTCCATACAAATATTATTGCATAAAAATAAATTAAGCGTTAGGCTTATACACAATCTTCATTCGTAGCAAAAGCACAAAAAACTTTTTAATTTTATTGTAGACAAGAAATTTACACAGACAATAGACTTTAAAATGGCAAAAAAATGCACATATAACCAAATATTTTTGTAAAACTAGTTTATTTTCCAAATACAAATGTAAATAAAACTACATTGACTTAAGTATTTACATAACCCTCATTTGCGAGAACGGTTGATAAGGCGCGGCAACAGTCCATTACCGCTTCTCTTTTGAGATAACAGCCGACCTGCCTACGAGATAAAACAGTGTACTACAACTTTGTAATTAGAGTCGTTTTGTACCTTAATAGAGGCTTCATTTTAACTTACTTTCTCTTTATTTTGGCAATATAGTTTCTTTCTTTTTATTTTTTCTAGGCAATGCCAAGTACGTACTCTGCCTGATCTTGCACAGTGCAAGGTAAACATGTAACCCGTAGCTGAAAGTCAAACAAAAATTGGTTAAATTAACTTCTTATTATAACTATCACAATTTTATATAGGTATGAAAATTAGGTTTATCGATAGAAATAAGCAATTTAGACAGACAGAGATTAGTGCCAGTCAAAAATCTTGCATACGACAGATTTCAGTATCAAAAAATAAATTAATCTTATACAAAAATACGGATTATCCACGTTAAACACACGGTGAATGGCAATCATTTACAATGTTGCAATAGAGTTTCCAAAACAATTTAATAAGTAGTACCTACGTTCTTTTAAAAATTGTATTATCTCTAACATTACATTTCATATACGTACCTCCACTTACAATTGTATAGAGCAAAGAACTCATAACTGGCAACTTCCATGTACAATTTCCAACGAGATAAGCAATACTGGCACCGTAACGGCATAAGTTATTTAATCTGGCTCATCCTTTTATCGTTTACCGCTAGTAAGAGGCAATAGGTGGAAAAAGGTTTCTGACTGATAAAGTACGCTGGGAACTTGTTACGTACAAATAACTATGATAGGGTTCAAAGTAATTGGTAATGTAGTTTTAAGGTAATATAGGTGGATGATCAGAACAACATACGTACATGGAATCACGCCTGTTTTCCACGGGAGAAGGCACTACGCAGAGAAAGCCATTTGCTACAGTCCCTACAGACTCCTTTCTTATTGGTATAAATTAATAGCAATCTTGAAACTAGTAACTTATTGGTTACGGACGATGCCGTAAAAAATATTTACATGTAAATGTAGAAAAGTTATTTTGCAGAGATCTTATAAATTGCCATTTTTTGTTATCTGCATTATACCTAATTAAAAGAAGGTGATTTTGATACGGGTTATATTATGATAGTTAATAATAATAATGAAACAAATAAAAATCGAAATAATTAAGTTTAAGCAGTGATAGCCGAGTGGTATAAGTTGACACCTCCCACGCAAGTGGTCGCAGGTTCGAACCCGAGGCAACACACCAATGACTTTTCGAAGTTATGTGTGTATTAGAAATAATTATCACATGCTCCAACGGTGAAGGAAAACATCGTGAGGAAACCTTGCATGCCTAAAATTTGTTTTAAACATTTATTGAGGGCATGCAAAGTCCCCAACCCGCACTTGGCCAGCGTGGTGGACTCAAGGCCTAACCCCTCCCTCATTACGGGAGGAGACCCTTGCCCAGCAGTGTCAAAGTCAAAGTCAAAGTCAAATATTCTTTATTTCATAAACTTTAACAAGTATTTGAAATCGTTAAAATATTTTTTATCTACCACCGTTTCGGAAAAGCTGTTGCTCGTGAGAAGAAACGGCAAGAAACTCACGGCTTGCTCTTTTTAAATGTCAATATTTCCAAATTAATAACAATGTCATAATAATGAAATATAACAAATTAATAACAATGTCATAATAAATTAATAACAATGTCATAATATCAAATTGTAATACATTATTTTGAAATAGACTTGGTAGAAGCAGCACAGTCCCAAGCTTTGTTATCATCTAAATAATCTTTAATAGTATAATATCCCTTACGACATAAATTACTTTTAACTAATTACTTAAATTTATTGAGACTTAAATTTTGAATTTCACTCGGGATTTTATTGTAGAATCGCACACACTGACCTCTGAAGGATTTATTTATTTTTTGGAGCCTAGTGGCTGGGATAACAAGTTTGTCTTTATTGCGTGTATTTAAGTTGTGCATGTCACTCTTTTTTTTAAAAAGAGCGATATTTTTATGTACATAAATTAAATTTTCATAAATATATTGACTTGTCATTATATTTATTTCCATGAATTTTTCCCTTAGTGAATGTCTGAGTGGGACATTAATGGGTTAAATTTATTTATTTAACTATTACTAGTTCCATCAGTTTAAGTCTTTTTTCCTGTTATGTGAGAGGAAAGTCACTTTCGTAACTTTTAATAATTTTGCATGCTCAAAGGTAACATAATACTTGTCACTTTGTAAGTGAAGCCTTGTTAAAACGTGACGTTGCATTTTAAGTAAAATAAAGATAAAATGTACTACAAATTATTTTTATGTACGTTTTTATCGTAGGTAATAAATGAATGCTTGTTCAAAGCACGAGTTTGTAAACAATGTAACGGATTTGGTTTTACGAGACAATATTTTGTTGTAGTCATTTAGTTTTAACATTTACTGCGTGGTTAACGAAACAAGGTAGTTTTGTGTTAGTTAACAAAGCACAAGTCAAAAACCTTTCGGAAACTGTATCTCTGTTTATAGAATTTGCTAGCTGCTGCTACCCGACTTCGCTTTCGTACAAAGTATCATTTACATTCTAGTAGTTAGTTGTGTTAAAAAAATATAGCTTATGTTCGATTCTGGGTCTCCTCTGCTAGGTCACTTTGTTTTTCCCCAGGCTATAAATCTATCACGCTGCCAAACTGAATTGAATCTGTTCAACCATTTTGATGTGGAAAAACATACCTATTGTAGGAGTACTTCTTAAAATATAAACAGAAACTATAATCGTACAGAAGTCTAAACTCATTTTCAGGAATTATAATGAACAGCAACGAATGTTAAAGATATTCTATTATAGGAATCTTCACGTAATTTGCATCGTACGATAATTATAATTAACAAAGAAGGTGTCATTGTACTAAGATTATATCTAAATCTCACACACGCGAACAATATATATAATCTGATAATCTTTTGTTACACAAGGAGGCTCACATACCGACCTGATTAAATCCCCGTATGACGTCACCTAGCTAATAAGTATATTTTATTATAAGCCGAGAATGAAAGGGTTATATTAAAGGAGTTATTACACTTGATCTCTAACTCAACTCAGATATAGACGTACTTGTATTAGAAATGAGAAGTGTTTGTTTGATTGTGGTTTTCTTTTGTAAAGAACGGCTGAACCGATTTTTAAGTTTAGTCTGCCGATTGTATTTCGGGTATGGACATGAGTTACTTTCGAGCGGAATAAGCGGAGCGGGGTACATGCTAGTTATATTATTAACTAGCTGACCCGCGCAACTTCGCTTGCGTCACATAAGAGAGACATAATTTTCCCCGTTTTTGTAATATTTTTCACTGATACTCTGCTCCTATTGGTCGTAGCGTGATGATATATAGCCTATAGCCTTCCTCGATAAATGGGTTAACTAACACTGAAATAATTTTTCAAATCGGACCAGTAGTTCCTGAGATTAGCGCGTTCAAACAAACAAACAAACAAACAATCAAACAAACAAACAAACAAACAAACAAACTCTTCAGCTTTATAATATTAGTATAGATTAAAATGTGGGTGTCTATGTTTTGCTTTTCGTATTTGAAAAACTCCTTATTTGTTTCGAATGGGATTCGTATGGGTGGTACAATATATCGCAAAAAAAGGAAAGCACATAAGTTGTTATAGGTACTTGCTATAGTCAGATAAAATATTTCAATAAAATCCCATATGCGGAGTCGCAGAGTCAGGCTAGTCGGATATAAAAGCGAGCATCGAGAATTGCGGTCGTTTATTTCATCGAGTCATCTTGCCGCGATTAGAATTCCGTCAGTGTCGACCAATCAGACAAGCGGAAGAATACGTCTCGAATATAATGAAAAACGCGCCAACAATCTACACATTATTATAAAGACAGAGAATATTATACTCTGCGAAAATAAATTATGTTTTAATGCATGTCTTATATTGATACATACAAAATGTAACATTTTAAGATTTAGGTATCTCATGTACCCATTTATTGTTTTTGGCCTTATTTTTGCTTTTATCTTTTTCTTATGATTACGAAAATTTGCACAAACCCACATTTCGCGACCGTTGTAACCCGAGTCAAAACCTCAAGCTAGGAAACATGCACGTTCGCCTCAATCGCCTTATCACTACATAGTATAAAACAAAGTCGCCCATTTTGTCTGTAGTCCCTTCGTATGCATAAAACTTTAAAACTACGCAACGGATTTTGATGCGGTTTTCACTAATAGAAAGATTATTTTCTCCGACAGGTTTTTATATATAATTGAAATACATTGAAACTATATTAGCTGAGTTATAGCAATTTATGTCCAAGAAGTCAGAAAAAAAATCTAATTGAAGATTGCATTTGTGCGTGCGCCGCTTATACCGTTGGATACAAGTAAGAACAATGTATAGCAAAAACATTGGTCTTTATTAGTTCTACAAAAAAGTCCGCGATGACATATATCCAGCTTTTTTATTTAAGTCACAAAAACTACTTTTCTGTATTAAAAAAAACATTTAATTCGTTGGGTGATGTTTAACTGGTGATATAACCAATAATACATATATCCTTATCAAAATAAGTAAGTTCATCATCACGAGCATTTAATTTAGATTATTTTTGCAGTTTACAGTGTGTTATTTAGACATATAGTTTAGGAGATATCACGATATTAGTATTGCGGCACGGTACGGGCCGGCCGCGGCGGCGGGGGCAGCGTCCCTATAAATAGCTATAGGCTATATATCATCACGCTACGACCAATAGGAGCAGAGTCCCAGTAAAAAATGTTACAAAAACGGGGAAAATTATGACCCATTCTCTCTTATGTGACGCAAGCGAAGTTGCGCGGGTCAGCTAGTAAAATTATATAATAAACATTCAACGCGAAAACTTAAAACGCCTACTGTATATATTTATTCCCTGCACATGTAGCTTATCAATGTAATAACATCACTCACAGTGATTGGTGCACTAATTAATAATCATATTTAGCAGTCATAAAACAGTGACGCGGTTAAAATTTAGCACACTCATTAAGTATCCTAATTCATGCGGTTTGCTGCTTAATTTCAATACACGATACTAAATATGGGTACAACCACAAATATAATTCAGCAAACAATGTCCGACTAAATTTGAACAATATAAATCTATGAAATGTAGTGCTAGTTGATAGAACTGCGCATGGAATTGTTAGGTAGTCACTACGTGAAAAAAAATTGCTTTTGGCGTTGACTAAAATTCTTGTATGGTATACTATTTAAGTATTTTTTAACGATTGTACCATGTGCGTATTTTGGTCTTTGCCGACCCCTATGGGAAAAAGGCGTGATATTATGTATGTATGTATCTTTATGTGTTTTTTTAGGCTACCGGTGAAAAAAATCGCTTGCTACATAAACAACACGTTACCACTCAAGCACGTCTTTGTATTCTATCGACCAAAAGAGAGCGCTTCACTAAAAATGATCTAGATGAGATACTCCGCTTGAATGCGGGGCAATATCATTACAATCGTGACTGTCTTGCCAAAATCTAGATGATTGGCAGAGCAGCCATTTTTTATTTATTTTTTGCACTAGGAGGGAATTGTTAGAAACTCTCCACTGCCAGTCATTTCCACCTCATCTCTTCGCGACGATGTATATGTGCCTATAATTGTATATTTATAATTTCCACGGTTGGTAGCAACTGTGGTTACTAAAATTGCTACCAGTTAATCTCGAACCGCATCTCAAGTCTAGTCTTGCGGTCATTTTAGACAAAGGTGAAAACATTTTTTTTTCTCTCAAAGTATTATTCCAGTCGACTGACTTTGAACTGTAATCTAATCAAAATACTTTGAGTCGCCGAAGTAACAGACAAAACAATTAAGTAGCCGTCGCGCTCAATTTATAATCCTTAAGAAAGTTCAGATGCTTAACCGAACAGTGAAAATGGGCCTTTACTTTCATAATAAATTAGATTGCAATGAAAAAAATATCGAGGGTGCTTTTAATATAAGCCATTTTGAGAAATTTCTCTAAAAATATGGTTACTTTTTATAAAAGTAATAAATATCTCTTAGCCTCCTTTTACGTCATATTGTTGTCCATTAAATAGGGATAAGAACCTACTTGAGTGAATGACCCTCGGGCCTTTGATACTCGTTATAAAAACAACCTATTTCATTTCAAATTTCGATGTACGAGAGTTAATTTTATTTATACTAATCTACTGCTGTGGGGCTATTTTTAATTACTATTTATTCGGCAATTTTGTGTGAGCAGCTTCTATAGCAAGCCGATACTATAAACTCTCGATACTCTCTCGATATATAGTACCGACTGTAGAGAATTGCGCTACTGGATATGCATCTATCGACGGAGAAATTGAGTATTGAGTCTACCTTTAAGCTGACAAAATACGGTTCGGGCAATTCCTTCGAAAACTGTTTGAAAGAACTCTCAAGCACGTAATGTTTCTTCACGATATTTCCTCTTTCAGTTAGAGTAATTAATAATTATGTATACATTTATTTAAATGTTTTCAATAAACTCTTTAGATGTCATTGATGTTTTGAACCCTAGACGACTGGCGTGGGCGGCGAAAGCTTATACCACTTGGCTATTAACGTTTTTTAGTAAGTTTTTTAGATATTAAAATATTTCGTCCATTTATTTTTAAGATAAAAGACACTGACAATAATTACTAAGTGACCTTGTTTATTTTTTATAAACCGACACCGAGTAATTGGGTTTTTAGATAGAAGTCTGTTTAGTAATTGGAGTTTGAATAGATACTAAATTGACTTGGGAATAAATACTAACTAGATCATACAGTGCTTTTAAAATATTGAAATTATATTTCTATGTTTTGCTAATTATATTCACAACACTTAATGCATTTTGATAATTAATAGATTTTGATAAAAACTTATTATAAAAACCATATACTTACTATTAAAAAAAAATTAACAGAGACGTGTAAAACCCATAATTACTTTTACACATTTCGGGATTTGGACTCAAGAAGAAGTTGAAGCAAAGACAGTCTTCACGTTACTTGCAAAACAAATTCCTGTTCTCCTAACCTCTGTCCATAATTACCTCATAAAGAATAAGGGGTTTCTTATCAGTTAGGCAGTGGCTTTTCTTTTAGTTTCGAACTCATTGTCATATTATTAAGTGTAATAAGTTACTGATAACACAAACTTGAGGCTAGTTTAGCGTAAATGTAAGGTTAATGATATATTAACATAAATAGAATAACGTTTTGTTTAGCAATATAATTTTAATGCCAGTTAATTTTATTTTCACTGCTTATTGAAACTAAATTACCTTAGTTTTTAATTTTAAAAACTCTTTGTTTTAATAGTTATTATTTTTACTGTTTGGGGTAAAACACAGGTCTATTATTTATTGTTATTTACACCTCACAACTTAAATCTTAACTCCAAAAGCTATTAACATAGTGACGTCGTGGAGCATCATGTATCAATCGGTAATCGTTAGACTGTGGTTTGATTGATTGCCTTGTAAGCAATATTGATACGAACAGAAAATGTGGCTCTCCTTAGTGTGTTTATGGTGAGTGCTGTCTATCAAAACAGCAGGCAGTTTCAAAATTAATGATGAAATACTAGCTTAGCTTTTTGTTTCCCTTACGCTATGTTGATAACAGTACTCAGTAAAACTGCAGCATCAGGTAAGGACACATCATGCATCTAAGACGCAAAATGTGAGCTCATGTTGGCAATGAAGCTGTTATTATAATTTTTAAACAAATGTAACCTGAACCAAATTTTAACACGCATACAGCTTGCTTGCTTTTGCTTGAATTACATCTATTAGTAAAAGATAATTTTACTATTAATATTCAGTAAGAACTAAGTACAAGAATGTAATCGCTGACTTACACATAATCCCATAAACCAAATTAACAAACTTGTACCAAGTTTCTAACAGTTCAATAACGCAGATTGTTTTCAATCCGACCCTGCTTCGTGTCATTCATCTATCAAACCATACACAACTATCAATATCCCACAAGTAATTGGAACTGAAGGCCTAAGCCCTCCGTTATTAGGGAGTAGGGACACCAATTAACCGAGAATGAGCCCTTCGGATGTGACGTCACTATGTCAATTTATACCGAGATGTGATTTATGACATAATGCCATCTAATAGTGTGTAGGCCTCAATGATACAAGATTACGGGGTTGATAGTTTGGAGTATCTTGTTATTTTGGTTTATTAGACGATGTTAATCTAACGAATTGCTGAGAGTCGACGCCTTAGAAAGATATTCAGCGATCGATGATGTCTTGCAAAAAAGTCAGGTGCGTAGCACTCGTAACCGGCAGTTCCGTATGACAAGATGTATGGATGTGAATCAAGCAAGGGAAGCTGATCTCTATGCGAGAAACCTGTGATTTTAAGTATGTACTTTACGTATGCTAATTTTAATTTATATGAAGTTATATAATACGCAATGTCGATCGTAAGAAAAACCTTACATTTTAAACACAAATATTAAACTTTAAACCTAATCCATTGCATCTTACATAACTTTACATAAACCTACCATTTATCTTCGAGCTCTCTATTTGAGCTGATATTTTTCAAATCCGCAACCCAATTGTTATGTCGAACATAGCAGAAAAGGCGGTATCCATTGAAATCGGAACTCTTTTAGAATTCAGCTGTATTTCCTCGGTGTGTCAGTATTTTGGCACAGTTCCAAACTCCGGTAGCCGGCTGTTTACCTCACAAACTTATGTAATAAGCTAATAGACCACTGACCTCAATGTTTTCAATATAGCCCTTATATAATTGACTCGAAATTTTGGCTTTTCAAAGAAGATTTTGGTTAAATATGAAGTGAAACTTATGGTCATTTTATGGTGAGCAAAATGTGTTTCGTGTGTGAGGCAATTGGCGATTTATCGAGAGGATATATGAAATAACTGATAAGAGACCCTGGAAAAAAAATTCAAGTAAATTTTATTTGTCAAACTGCAACGGAAGATTTGACGCTATCGTTACGCCAAGAGTGTGTTGCAAATGAAATGAATTTCTACGTAAGGTATTATAGGTGTTATTTCTAACGTAATACAAGCCAACTTTATTACTATTCAGGAAAATCAAATAATCTACAGCTTCATTAAAAATGTTTATGTAAACATTTGTACAATATTTTTGCTTTATGGCTGTTAATTGGAGTGCAAAACTAAAATGATACAGCTAATTATCCGCGGGCTATGAATATGAATTATGAATGTCATCCAATTAATTAGTAATTATTTATTTATAGCATATATGCCGTATTTGCCAACGCTATTGCGTACAAATGTAGCACGGAAATTCGCACTATCATATCTACTAATACATCAAAGCCATAAGAGAAATTATTTTTTGCTTACAAATATATCAGAGCTAAATAGGAATAAGTAAGTTTTTGTTTGCTAGTTATGCCAAAACGAATACCATTGAACAAAACACAAGTCTTTCCCGTGCCGAAAAACAGTTTTGAAAAGTCCAATACTGATACAATAATAATTAACACGTAAGTCAATAATAAGTACATTTGTAGCCAAAGGAACTTTCGACCACTATCTAAAATCAATTAGTTATTGAAAAATGCCGTGAAAAATCTGAATAGTAAATAATAGTTTTTTGTTGCCTTCTTTGGCCACCTTTTGCAAAATTTACTTGCGCAGTTGTCACTTAAGCTACGATTTAATATCATTCCCTTTAACTCAGTCTTTTCCTATTTCATTCTTAACTTGTCCAGCCTGTACACTTAATAATCACTTCCCTAGTCCTTTAAGATTACTTAGTATAATCACTCTTTTGTAGTACAAATTACTCTTATAAACGGAGTAAAATGTAAATAAAACCCTTTACCTAATTGAATTTAAATGACTCCTTTAGGTCACTGTTAAGTACTTTACAACGTACTAAATACTAGGTATTTACGTTCTAAGTAGGTTAATTGAAAAACAGGTATAAAGTTCAGAAAGGGTTTTGTATTATCTTAGGTAGATAAATAGGATAGTGAATGAGTAAAAAAGTGATAGTAACCTAAAGGTAAGGTTATATATCATCGTAAAATATTATGATACGCTAATATATTATGCTCTTAAGCTTTTTTTGCTTGCGGCAAGCAAAGTCCTCAACCGGTATTTGGCTAGCATGGTTGACTTATCCCTCCGATATAAGGGAGAAGACCCTTGCAGTCATCCGTCAGTCCGCCACAAGGCCTGCAAGGAGATTTGTACTTTAAAAAAACATAAATCACTCTTGATTTTACCTACTCTTTTCATATAAGCTACTTTATTCGGTTTTTCTATGCATATAATAATTAAAAATAAATTAAGTTACTCAGCTGTCTTACATATCACACAAATATTATACTTTGTACGTTGAATTAGAAGTATCGTTATTGTTATTATCGTCTATACCTAGATTTATTGTTTTAACATTAACAAATTCAGTTTTATCTGTAATTCTAACGGCTCTTCTTTTTAAAGACTACGAAGAGAAAAATGTATCTATTACTTATATTTTAATGTTAAAGTAGTAGATCGATCCTTAATGACGCACACTTCAATCTCAAAATAGCAACTCAAACACCACAACACAATATAATTATCGTCCTATCTTCAAAAGCATTATTTATATCTTATTGACTTCCGTCCAATTTTTCCGCTCGGTTAGTTGCACAGTGTCGAGCGGTATTATCTCGTACAAATAGAGGCTTCGAAGGCTTTCGATTGTACCCTATCAGCGGTTATCGTAAGCCAATCGGCGGCTATTAGCCCGACAAATAAGATACCACTAATGGCGTGACAGTTTTGTATTGCTGTTGCGTTACTCACTGTTTTCGGAGATTAAATGTTGTGAAATGTGGTGTAAAGGTTTTGGAGTGATGGTTACGAATTATATCGTTTATTTAGTTAATACTATCATGGGTTAGGGATGGATAAAAGGATTGGGCTGTCTGCTGATAATGAGGAGTGGAAGAGGATATTGTGCTGTTTTCACTTAGTGTAAAATAAAGCAGAAGCGGTGGTGAGATTTTTATAACGACGTTTTTTTGTTATTTTATATGTAGTTACTAACTTTAAAGGAAAAATATACGCTGGACTTAGATGCCAAATATGCAAAAATATGCGTTTTTTGCATCGGAGTTTTTTTTGCTGTGTCGTGTAAAACTCCATGAGCTTTAGGACTCGAACTATCAAAGCAAGAATGCCGAAATTTTACATTTACAATTGTAGGCGCAGATCTACAGCTACGAACATGTTTCGTAAGATCATATTTCAAAAAACGTAGGTGTACTAATTTACCTCTCTTCCGGTACGAGCCTAAATTCTTTTCGCAGCACCCAATTTATTCAGTCAAATAAAAGAATAGCTACAATAAGATTGTCTCAAGTAAGTCAAAAGCAACGCGAGCACATGTGGGCGAAAGATCCCATCAATTTGATCAAGTCTCGCGTCACAAAGTACGAATATAAAAACGAACAACCAATATGTTTTTTTACGAACGGTGTCTTGTTTCAGTCACTGTGTAAAAGCTTAGTCTCAGTGGAAGCTGAACAAAGATGTACTGAGCTAAGTGAAATTACGTTGCAACTTTTGCAGTTAGCACGTGAACTCGTATACTACATATATCCTTACTAATTTTATAATTATTCGTGCTTGAGCTTTAGGTTCACGGGGTATCAAACGTTCAAGTCACAAACAAGATAAAGAGTAATCAAGCCGCCATCCATTTTTCACTAGAACTAGTCTCACTGTTTAAGATCCTATCTTTCAGTACGTAAGCATCCTTACGTAGTAAATATGAACTACGCTGCCCATATAGCTATTTAAAACAAAATGGTGTCAATCTAAAAAACGAGTATTAGTAAGGCTCGCAGATACCACAAACAGCACACAAGCTACGCCACTAGTAGGTTTCATCCGCTCAGTGGTACAAAATATGGAATTTGGATACATACTAAAATAGAGCTGTTTGAAATACCTATATTATATCTTTCATAGCATATTACAAAACATGCATTGGTGCACGGTTCTATTGCATTGTAGTCCATATTCTTCCTCCGTATGTAGTAATCTCATCATTAACTGGCCTGTGTCCATCTATTGCAGATGATTCAGATGGCATCAGAAAGAGGAATATTTGTAATGAGGGAACATCTACATTCAAACTTAAAAAGCCTATGCGGGAGTGACAACCGCGACCGCATTTTCGACATAATATCTCTCCATAATATTATTATAGGTATTCTACGTCCATTTAGTAGATATTGTATTATAATCGACCTCTGATCGGGCTTAATTTAATAGCACAATTACCTGTCTTGTTGTTAGAGCATTATCGCATTAGGTAAGAGGATTATCGCTTTTGATAATTGCTCCCTATGATACGCAGTAATGACGGTAGCTTCGTACTGATAACTAGCCTTTACTGGTAGACTTTGTTTACTGATGGAGGGAATGAAACGAAAAGTCATAAAATAAGAATGCAAAACTTACATTATTTGATATAAGAAAAACAAAATACTGATTTCCGATTGTTATAGATCTAGTATAAAAAAAAATTGAAGACTTGAAATGTTTTTTGTGATTTAATTCTTTAGAAAACGACATTGGTAAGATTATTTTACGAATCGAACGATACCACAAATCAATTACAAGTGACTCCTGCTGACCAAAGGCTCAGTTTATTGGTATAGTTCAAAATAATGCGTAAGAACATACATTTTTACGATAACTAGATTGGTTTCCAGAGAATAAGACTACATCATTATCCTAAATGTAAGATAATTCCTGGAAAATTATAGAGGCCTTAAAAGCAAACAAAGAATTCTTTACCCATCATAAATAATACTTATATCAAAAATCATATACCCTAGTCTAATATTTGTCTTAGACCACAAAGTAAATTCAGGTAAGTAATAAAAGTATCAATCCCTTATGAAATGTTCAGAGATAAAATAACAGTACCGAACGAAAAGCAGCTCAAGAAACTGTAAGACCTATAGCGACTCTTGTAGCTGACTGTACAATTCTCTAGGGTTACTACCTGTGTCTGCACAGAAAGGACGGATTTAAATCCGAATCCTTGCATCCTTGGGGATAGTGCTGCACTTAGATCCAGTTCTCGAGGTTCTTAGGTCAATGACGGGTAGAAACAAAATGTTCTGTTCTTTTCTTCGCAGCTTTTTAAGCATATTTTATATTTTAGAAGTACGATCGGTTGACTATAGTTACGTAGTCATAATATAGTTCTTGTATTCTTTGCCAGCGTGATGGACTCACAACTGGAGAGCGTCAAGACCTTACCCCTGCTTGTTTCGGGAAGGTGCCCAGCAGAGGGGCTATCATGACTTAAAAAAATGTTACTTTGTTGATGACAATCACGATTGTATTAATTGAAAATCAAACAAAAAGATTGCTAGAAGTTTGATATCTACTCAACATTTATAATGGTATATTCATATTTTTCAATAAACACTTCCTCTAACACTAAAACAAGTGAATAAGCAAATATAACGCAGAATAACTAATTTTTCGTGTCCAAATAGTCCGTAAATTCGTCGAATTGACGGCCCTGTTATTGTCTCAATGGAATAGCTATCGTGGGCGTTACTATACTAGGATCACTGCACATTGTCAATTACCTTTGTATATGTATCATCTTCCAGGATTTCATTGAACAGGAATAATTGGCAACTAATAATAGAACTGCATCGGATTACTAATTGTTGTGTGTGTTAACTACTGTATTTGAAGATTAAGGTGCTTATAACGATTGAGTAGATAATTTTAGTGGCAAAGGTCAAATGAAATTTGAATCAGATGGATATATTCTTAGCCATTGCTAAGCCAGAATAAACACTATACTTTTTTTTAACACTACAGTATACTCTCTTTGCATACGTGACTAATCAGTATTTTGCGATTTTTCTGTTTGATCCTCGTTCATGTGCAAGAATGCTTTTCTCTAAAGTATTTTCTCCGTTAGTATTATTCACAAACGTGACACTTTTTAAAAAGTTTCCGTATTGTACGACGTGGTCTTCATAAAAGGTTTTTGAAATTATTACTACCAGATATGAAGTCTAAACACAAATTAAAGGCACTGTTTTAATGTGCAAATATTTTTTAATAGCTTCTGTCCGTAACTTTGTTCACATGAACAGATTTTATTTGGTAAAAAGCATGTGTGTTTACCCAGGCACTCGGTAGCTTTTTTGTGAAGAGGTAACAAATCGCAACTGTGTATGTTTATTTCGATACACTCAGTAGACAATCCAGTCAGTAGCTCGATTCTCTACTATCGACTACCGACTACCGGCCTGTCATCGAGAAATATTGTATGAAAATATGATCAGCGCCTTTGACGGGCGTCGTAGGAAATATTTTGGCTTCTTAATGTCAAACTTTTGATACTCGACAGTGCCGACTGTAGAGTCATTCGGGGTAACTGTTCGCAGTGGGTAAGTGAGCGCAGGGCCTATATCTCTGATCGGGGTGAGGGGGCGGGGGTGACTGTTTTGGTCAATCATAGCTGCAAGCGCCGCGAACTAGTCCCGACATGTCAGTGCGCCGCACTACACTTTGTTGTTTATTTATTTGCAAAAAACTGTTTTAGGCCATTTGATTGTGTCTTTCTTATTGTTTGGAAAACATTCTGACACGCAAGATTGTAAAGCAACACCAGGAAAGTCATGTTTTTTTTATTAAATGGTTGTTGTTGTTGAAAATTTTAAGCGTGATATAAAGTTATATTCATTACTTTGGACTCAGCGGTTCTTATATTCAATTTTGGGGTCTGCGGGAAAGTGTGCGCGGGTAAGTGGGCGCACGCGCACACTCGCACGGATTCATAAAGATAATAATAAATTTATATAATTTTAGTACCAAATAAACTCTTATTTACTTATTTGTTTTAGTGTAGCGCCATGTTTCGAAATTATATTAGAAAAAACCTGAACTTGCGACTGTTACAACAAATCGCTAAAGCAAAAGCTCTAATTGAACAGGGTAAAAGTAAAGCAATTGGTATAAGCGAGTCATGTCTTCGCAAAAGACTTAAATTAAACGTAGCTGCATCTTCAATAGGTCGGTTTTAGCCAGAAACAGTACAAATTATTTAATTTGATTATTTATTTTTTTATATTTATACCTAGAATGTTCAAGTAGTTTTGTTGGTTTTGTGTTTGGATTTTCTGAAAAGGAGATGTTTGGTTCTGGTTAATTTTCATTAAATTTACTTCAAAGGCTAGATAATTTTGGTGAAATAATTAAATTAATATAATTAATTTCGGTCAAATTAACCAATGCGTTCACTTGCCCCAAGTGCGTCTATTTACCCCATAGCTGTGCGCACACTTACCCACAACACGGGTCAAGTGTTCGCATTCCGACTTTCAGTTGTTTTTGCCTGTTTGAATGAAAACTAATATACTTACAGATTTAGTTTGTCTTCCAAATTGTAGTCTAATAAATGTTTATTTTGATATGTTACTTTTATTTTACTGATTACACTGTTCTAATTCACAATGTGGTCCCAAAGGTGAAAGTGCGCACACTTGACCCGAATGACTCTACGGAAGCGCGCTACAGCTCTATACATTAGTTATGCAAATACATTAGCGTGAAACAATTCATAGGTAATCCTAATCCTGGAGTATCGTGTTGTACTGTACATTTGTTATAAAGCTAAACGTTCTAATGAAACATGAAGCATTGCTGGTATAAACGGATTCGAATAAATACGGCTTAAGGAGAGAAGTACAAAGGGTAAACACTTGTATGGATTAAGTGGAACGGATTAGTTAATCAACTAGTTTGGTAAGTTGGTGAGACTTTGATTGTTAAGTCGACGAAGTAACACGGTGCGATTACTGGTAATTTGTTTTGTATGAATGTATTTGCGTATGTGGCTTTAAAATTAAATATCCAATTACGTTAAAAGTTATAATTCTATCCTCTAAAACCTATAGCTTGTTTGTTAAATCATGCTGAAAAGAAATTAATCAAAGATACTGTACATGAAACAGAGAAACCTCACGATAATTTGTTGTACCTATATGTATTTTCAAGACACAAAAACTACTACTTTACTTAAAAAATGGCAAAAGGCAAATTATTTACTTTGATGAAATTAATTAAGAAATATTTAAGTATTGAATAAATCATATAACTAATTTATAACATTATGTGTATCGAATAAAACAATAGAAACTGCAACAAAATTTAAAAAATCTACTTTAACCCAAAAGCAGTGATAGCCGAGTGGTTTAAGTTGGCACCTCCCACGCAAGTGGTCGCAGGTTCGAATCCGAGGCAACACACCAATGACTTTTCGAAGTTATGTGTGTATTAGAAATAATTATCACTTGCTCTAACGGTGAAGGAAAACATCGTGAGGAAACCTTGCATGCCTAAAATTTGTTTAATACATTTATTGAGGGCATGCAAAGTCCCCAACCCGCACTTGGCCAGCGTGGTGGACTCAAGGCCTAACCCCTCCCCCTCGTTTGGGAGGAGACCCTTGCCCTACAGTGGGACATATATGGGTTATTAAAAAAAAAACCCATACGTAGTCCCTTTTGCACGAGAGGAAACAAAATGTAAAAATCAAAGCATGCCCAAATATTACTGTCATACCTGTGCTTTCCATTAGGTGATACAATGATTCTGTTAAAACAACATCCAACATCTCTTTGTGTCAAATGAAATTCCGTCGGCCAGAGCATGCGTGTGCTACTTTGTACTGTCAATCAAATCAGTCGCACTACGCCACTGCCGAGGTACTCATGAAATATTGTCATAAGCTCGAACCAGGGATTACTACGTGCAATCCCATTATATTACCTTAGTGGCGTAGTATTCTGTTTTATCAACTGTTTATTTATTTAACTGTGTTGTTGTTGTACAAAGTTAATCTAATGCTTTATTTAAAAAAAAAGAGTTGTGTGACGTATTTTTGTTTCAGAAAGAAATATATAAATATAAAGAAATAAATAAAATAAGCTATGGTACGAAAAAAGCAATTCAAAAATTGACCATTGCATTACTATAACCTAGTTTATATTATACAGAAATTACGTTACATTGCAAGTATAAAATTGAATGTTTCTAAAACTTGAAGTAGACCGCATATTATTTATCACTAGCTGACCCGCGCAACTTCGCTTGCGTCACATAAAGGAGAATGCGTCATAATTTTCCCCGTTTTTGTAACATTTCTCGTTGCTACTCCGCTCCCATTCGTCGTAGCGTGATGATATATAGCCTATAGCCTTCCTCGATAAATAGGCTATCTAATTCTGAAAGAATTTTTCAAATCGGACCAGTAGTTCCTGAAATTAGCGCGTTCAAACAAACAAACAAACAAACAAACTCTTCAGCTTTATAATATTAGTATAGATAAAACTGAAAAATACATTTTGTGTTTCTTCAAAAATTTCCTTCAATTCATAATTTAACGAATTCAAGTACTCAAATAGCAACAATAACAATTTTAAGCAAATGCCTCTCATAAAACTAAACGTGGCGAATGATACATAATAGTACGTCAAAGTCATTGATACCTTTCAACGTAATTACTAGTTAGTTCGTGTTTTACTCCCATCAAACACTTATTTACGTGAAAACCCATAAATGTTGACTTTACTATTAATTTGTGGGAACACCTAATAGAAACGACAGACTCGTAAAATACTAGAATTTAAGACGTAGGCTTTTAATACAATTGGTTTAGTAATTAAGTTTCGTATTGCGTACTATATCTTTGGCTGTGTAAAAAATATACACATTTTACGATCGATAACGTTTAGCCGAAATAAGAAGCAATGAGTGAACCTACATTGCTATTCAACTCTGTGTTCCTATCGCCAATATTTTACCCATTTGCACATTACCCGGGAATAGAATCCGAGTCCATCTATAGCCACATACTCTAACAGTAACCGGATACACAACCTCTCAGAACGCAGAAGTATTAATTATTATTAATTAAAATGTAGAACATAATTTATAAAATCATTTTATCTTGCATTGCGGGCGAGAAACGTTTTCTACGACCTACTCTTTTTTTATAGCGCGTTTCTTTTGCCACAATGTTGATTTAAAAGCTGAAACAGATTAATTTACTCAAGCGTCTCCCCTCCTTCATTACGGGAGGAGACCCTTGCCCAGCAGTGGGACATTATAACAGATTAATTAATTAACAAATTTCTAATTGTAGTAAATAAATTCTAAATTCGGTAACAATATCCCAATCCTTCACAATATCTAGTTACAACGTATTTGTCCTTGTAAAGGATGAACTCAATTGAACAGCCAACAGCCAGGGATTGAGTGTCGCTGTTCATTTGCGACGTCATTAATTCCCTTTTAACGACTGTGAATGTTTCGCGTTCTGATTACGATTTTAGGTGATACAAATTGTGGTGCAAGTTGTAAGATTATGACCGATTTATTATATTTTACTGTAAAATAAAAATGATTTCCAAGGAGGTCAATTTTACAAGTACGTTTTTGAAAGTATAATGTAATATAAAGTGTAGTAGATTTGGTCAAACATTTTATTGAAATATCTCCTTAACTTATACTACCTTATTGGGCGTAGTTTCTAGGATTAAATTAGTTTAATTACCTTTGTGTAGAAATTACTGACAAAAAAATATAGACACTAAGGGATGTTGAATAGTTGCCGTACCATTTTTGTTCATACATAAAAAAAAGTTCTATAGCGCTTATGTATTGGATTAAAACTCGAATCTACGCCCTTATAAACTCCTTAGCTTATAATTGGAAACTAAACTAATCTGAAACTTTTACTGTTCAACCGTTGAATTGCAACAACCGGAACCGTAAAAGTAGTCACGTTTTTTCTGGATAACTACATTTGTAGTTAACTTCTGCCTTTCCAGTTACTAACACTTAAGGGTGACATACTGGTACCCTTTCTTAGCAATTGTTATTGGCATCAAAAAGGCTTGTTACCACAAATTAAGTTAATATTACTTATAATAAGTTTCCAAGTATAGCATACGTTCACTTCAGTGAAATATCAACGAACAATAAATTTATTTGAAACAATTTTCGGACGCTTTCTCTTTGTGCGCATTTAGTATTTCATAGAAATACCACTAATATACACCAGGTACTATTCAAAGTGTATATCATAATTATATACTGATATATACATACCTATGAATAATTGCTATAAATAGATATGTACTGTGTTATAGTATTGGTAAACCTACGCGTTAAAATTGAAATAGAAATTAAATAGCTGTTTTTTCCTTGTTCGACGACTTCATTTGTGAAAAACCTTTTACGCTTTTGGTAAGATTAAATACATTTTACGTCAAAACGGAAAAAGATATTCGTGAAATATCACCTAAATAAAAAAAATACCTTAAAGTTAAACTATTACCTAACTAAATTTCAATCTAATTATATTTTCGTATTAAAATCTGGCAGCTAGCAAATATTTGCCAAGTTTTTCTTCTTATAACTTGCCCCCTATATACCACCTTCAAAAGACACAAAACAGCTTTAAAACTAGCTTTATTCCAAAATTCCCTGTACACCATGAACAGACCACATAAACTCGGTTTTAAGCAATTCCCATTTAATTTCTACTTGTTCTTAATTGCAACTTTAATGCAAATAAAGTCAAAAACTCGAGGAATGTTCTCGAAATCGTTTCGACGCGAGTGTCGACCGGAGAACGGATTCCGAGTTCGGAAATTGTGAAGTTCGAGCCTCGGTTAATAGACTTCCAGAATTGGTGCGAAGTACTTACAAACTCCTGAGTGTTAATTTTGGCTTGATGTTTTCGCCTTTAATATTGATGCTGCTTTTTACAAACGTTAATTACTATAACTTTTGACATGAGTGTAATTATAAACAAGTTCTAATTTTATTACGAACTTTATGAGTTTTATTAAAGTCACTTTGTTTTTTTAATGACATGTATTGTTTAACAACTAACTTTCTAATAAAGTTAAAGATAACTTATACAAAATTGATTTACGCCCGGTCTTCAGACTTGCATTTGCTTTCAGCTATCTTGAAAACAAAATGTCATTCAAGTTTTTTACATTAGCAAGTATTATGTTCACGTTTATTATATAAAACCGCAAGTGACACTCAATTATGTAAAAAAATAAGCCTACGAAGAATGCTCACGATGACAAACACTTTCTCCAACAAGAATATGTCTGCCAAAATGTGACAGTCATGCATAATAATATTATTCACGACGTCCAAGATTGATGAAGGATAGAATCCGACCCGAAACTTACAAATTGAATTTAATTCAGCCACGATTTTTGTAGCCTATCCACATGGTGCCAGAATATGACGTCATATATAGCCCATGCGCGATAATGTTTCGGGTTTAATAGCGATCGTTTCCGTTCCCATGGTAACCGGTCAAGTACTCTCTTAGAAAACCATCCGCCAAAGAAAATTACTCTTTATATTAATGAACGCAAGTGCGAATCACAGGAGTCGTCCGGTATAAACGTGGGATACTCTCACGTAAATATTTTTAGCCTTTCTACAAAATTCCGGTGTTTCATTTCAATCATTATAACGTAGAGTGTTATTTAAAAATACTTTGTATTGTTCGCAGATGGACTGGGAAACTTCGGAGGTTTTTAAAACGAAGATAGTTTGGAGTTAACATGCAGTCTGTATACAACGCCAGCATTGACGAGCTGGCGTCGGCGGTAGCTGGCCGATATGCCCCCGCCGCGATGTCACTCAACGGAACCACCTACATAGGTGGAGGAGTCCTCATCCTCACAAAAACCCTCACAGGAGAATCAGTGGAAGTAATAGATGAGCCCAAAGCGAACAAAACAACAGATATCATCGACGTAAAAGTAGTACAAGTTGCTTTCTGCATTTTATACACAGTCATCTTCGTGCTCGGAGTCTTCGGCAACGTCCTAGTGTGCTATGTCGTCTTTCGCAACAGAGCTATGCAAACTGTCACCAATCTATTTATTACGAACCTGGCCCTGTCTGACATACTGCTATGTATATTCGCGGTGCCTTTAACGCCTATGTACACTTTCCTAGGAAGATGGGTGTTCGGCAGACTCCTCTGTCATCTGATGCCATACGCACAAGGCACTAGCGTTTACATATCCACATTAACTCTAACATCAATAGCGATAGACCGGTTCTTCGTTATCATATATCCGTTTCATCCGCGGATGAAATTAAACACCTGTATACTCATCATAATATTTATATGGGTATTTTCATTAGTCGTCACTTGTCCCTACGGCCTTTTCATGGGAATACAGACGACGAACAACAGAACATATTACTGCGAAGAAAGTTGGCCTTCAGACAAATCTAGGAAAATATTCGGAGTTTTCACAACAGTATTACAATTTCTTATACCATTTTTAATTATAGCAGTATGTTATACATGCGTTAGTATAAGATTAAACGACCGAGCGAGGTCGAAACCAGGTGCTAAGAATACCAGGAGAGAAGAAGCAGACAGAGATAGAAAAAGACGTACAAATAGAATGCTCATATCGATGGTGGCGATATTTGGAATATCATGGCTGCCTCTAAACCTAATAAATATCTTCAACGATTTCTACGCGCAGATGACAGAGTGGAACTATTACTTTGTGTCATTCTTCTTGGCGCACTCGATGGCGATGGCGTCGACTTGTTACAATCCATTCTTGTACGCGTGGCTGAACGAGAACTTTCGGAAGGAATTCAAACAAGTGCTTCCGTTTTTCGAGTCGACCGGCGGGGTTCGGAACAGCTACCATTCTGGCCGCATGCCAACTCATAAATCAGATAAGATATGCAATGGTAATGATACTATTCAGGAAACTTTGCTACCGTCGTCTTTCAATAGAGGGCCTTCGATAAAGCAAAAGATTTTCGACGCGAGTGTTAAGAAAGATAACGGCGTTGAAGTCGAGAACATTGTGCTTGAAGATAAGGCAATATCCGCTACTTTTCACACGAAAAGTGAGAACGTGAATTTGCAGTTAATAGATGAAGAATCGCAGCTCAGTGAGCCGAAGGAGACGAAATCTCCTATATAATTGTAAGTATTATATTTTTAACATTCACTTATTATTTTAAATTTTTAACGATATTATTTTTAGTGGAACTCGATGCGGTTACTAATATTAATGAAAATAACTTTTAGATAGGCCAGTCATATTTGATTTTCAGCGATTTGGGCAGATAGTATTAGTAATATATCAGGCGTGTTTTAACAATGCCACAAAATGAATATTTGTTGTAAAGTTTTGTATTTGTTTTGAACAAGCTACACAGTCGATACAATAGTTTCCAAACATAAATTCATATCCAAAACTTCATCAAGAGTGTACCCAATATTGAGCCAACACAATACATCATTTATTGCTTCAAACTAAATAAATACAATATCTATTATTTACGAAGACACGTCACGAACAGAAAATGCTCATAGCATTTATATAACAAAACGCTTCCTTGACAATCTTAATATTAAATAAGTTTGTACAATTTGTGGCACAAGGAATATCGCCGACATGTTTGAAAAGATGTCTGTCTGAATAATTTTTGTACGTAATTTAAAATGATGTGTAATTGGAAAATCATTATTAATAAGGTAAGGTTACGACGTTTTTGTTGACAATGTTTGATTGGTAATCTTTGCAAAAAACTAAAAAAAACATGGTACATATAGCATATTAAAATATATTATTATATTGCCAATTTGCCGCATTAATACATTATGAACTGTAATGCTGTACATGTAAACGGTTTTTACAGGGAAGCTTGCCGATGATATAAAGCGGCACCATGCACATAGGTAGCCGTACATTGTCAAGTTGCTAGACATATATAGTCGACAACTGGGTACGGAGGCACGCACGATATAATTCTACTAATATTATAAATGCGCAAGTTTTTGAAAAAGTATGCATATCCATATCCGTTTGTTACTCTTCCGTTTCTTATAAATGGTATATAGGTAGCTGAAGACCCAGAATAACTCATAGGCTATTTAGCAAGCTGAATACAAGGCTCTACAACATTTTTGAACTATAGCACTATCTCGATAACAGATAAACTTCTTCGAGTAAAACCAGTCGTATTCAATTTCAACATTTTTGTCCACTCACTAAAGATTTTCCTTTACCTTTTATTTGCGTAATTGACAAAGTTTTCCGTTAGCATTTGCAAAGTTTCATTAACACCAATTAGCGTTTCGTTCAAAGGTATAAGTTTTGACATAAAATGACTAGGTTTTGTAGTTGGTATTGAACTTTATGTTTGTTACGTTTAACTTGAATGTTTGATAGTAAATACTTATCTTATGAAATGCTAAGGTTAAATTTCGATATTTTAGACATAACATGTGTCTGTACAGTTTATTGATTTCAAACTTCTGAAATAATGTAATCGTAATAGTACTTTATCCCAGCTGAAAAAAATTATAGGTACGTACCCCAGATTTTGTGATTGGCAACCGTATAAACTCTTTTAAATATTATTTCTTACATACCACTGCCTGCGGTTCGATTTTATAATTGATTCCATTTCCGTTGAAATTTTGATCCCATTGATCCCATACAAACCTAGTCACGACAGATACAAAATATGTTAAAATTAAACTACGTTATCCAATTTACTTTAATATTCATTTTTATTTATATAGATCAAATAGTTAATTAATATAATCGGTGTATCGCTATACATACAATTAAATAATAAAATAGGATTGTATATCACTTACACGAGTTGCATATCGTTTATAATACAGTAATTATTTATAAAATTGTGTAACAATTACTAACGAAATAATATAAAATTAAACCACGAAACCACACAACACTTATTGAACGATAAATATAAAATCAAATACGTGTCACTGTGATCACAAAACATTGTTATAAATTGTAGAAACTCACATTATAAATTCAATTAAGGCTAAACAATATAATAGGCTACATGAAGCTAATTAGAATTTGAATTAACCACGAATGTGTGATTAGCTATTTCAATGATTTATCATATCAATGAATATTGTTTAATATTAATTAGAAAGGTGTTAGAGTTTGGGGACATCTGCGGGTAGGATCAGGAAACTAATTGTTATAGGTCGAATCAGTGTATCAGAGAACTGTGGTTTTAAAGTTTACAAAATTTGCTTAAGCTAACACCTTTTTTGAGTGTGTGTGAGTGAATAGTAGTAAATTTTCTCACGGGTATAACAAGTATGAGTTAGAAAATACTGATAATTCCAATGATTAGATGGACATAAGTAGTTTGTACTACTGTGTAAACTGTAATAAATACTTGTACTTTTACTGAAAATCGAATGCTCATAACTTAAACTTACTCTTAATAAATTGTCATTCGAGAATCCAAATGAAAATCAAATCAAATAATAAAGCCTATTTAGACACACATATGTTCGCAAACAAACAAGTATCCTAATTAAACCAACGACTTCAAATACCTAAGAAATATTCAAAACAAGTTATGATCTAAATAGAACTATTGTTTAAACAAATTGATTTCTAACTTTCAACAACATGAATTGTTTTTGTTTTCGCCCTAATGAAGTGGATTTGAATTGTTTTACTTGTTTGTTGTGAAGGGTATAATTTGGGGTTAATTTCATTATAGTAGGGCAAATAGGTCGTTGGCTAATGTAAATAAAACTACCATTTTGATAAATACGGGTACTAGTTTTAGAAATTATTTTAGGTCTACTTTTTCTATTGAAAGTATTTTATTAGTGTTCATTTGGAAGATAAATCAATATAAAATCTATTAAATTTGAGATTCAATGAAGTTTGATGATGATGATGATGGAAATAGTTCATATAGCTAGTTTTGCAAGTAAAAGATATGAATCAGTTAACTTAACAAGTGGAATACGGACAGGTTTATTCACACATTTTCTTTTATCCATCAGTTACTGCTCCGTGTATCGTGGACTCGGTCTTTAAAAAAATAAAATGTGTGTTCTACTTTGTAAATGCAGCTTATGAAAAAAATTAAGTACAGTTATTCAAATACAAATATCAGTATAATTACTATTCACAATTAATTGTTAATTAGTGGTCAATTTGTAAAATCATTCGCACAAATTACTTTCACTTTGATAAACATAGAGTTATAAAATTGGGAACAAAATTAAAACTAATTTTACAACATTTATAGTTGGGCAAAGCTCACGGTTAGGGGTCGTTGACCGACCCGTATTTATTCATTCTTTAGTGATTACGTTCAGTTAGTAATGTTGACGTTGTAGACATCCTTTTGACAGACAATACGGGTCCTAGGAAACTAATTTGTATAGTATAGTAAATAAACCGTATCGAGTTCTACTAGACTTCTAGATTTTCACTCTAAATAGTTTTAAAAGACCTTAATCGCAAGTGTAAAAGTCTTCTTCTTCTTATCGTATGGTTAGTGATCAACCTAGTGTCAAAGTTGTTCAAGCCGCCCGAAGGCTTTTGACATGGCTTAACGACTGTTATCTTTATCGACAACAACCGGGACTGACTTTTTACGTGCCCTCCGAAGCACGGAGACGCCCAGTTCAAATACCACTATGCGGTCACCCATCTATGGAATGACCGCGCCAACGGTTGCTTCACCCACAGATCGTTTACCGACTGGTGAGCGCAACTGGCTGTGGGCGCCTCAGTGTAAAAGTATATTACTATCTTACTTGGGAAGAACGTCATCCTAGAATGTGAGTCCTCTGAAGAAGTGCGGATTGAAGATTTCTCACACCTTCATGAACTCTTATTCATGCAAGGTTTCATGATGATATTTTTCATCAAAGTTAGGACTGTTAGTGATGATTATTTGGAATACACATATTACTTAGGCAAGTAAATGTCGTGGTGCATGGGTTTGAACCCTCGAGGCCTTACCCACTCGTGTTTTAAGCGATAATAACAGCTAGGTAACTGGGTAAGCAATAAGCAAAAGAATTAAATGTATTATATGTATTTTTAATATCTATTTTCTTTTGTTTCAGACAACGTCTTCGTGACAACGACTTAAGCAAGAAAAGTGTAAATTATTGAAAAAAAAAAACATTAATTGTTTTTATATTTTTAATAAACAAAATACTTAGGATTTAAATTGCTTTGCTTACTGTGATCAATGTGTTACTTAACGCTGTTTAATGTTACGTCAACTAAAGTTAAAGTAATGTATATACATTTGTAAACTATATCTCATAAACTAGATGTAATATTGTAAACTAGTCAGTAATACCTAAAGCGAGTATCCAAAATGGCCTACTTTTTTTCTATTGACAGTAAAACTGTTAAAATTATGTAAATAAGTGATTTTGAAGCATTCTGATTGGTGTTTCTTTGGTAAAACTGTTGAGCCCGGTTTCAAACATCACATTTTTATTATTTTTGCTGTACTAATTCCGTTGCTTATATAAAACTATCACGTAATTTTTATTCTCCTTCTTGATTTCAGGAGAGACCCATGCCCAGCAGTGGGACAAAAATAGATGGAATAGTTACTTTGTATTATGTCACATATTCAATTGTAACATAAAATATTCTTTTTTTTTAAAATAGGATCAGAATTATTACTTCTTACGAAGCTTGTAAATATATAGCTACTGTTTTTGATTAAAAGGACAAAGAAAATGTTTGAAATCAGTATAATTAACGATAAAAAACTAAATGCTTTCGAATGTATTTGATACAGTCAATGCATCTACGAACACTAACATAATATGTAAATATAATAAATACCTAGTAACTTATAAGTGTAATCTAAGTATTTTAAATAACGCTTCTTTAAAAAGCACGGGTGCCGTGTTATTACGTACTAAAACGAGTCAAGTTATATCGTTTGAAAAGGATAACGCTATACAGATTTCATAGTTCTATCTCTTTCTCACGGTAGAAGTTGAATCACTCTAGCGTTTAAAGCTATGGCGTCTTTGAGCAACGGAATTACAAAAAGCTATTAATTTTCAATGTGGATGTTTGAAACTATGAGTTTGTCGGGGAACACAAATCAAATGTAATAATAAATAAATACTTATGTACAAAATAGTAGTAATTGTAAATATTAATACGTTTCCGCTTGTAGTGATATAATATCAATGTTTTAGTACTTAGCATACATGTTCACTGTTACATTTGTGGAGAAATAAATGAGGATTGGTTGTTTTGTATTATGCCGTTTCATTACACGTGGTGCCTTAATAAATCTACAATAATGTTGTAGATCGGTGTATTCTCATTGTACAGGAATAGAGATTGTGGTAAAATACATTTTATAAGATAATCAAAATATAAACCGATTCAACGTTATTTTCCGTAGCAACGGTTTGTTGCCATTCTACTTCAGTCTGTAATATTTAACGCTACCTTGCAGCTTTGCAAGGTTGCCTTGAAGATCCTAAAACACGACAGTCATGACCGTCTAAAAAAATATTTATATATTATTGGACAATGGACAATATTAAACTACTGTGACAAAAATGCTGAGAAATGCTGATTTCCTAAGAAATAATACGTAAAAATCAAACTAATCCGTGCCCGTGGCGTATATTTAAAAGGGTATTTAAATTTAAAAATATAGTTACTCGCCTAGCGATAAGATTATAGAAAATTACCTTGACGGGTCACTTTTTCCTTCACAAAATATGTACTTTGTGAATATTAGCAGCGTTTTTTCACGGGAACAAGATAAAATCAAATCGACGTGCATGAGTGCTTCTTATAAAATAAACTCAATTTCACGGTGGCATCGACATTGCGCCGGTTACGATGCGGTCTGTAAGGCACGTGGATAATCTATCATGAAAATGACGAGGTGAAAGTAAGCTTGTTAGTATGTTGAGGATTTTTACCTTAAATTATTAGGTAGGTTATTGAACTTTGGTTAGTTTGAAGAAAATGCTGATGGTTTCGTTTTGATAAAGTCTTTTTTGTTTTGCGTATTTTAGTGTTTGCTGCCAGAACCCCAGGGTCCCACTTGTATGAATTTTATTATTTATATATTTTATTATATATCTTATCATTATATTATCAGTTATGCACACTATAGCATAAGGTTGAAGACCTGACATGATAGGTGTATGTTTTTTTAATGAATATTGTACTTAATACTTTTTTTCAGCCATATTTATAAAAACCGGTTTTGTAGTTTAGTAAAACTAAAAGTAAGTAGTAAACTAAACAGATTGTCGCATTAAGTAATATCAGTACGAATATATTCCTTATCAGCTCTACGAAACTGATACAGATCTACGGGACAAACAAATATTTCTACTAATTTATTAAGGTATCTCAAGAACTTATTGAGCTTATTTCTTCATTTTCTAAGCCTCAAAGGTCAAGCAGAACATTAGTCCACGTTGTCAGCAAAACTACAGTCATTAGACCAAGTCTTGGAGAAATAACACAAAGTTAGCCACTTATCATTCCCCTGCCCTTATCTCGATTTATTTCGGGAAGCACAATATGTATTTTTCCGCCATTTATCCCTATTAGATGAGAGAAAGAAAAATATTAGGTAACAGATGAATTTTCCTCTTAACACATATAATATTTATTATATTCTGAAGAGATTGCTGAAATAATTGAGTCGAGTGTTTATTAATGCTGCATTTCATATTTATTTATACACTTCTCGCCGAAGGTTTTTAATTGAACACATTTCTAAAAGCTGTTTAAGGCTTCTAATAGCTATTAAATATAACATTAAATATATTTTTCATTATTTTTCCATTATGCTACTTCCCTGTTAATGCTAAATTCTTTTAATATTATCTTACTCAAAGTAATATTAATGCCTATAAAAATGTAACATATATTTTAGATTCCCATTTAAAACGACCTCAAAAATCTTTCAGTACTAAATCCGCCTCTACAACTAAACATACCAAATACATAGTTTCCGTTCGCACGTTTGAACAAAACTAAAAGATACCGTACATTTCTCAAAGCACATTAACGAAATAGACACTGTTTAGGCACTGTCATTACATCGTTGTTCTCAAACCCTCGAGGCCTACATGAATTCTAAGAACACACCCCTTATATTGGATTCATGTACGCAAAGGAAAATAATTTCCTAATGGAATAATTTCATGAACGAACAGATGAATGGAAGAACGAGACCGGGTTTGTTTTTGATTACGTTTTATAATTTTACTTGCGAAGATATATGAAGCTGTGATTTAACTTTTATACTTACGTAAAGCCGGTTGAGAGCTGTTTCTTTGAATTAGAGGAACTTTATGAATTCGATGTTTTGAAGTTGTATAAAGCTACTCGTTTTGTAAGTAATTAATGTCAACTTAGTTTATCTTTGCTGTAGATATCCAAAATTTGGGATAAATTTACTAATTTAAGTACCACAACTTTTAATTGCCGATATTTCAAATGTATAAAAAAATTATATTCCCTGCAAGAATAAAGCGGGTCTGTAGATTTCTCTTTATTGCTGATTGCCTACCGCTATCAATTATCGGCAGCCGTACGGAGGACGTACGTAGGAAAACCTGATTAACATTTTCCGCAATAACATTTTGAGAGGTAATTATAAAATAGAGCAGTGATAGCCGTAAGAAATGTAATACAGGATAGTACAGACACATTATCTATATACTAATATTATAAAGCTGAAGAGTTTGTGTGTTTGTTTGTTTGTTTGTTTGTTTGTTTGTTTGTTTGTTTGAACGCGCTAATCTCAGGAACTACTGGTCCGATTTGAAAAATTCTTTCAGTGTTAGATAGCCCATTTATCGAAGAAGGCTATAGGCTATATAACATCACGCTACAGTCATTAGGAGCGGAGAAGCAACGAAAAATGTTACAAAAACGGGGAAATATTTTGACTTATTCTCTTAAGTGACGCAAGCGAAGTTGCGCGGGTCAGCTAGTACATACATAAAATCACGCTTTTTTCTCATAGGGGTAGGCAGAGAATGAAGAACACCACATTAATTAATTACACATTAATACATTATCATTAATATTTTTTTTTATAATGTAAACGTGTGAATCTAAATGCGTTCCAATTGAGAAAAACCGGACATAGACCTGCGTCAAACACCTCAACTATTACGACAGGGGAATAGGTGATCAATTGAAAAAGTACACATTTCGACGTCTCGTAGGTAAATCGTTCGGCTTGTTTTGACAAGGGTCGCGACTATTTGTTGAATGTAACTGTCGTTCTTGACTAATGATGCGGTACAGTGTTATGACAAGCTTGGATTTCGAGAGAATTGGATATTCGGTGGGCGTGTTGACAATATCGGGGACTGTCTGTGAGATATATTTAATAGGTGATGGTAAAATACCTATTTTGGAAAAGTTTTCTTCTATCCAATTAGACCGAAGAATTAGCGTTATAAGTGTACTCTAGCGATACAATTTACTTTACTTAATATGACCTTAAAACATGTTTAATTTACTAAAAGCTGGAAATACCTATTAATTTTACGAAAGCAGGTTTTACACAGAAGCATTATAAATCTGGAAAATCTAGATCTTTCGATACACTTGTGCCTTCGCTTGAAAAGTATTTAATAAAACTTTGTAAAGTAAATGTATCTTTTACCCAATACAAATAGATATAAAAAATATGTTAATAACTAAACTGCAGTTTGTGGACACAAAGCGAGATGATGGTCGATTGTCGCTTTTGTGCTAAAGGGTTCTAGGACTCCGGGGAAATCAGTGCCCGCTGCTTATACACAAGAAGAATATTTTAATTTTACAGAACAACGTATTGGAAGATTAAAATATTGAAATAATTACGCCGGGGTCCATTATTTTACTTACGTTACGATTTATAACCCGCTCTTTTAATAAAGGACTGTTACCTTCCAAGTTATTCCACCAATTTTCTGAGTATTGAATCATGGGTAACAAATATTGCACTTGATCAAGCACTTTAATCAATATGGCGAAACATCAATTGTTTATTCAAATCGACAATGTAAAAGTTATGCCATCAATAACATCCTGTAAAAACCTCAAGTCTTTATTATTAGTTGTATGTTAGTGACGACGCGACTACGACCACGGTCGATGTAATTCGGGCAGCAAATAAGGTATCCTAACCTTTAAATTTTCAATCGCGTATAAGACCCGTTGCATTATAATATTATGTGTACTAGTCGAGAGAGTTTAAAAAAGCTATGCACAATGTTCTGTTACCAAAGCATCTCTCTTTTAAATATGTACCTTTAAGACAATTACACTAGGCTGGCACTACTTACTTACTATCACTAAACTACTAAACCTGAACATAAAAACTATCCCTATAGATTAGATTATGACCGAATTAAGCAAATATTTGAACCATACAAAAACATACAATCACTATCGCCTTATTTACCACTCATTGGTTACTCATAGCGCGTAATGCTTCTTACATAATACGAACAAGACAATCGCAGTAAAGTTTTATTCGTAGGTATACGGTGTACATTTGCATCGACCCAAGATATGGCGTCATAATCGTAACAGTGACGTATGCAAGACTTAAACTTTATGATTCGTTATGTTACAAGGAACAATGTGTATGGTTTGTGAAATAGGTTGCGTATGTAAATATTAATATCAAGCCTTTTTCTTTAAGACGGTAATGAGAATTTCGTACTCTCTCACGTTCTCTTTACGACGGTAATCACTTTGTTTTAAAAAAATCTTTTTAACAATAATTTTAGTATCAGATAGATAGATTTACTTCTTCTTTAATTCAAGGCCAGTATTTAATTCAGTAGTAAAATGAAAATTCTGTCCTGAAGCAAAAACTGTGCGGACGAAGTTGCGGGCAAAAGCTAGTTGCTTAAATATTTGTAGGTTAGGGGCAACACGAAGCAATAGCTACATACATTAAGCTGTGCTCACAAGAGGTGAACTATACCGATAACGTAAGTGATGTTTGTCATCATCAATCATTCGCTTCATTCACTCTCAGCGTAGGAGTGATACATTATGATACGAGAGCCGAGAACTGTACCTCGATTCTCTACCACTATCGACTACCGACAACCGGCTAGCTATCGAAATTATGACATTTAGAATGTACTGCCAAAATGTTTCCTACGACACCCGTCAGAGGCGCTGATCAGGTTTTTATACAAATTTATCGATGACAGTTCGGTTGTCAGTAGTCGATTGTAGTAGAGAATCGAGGCACTGATACTTTGAATCAAGACGTAAACACTTATAATAAAGATTTACATTCAGTAGCGCGTTTCTCTACAGTCTATACTATTGAGTAACAAGATTTTGACATTTAAAATGGACTGCAAAAATAGTTTCTACGTCCCCCGCTAGAGGCGCTGAACCGATTTTCATTCAAATTTTCGATAGCTAGCCATTTATCGATTGTTGATAACTTTTGGTTCAGTGATTTCTGAGGATAACCGATACAAAAAAAAATATTTTTAAAGTTTCATTGAAACAGACAAATAATACCTATTTTGGTACTTACATTTCTAAGAAACAAGGTAGGAAAAAAACCTCACGTAAAATAACATGGACATTACTAGGAAGATAGTACATACTCGTATATTCTTAGGTTATATTATGACATAATATTTTCAGTCCCTTGGCGAAAAAAGCGAAAGAAAGCCAAAGAAGAGAATTCTATTATCTAGAATAATCTACTTACAAGATCTGACACGAACTATGACTAACAATGTCGTAAATAATTTTATGTGTCAGCTTTTCCTACAGATAAACTAAGTAACACGCTGAACATAAGATAAAAGGTTTCCAAAATAAATCATTTCTTTGTATCAGAAAGTCCGTCATAAGTGTAATTTTATTATTTGACAAAAAAATCAGGTAAATAGTACGCGTAACCAGCGGTCCTGTATGACAGGCTTTATGGATGTGAGTGGAGCAAGGGAAGCATGTAAGAATCGTACCAAGTGGCGTTCTTTGGTTTCTACATAGAACTATAGAAAAAAGGTCTAATTTTATGTATGTATTATTTATTTGTCTTGTATTGACGCATAGTTGAGTCTTAAGTTACACTGACTGTCAGCAACTAAGTCAAATTAAGTCCATCTGATCTATTTATTCTTCTTCTTCTTCTTCTTATCGTATGGTTAGTGGTCAACTTAGTGTCAAAGTTGTTCAAGCCGCCCGAAGGCCTTTGACGTGGCTTAACGACTGTTATCTTAATCGACAACAACCTGGACCGACATTTTACGTGCCCTCCGAAACACGGAGACGCCCAGTTCAAATACCACTATGCGGTCACCCATCTATGGAATGACCGCGCCAACGGTTGCTTCACCCACAGATCGGTTACCGACCGGTGAGCGCAACTGGCTATGGGCGCCTCACTATTTATTCTAAAAAACCATGAATACCTTCGAACTTACCGTAAGTCCTCTAAAACATAACAATCATGTAGCGTTATATCCAAAAATAGCGACATAATATCCTTAATAATAAAATTGCTCAAAGATCAACATTTCCCATTTCGCAACCAAACTTAACGATAAATATTTCATTGCAGAAGTCCTACAAATATTCTTTTTTACCCACAGAAAAAGTTTTTGAACATAAAAACCGTAATATTTGACGTTTACTTTTCACATTTTTATTGAACGGCAAAAGGTTTACAAAAGTTTTTGCGCAAGAGGAAAACTTATCGATGCTGGAACGAGTTGAAAATATGTATTTTGTTACTTTTGTATTTATTTTTGATCTTGGTTTACTTAACCTTGGTTTGTAGGGATTCTTACATGTTGAAGCACAAAAAGTAGGTGTTTCACATAAATAGCACAGAAATAACGATTTTTTGTTGGTTTAAAGTCTAAATTAAGAAAATTTATGTATAGCCTTTTTTTACCTGTTGATTGTCATGTAGATTGATATAATCTAATTTAGTACCAATTTCAACATTTTAGATAAAGTTTTTGATAAACTATCTGATAGTTATGTTACAATGATTTAACTATTAAACCATAACGCGCCAGTGTGTAAACGTCATTAGTGTTGTCGAAGTACCCACAATTTAAAACAATTAAAAAATAGTTAAAACTAAATGAGGGTAGGCGAAGACACTCGCGCCACAAAGAGACGACGCTAAGCAGTCACATCAGTCATATCGTGACCACGGTCGATGTAATTTGATCGAATCGTCGGGTAAATTAAAAGGTATCGGAACCTTAAAATTCTCATTGTGTTAGAGACCCGTTTAGCAATATAGTGTTACGTATATCAACCGCGATATTTATTTTGAAGTATTGGAACTGGTGATGAAACTCACGTTTTATGCCTATTATAAAGACTGCAAGTGCACACTATTTACCATGGTTAGCTTGATATTTTGGCTAAGTTACATTTGATCTGCATTCAAACGCGAGTGGTATTAACTTTTGTTAGCAATTTAAAGTGTCAGTTAGTGCGAGTTTACACAAAAACCGTGCACGCCTTTACAAAGTTGAAGCTAATAAAATTGGTAAGTATAATAATGTAGCTTTTATTTCATTTTATCTTATCATTAAAGATCAACCTGGAATCAAAATTGTTCAAGCCGTCCGGCGGGCTTATCACGTATCTCAGTTGACAGCTAGTATACGTCAAATCTATGGTCACTATTCAGTACATTGCTGCTTTGACGTAACATACTAATCACTATAATCTAAGGGGGAAAACAATGGACAGCATAGTGGTTTTCAAATGACTGTCAACTGAGATACGTGATAGCCCCCCAGAAGGCCCTAGAAATGGCGTAACCATTATTATCTTAGTTAACAACAACCGAAACCGACTGTTCACGTGCCTTTCGAAGACGCTCAGCTCTAATACAATTAAGCGATCACCCATCTATGGAATGACCGCGCCAAGAGTTGCTTTTCCCATATTTTTTTTCGTGGACGTAACTGGCTATAGCACGTCAAATATTAAATTTTTAGCATACTATTCATTAAAAATATATGAAAATGCAACAACAAGAGCTATGTTTAATAATAAATTGAATGAAGTATGAGATATTTATTGCATTGTGTGGTGAATATTTTACGAGCAGGTGTTTTAAAACAGAATCATCAGATTTTCTATCTAACATTGAAGCTGATATTTATTAGAACTGGAATTTTGAAGATTATTTTCTTCATCTTTTAATATTCATTGTTTGTAGTTAATTATGTATGAACTTTTAAATAGACGAAGACAAAAATATTCAACATGTCATGACATCAATATTTTTGATTAATTCTTTGAAATGTTTTTTTACGTTATCAATTTTACCGAAGGTCTACGTGTTTAAATAGTTTCAAAAAGTTGTTAAAATCATTGTTTTTATAATTTGTTTAAATCATTGTTCACTTGTCATTCGTTGTTCCTAAAAGGGCAAAAATCAATCATAGCCACTGATTGTGATAGCAAGCCACTTGCTATCACGTATTTATAAAGTAAACAAACTCTTTTCTATAACATAACGTAAGCTATGTTGAACATTCTCAGTCATTCACTCTGCGCCGATTACGCACTTACACACGCTTCGGCACCAAAATGTCGGCGCACTTATTCTGATATTTTATAATAAACCTATGAAAGTCTAATAAAGGAATTGGAACTATGGATCAAAATTTACAAAACTAAATACTCAAGTCTGGATTAACAATTTTGGTTTACTATTAGGTTAGATGGAGATTTATGAGGTGGTTATCTAATAGATAATCACTTATTTTAGAAGTGGGAAGCTGGCCCTTAATTTTATGTTTGCTAAAGCAACAGAAATTCTTATTTACTATAACAATAAAGGATTCAAACACAACGCATATAGAATAGATTTCTTACTATGGTACTGACCACAAAAGGTTGCTGTTTGACAATGCTCAATCCTCAAAATTAACTAGTTATCAAGCTAAAACCAAGTTTATAACAATAATTTGTACTAAACTATCATCTTCCACTATTCCATTATAACTCGGTGTCGTCTCGGTTTTGGTGAACTGATTTATGCAAATACGGTACACCGCCCCTTTCATGCTTCAACTCAAAGTTTTGCAACCTCCTTGTCTTCGTATAATCCTTGTCACTTGCATTAAGATCACATCATTTGTTTCCCTGCGGATAAAAATGAGATAATAATATTATTGTGGCAAAAAATTGCATTATTAGTAATATTATTTCCTATTAATTGATGTCTCGAAAAAAGGTCAGGTGCGTAGTACTACAAGTACTATATACAAGTACTACCGGCGTAATATATGACAAGTTGCATGGGTCTAAATAAAGCAAGGAAAGTTTCTAAGGATCGTACCAAGTAGCGTTTTTTTGGTCTCTGCTTACCTCTATGAGAAACAGGCGTGATTTTCTGTATGTACCAATAAGCAGTCAGCACCAATTTATTATAGTAAGTCTTCATTGTGTTTTTAACTAATCATTGAAAGATAGATAGACACTAGCAAATTTACCGTTTAAACCGTTTCTACCGCCTAAACTTTCATGCTTACTACAATATAACAACTTTTATCAAACACCAAACTTCAACTCGTATTATGAAAATATTTAGTCATACCAACCAGCTTATTGTGAATCAGAATAGGGCCACGTCATCGTTACCCAGCGACTGTGTAACACGATACCTCGGCGACGATAATTGAAAACTTGTGACACCGCCACAGTTTCAACGTATTCATCATTTTTGATAGGCATGGCTTTACACGTGATTAGTTTTTTGTATGTTGTCAATTTAGCGCAAAATATACCTACTAGATGGGCTTCTATTGTATCACAAAGAGAGTTAAGCCACCAGTCGATAAAAGCTAAATCCTAGAGAGGTCCTAAGGTGCAACACTAAAGAATTTAGAAGATAAATTAGAAAAATAGAATCATGGATCTACAACCTATTTTACCCTTCTTGTGTTTGGTACCGACAACCGGCTAGCTATCGAAATTTTGTCATTCAGAATGTACTGCCAAAAAAGTTTCTACGACACCCGTCAGAGGCGCTGATCAGATTTTCATGCACAATTTTCCGATGACAGGTCAGTTGTCGGTAGTAGATAGTAATTGAGCTACTGGTAACAGATTTTAAGTCATAATATGTATATGTGTTTTATGCTAACGATCTTACAATTATTCGTAAACAATATTAACATCTAACTCTCTTATACCATATAAATATACATATAATATGAAGTTATGAAAATCTTTTAAAGAGTTTTGTATCTTTCACTCCTTAGCGAAATGAAAAAGAGAAAACATATTATAGTAGTTTCTTAACTTAAAAAGGGTTATAGTGTGTTTATGAATAAGAGGGTAATTTTGTAACATAATACTACTATAATTTTCAATCTAAGATTCCTATAGCCTGCGTCTCGCCAAACTGTATCGATTAGATATATTAGGCATAAGTTTTTTAACACCACATTTTTTTTATAGATATATAACATTTTGTTTTGAAATTATACCTCATTTCAAATTTTTAGGCAAGTAGCTATCTATTCTGATAATTCTAAACTCAATCTCCTTCAATTACTAACTAAACAAATTACCTAAAATTACATAAATTACCATTACAACTAAGTACTTAAATATATTTTTTCAAAGATTATTCTTACAGTAAAATTGATTTGAAGCAAATAACCTTCGTCGTCTCGCCGACAATAATCGATGAAAGTAAATATTCCGAGAAATGTGTCTACGAGATATATTTGGAACTGATAAAATGATAAGGACTAATTCTTCCATCGTTATTCCCATACATTAAGAGTTTGATATCATTACTTCGATATCGTTCTATTCAATTCTTGTGAGCAGGTCTTGAGAAATCGTTAAGCGACTGCGCTAGATGGGGATTTGGCGCCTGACAATAGCTATATTTAACAAAAATAGTCAGTTTTCAGGATTTTTTTTGTCAGCATTTCACATTCCTACCTTACTTTTCTCGTAGTTTGTTGCGAATTGCGATTAATTAGACAGCCGCACCAGTCATTTCCCACGTCGAATAGTATATACGTATCAGCCAAAATAAGTTTAGGATATTTATTCTTGACCAAACATTTTCCAAGTTCTGTCCAAGAAACTTATTTACCTCAAAACGATAAGATTTAGGAGATCGACTTGCGTTGTGTACTTAATGTTTTAAGTTCTCACGAAGTAAGATTAATTATGCGGAAGCGACCTTGATACAACAAATAATACATTATTCAACATATTATAGACTAAACATGTTTATGTTTCTGATACACATATAATAAAATATGTGATTTAAATAAAATATAATAACTGTTCGTACAATACAATTATCGGAAGTGGCTCATTTTATGCTAAAGAATACATCTTTGTTTCATTAAAATCATAATTTTTAATAAATTTTAAGGGCACATGTCTTACGACACCTGTATCGACTACATTTCAAACGAAACTAAGCGATTTCACATGACGTAGAGCGAAGCATAGCTAGGTCGAGGAATGCCGGGCAACGTCGCATCAGTTTCCCCGACATTGCTGGCGACAATGGACACTGGACATTTCTAGCCCCTAGTATATTTTTAGCTATTAGTAACACAAAAAAATAAAATTAAACAAAGAAATATTTCTAGAAACAAGTCGCGGACAAATTTACTCTCCTGGTTCGTACTAATATTAAAAATGCGAAAGTTTGTGATAGTGGATTGTTATTCTTTCACAAAAAAGCGACTGGACGGATTTGAATAAAATTTTGTAAAATAAAATAAATAAATTTAACCCATTAATGTCCCACTGGTTGGGGACTTTGCATGCCCTCAATAAATGTATTAAATAAATTTTTAGGCGTGCAAGGTTTCCTCACGATGTTTTCCTTCACAGTTGGAGCATGTGATAATTATTTCTAATACACACATAACTTTGAAAAGTCATTGGTGTGTTGCCTCGGGTTCGAACCTGCGACCACTTGCGTGGGAGGTTTCAACTTATACCACTCGGCTATCACTGGTCTTAAAATTTAGTACACAGTAATTTATTACTTGAATAACATATCGATACTTTATACCCAAGGAAATCTTTTCATGCGGGCGAAGTCGCGGGCTGTAGCAAATAGTGTACATAATAATCAGCAAATAGTGTATTATTGTATAATTATGTATTCAGTACACAATGTGTGTAATTCAATTGATAGGTGTTTGTAATTAGTTGTGTTGTTGTATAATATTGTTTACTACGACCCCCACGTCTGCGACCACATGTGTACAAATAACTACTGTTTAGATTTAGTTTATTGAGTGGCTGTTGCTATGGGTTTGTTCGTGAAGCCGCTGTATTTTAGGTGGTAAGTACATTAATTATGTTCACTATATTTATGAACCTTATATATAAAAATGAATCGCCAAATGATGCTATTCGCAAATCTCGAACTGCTGAAGCGATTTCTCTAATTCTTTTTTTGTAATATTTTTTGAAATACGATGATGGTTATTAGGCAGGAAAAAAATTGGAAAATGAGAATAAAAAGACATGAATCCATTGTTAAGCGGCACAAAGTTCGCAGGGACAGCTAGTATTATATTAAATCATATCTGAATAGTTGGTTCCACAATCACAATACGTTTTTTTTTAAGTAATACTTCGTTCACATTCATACATAACAAATTTCTTGCATATATGTGTGGAATTCTTAGCTTTTAAGGCCCTGGTTCATCACATATAAATATCTATCAAATAACTTATCAAATGATTTTTTACAGTAGTTCTCATACATTTACCGTCACTTTATTAAGCATTTTAAATAGTTTACCAGACGCTCATTTATAACTTATGACTTGTTAAGGTCTTGAAACTGTCATGGCCGTAACATGTTATAAAATACTTAGCACAATTTTTACTATAACACGCAACTAAATCCCAAAAACAAACAAGAAAAACAAAAACAACCCGTCCATGGATATAGGCCGGATTTAAACCCACTTATACGCATCACACAGTTTGTCCCGAAATAGGCCGAATAGCCCGTATGGGCCGTTTGCCTCGTAAATATACATTAGGCCCAGTAGAGGAGCAACCCTGGATAACATTTAATTCAACACTGTGTATGCGACATTAGTAGGGGATAGCCTTATTTTGAAGAGGTTTTAAATGAAATTTTGTAGCAAAAATAATAAGTAGTAAAACTTGGTAATGATTGCTTCTGATAAGGATTTTTGGGAATAATTATAAACAACCGAATGGCCAAGGCACGGAAGTTTGCGACATCAACATCTTTACTTCTGGCAATCACTGAGAATTTATGGACAAATTACTTAGAAACAACTTTTTCGCCTGGCCCGGGATGTAAACCCGTAAAGCCACAAAAGTAGGAAGCCTATTCTGCCACCGCTAGTTAATTCTTAATACTATAATTTATTTAATAAATAGTTAGAACAACGAGTATTGCAACGTATAGAATTGGTATCAAAGAACAATCGTCTAATGGACATAGAGCACTATTCTTCATCGTTAATGTACTTTTATATTATATTTGATGGCTTCGAGTATATTTAAAGTTTCGAAGTTAGTATGTAAGATATTGCATAAGTTTGTAAGTAATATTGACGTTTTGCTCAAGTTGCAAGTAATTTTGTTTGATTTATTTACCAGCTATATAAACTAGCAGACTGGCCCGGCTTTGTCCGGTTAGAGTATAATTATATCCCATTGACTCCATTCCCGTGGGAAGTTTGACTCTATACAAACCTTTTCCCGACAGTTCAAAACATATTTAAAAAATAATTATTCAATTTAGTTGAATTGGTTAGAAGTTGTGCGCTTACATACATTTTGGTGATTCATTTCTATTTATATGGAAGATGCGAAAATTTGTATATTAATATGTAAACCTCCGTGGCGCAGTGGTTTAGGTCGCCACGCCGATACTACTGCAACGGGAGGTCGTGGGTTCGATTCCCACACGGAGCAATTATTTGTGCGATCCACAAATAATTGCTTCGGGTCTGGTTGTGCTTTGTGTCCGTTGTTTGTATGTTTGTAAAAGTCCCCGCGACACAAGAGCAATTCTTAGTGCGGGAGTTGTCTTTTTAAGAGAAAAAAAAAAAAAAAAAAAAAAAAAATGTCTATTTTTTGTTAGTTACTCTTTCACGCAAAACTACTGAAGGGATTTCGCGATGAAGTAACGCGGACAAAGTCACGATTGTTATTACTTTATATATTAAGATGTAAAGCCATTTCCTTGAAATGTAGACAAGTTTGTATTAGGTAAAGTTATCTTTATTAAGAAAATATGATGCCCACAGCCAAAACTGAACAACGCGAAAGCTTAAAAGTTAAGATTGAGATCATTTTGATTTCAACAACTTCTTAACGTCCACAAAATATTTCACATTTTTTACCAAGAAATTTCAGATTAGTTTTCATCGACATCATACACAAATTACTTTCCTAATACCGCAATCCTGCGAAATTGACCTTTTCAAAACCAAATGTCAAATTAAAAACTTGTAAATCTAAGAATAACACAAATGTCGTCACGTTAAAAGTACAAAAGATCTAAAAATGAATTCTTTATTTTTATGACCAAAAGTATTTTTAACAAGGTGAAGGAAAATAACGTGAAAATGCCCGCGGAGGTTACGTTTCTGTCGTTATTTTACAAGCCCATAAACGTCGAAGTAACAAAGAGAATTAAAATAGACTTATTTTTCTTGGTGACGTGCAAGGTAGGAAATCTGTTAAGGGGAATACAGACACGTCGCGATTGCGGGACGATTTCAACGTGTGAATCACGCTGTTCATTATTTTCAGACGAACCGCGGGTGCTCGGCTCCGAGCTTACTATGCCTGCTACAGAGATTGTTACAAGTACACGCTACTTTTAAAATTTATATATGATATTTTTAGTTTCGGTTATAGATAACCTACATCTGCTGCCTCATATACATATGTCCCGGCCATGGGTCAGCCATACAACTATACTTACAACATTAAAAACGTGTTATCAATGTCAAAGTAAAATGTATGTGGCAATATGAAGAGATACGCACGTTTCTCACAATCGCCGTGCTCCTGCCCCGACCCACGCCCGTCCCGCAGCTGCGTCGTGTGTGTGCTAGTCTTAATAAGTAAATAAAATTTAAGGTATAAATAATGTCGGCAACAGAACAAAGTCTGATTGAAATTTTATGTCTGATTCTGTTACATTACAATTGATGTGGAATACATAAAACGTGTTTAACGAGTTAATATAGCTGTTTTTTCTTCTGGTTTAAATAAGATTACGCTACATATGTTTTATATTACAATAAAACTTTTTACGTTCTGTTTTAATTCTGTGTGTAGAAAGATTAGATAATGTACTTGTCAACTACATTTTTATTTGCAGTACGCAATGATTATATGTAATACTACGAAATCACTACATACATTAACAGAATTTCGAAAATGCGACAAAAAACGCTTGACACTTTCATACGTTCAATAATATTAGGTAGTGTTCTTAATAGGTTTTTAACTAACTCTACACTGTTCATATTTTTTGCTAGTATATATGATGTGATTAGAAATTGGTAAAAGGTTTATATATTTAAACCTAGTACAATTTAAATTTAGTTTTCTCTGAGTCTAGCAAAGTCCTAGTGCAATAATTGTTTAACTGTCATAAAGGTTATTTATTTTACACAATTGCTAAAAGATCCGCGAGAGAAGCCACGAGTCCTTTTAAGCAAAAATCCACTCCTCAACGCATTCTTCTTACATAAAATAAATTTGTAAAAACGTCTAGATGATCATGTAAACAGCGCGACTGTAAAATCGCGTCAAACATTGTGAGACGTATGTGACTTGTCTGAACGGTGGCGTTTTACGCGCCAAGTAAAAGCCTTTTTATTGCACATAAAATTATTTTCGTAGCGAGCACCCGCTTCTGTGGCGCGTATAATGTTATTGAATTAAGTTAAGAAAGGTAGCGATAGCATATTGGAATTTCTAAAAGCAGATAACGTAAATGTCTAGAAATCTTAAGGAGGCTTGACGTCAGGCAGGCGACATGTTGTAAAAACATCAGAGATGTCTCTTAAAAACATGTTTTTGAGAAAGAAAATATGCTGCACCGACCCGTCTTCATTTTGTATACAGATATCACCACACGTAGAGCGAAAATTGAAAAATAGAGTCAAACGGTTATATTCTACACACATTTAAATTCTTCTATAATTATATGTACCTCTATCCATGAGCTTATTTTAATTTGAACTATATTGCGTTAGACACTGACAGCTACTTGTCAAAATCAAACTAGCGACACTTTGAAAAAAAGGTCTCGCAATCAGATTTTTTATCTATTTTATTTAAAAATGTATTGTTAGACAAAAATATTTTTTTACGCATTATTTTGTACGCGAGGAGGGTAACACCACCAGTGACTTCTATAAAAGGCCTGCGCGAGTGCTTAGCCTTTCACTTTTCGGTTGGCGCTCTAGCAAGAAGGTCGTTGGTGATCGTTACGTGTCTCAGATAAGTGGTTCTTTTTATGTACACTGTTGATTGTTTCCTTTGTTTGAATATTAGAATTAGAATCAAATTTAAAGCCAGGACAACATTATTTCTTGTGATTATTTAATTAAATCAAACTTATTGTGAATCTGTTTATTTTTTTTTAATCAATTACCCTTCGGGTTGCTAAAAGTATATATAACACGCTCTCCTTTTATAACTTGTTTAACATAACACCATGTCACAATATTGAATTCTCTTCGTAAAATGAGTGAGAGTAGATCCGTCTGTACGTCTATTCTTGTGCTTAAAACAAAATTTATAAATTACATTAATCGTATCACTTATATTTCAAATGCCAATAATTAAATGAAAAACTGTAAATAAGGAACTATATCAAAATTTCATTAAGCTAAAGTTGAACAAATAAATATTTTTTCTTTATCTATTCTCCGTGGCGCAGTGGTTTAGGTCACCACGCCAACACTACTGCGTCGGGAGGTCGTGGGTTCGATTCCCACACGGAGCAATTATTTGTGCGATCCACAAATAATTGTTTCGGGTCTGGTTGTGCTTTGTGTCCGTTGTTTGTATGTTTGTAAAAGTCCCCGCGACACAAGAGCAATTCTTGGTGCGGGAGTTGTCAAAAAAGTAGTATCGGATAGTTTTTAAATTTGAATATTAGAATTCAATTTCGTAAGCTCATACACTATCGCTATTAGAAAAATGGTTTAATTTTAAGTAGTACTTAAAATTCTTCTCAACTTAAAATACCGACAAATTTTAATTGCAATTTGATTAACTTATGCTCTCAACACGGCCCTGAAAAATATACAATAATAATTAGACATAAATTTATTATTCCACCGAAGTTTTTATTTAAAAAATAAAGTTTATTTTATGTTTCAGGCACTTACGAGCTACCTAATGTAAGATACAGTGCGTATTATCAAATAGTATGCAGCATAAGTCATTTCCCCATAGAAACTATTTCAAAGAAAATTTAAACATATCATTGTATCGATGAGTCACACACGTAACACACATAAAACAAGATTTTCATTACATTAAACACAAACAAACCGTCCAGTGATCTACAGCTGTCATAGTTAATTGTAATTTACGAGCGAGTACGAAATACGGACGAATTTGTACGAGGATAAAAATATATAGCACACGTTGTTGCTGGCTGGTACGTGCATTTTATAGCTATATATTAAATGGTTGGTGCAAAATATGATGCTATGCACATCATATTATGCAGGTTATTTTATGATAGATATATTTTTGTTAATGTATACTTAGTTTTACGATTTTTGTGTCTATTTTTACAATTTTTTTTTCTTCTACGAGTAACTTTTAATCCACTATTGATAAATGTATAATCAAGCCTTTAGCAGATACGAATGCACATGGTTTCTTGCTTCATTCACAGTCATACGTCTCGTGATATACTGGACTGGTTACGAGTAGCACGAATTTTATTGAAGTAGAAATTATACTGTTCACCGTGCTGGCTCTCGACCAATCTCGTAGCCGATCAAAATATTCTTAAAGGTTAAGTACAACTTTATGACTTTTAATGTTTTAAAGATTTAGTACTCAGTAGATAAAATATTGTCGTAAAAACTATAATATGAAAATCAGATTACCTTCCTTTCCTTTCATCACTATAGTACTGAAAAAAGAAAGTCGACAAAGCAAAATCTCATGTTTTTCAATTGCGGATGAGATTTGCATCGAGGTTGACTATTTTACATACAATTTTCAAACATACATTTTAAAATAGATATTACATAATAATCCGTTATACCGTATTCACTTACATGAAACTTTACATAATCGGCATTCATACATACATACAATTATTCAAACAAGTTTCATAACTATACAGGTTCCAAGGACAAGCATTTCAAATTCAAAAACTTTTTCAATTTTGAAATTATGATATCCTGCCATTATTTTGTTAAGCGAATAACGTTTTTCTATGAGTACTCTTACATTATTTATCCGAAAGTTTGTATGAATTAATGGATTTTTGTTTCACTTCTACGCAAACCTAACTGAATGAATTTTGAAAATGATCAAGAACAAATAACTCGCCTTTACTATTCATCTTTACATTGAACTAGTGTTTTATTCTCTTTTTCACTATATCTATATCTAGTTGTCATTGTATATCGATCTGACTGTTTGGCAAATAAAAATAAATGATTTTGATTATGTACCTGTTGTATAGCTATCAAATAATAACTTCTTCGTGCTTCACTAAAACTATAGACCAGACATTACCAAACTAACAACTAAATTTTTCAAAAATTAATAAGCTATACATATATATTATATTAGCTTAGCCTTTGTTCCAATCTATGTTGGTGTCGGCTTCCAGTCTCACCGGATGCAGCTGGACACCAATGTTTTACAGGGAGTGACTGCCTATCTGACCTCCACAACCCAGTTTCCTGGGATATAACACGATACCCTTTGGTAAGACTGGTTGTCAGACTTTCAAGCTTCTGACTACTGTTAACGACTGTCAAAGATCTTCAAAAATGACGGCCGGGACCCACAATTTAACGTGCCTTCCGAAACACGGAGGAACTCGGCATGTATATGATGATCACCCGTCCACAGAACAACCTCGGGCAGCGTAGCTTAACCTCAGAGATCGATCCGTGCGGCTGTTGTTAACTAAGCCACGAGCTAAAATTAATTAGCTATGCAAACCACAAAAAAAAACAAAACAGGTACACTCTAAATAAAGGTAAAAAAAAAACATTATTTACTGCAAAAATATCCCCAGTAAATCACTTCAACAAATCGGTGCACAGAGACGAAATTCACAAACTTTTATTCGTTAGTAACAAGTACGGAAAACTAGCAATAAACAATTTTCTCTCGTTTAAAACCGATTCAAACTGTTTGAAAACAAATACTAGTGTTTTATAGTGAAGCCATACGTATTGAACCTAAATCGTGAGTGGCATTAATACGCATTGCAAGTGCAAGGAAAAATTCGTTCATTGTTTTTAGTGTCCTACTAAGTTATTTGTTTTGTGTTTGTTCAAATGCGAATAAAACTGAAAGTTAGAAATTTATCTATCAAAAGACCCATGCTCAGCTATTCTCAATAAATAATAGGAACACTTTATTTTCGCAGTCTTCTCACAAAATATTAAAGAAATTAGGTATTAAGGCTAACACGCTAGCCGAGGTCGGGTTAAAATCTTGGCATTGCTTCAAGAACTAATTGAAATCTCCTAAAAACAAAAACCGTATATTAAGCTTTGAGAACCAACTCACATCGATCACTGTCATTTAGAAGATAGCAGATTCTTAACTACTGACACACCCATCCAAATCTACACCTCACCAATTATCATTTAACGTCACATTTAATCTGCCAACTACACCTACATCACAAAGCTAATGAACACTATTGACAGAACAAGTATACACGATACACATAATTGACACCACGACACGACACGACACAAGTCGACACGAGACACTGATACTAAACAATACAGACATGTGAAATGCAATTAAATTGGGTTCTAATTAGTGTTGATTTATTTATTGATGCTTTTGTAGCAGGGTTTTATTAAATGCACTACGTATATATGATTGTTTGGAGGAGAAAATGTTTTTTTTTTAAACATTCGTTACGCATAGGAACTTTGAGTCTTAACCAATAGCCTTTCTTTTATATAACTCAAATTAGTTCACGGTTTTTTGTGTTTCAAATCTATACTACTATTATTAACATAACATATTATTATCACAGTATGCCTGTCAATCTGCTAAACTTTAAAGGATTCATTTTTGAGCTCATTAAACCATTATGTTAACCTTGATTGTCAATATCCGGTAAAAAATAATTTCAACTTATTTCATAAAAAACTTTCGCAAAAGGTTAGTTCTATTAGGTCTGGGAAAAAGTCTTTTCGCATTAAAATATGTATGAACTTGTATAAAATCTTTTCTTTACACAGCCAGCTCGCTATTTGGGTATCTCACGAGCTCACTGAAAAAAACCTAATGAACCGTGTACTCATAGGTAATTATTGAAGCCAAAGAGATTTTATTACAAGTTCATACATACTATATTGCGAGAAGACTTTTCCCCGACTTAATATTTACGAAAAGGTTATAAATAAACGGAATAATATTTGAAATAAACGACTTATAAACGTAATACAAATTACTTGAAAGTACACTGTTTCGAAACTTAGCAACAGAATTGTAACCCAGGTGTTATTAATTTATACAATTCACGATATAATTGAGAAGGTATTCTGTTTAATAGCGAGGTAAAGCACTATTAATTCGAGGTTAGAATCCTTCGGCAAATGTTTTAGCTAAGTTGTAATCTAAATGAATCGCTGGCGTGGTACTGAGTTACTAACAATAGTTAGTTGCTTTACAGTGAGTTTTATATGACAGAGGAATACAGAAGTATAACTGGTATTATATTATTTACAGTGTATTTTTTTATGTAGTTTTAACCTTTATTTCAGCTGATGATACATGTCGCAGATCTTTCTTTGAAGCTGATATTTGGGTAGTGTTTAAACTAAAACAAATAAATCAAATTTACTTGTCTTGTGCCTCGATTCTCTACTACTATCGACTACCGACAACCGAACTGTCATCGAGAAATTTTGTATGAAAATCTGATCAGCGCCTCTGACGGGTGTCGTAGGAAACATTTTGGCAGTACATTCTAAATGTCAAAATTTCGATAGCTAGCCGGTTGTCGGTAGTCGATGGTACTAGAGAATCGAGGCATTGGTCACGGTAGATTGGTATGTACAGTCGTCGTTACAACAGTCGTCGTTACTTTCTTCTGCACAGACAGAAACGACAACTGTGTTACCAAATTGAGAACATGGAACTTGGCATAATTAAACAGACTTGAAATCCCACGCTATCTTCTAGGAATATAAATTCGCAAAAATATGTAAAGCCGAGTGGTATAAGTTGACACCTCCCACGCAAGTGGTCGCAGGTTCAAATTCGAAGCAACACACCAATGACTTTTCGAAGTTTTGTGTGTATTAGAAATAATTATCACATGCTCCAACGGTGAAGGAAAACATCGTGAGGAAACCTTGCATGCCTAAAATTTGTTTAAAACATTTATTGAGGGCATGCAAAGTCCCCAACCCGCACTTGGCCAGCGTGGTGGACTCAAGGCCTAACCCCCCCCCCCTCATTACGGGAGGAGACCCTTGATGATATTACTTGACATTAATGAGTTAAATTTATTTTATTTTATTTATATGTAATTCGTATGTTTACTTTAAATACATGTGTATATCAAAGCTATACATAGTAAAAAAAATCCACACTATTATAAATTGCCCATCTATTATAATATATGTATTCTGTATAGTCGAACTTCTGTGATTAATTTTATAGTGTGTCAGATAAGTCTACACAGACAATTGAATTTATCCACAGATAAACGTGTTTGGAGCAAGTGAGCTACATAATTAAAGTTACAGCGTGTACGCAAAAACTTTCATAATAACATTACTGAAGGCGAAACTAACACACAGCTTTACATCGTCACGTTTTTGTACGGTTAAAGACAACAATATGTATCACATTTTATATAACACTAGCTGACCCGCGCAATTTCGCTTGCATCACATAAGAGAGAATGGGTCAAAATTTTCCCCGTTTTGTAACATTTTTACTGGTATTCTGCTCCTATTGGTCGTAGCGTGTTGATATACAGCCTATAGCCTTCCTCGATAAATGGGCTATCTAACACTGAAATATTTTTTCAAATCGGTCCAGTAGTTCCTGAGATTAGCGTGTTCAAACAAACGTAAAAAAAAAACAGCTTTATAATATTAGTATAGATTTTTATCAATGAAATTGGTTCAAATACTATACAGCTGTTTGCTCACTTGAAACTTATTTTACAATCACTTCGCGTTTATAACAATAATAAAATTCACATTTTCGTATAAAAAATGGGATTGAAATTGTGAGAGTGTATGTGTTTTTTGACGCTGACTGTATGTACAAAGAGCACTTTAGTTAGTAGAGTACTAGATTATTAAGAGCTTAGGTTCTTTAGCAGCCACGAATATTTGATGAAGTTTTTAGTATGTCTAAGTGGAAAGACTATTCTTGTTTTTGGACTAAATTTCGTGAATGGAGTTGTTTTACATTAAAAGTCAACCATATATAACAATTCAACTTGGACCACTAGAAATTGCGTTTACCGATGAAACTTAAAACATTAGTTTAATTCCATTGATGTTTTTTATGCTGTGGCTAAAACAATGTTAACAAAAACTTGAACTTTCGTACCGTAAAAGAATAAACATACCTGATCGTTTTAATATTAATATTTGAGTCAATAGTACAGCTAGTCGCGCGTTTAGAAGATTTCCGTCAAACATGGACTACCGACAACAGACTCGCTATCAAAAATGTTGCATGAAAACCTAATCAGTGCCTCTAGCGGGCGCCGCAAGTACTATTTTTGCAGTGCAATTTCAATGACAAACTCTCGATACCAGACAAAAAATATAAGCAACTTTGCAGTTGCTCATATATTTTGTTTATAGGCAACAATATGTATCACATTTTATATAACACTAGCTGACCCGCGCAATTTCGCTTGCGTCACATAAGAGAGAATGGGTCAAAATTTTCCCCGTTTTGTAACATTTTTACTGGTATTCTGCTCCTATTGGTCGTAGCGTGATGATATATAGCCTATAGCCTTCCTCGATAAATGGGCTATCTAACACTTCAAATCGGTCCAGTAGTTCCTGAGATTAGCGCGTTCAAACAAACAAACAAACATAAAAAAATTTCAGCTTTATAATATTAGTATAGATTTAGTATATCAATTAAATTGGTTCCAATACTATACAGCTGTTTGCTAACTTGAAACTTATTTTACAATCACTTCGCAAAAAATGGGATTGAAATTGTGAGAGTGCATGTGTTTTTTGACGCTGACTGTATGTACAAAGAGCACTTTAGTTAGTAGAGTACTGGGTTATTAAGAGCTTAGGTTCTTTAGCAGTCACGAAAGTTTGATGAAGATTTTAGTATGTCTAAGTGGAAAGACTATTCTTGTTTTTGGACTAAATTTCGTGAATGGAGTTGTTTTACAATAAAAGTCAACCATATATATATAACAATTCAACTTGGACCACTAAAAATTGCGATTACCGATGAAACTGAAAACATTAGTTTAATTTCATTGATGTTTTTTATGCTGTGGCTAAAACAATGTTAACAAAAACTTGAACTTTCTTACCGTAAAAGAATAAACATACCTGGTCGTTTTGATGTTTTTTATGCTGTGGCTAAAACAATGTTAACAAAAACTTGAACTTTCTTACCGTAAAAGAATAAACATACCTGGTCGTTTTGATATTAATATTTGAGTTAATAGTACAGCTAGTCACGCGTTTAGAAGATTTCCGTCAAACATGGACTACCGACAACAGACTCGCTATCAAAAATGTTGCATGAAAACCTAATCAGTGCCTCTAGCGGGCGCCGCAAGTACTATTTTTGCAGTGCAATTTCAATGACAAACTCTTAATACCAGATAAAATATATAAGCAACTGCAAAGTTGCTTATATTTTTTGTGGTCATTCGCCAAATTGCAACAAGCGGATGAATCATGCAACACAGTCTAACTCGCTAACTTGCATAAATTGTTTACCTCGTACATCAAAAGATGCCGTTAACACGCTGTAAAAATATTCATAAAATTAAAATATAATTTATAAGAAAAACTTATAAAATTGAATGAACTATTACTTCCTGTGATAGAATTTAACGCAAACATTATCGAAACTATAACGTAAATCAGACGGTTACATAAACCAGACGTAAGGAATGTTTATTATAATCTATACTAAGATATAAAGCTGAAAAGTTTGTTGGTCTGTTTGAACGATCTTATCTGAGGAACTGCAAAATCAATTAGATTTTTTTTGTGTTTACAAGTCCATTTATTGAGGAAGGCTATGACGTCATGCTGCGACAGATGGGAGTAGAGCAGCGATGAAAAAAATTGTGAAAACGAGAGTCTTCACTCTTCTCTTCTTGCCGTTGAACCCCAAAAATTATTTATTTGAATGCGCTAATCGTAGAAAGTACTCGTTTGAATTGAAAAAATGTATTTGTCTTGAATAGTCGATTTATTGATGAAGGATATAGGTTATAGATATGCAACATTATACTACGACTAATAGGAGCGGGGAAAAAAACTAAATTCCACGAGAGCGGAGCCGCGGGAGCCCGATAGTTTTGCATATTATTTTAATACAATAAAGCCAGGAAACCACGTTCTGAATTTGTTTTCATATCTTTGATATTAAAAACAGCTGTGTTTAATTTTATATTTAAAATCGTGTAATTTTTAGATTTTTTTTTAAAGTGACTTATGGTTTTTTTCGGTAAACTGTTTTGGCAGGCTTAGGGTGATAACACACTGTAGACTTAAATCGTCAATACCTAATTTATATTATGCTATGAATAAGTATCTGTCACAATTTTACTCAAATACATTAATGTCATAATTGTTTTTCTTTCAGTTCACGAAGACAACACATGGATAAGACAATAATTTCCTAAATTGACAATCACATAAATTCTATACAAACAAAAAAGTTACACCTAAAAAAGAAGTTTCTATAAATTGTCAGACATTCCAAGCATCATACATGGTTCTGCTTTAAAATTGGCCCTCATTATTTTGAATCGTGTCCCATTTACATTTAGGCACCTTATACTTTTGACAGGGGCCAATTCTAGGGCTTTCTGAAACGAATATATCGAATCATAAATATTTATTGAATCATTCATAATATTTTCTTACGCTGGTGTGCAAAGATCCTTAAATAGCAAGATACTTTTCGGCGAGGACAACAAATAGACGAGAGATTTAAAGTTATTCAGAACTTTTAATTTGTTTGCTTTATCTTGGTATAAGATTATAGCACTCACTTTTACAGCAGAGAGGAGAGTCAAATAAAAAATAACGTAAAAAATAAGTTTGCGTAAGCTATCGCTTACGTTATTTTTTAGGCTGTCAAACTAAATTCATAAATTGCTTGACATATACAAAAACCAACTACTTGGCTTAGCATATACAAAAACCAGAATGTACTTTTTAAATGTTCACCAAAACTAATGCATCAGTACCTCGATTCTGTACTACTATCGACTACCGACAACCGAACTGTCATCGAGAAATTTTGTATGAAAATCTGATCAGCGCCTCTGACGGGTGTCGTAGAAAATATTTTGGCAGTACATTCTAAATGTTAAAATTTCGATAGCTAGCCGGTTGTCGGTAGTCGATAGTGAAAGAGAATCGAGGTACAGATCTCTTTAATAGTCTTTTCGCCTTTGGTTGTTTTTGATGTCTCTTGCAACACCGCTGTACTCATACTCCTCGCATCTTCAACCATCTGCCGAAAATAATTTTAGAAATATCAAATGATAACAAGTTTAAGAACACAGTTAAATCTATTTTAATTAAAAAGTGCTATTATTCTGTTACTGAATATTTGAATGATAAATTTATTTAATTTCATTGTTATTCAATTTTTGTTGACATTTATTTTCGTTTACATTTATTTTCTCTGACATTTATTTGACATATGGTGTAGTTATTAATTTGAACATGTAATTGATGAATTTAATTGACATTATTATTTGATGTAAATTATGTTGTACTAGAAGTTCGCATGCCTCTAGGTAGAATGTGGATGAACAATGTATGTTTAATTTATAAGATCTGTTATGTACCCATGTTCGTGGACTAATAAATGATTATGATTATGATTATGATTATACTTATTGGCAGTTTTTATTGAACACGGCACTATCAGCCCATAATTGTATAGTATTCCAATACACTTCAAACTATGATCCCCAAATATTGATAGGCGGTAACAAGTTGTCATATACATACCTTATATTCTAAAACAAATACACATATCAGTTAATGGGGTTAGTATCAAATATTTTAGTGACGACGAAAGCACAGCATTGATAACATAAAGCCTGCCTTTTATAGGCTTAAACCTACACACCTTTTACAATTTACGTATTGAACTTAATATTTGGTGATAGAACTAATCTATACTAATATTATAAAGCTGAAGAGTTTGTTTGTTTGTTTGTTTGTTTATTTGTATAAACATAATATAAATTCTTTGAGTGTTAGATAGTCCATTTATCGAGGAAGGCTATAGGACTATAGGCTATATAACATCACGCTACGGCCATTAGGAGCGGAGTAGCAACTAGCCATTCTCTCTTATGTGACGCAAGCGAAGTTGTGCGGGACAGCTAGTCCGTTATAATAAAGTACCTAAGTAGTATAATATAGGTACAATTGGTGCTTTTTGACATTGGTTTTTGTAGCTTGTCAAGTAAGTAACTAAAATAGTTAGCTATTGTAACTTAGACTTTATGTCTTTGGTTATTCAATTCAATTTTAAAGTGTCTTCAATGTTATACATTTTAAAATATTTGGTCTCTGTCTCCCCCTAAGGGATAATGCGTGATTTTATAACTGCATTATAAATAAATAAATAAATAAATATTGTTAGACAACTCACACACGGTCATTTGATTCCAAACTAAGCAGAGCTTGTACTATGGTAACCAAATAATTGATAAACATACTTATATACTTTTAAATTTATACTTATATAGATAAGTTGACATCCAGGCTCAGAACAAAATAATACTCGTGCTCATCACACAAAGATTTGTCCCGGGTGGGATTCGAACCCACCACACGCGGCGCTACGGTTGTTACAGCGAGGTGACCGCTTAAACCACTGCGCCAAACGTGCAGTTAATTGTATGTGTATTTTAAAACATATTGATTCTGTGTATAAAAGAACAGCGTAATTTCAGAACAATGAAATAGAATTGATGGATGAAAGATGGGTGCAGCCACATTTTTGAAATATATTTTACCGTATAGTTTACTATTTTTAGCCTCTTGCAGTGAGTTTTATAAAAGCCTCTTTACTGAGTGAAGCTAATTCGAACCGATAACAAACCAGGTTCATTCGGTTATTCCCAGAAACATTCCTGACCAAGAATAATTCCAATAGTTCCCTGTTTCCATTTAACTTGACAATAACTTTAATCTTTGAAAATTATGATCATATTCGTGACTACGGTGGTCCAGTTCAAATAAAGTTTTTAGCTAAAATACCAACCGCACGTTAAAGTGCATTTATAGTGGTCACTTATTTACTGACCCGTTAGTGACTCAAATCCGCTGAGAAAAAAATACTTACGTGAAGAGATCGATTAGTAATTTTAAGTTTTGATTTAAATAGATCTTTGTAATCTATACTAATATTATAAAGCTGAAGAGTTTGTTTGTTTGATTGTTTGTTTGTTTGTTTGTTTGTTTGAACGAGCTAATCTCAGGAACTACAGGACCGATTTAAAAAAATATTTCAGTGTTAGATAGCCCATTTATCGAGGAAGGTTATAGGCTATATATCATCACGCTACGACCAATAGGAGCAGAGTACCAGTAAAAAATGTTTCGGAAACGGGGAAAATTTTGACCCATTCTCTCATATGTGACGCAAGCGAAGTTGCGCGGGTCAGCTAGTTATTTATAAGTGTTAAATTATGTTTATCAGTTAACTAGTTACCAAACAAGTTACTGAATGACAACGCACAGCCAAAACTACTGAGCGTAAAAAGTTGAACTATGGTAAGGAGATTCTTTAGAGAGTGTAAAGAAGTAGTAGGAAAGGATTTTTGGAAATTCCAACCCAAAGAGCGTTTATTATGATGAATTATTATGTTATCAATAATTCAACTGTAAAATACTACGACGATTTCACTTGACTGCAAAGTAAGGGCGTGTAATAAATTTCGTTTGACAACATCAATGTTAAAATAACACGCGTCAGTATATCCCACACGCACGTCTACGCGCGCCTCAAGCTTATTGCGCGTACATTCAATTTACCACGCACAAGATCTTAATTTATCAAGTATGTATGTTTAAAAGAAAAGTAAGAGATGCTAACATTATAAATGCAAAAGTATGTATGTCTGTAACGCTTTCAGAACTAAACCGCTGAATCGATTTTGATTTAGCCAGGAGATAGTAAAAGATTTATAGATATAATAAGATACTCTATAAGCGGTTAAATTTGATATGACACTTTTTACTTAAGTGGAGCCGCTTGGGTTATATAGCAATCCGTATTAAATTATCTTCATCAATAATAATGTAGTTTTCCAATTTAAATAAATTTATTACAACAAAAGTTACAGAAGTTTATTGGCCATCATAACTTCTACATACCGAGACGCCTGAAATTACATTTATTGCATGTAATTTCAGGCGTCTTGGTATATAGGTAGTACAAACGACGCATCTATTTATCTTCATCAAAACTTAAACTAACTTAGTAAAACTAAACCCTGGAACGGCTTACGAGCCACGAACACTACATATAACTATGAATATTAATGTTTGTCTGTACAGAAGATATTAAGTGGATAGATTGCCGGGATTATCGAGTTAACTCAGGCGGTCGGTGGTCTAACCGTATTACACCGTCGCCTGTAAAATGATGCTTGCCCATTGTCTGGGACAGTGTTTCTGTACCTGTAGTCTTCTTATGACGTATTCTTAGGGATCTGCGAGTATGTTTATAAGGGACCACCGTCCTTTTTATAGACATTTGAATAAACATTTGAATGAATAAATAAATGCGAGCAAGTTTCGTAACCTTTAAGCTTTCTTACGCATAGGCGTTTCAGTACACTTTCAACAGTACCTCGATTCTCTACCACTATCGACTACCGACAACCGAACTGTCATCGAGAAATTTTGTATGAAAGTCTGATCAGCGCCTCTGACGGGTGTCGTAGGAAACATTTTGGCAGTACATTTTAAATGTCAAAATTTCGATAGCTAGCCGGTTGTCGGGAGTTGGTAGTGGTAGAGAATCGAGGTACAGGTCTAGGGCATTAAAATATTTTTGTTCCTATCCGCTTTGCATTTTTATCGATCCTAGGATCAAATATCTTTGTATCATTTAAGTACCGATACGTATCAAACATCCTTATTTAGTCTTGTGTAAGAATAGTTAAGCATTTATAGCATTAGAACAACAATGCGCAAGCAGAATTCGATGTAACATTTTTTTTCTTGTCTTTTTAAGCAGGTACTTTAATCATTAATGTCCTTAATTTAATTCTACGTTGTTTTTTTGTGTTAGAGTTGTCTTGAAATCTGCTTAATTTTCCAGGGGTCCTAAGAATGATATTTTAGGAACGCTTGTCTAAGAAATCACGCTTGAATAACTGTTACAACTGATTGCACCACTTAAAATATCAATTGTTGGAATTCTGATACCATTATTTAGAGGCACAATTGTATTCAATGTTAGATTTCTGTAAACAATGAGATTATCTGAGGGTTTTCTGATCTTTTGGTAACGTTGGGTAAACTAAAGTGCCGTAGTATTTTTCTGTATAAAGCTTCAGAGTCAATTTAATTAGATCAGGGGTTCCCAACCTTTTCTTAGTCCGGGACCACTTTTATATTATTTTGTCAACAGGGAACACTATGAAAGTATATTAAAAATAAAGTGTAATAAACATCCTGAAATTTTTTAGTCTTTAAATCATTCGCGGACCAATTTTCGACCTCCACGATTCACAAATATTTATTTGAACATAACATCCCTTCACTTTCGTCAGTTCGCATCAGTTTTATTTTTATTTCACGTGAACATGTAAAAGTGCCATTTTATCACCCCTAACTTGTGCCAAGATAAGTCTGTACGGCGAGTATTGGTGTCCAAATAAATGTGATTAACTAGGAAAACTGCCTTTTGATCTCGCCGCGAAACATTTACTCTTTACACAGGGGAGCTGAGCAGCTTCGTCGATGAGTCTATATGTATTCATATTGGAACTATGTTGTTGAAATTTTAGGTTATGTTTGTATTTGACAGTTTTGACACTGTTTTGTCTAGTTTATGACTATAACATTATAGATCCTAAAACGTGTAAAAATCAATATCAAAATCATATCATTTATTCATTTATGTCAAGTGCTGACACTTATGATAGTAAATGATACAGAGAGTGAATTTACCGCCAGTTCGGAAGGTAGGGCCAATGAGAAGAGCTGGCAAGAAAGTCCTGGCCACTCTTTTTAATCGCCAAATGATTTTAACAATATTTATGCTTGGTATAAATCATTGATGATGTAAGTAGCTGCTACCTACCAACACTACCGAACACACTTTGGTCATAACATAAATTAAATAAATATATTAAGGTGCTAATAAACAAGATATAAATAGTATTGGAAGCATGATGGGAGCATCTACCCACATAATAATATAAGTAATGAAATCATAAGAGGCATTTCAAGAGCATACTGTGGTAAAGGAAGTACAGTTGTAGTTTTCACTATTCGCTATGTAGAGTTAAAAATGTATGAGAATTTCATAAATATCACCTACGTCATCCTCCAAGCAGAGAATAAATCTTTGTTGATATACTCATTAATCATAATATTACACAGTTTTAAAATGGAAATATTTCACATAAATAAACCGCGTCAAACGTGACTGAAACCATCTAAGTAAACTTCTATGTATTTCATTTTGTCCAATAATTACAATTGTGACATTCCTACACGCTATCTTATTTTAATTCTAAGATTTAATACCATTTTCAGTCATCATTCTAAATTAAATTCCACATTCTTCAATCTGAGCTCCGACATAAAACCATTGCATATGCATACCTGAAAAATCGTAACTTGTCTGGCACGCCCGGGCACCTTCACAAATTAGTTTACATTTGAACTTAAGACGTCTAGGCATATCAGTTATTGATTACATTTTACTAAAACATCTCTCAAAGTCAACGTGTCTGACAAATTTTATACCTAAGATTATTTTTTACTTACTAATATTATAAATGCGAAAGTTTGTTTGGAAAGATCGATGTTTGTTACACTTAAACACTAAAATTGCTGGATAAATTTATATGAAACTGGCTGAAACGGCAAACGTTGTTTTGCCATATAAAAAAAGTATCACTTAGGGGCATGAAAAATAGATGTTGGCCGATTCTCAGACCTACTCAATATGCTCACAAAGTTTCATGAGAATCGGTCAAGCCGTTTCGGAGAAGTACGGTAACGAAAACTGTGACGCGAGAATTTTATATATTAGACTTGGCTTTTATACGTTGGTCTTCTTCTTAGCGTATGGTTAGTGGTCAACCTAGTGTCAAAGTTGTTCAAGCCGCCCGAAGGCTTTTGACATGGCTTGACGACTGTTATCTTAGTAGATAACAACCGGGACCGACTTTTTACGTATTTAGTTTATACGTTGGTAACCAGAGGTTTATTAAGGTACGAAGTAAATTATGTATTAATTTTTACTCAAAATATGGATACCGTATTCTATAACATAGGCTATATTTCGTCGCTCCACGCGAACGATGTCGCGGGAAAAAACTAGTTCTAATATAGGCTCATATATTTTACACTATAATGTATTACAAATCTAATATTATTTGGTTTCAAAGTAGATGTAAAAATAAATTAAATTGCAGATTAAGACGTTAAGGTGTTTCTTAGTAATCTTTTGATATTTGATTCTTTTATTCTAATGGGATTTACTCGACAAAATATTTTTTAACTAAAGCAGCTGCAGTTCAGGAGGGCTATCACGTATCTCAGTTGAGAGCAATTTGAAAGCCACTATGCTGTCCATTGTTTTCTCCCTTAGACTATTGTGATTAATACGTTACGTCAAAGCAGCAATGTACTGAATAGTGACCATAGATTTAACGTATGTCTGAGATACGCGATAAGCCCGCAGACAAGTGCCACACAGTTTCTGTTTTGGCATGAGTGAAATTTCAACCCGGTAAAGACAGTCAAAGGAGTACGATCGTAATGTTTTCGACATCTTTCACTAATGTGTGTGATATCTTGCGACAAAGGTAACCTGCGCCAAAAAAACAAATAATCCGAGTTTAAAATGCAAAACTGTGAACATTGTATTATTATGTGAGCATGATCTTATTTAAAATCAAGTTTGAATATCAGACCATCGGTACGATTTCTTTTGATAGGTACAAATAAAAATCTAAATTTTAATTAAACTCGAATTCAAATCGACCAAAAATTTAATTTAAAAACTAATTTGAACTTTAGCAATTTTCCGTACAAATTCCAGTCACGTACGACATAAGTATAATACGTTTAAGTGTTTATTATTATCTTTGAACTCGGACCATTTAATTAGAAAAGTCATTTATTGATAAACCATTATATAATATTAGAAACTGCTTTTTTCTTCATATAGACGTATTAGCGTTGCAAACCTGGGGGGCTATCACGTATCTCAGTTGACATTCATTTGAAAACCACTATGCTGTACATTGTTTTCTCTCTTAGAATATAGTGATTAACACGTTACATCAAAGCAGCAATGTACTGAATAGTGACTATCAATTTGACGTAGACTAGCTGTCAACGGAGATACGTGATAAGCCCGGTGAGACAAGTTAACGACTTTTATTGTACAAATTAAAACCACTAAATACAAAGACTTATATGTATGCACCAAAAGATTGTGATACTAAGACAGACATCTATGTAGAGGCGTAGATATAAATTATCTACCAAAGATAGTTTGCCAAAAGGTTTTATTCTATTATCGTATGGTTACAATTCAAACGATAAATAGCATACTCGTCCCTTTCAAAAAAACTTCGAGATGGCTTAACGATTGTTATTTTAAGTTTTAACTAACGGAGCTGATTTTTACGTTAACAACACAGCATGTCGAATACCAAGCGGCCACCCATCTATGTACAATCGATGGCTAAGATTACTTAACCCACTCATGTTATAAAAACAAGTTAGCGCAACTGGCTTCTAGATTGCTTGAAATATTATGGAGTTTTTACTGTAATCTTGGATTTATACCATAAAATATATTTTAAAATAAAATGAAGAGAGAATTTTCTAGAAATAAATATGATATACAGTTCTACGTACTCGGATTGAGGAAGACATTTGTCTTGTGTGCTCCAGTTATCTTTGTGACTGTATTTTTATTTTATTCCTACTTAGTATGTGCAACGTGAATAATGCATTTCATATTACATTTTACATCATGTAATGTGTTAAAACTGGATAAAATGTACAATATACTTAAAGTCCGATTTAAGTAGGTGATAGACGGTAAGTACGTGGACTTGTGGCTCGACGACTTTTTTCGTGTGTGTGTCACTCCAAGTACGCGTACTTTAAAGTTGCCGCGCAAGTTCGCCGGCGATCCAACCTGTTTGAAATTTTGCTCGTAGCTCGTCACGGTTCGTATGTGTGGCAGCACTGCGAGCCGCGAGTCGCATTTTTTGCCAGCGCTTTACCTACATTTTTCGATAATTCCTAAATAACACTAAGCTTCTTTCTTCGACGACATCGCAATACAGTGTGAGCCATCTTCTCGTGTGTCACCGAGGTCGAGCCGAGTTAGTTCGCGATCTTAAAAACTGTGTCCTTAAAGTTCGTACGTCTATCACCCACTTTAAAATACTTTTATTTGCTTTACTTTAAAATAACTTATTTCGTTCGAATTACAAGTACTTGCATAATTAAGTTGAGCATCGACTACAGACTTAGTAGCTCGATTTCGGCCAATCGGTACTTTCAAGTATCGAAAGTTTGACATTTAGAATGTACAGCCAAAATACTTCCTACGACGCCCGTCAGAGGCGTTGATTAGATTCTCATACAAAATTTCTCGATGACAAGCCGGTTGTCGGTAGTCGATAGTAGTAGAAAATCGAGGTACAGTTTTACTCAAATAATAAGTAAACAAGCTTTTATAGGACACGTTATAAATATACCTTTGATATGAAAATATTTTTAAAAAACTTATCATTATCTTTTCTCGACCAAATACAATGTAAGATTCATTGATTTGGGTATATATTATCCTATTACGCTACGGTAAACTAACCAGAATTGTCCCCAGTTTCACACACTAGTAATCGGTAATTTAACAAGCAAGTTACACGAGGCCTAACAACTCATGCCGTTTACAGCCAGTCGGGCTTAAACGGCAATCAGGGCAATTTCCCACAAGCCGGCCTCAAGCCGCCGCATTACCGTTAAGACTTTCTTGTACTGTGTGAATTTAATATAAGGGATTTTCACTTTACTGCTTATGTTTTTAGCAATAACTGCTTTTAAATGAAGGCGTCACGGGTAGTTTTCTCATTAATGTGCCATAAGTACGTAAGTAGTAGCTCATTTTCATATCTCCCTATCAGTTCAAGACATTTAGTCTGTAAAACAAATATTACGAATAAACTCTTATAATTTTCCTATACCTGAATTTGCAAAGACGTGTATTTACACCGCTAATTAACCAAGGCACATGTTAGCAGGTACAAAAGTTCTGAAACAACTGCTAAAGTTAGATACATTATTTAGATCCAAGTGTACTTACATATACAACCTATCAGAAACATACATCGGAATAAATTTATATAATAACGATCACAGCTCGAAGATATCGAGCCAATGGCAAAAAAATTGATAAAAATGTAGCCCCATCATGCTCAAACGTCAAACATTTGACACCCTAATGGAATGTTCGTGATCTTGCTACATTATGCGTAAAAACGTTTTTAGGTAAACAAAAATCTCTTAATTTCTTACAGCGGCCTCGAAAAATTGATACGTACCAGATTTTACCTCAATAACAAGTTTGCAAACTCAATTAATATTTGTGCAAAGTCTGAAGGCAAGATGGCGGCCACTAATCTGCGTTCCTTTGATGAATTTCCTCATTTCGCGCTTCCTATGTATATTTACATTTGAGCCCACAACTTTGTGTGCTCTTAAGATTTTGATCTTATTTTTCAGATATTTTTTGTGTACGAAAATATTTTTGGATGAAAAGCATCTATAAGTTGTCAAAGTAGCATCTGTTTTTGAAGCAAGCACGTGTCGCCAGTTGCATAGATACTATTCAAAGATTGATGACATGATGATATGATGCTACATGTTATGGTAGTACGTGACAAATATGATATAAGTCCGAGATTTCTAATATTTTATTAAGTATTCACCATTTAACAAAAAAACATGTAAGTTGTTATTTTATTTTAATAAGAATATACCTTATTAAATAAAAAATATAATAATATAATAAATTTCTATTATTCAAAATTAGATTAACTAATTTTGAATAATAGAAATTCAAAACTCGACTATATTAAATTTATTCGTTTTCGCTCAAAAACAATAACGTAGATTTTAATTTAAAGTACCATTTAAGTCGTATTATTATAGCTACGTTATAGAGCACTCATTTTAATTGAATTATTTCAGGTTCTATGAATAAAAATATCACCTGAAAATATATTTTTCATTTCAACCTACTAAGAACAGTAAGAACTAAGCTACCATTGGCTTGTCTACCCTTGCAATTTGTCGAGAATTAGCAATGAAAAATGTGCAACGCTTTCAAATTAAAAAATAATATTTATTTGGCAAATTTATCAACACCATAATTATTTTAATCGCACGATTTTAATAATTTTCTACTGCCAAGTTACACGGCGCTACAAACGACGGGGTGTCCGAATCCCGCTTTGAAAAAAAACACCTTTTTCTTACATCTTACTTAAATTATATAATTTAATGCAGTTAGACATTAAAGCTCCGATCAGACGCGTCAATTGTTGATGAAGTTACTAACGTTATTGGCGGGCGTAACCGTCCATTGGAATCTTGAAAAAAAAAACACTGCTACCAGTGTTCGACTGTTCATATTTACTTATAGACAAACATTTATTTGAGGTTTGGATTTGATACCTACTTTCTTAAACCTCGCGACCTCAATCTTTCCACAATGCTGGGATTATTGTCTCGCACACGAATGGTTTTCTTTAAGTCCAAATAGAAATTCCTGCAGTTTTCTCTTTGCATTAGAGCCAATCCAAACTCGATCCTACTGCTATTATAAACTTGTAGAGATGTGTGGAATGTTTGTTACTCTTTTAAGTGAGAACTGACAAATGGATTTCAATGAAATAAATGGAGACGACTGCTTTAAAATAAGAGAATAATATTTTCTAGCAAAAGTTCTGGCAAACTAATATTGTATTGACATTTTGATATTAATGACAATTAGGTCAAATATTGACGCTTATGATAGACGTTACAATTAATGAATCTACCACTAGCTCGGAAAGGGGGTAGAACCTTATGAGAAGAGCTAGCAAAGAACTCAGTTACAGTTACTAGCCAAAAGATTTACAATGTGGTTGATACAATAATTGATCATGCGAGGAGCTGTCACCCCAGGGGGGCTATCACGTAATACAGTTGACAGCTATTTGAAAGCCACTATCCTGTACATTGTTCTCTCCCTTAAATAATAATTAATAACACGTCACGTCAATGCGGCAATGTACTGAATAGTGACCGTCATTTTGACATCCACTAGATGTCAACTGAGATACGTGATAAGCCCGCTGAGCGTCTAAACTGATGTAGTAATAACTACGACTTCTCTTGTTTTGGAAACTAACACAAATGTTTTCCATAGCATTTCATAGGTGTATAGTAAAGCTATTCTAGTTGAGAGCTCAATTCCCCACAGCACAGTCCCCACGAGATAAGACTTAGTACGTTATAATAGTATAAAAAAAGTAATTTTTGCAGCATTTTGATGTCATTAAAAACTAACGCTTAGCTTTATCTGCGAGCATAAATCCATAAAAAAATATTTAGAAGAAGTATTTATAATTACTTCGTAAACATAATGTCATTATTTCAAACCAAGGTTTGAAAGTATCGATTCCCGTAAACAATATTTCTACATGCAATGTGGGTGGGAATACAAAAGCTGCATATTTTAATTAAATCAGTTTTACTGTTGATCCGGAACTAATGATGTGAATCTGAAGTAAGCCGTTTTAATGGTTCGCCGATAATTATTATAACATCAGTCTGGTTGAACAGTATTCAGTATAAGCCGATGTACAGGAAACTTTGAAGAGAACGTGTAAAGGATTTTTTGGAAATGAGGTTATTATTTTAATAGGGTTTTATTAATTAAACGTTTGATGTTGTTTTTCTATACTCGAAACTTTATTTGAGTAAGTTATTAGTTTAGAGTTTTTGACCGTTTTAAAGATTTATTACACTACTAGCTGACCCACGCAACTTCGCTTGCGTCACATAAGAGAATGGGTCCAAATTTCCCCCGTTTTTGTTACATTTTTTACTGGTATTCTGCTCCTATTGGTCGTAGCGTGATGATATATAACCTATTCCTTTCTCGATAAATGGGCTATTTAACAGTGAATTTTTTTTTCAAATCGAACCAGTAGTTCCTGAGATTAGCGCGTTCAAACAAACAAACTCTTCAGCTTTATAATATTAGTATAGATAAAACTATAATAATAAGAAGAATGGCTATACTTCTAAAATTAGATCGATTTAGAAAGTTGAATGGGTATGTTTTAAGTTGCATTAACTTAATTTAGACAATTAAGTGTGCATTCAAAAAAAAATGCTGTTTCGTTTATCCCTTCAGTTACAAATTTCTTAACTAAGATAATATATTTTATTGTAACTAAAAACAGTTATTTGTAGTTTCTGACACTTTTAGGAATACAAAATTTCAAACACAAACAATAAACAAGTGATCAAAACAATCAAACAATAGGTCAGAACCAGTCTATGATCTAACTATATAAGTATAAATAAGGCAACTAATCCAATTAATTAGCAAACGGCGCAAATACCTCATCTATAGAGTTAAATCAAAGGCTTCAACCACTTCAAGTGGCGATTGTTCGAGAACGTGTAGGTGTACATTGTGTACAACTAAGTTCAGTGTTTATAGGTTACGTGAACCTATGTACCGGTTAGTCTTTGGTCTTAAGATTTACCATTTAATTTTGTTGATAAATAAAAACTGAAAAAGTTTCAAAATGCGGTCGTGTCGTAATGAAATAGATAACGAAAGAGTTTCATATATATCTATACTAATATTATAATGCTGAAGAGTTTGTTTGTTTGATTGTTTGAACGCGCTAATCTCAGGAACTACTAGTCCGATTTGGAAGTTTCTTTCAGTGTAAGGCACTTGTCCCACCGCCGACGAGAAAACGACAAACTATCGGCTATTTTCTCGTTCAAGAAACGTATAGTAGATATGTATTCCATGTAAACAAAAGAGACACATATACAAATAGTTGATCGCTGACATTTCACACTGAACGGCGAGCACTCGCTTCAGTCTGTTGTTAAGCGACTAAAACCATGAAAGATAACAATCGCTCAGCGATACCCGCGCGATTAGAACACACGTCGAGAGAGCAACCAGCTGTCATTTCTCTACGATGATGACAGTGATGCGAGGAATCGCTCGCCTTACTCGCACACTCGTTTGTAGCAGAGCTACACAACTACCGCAACTACGCACTCGCTCCCCGCGGCTCGCCAACTCGTTTCCAATTCTAGCTCTACTCGTTACTCGTTCATCGTTGGCGGTGGGACAAGTGCCTTAGATAGCTCATTTATCGAGAAAGGCTATACGCTACGACCAATAGGAGCAGAGTACCAGTAAAAAATGTTACATAAACGGGGAAAAAATTCACCCATTCTCTCTTATGTGACGCAAGCGAAGTTGCGCGGGTCAGCTAGTTAATATTATTATGTATGCTGATTTGGTTTGTGGAGGTCGTCATCAGCCTAGTCTTTCTTTCAACTATATTGTTGGAGTCGGTTGATCTCCCAATCACGACGGGTGCAGCTGAATACCAGCATTTTACATGAAACGACTGCATATATATACGTGCATCAGGTCTGAAGTTTTCAGAGTGTTACGCAATGTCAGTCCTCTGTAAAAGTAGCCGAGCGTAAAATTGACATATACCGGATTAGTTACCAATCAAATATAAGTGAAAAATACCGATAATTTCTTTGCTCAACTTAAGATTGGCACCTAAGTTAACCTAAGTTTAAGATCACATTATCATACTTACATACATTATCATGCCCACAGATATTCCAGCAGTGTTACCCATAATCATGGCGTTTCACACACCGTTCCTTAAAGTTTATATACTGTATCACAGTCACGGAAGCACATCCACACGAAGAAAGATGGCTATATAAAAGCTTTTAGAATCAAACATCACCGTGCAAACTCTATGGAAATATAAAGTGAACGAGTTCCGTATTGATGTCACGCAATGAACGTATTCTTATCAGGAGCACGGTATCTGAGCGCACGAAGACTTTTGTGAAATTGTACGCAAAATACCTATATACTATTTATATTATAGGTAAATAAGTATGTTCGATCAAATATGTCTTTTTATCTGCATTATGTATAAGGAATCGTTTGTCCCGAACAAATTAATTGAGTGGTGCATTTGTTTACTTGAAAATGGTATGATCAATATAATTCTTGGTTATAAGAATGATCCTCAAAAGATCTTTATGGATAGGAGAGTTCCGGGATCGATTTTCGTGTTTTTTTGTTATACGTTTAGATTACTGAATATGCTGTTAAATTTAATTACTATCACTGATATAAGAAGAATAAATATAAAAAATAAATATAATACACTGATATAAGAAGAGGCTTACATACCTACATATTTTATTTTTATTCTATTTTATTTTGTTAGGAATATCAACAGCACATAACCTTAAATATGGAAATTACATTGCACACAGGTGGCCAATTACAGGTCTTCACCACGATAATTTAGTAAGAAACAATAATTTAACAATAGATGGTATAAACCTAGGACATACATAAAAGTCTTCATGTCTAGCTCCAATTTTGGTACCTACGTAGCAAACCAAGCTGACCTATTTGAAACGTTTTACATTCCATTACAAAATCGATTGATAGTCAAACAAAGTCGGACTAATGACGTTATACACGCAACATAAAAATTGCGAAACTCATATAACTTTTGTTTATTTAGCATCATATGACATAACCACGGGCATAACTGTACGTTTGGCGCAGTGGTTAACGTAGTTACTTCTATGCAATCACCGTAGCGTCGCGTGTGATCGATCCCACTCAAGACAAATATTTGAGTATATTCTGTTCTAAGACTGGGTGCTAATTTAGCTAAGTAAGTAGGTATCTAGAAATATAAAAATATTTTTTTCAATTGACCGGTTACCAAAATAGTACAAGCAGAGTTTGCTTAGTTTGCAATTGGATAACTGCGTCTGATTTGCCCAAATTTAAAATATTTTAATTAATCGACCGGTTACGTTAGTACAAGTTCTGCTTAGTTTGGAATCAGATAGCCGCGTCTGATTTGCCCAAATTCAAATATTTATTTAACTAATAAATATGCGTGATTTCACCCACATGGAAAGATTTCCCGGGATAAAATGTGTCTCATACAAAAATCCTGGCTATAAACTATTTTAGTGCCGAATCCTATCAAAATTTATTCAATAGTTATTGTGTTAAAACGAAATAAACTTTGATACCCATCAATAAGTTTCGAATTAATAATATTAAGTAGGATTGTATTGACTTCTCTTGATCAGTTTCAAGGTTTTGTAAGGACAATGGACCAGAAACGCTTACAGAACTTAAAATTTCTCTACTTAACTTTAAAGTCTTCAACTTTCTGAAACCTTACAATAATAAACATGATGGGTGGTTTCATGGCCATTTGTTACCGAATCAATGAAAATGGAGAAATTGCTACTTCAAAGAAGATGACGATAATATTGGGTCGGGGAAAAAGTCTTTCCACATTATAGTATGTATGAACTTCTCTAGCAATATTGATAAAACGTACAAATCGATTAAAAGTTTCCTATTAATAACTAACAAAAATCCATAGCGGTAGTATTCATAATGAATAATGCCACTTGGGTGCCCTTTTAAATGTTAAGGGCGCTCGGTGGCACGAGTGACTATAATAGCTGGTAGAACAAAGACCTCTCTAGGCTTTCATAGAGACGTAACAATGTGTAGAACGCTTCAAACCCGGTCAAGTGATGAAACTAATTCTTTATTTTATAGCCTACTTTAATTTTGTAGGATTTTCGTATAAACGGTTTATTTTTTTCGCTTTTAGGTATTCGGAATTCAGAATAACTTAATTAAATTATACTGTAATTATAATGAAATTATGTGGATTTTAATTATATGGCTTACTACCCTGCATAGTTATCGTTCCCGTGGAGTTTTCGGGGTTCAAACTAGTCCTTTTTTGGTGTCTCAAACTATCGTTATACAATTTACACCCAAATCAGTTTGCTGGCAAAAGACAGACATATGTCTGAATTTCGCATTTATAATATTAGTAGAGGCTATGAGTGGTTCTCAAATACTACGGAAATTAGAATGATATCTATTGTAAATATTTGTGTGGGAGGAATAGGCAAAATTGTGTTTATAAAATAGAAACTAAGAAAAAGTGATCGCCGCAAACTGGGAGACGTAGGTAAGCCCGTAAAATATGTTGAGACGAGTTTGACACCTATATCCCACAGTGAATACAAACCGCCGGAGATAGAATACAGTACAAAACTATGGGGAAGGTCTTTGCCCAGCAGTGGGACGACACAGACTAATAATAATAGTAAGCAACTTTGTCATTTGTATGGAACTGTTGAAGCATTATTACGAACTTTGCTAACTATCATATTGTAATTGTTAAAATATTTTTACACAATGATACGATAGATGAAAATGTATTAATAGAAATATATTCGTTTTGCGATAAACCTTCTGATTTCAAAACTTTCGTTTCTACGCAGATCTAAATCGTTGGGTCCTCACGATATGAAACCAACACAATTGATAAAAGTTTGCAAAACTAGAATAAACCTTTCTCAAATGATTCAAAGTTACCCAAGTTGACTATATTTAATCTAGATTTAAGTCATAATGAAATTAACATTTCACAGAAAAACATCATTCACAAACTCGCATATATTGCTTTACGAATGTACCGAAAAATCCAATCTTAGCCAGACCTAATTTTTATTCATCGCACCCTATATTTAGAAATCAATAGTCCAAGCAACACTTTGATCACTGGCTATGAATAAACTATAACCTTTTTAATTGACTTCGACGCCATTAAAATTCATCGATCATATTAAACTGAAGCTTGGTAAAGGGAAAATTAATTCTTCTTATAATGCAACAAGGGTTCCTTGCGGCTTTGAGAACAGCGCCATCTAACGTGGGACGCATAAATTTTAAGAAAATTAAAAAGTTGATAGGTTTAATGCTAGTGGGTGTTCAGGGATATATAAATTTTGAGTTGTATAGAAGAATTGAATTCGTTTTATATTAGAAAATTGGATTAAAGTTTTTATCAGGATGGTTACATTGGGAATAAATTTATAGAAACCACGGGTTTTCTTTCAGAATAAAGGAATTTAATTAATTTCTTCCTGACTGCAAATATTTTTCTGAAAGCTTTAGTAAAAGTAAAATTTCTTAGAAATTTTATTATGTGAGATAAACGTCCTCTCATTTTCAGTAACTTTTCAATGCTAGTTTTAACACTCAGCAAACTTCGTTTATTTATTTGTAGAAGGTAACTGAGAATAAAAAATTAGAATCAGCCTTAAAATTGTATAAAATAGCCAACTTTCAATATCATTCACTGGTTACAAAATTATTCAATACTTTACTTACGAACTTATTACAAGATATTTTCATTACCATTTGTCGTTCAAAGATCCTTTTGAAAACGTTGACCTTTACTAACTAAGAAATAATTTACGGAATGTGGATTGCAATTTCCGACTAACTATTTGCAGTCTTTTGATTCTGCTTCAAACAAGTCGTTTTATATTGAATGTCCGAATCAGACGGAAGGCCGAACTTTGGCATTGAAACGGCGAGGATAATCCCAGACTTGTCAACTCTTCAAAAGGTTTAAAAGGGTTTTATTGAGCTGCTCAACAATATTGGACCATTAGGACTAGTTCACAGTAGTTTATTATTATTGTAAAACTTTATTATTAAACTCCACGGGCGATGCCTTTAACCCAACAACGAGACGCTTATCTGTGTAAAATTAAAAGAAAACGTAATAGCTCATTGTAAAAATATTTTCAGCAAATAAATCATTATAAATGTAAGGCATTTCATTAAAAGGAACATGAAAGACGAAAAGCTGAAGCAATAAATGATGAAAGTTCTAACACATTGTTACAACAAATAAAGAAAAAAAAAGAAAACGTACTAAACACTATGTACATAGACAATTGTAGAAGTAGCAGTTAAAACTCTATTATTTTCAATTAGCTTGCTTTAATTAACCTGTCAGTTGAATCTTAAAGCGTTAAACTTAAACAATCTTTTGTTTTTTCGGTTGCCGAAGTTCGTTCCGTATTTTTATTTCTTTGAAATAATTTACCAATAGTATGAATACGGATTTATAATTTCCCTAAGGCGCGGGCGGCCAGATATGTCTAAATGTACTTATGTTTCTTTTATTGTCAACATATTCACGTACTTTGTGATTTGTTTGTCTCCCGAGATGTGACCCTTCGCATGACCTCTAAAAAATGTAACAGTTCATTTGCTAAGTAGGCCTTAATAATGCGCACTGTTTTGCTACAAAAGGGAACAAGATTTTTTTATATTACGTAAAATAACGAGTCTTGTTTGCTGAAGGTGGTTTTTGTCTTCATGATTGTTTTATTAAAGTGTGCAGACAAATGTGTATGAAATACTATGACGTTACGTAGCTTGCAAGGTTTATCTTAAATTAATGGAATGCATCTATTACCATACACTAGATATTTCATCGGCCTGTAGGTGTAGTCAACAATTATATTCTTAAGAAATGGAAACAAAACCATACTCAGTCCGACTAAAACTCGACACGAAATAGTAATAATAATTTAATAGTAGGTACCAACTGTAGAAAATAGCGTTGAATTCGCGCGATGTGATTGGCCCGTTGTTCGGAAAGAGTGTTCTTTTCAAGTAGATTTCATTTTTATCGTCAACGAGTTTCATCCTATAGCCATATACCGGGCACTTTACTAAACTGCGAACTACTATTGAGACTAATCTTAAATGAAAATATTCGTCACTAGCTGACCCGCGCAGCTCCGCTCACGCTTTCTTGTTTTTATTTAATACCGCGCATTTTCAAATTTATTCACCCTTTACACCTTCTTTGGACTTCCACAATTAATACAAGACCAAAATTAGCCAAATCGGTCCAGCCGTTCACGAGTTTTAGCGAGACTAACGAACAGCAATTCATTTTTATATGTATAGATAGATAGATAGATATGGAAATTAGACGATAGTATCGAAGGAAGAAAATCACGATACAGTATTTTCTTTCACTATTGAATATAAAGGTCAGTAAGCAATAGCTTACAATCAGTTGAATAAATCACTCTTCAATATAAAGTACATACCTCCTCGGGTTTGAGATTCAAGTACTTATTTCCTAATTGCGGAAATGATTGATTTGATTTCAGCTCGGAATGTTGACTCTCGCGTTAATTAATATTGAGTGCTGCCATTTATGATAGCTGAGTTATGAACATCTCTGACTTTGATATGGTAATATACTAAAAGTAGGAAAAATATTCCCGCTGTAAATTTTTTACTTGCTAGATTTTTTTATTTGATGTGGGTAAAAGAGTTGATAGTGTTTGTGTTGACGTAGATCTGAATTGATAGTGTTTGCCTTATCCATATAATAGCAGATACAGCACATAAGTTTAATTCAACATAAAAAATATGATTAAATGTCATTCACTTATTGACGTTATTGTCGATTTTAAAGTGTAGGTGTACAAGGCTTAGGTGGTGTTCTCTGGTCTCTGCCTAGCCTTATGAGGAAAATATTATGTATGTATTATTATATGTGTACATGACTTAAGGGACAAGGTTATTTTTTCATGGGAAAAACTATATCGCATTCAAATGTCTTTAAAAGACTTTGATTAAACACACACATGCTTTCTCCATTAGCAAGTTGCTTTGTATACCTAAATTAATTATTTTTGCACTAATATTATTAAAAATATGCCCAAGAAAATGATAAACCTCTCATTATTACATCGGCCGTCAATGTAATACTCCGAGGAATTCCCCCGCGTCGGTCAGCCTTGAATGATTCATCACGACTCCCTAGAGCCGAGGGGTCAGGCTGCAATCCCTCGGCAGATATAACCAATCAGCCGTGCTGACCAAACTTACAAATTTAATTTATGACTGGTAATACGGAATAGTTATATTATCACGCCTGCTATTCCCAAGAGATTATGAACTACAATAGTTAATAAATGTCTTTCGCCACTCATGGATAACTTTGACACTCACGTTTATACGTTCATCAGAACTAGTAGAAAAATCAAACACCGACAGACTCAAATATTGAATGGGTGACAAACTTTGTGGATAACGTTTAGGTACTATTTTTGCTAGCTTATACTTTCCCTGTGCTGTGACAAAGGCCTCCACTACTTTTTTACAAGTGTCCGGGTCTTCATGCTAGCGTTTCTTGGGTTAGCCCCGAGAGGAACAATGGAGTAGCTAGGTAGTCTGGGGTCATGGTGTATAAGGTAAACTGGAGCCCTCTACACTTAAACTAATAGGCACAATAAATAAAAAGGTTTGTTGATTAGGATCTGAGTCACTCAGGGAGCCTCAGTGCACCGCACTGCCTAACTATACCGTTAGCTACGCCACTTGACACTTTCTTTATAACATTTTTTTCCGCTATAAATATTATAATATTTTGTTAAAATTACAAACAGCACTTATTATTTCCTAAGCATTTACAAGAGCGTTTAAGCGTGACACAATATCGTACAATTATGTCCGTACTTCATTCGCCGCGGCTAGGGGCGGTTACCTTAACAAGGTGAGTAATGAACAGATTAAATCTGCAAGAATTTACTCACAAGTACATCTGTGAACAAGAAAACTAATCGGAGGGACCTAAAAGTCGCGAAATGACGCATTTTGTCCGTAGCAAATGTTTGCAACACGATCATCGATTTTATAATGAAAAGTTTGAGTTCTAATTATGTCTAAAGTTTTAGCTCTATTTCAATTGAATACTATGCAATTTGGTTATTTACTATACAAATCAATTACTGATTTGATACCCAATATGTATAGTAATCTCATTTTCTACATTTTAGGATTACTATTGAGAATTATCAAACAGAAATGTATCAAAGTCGGAAATCAAACTGGAAATCTCGCGATCAGCATTTTCATACACTCTCTTCAGCAGCGATAAACAACTTTTAATATCTTACACAATACAAAAAAAATTAAAAGTCCTCTTCGTGGTACGTGTGAGTTAAACCGAAGATCGAAGGGTATATTTAAATGAACCATTAAAATTTCAAGTAACTCTTAAGTTATTCTGTATTAAGTTGACCTGTTTCAACGACATTGTTTCAGTAATTTGATTCAGATTCTACTATTACAATATTGGAGAGGTATTTAAAATTATTTGAATGGTTGTTTCAAAATAAATTAAATTATTATTTAAATTAATACTATTTGTGAAGGTAGTCTTAAGTTAAGATTTTATTTTATGGTGGCTTGAAAAGACTTAAGTCCAGATTTTTTTGAAAACTCCTTTGACTGAAAGAATGTAAATAAGTATGTTTGGTTTTTATTCAAGAGGGTATTATGTTAAAAACACGATATCTTAGTATTTTTTAAACTATTTCTTGGTACTTACTTGGCATTTCCTAGACTAATAAAACAATAGGTGTTTTATTTGACTAAGAGATTTGATATATCTGTACAGTATAAGTGCAAAAATCAATTAAGTTTAAATAAATATACTTATCAACAATAAAACAGCCAAGACTATATCTTTAAAAGACAATATAGTTTACCCTTTTAGTAGTTTGAAAGTTTTCAGAGATTAGTTTATCTTAAAACGAGGCCAGTAGTCATGTTAATAACTGATAATTCCTTAAGATCTTGTCCTGTTGAGCGTGAAACAGCAGATTTATATGCCAAAGTGTTTCATAACACAATTCCTTACAAACTTTTAATAAAAGATTTAACGGATGATTGACAAAGGATTAAAGAGAATGGCGGTTTTATTACTGTTATTGTTTTGGAAGTAAAACAATAAGCACATTTGATCCCAAGTAATTCGTGTTGAAATGAAATGGCAGATTATCGATACTTCTCATGATGGGACTCGAGTAGATTGACATTGAATATTGTAGAAATGTGTCGATGTTTAATGGTGAAAAGTGTTTTTATTTCTTGTTGTATGTCTTATGTATTTTGGTACTGTTTTAAGAATAGTCTTGTGTCACAAGGCACTTAAAAAACCTTCACCAAATTGACGGACGTAAAGTGCCTACAACTAAAAATTTAACGAAAACTTTACAGTTTTAGGACATATCTCCTAAATACTATGCCCACAAACTACTTCCTTAATTTGTTGCTTGCACCGAAATCATACCTATGACTTAGCGCAGAAGCGCGTTTTGTAAAAAGTTTGCATATTCAAATTATTTAGTTTAATGTATGACTTTTTTAATAATTAGTTTCTTTTCTAAAAACCTTAAACGTTTTGATATTTGATTTTGCTTACTGTTTCAATAACTATAATAAATGCAATGGTATCCTAATTATACTAAGTATTAAGTTACCACTTAGTAATTTTGACCGTATTATATGTATAATTAGCAAATAATGTGTTAATTAGATCAAAGGTTAGTTGTATATAAATTAACTGGTATTATGCTGATTGATGCTTAATGCGCTGATTGATATCCTCAATGTCAACTAACTACCCCGATCAGATATCATGTTATGATATACAAATGATTTTAATAAACATTATTTATTTTATCTAGATTATTCCTAAGAAAGAATACTTTTTTTTTCCTAACGCAATACTGTCCCACTGCAGGGCAAGGATCTCCTCCCAAGCGAGGGAGAGGTGAAAAAAAAAAGAAATGGCAAGAAAACTTTATTTAAGAAACAAACAAACAAAGATATAAACTTATTAAAAATTGTTTTATAGTAATGCATGAGTATTATTCCATGTTCCACTTAACAATACTGTGTGAATCAATCTTTTTTAACAAGTACACTTACACCTGGTTTCTAATAAAATTTCAAGCACAGCTATTTAGTAATTCACATATGAATATTTTGCTGATATTTCATAATATTATCATATTCTATTATGAATGTTTAATAATAACCAGCTCGGAATTTGACTCGCGGTTATGATACTTCCTACGTGCCTGTAGGACTGAGCGCGGTGTGTTAAATGGCTTATAAATATACTTGTTATTACGGCTCTATCCCAAAAAACAGGTATTCGTTCCGGAAATATATGTGTTTACATAAACAAATAATCTTGCAGTTTTATAACATTTCTTTGCTTAGATGGAGCTAAATACAAAAGAGTCAACCACAATGGTAGAAAATAACTCATCGAATTAAAGGTCCAGAGGTCACTGATAAAAATTTATGAAGCGGAATTAACATCGAGGGTGAGGAATATTTTCGATCTGTTAGCGCACCATTTAAATACGGAAATATATGGTGTGGAAACGGTTATATGTAAAGATGCACTAATTTAAGCTACATTTTTGTTGTTACTTTGTGTTTACTATCGGTTTTGTTACGGTTTAGTTGAAGGTTTCTGTGTTAAACTGTGTCTTGGCGATGGTGTATGTAGATCACGAAGTCTTATGTTCGATGCAAAATTAAATAAGTTTTCTCCTTATTACATACAATTTTCTATAAGTAAAAGTGGGTCCATTTCATACCTATGTATGCACAAACACTGTTAGTGCAAAAGTTGTGATAATATAAAAAAAAATGTATAGTTCTGAAAAATTACCAAAAATCTATCTAAAATAACACAATTTTCTTTTTTACTTGCTATCAATGCCACAATACACCCGAAACGTCATTTCCACCCTCTCAAACCAGGACCATGAACAATAATTAGGTGTTCTGTTACAGTAGTTCACACATAATTGACGACTGAACTACACAATGAGTTACATGACAACAATGCGCACTGTCATATACACGCATTCTGATACTCCTAGTAAGGTAGGTTGCTTTACCTCTAGGCTTTTTAGGCGTATTATCAGTAATAATTTAAGATAGTTTTAGCCCCGGTTACAAAGTCTCTAAGTTACATGTAACTTATCTGGTGCAATTGTAATAATAGTTTATTAACTGTAATTTTCTTCAGATTATTCCGACACCCTTAACGGGGAAACTTTCCGTAAAATGTCGACAAATGTATGAAAACTAGCTGCCGATATTTTTTAACTAAACGCTACTTATCCAAACGGATCGAGCAGAGTTAATAATCATTGACAAAACATTGAATTTCAGTAAGAGTGCGTCATTTAAAGTCTAGTTTTTATGTTTCCAAAATAGGACCTATCACTCCCAAGTCTCAACTCAATTCTGTATTATTAAATTTTTTATCAGATCTACAATTTATTATTTTATATATCGCTCAAGCAGTTAGCAGTAAAATATTTAAATGCCAACCTTAATCACATTCTTATTACTAATAAATCTATCACCAAACCGAAAATTTTGTAAATGAACTCTGCAACAGAAGAAAATAGCAAAACACAAAAATCCTCGTACGATCTTCATACAAGCACTTAACATAACTGCAAGCATTTTCTGCATCGCTGGCTGGACCCTTCTCGATGTCTTCTCTGATTGGATTAGCACACAAACACTGTATAGTATTACAATATCAGACGTGGGATCCACACACAAAGTCAGCTGAAATTTTGTCAAATCATGTACTGAGGAAAACTTTTATACTTGAGGATTTTGTTGGCAAATGTAAGGTGATGGTAGGTACTGAATTTCAGTGTCATGAAACAGTGGCAGGATATACAGACTCCAAAATAGTAACGAAATAATGATCTTAGTGTTCTATTTTCTAAAATTCTTGCTAATTTCTGTAAGAAACAACGCTATTTTGTTCACTTTAATTGAAAAACGTATCAAAGAAACTAAAAAACAATTAGGTTTAGTTTCACTGTCTTTAAGATCATTTATATTCATAATTTAATGTGCCCAAGATGACTCTTCTTCATAACAATACGAATAAATAAAACTATTTCTATTTGTTAGCGACTTCATATAACATTAGAATATTATACCTACTTTATGAAATAGACTTTGGCACACTTAATAACACGAAATGTAAAGAAACTAACAACAATAAAAATAAATTCATAAAATTCTCGCCTAAACAGGAAAATAAAAATGAATTACATTTTATTGTTTCCTCTATTCTTAATATACAAAATAAACGAATAAATTCAATATAACAATCGTTGCTAACAAAAGCTGAAAGTTTAGAAAACAACTACTTATTTTGTTGGAGTATTATTCCGAGTTGATTTGTCCGTTGATTGCCAAAATTGTACGAGCCGCATATTGTTTAGTGGCAACAAAACACCTTCTACCTTTTTGAAATTGATCCTGTCCGATCAATTGTTTTACTCTACTAGTAGCGACAAGAAATTATGTAATAAGTAGATCAAAAATTTGTATGAAATTTTTCTGAGGCACATCGGTTGAGGTTAAAATAATACCATCATTGCGTTAGGAATGTCTTTATTTTACATTTATTACATACAAATAATATTAAATCATAGTACAATAATAATTGGCGGTTTGATCGCACGGAGCTTTCCACATATAAAACGAATATTTATTTTGAAATTGGTTGTACTTGATTATAATACTATTGACATACACATTACAATTAAGGGCCAGAGGGTAAAAGTTTCATTTTAAAAAAAATATCAAAAAATATTTTTATTCTAAAATTCATTATACAATTTCTCGGCCCGGTTAAATTCACGTGCCGTAAAGCGAGTTTATGTCAAACAACATTATCCTTTGTTACCTTTGCGACTGAGTGAAACACTTGTAGCGTCACGAATACAAATACAGTTACACTGGATTATAAACTTTTGCATTATGGTAATGTAAAAACGATGTTTGTTTACGTGTTTTAAAACTTTCTGTTTTTCTGTTGAAAAATGTATTAAAATTAGTTGATGCCTTTAAAATTAATATTACTAAGTTAATTATTACAATGGTAATATTAAAGTAAGACACGATTTTAACCTGAAGCCTTAAGTAACAATATTCTATATAGCGCACACTTTTTTACGGGGATAGACATAGACCAAAGAGCACAAATTGCTGCGATTTCTAAGTATATTACTTGCTTCATTCAAATATGTTGCTGCACATGCCCGTCAATTCTGAGTACTATACACCTGACCTTTTTCAAAAACATCACCGACGTGATCAGTGTATTCTTGGACGTCTTCTCTTAACATTTCCATTTGTATTTATATTTTAAGTTCAATTTCTTTTATAGTAATCAACTTAGCGCAAAATTTCCAAGCCGAACGGCCTTTCACACACCTTACAAAAACAGTCGGCAGTACGTGTAAATTATTCCATTCGCAAACATATTGTAGTCGTACATCGTTCGGTACAGCGTTCATCTCCGTCTCATCACGCATTCAGGCTCGGCTTAGCGTTACCAAGGCTCAAGTGACCTCCGTTTACATATTGGAATCCCTTCACGTCTGAGAGCTTGTTAAGTCGTCAGCCTCCAGTAAACACGAGTAATCACACGCCTTGACGATTGTTTATATTGTTCGGGACGTAATCGAGACGACCTCGGGACGGATTATGAAATAGAACTATGTTAAATTGCTTGGAGATAACCTACTTACTTGTACACTTTACAAGACAAAGGAGCTTTAAATTAAATATAACCAAGACTGTAGGAATTCTAAAAAAATAAAACTTATCTTTAGGTATAAAATTAAATCGCTTATTAATTCAATTTAAATAATATTAATTTTCAAAATAACGCTAAGTACTGTATTTTCTAGAAGCATCCTCATTTCAAAGCATACCTTTATAAGATAAAATAGTCGATAGGCTTTGTGTAGTCAGATAAAATAGCTCTCATATTGAAAAATTTCGTTGTTATTTAAAATATCAACGTATTTATTTCTTAAATCTAACATCAGAACGACAAATTGCTAAAAACGTTTACGATGCTACAACTCACAATAGTATAAACAAACCCGTCCTTCAGTACTGTAACACGATCCCTACATACTTGTTACATACTGGGTACACAATTAAGTGGCCGGAATACTTACGTTCCGTTTGTAATACTTGTTACTGTGGAAATAGTCTGGAGGCACGTAAGGCGCATGCTGATGGTGGAATGACCAATGGAGTGATGTAGGAACTTCTAGTGTTGGGGGCTTGCGTTTCGTACTTATATAACGTGTTGAAGCACATAATTAATACTTAAGAGAAAAAAATATTTTATTAATGTAAATCTTGCTACCGATAGGATGATTTGGAAGGAAGTGAGGGACAAATCTGCTTAGCAGTGGGACACTATCAGCTTAAGGAAAAAAAAATGTTAACGTTATAACTTAACTTTAGGCAGAATTGTATGATAGCTAGCCATGTTTTACTCTTGAACAGTTTTTTTTAAACGATTAAATCGATTTATAGTCACCCTGCTTGTGTGTCGTTCTATTTACATATTCTTAAACCAAAACACCTTTGGTTAGTTTTCAGATTCCGAGAAGAAATTAATAGTTTTTCTGTTTCTTTATTTTTGGCAATAAGAAATAACTCGCGGGATTTAGACCTTTTCTTATGTGTTGTGAAATCTCGTAATAGAATAATATAACAGTTTGTTATAGTATTATGATTGACTAGCTGACCCGCGCAATTTCGCTTGCGTCACTTAAGAGAGAATGGATGAAATTTTTCCCCTTTTTTGTAACATTTTTTTACTGGTACTCTGCTGCTATTGATCGTAGCGTGATGATATATAGCTTATAGCCTTCCTCGGCAAATGGGCTATCTAACACTGAATTTTTTTTTCAAATAGGACCAGTAGATCCCGAGATTAGCGCGTTCAAACAAACAAACTCTTCAGCTTTATAATATTAGTATAGATATTGTAATAACTATTATCTTACGAGCTGGCCCGCGCGGCTCCATTCTTGTACAAAGTCAACTTCTATTTTAGCCCTTGATTTCTTAAAAAAGAGTTACTTATTTTCAACCTAGGGTCTCTATCTCTTTATTAGTTTACATATAATTTTTTCGTAAAATTATAGGTAGAAAATAATTAATCCTTCACATTTATAATTTTAAATTAGTAATATAGGGAATTAACATTGAAGTCGAAAAGTCATGACCTTATATTTACGAAAGAAAATAGTAAATATTATAAATCATTTCCTAGCTTTTCTATTTGCGGAAAGGTTAAAACAACGTTTATTAGAAGCTTTTAGTATATTTAACAAATTTCATGCAAACGTCATAATATATCAAATTCAGAGAAATGTTATTCATAATTTGAGGAAAACGAGAGCTATATTTAGAAATAACATTGCTTACGAATTAATAAAAATTATATTCCTCTTTCTTAGAAAATGTCTAAATTCAAACAAGGATGAGGAAGAAGCAAGGAAGCTTATAAAAATGGCGACACATTTTATTACGTACATATGTAATTACTTTTATCTAATTAACTATTCTACTACTATTCTTGCCAGGTCTTCTCATTGGCCCTACCTTCTGAACTGGCGGTAATTTCATTCTCTGTATCATTGACTATCATAAGTGTCAGCACTTGACCTAAATGAATAAATGATTTGATTTTGATTTTATAATTAAAACAATTGTCTAATTTTATATAACGAGGGCTTTGTTTCTTGTCGATGATAGACTAAATAGTTAATACATATTTCATATCATGACTGTTCTTCCAGAAGGTGTAGACAGAGATATATGAAATAATCTAGTGTTTCACCAAAAACAATGCGTGTCTCATGGAATAGAGACACGCAATACCAGGCTAAAAAGACATTGAAACTTGATACGCAAGTGATCGTCGAGCCGTGATAATGTAAAATGAAGTTATCTTATAGTCATTGCAAATTAACTTTTTTATAATGAGTCTTAAATTATAGTTCATTAACATAAAAGAAACAAAATATATTTCTCGAGACGATCAAATGCTTTGCTAAAATAACTCTACAAAAATATAATTAATTATTGTGTTTACAAACTTAATTGTTTCCATTGAATGTGAAATCAATTTGTTTACAAAACCGCCGGTAAATTGTTTTCAAAGATTTTCCTAAATAAAAAACTTTGGTCAATTATCAGTCGTTTAATTAGTGGTTTGAATGAAAGCTTATCGGCTTTTTCATTGACCTTTTATCGATTTGGATAAACACTTGTTGTAGCGTTTTAACATTCTGTACATAGTTTGCCTCGTAGTTTCACTTCGTATATAATTCCTATTTACATACGTACTTTTAACATTATACAAAACTAAACTATAAATAACTTTTAACATTAAACTAAACTAAACTAGAAATAATTAACAAGAAACAAAATATTTACAATTATACAATATATTTACAATAAAAAATATGCATACAAAAGGAGTGCGTCACGCGTCGTAGAATTTCTCCTCACCATCGCAGACTGGTAACGTACCAAGTATTAAGTGATTTCTCCACTCCCCTAGGTAGTGATAATTATAGAGGTAAGGTGGCTTTCTTTCTAAATGTGGGTACGTATGTAGGTGTAAAATGAAAATCAACTTTCACATAGTCGGCATAATTTTCCTTAATCGCAGAAAGCACTTCGAGACTAACAAAAATATTTTCAGATATATTATTATTTTTAGATATATATAAATAAATGTTATACTTATAATGGTGGTTCTTTAATAATAAGATTTCCCATCTCCTTAATAATTTTGTTAGTCTAAAACTCTGCTATCGTAAAATTTTACTATAAGTCAGGCTACTAATAAGAGCTAAAATGATATAATTAAACACTTTCAATAAAACATTCAAAATACTACACCATTTATAAAGTATTTTATACAAGACTACGAAATTGGGTAATATTTTAAACTTATAGAGCTCATTGAAAATATTCGTAGCAAGCACTCGTAGCAAATTGCTACGCTTACGTAGCTTATTGCTACGCTACATCTACGACGCAACTAAAATATTATATTCAGAAAAAACTTAAATCGGGCTACTGTAATTTGATAAGTGCGTAGCGTATCAACTTCAATAAAAGCAATTTGTAACTAAACTATCAAAATGAGCTAGTACATGCTTATCTTACTTATTTTTTAGAATCTATTTTCGTCCTTCGTAAAGTCGCGTAGTGCACGGTAGCACAGTAGCACTACTTTAAGATTGCCTTATTAAGTAGTACAAAAAATTTATAATATATATTTATAATATAAATTTATTGTCTGCAAAAGATCTTTGTTACTATATTTCTGTCGTTTGATTTTTTCCCTTAAGCCCAGAAGATTTTTTTGAGTCTATTGCTTTTTATAACCGATAACAAAAATGTATTTTAGCTTTAATACAATATATTATAAGATAACTTTGTGCTTATTGTGGTATAGTAACACATAATTTTACAAATAGTTAAATATTTACATAATTTATATTTTATCAAAACTAACAGATATGCTTGCTGCTTAAATCTAATCAAACGATAATTTCATACTCAAACCGTCGTTATTATTCAAATTCATCTCAATTATACTTCATCGTTATATCAGTACGAGTGTTTCCTATATTCTCTTTTGTGCTTACTTTATTTGCATCCATTCATATTCAGATATTCGATGCTTTAACGATATTTTTTCTCTTGTGATTGGCACAGTTATACTCAATTTGTGTCAAGAGTGAACTTTGGATTCATTGACAGATGAAAAAATATGGGTCATGATTAATATTGATTATAAAATATAGTCTTCATTAGATCCTACTGCCTACGTGGCGTAGTGTTTATAGTCGCCAGGCCGCTATTATTGCGTCTGAAGGTCGTGGGTTCGATTCCTACACTAAACAATTCTTAGTGCGATTAACAAATAGTTCTTGAGGGTCTGGTTGGACATTGTGTCAGTTGTTTGTATGTTCATAAAAGTTCTCGCGACACAAGAGCAATTCTTCGTGCGGGAGTTACACAATAGATCACGCCTGTTATACTCAATTGTGTAAGCATAGATATACGAAACACATCAAGCCCTCGCCGTTAGTATTGTTGCTCCGATTTAATGAGAGCCGATCTTATTGCCATCTACTAGGCATGTGGTAGAACTCTAGACCACTAGCACTTTGCTAGATATTAAGATCAGCAGTTTAGATTAACATTTAAATACAAAAGCAATAGATTAATAATCTATACTAATATTATAAAGCTGAAGAGTTTGTTTGTTTGATTGTTTGTTTGTTTGTTTGTTTGTTTGAACGCGCTAATCTCAGGAACTACTGGTCCGATTTGAAAAATTCTTTCAGTGTTAGATAGTCCATTTATCGAGGAAGGCTATAGGCTATATATAAATATAATCACGCTACGACCAATAGGAGCAGAGTATCAGTAAAAAAAATTACAAAAACGGGTAAAATTTTGACCCATTTTCTCTTATGTGACGCAAACGAAGTTGCGCGAGTCAGCTAGTTATAATATATGTATACCTTGTCTGAGTGTAAATAGATAAAACCTGTAATCATTAAAATCAATCTATATGATTTTTATCTAAAACACGTTTTTCTCATACATAAACAACATGAACCTCTACGTATAAAGCTTTAACACACATTAAATCTGTTTTGAATACCAAACTTCATAACAGCCGTTAAAATTCGACTTAACGAAACATCCCACGCGTATCACTCCACAACAAGAAATTAATTAACGCGCGAATTTGTAATGCAAATCCCTTTCAAATTGGTAGAACTTTATACTACCATACAAACTTGTTTAGATTACTGAGAATATGTCATTATGTTTGTATGAAATAAACGGGACAGTAGTGTTAGGTATATTCTAGGAATACTATTTGTGGTTCGTAAGGTCAATCGATACGTGAGTAGGTTCTGAGAATACTGTATTTTTCTCTTTTCTGACATTATGCTGTCTGATCTGTCTCCTTGAATATCACCTGGGAATAGGTAAGTAATCTATAAGTATTACATTACACCAAATACTAAGGTAAACATTATTAGAATAGAATTTAACGAAGATTTGCAATTGTGAACTACCGAATTTTAAATACTTAAATGCTTAATATTATATTTTACAGTTCTTAAGAACTAATAAAGACATACAAAATCATCCACCCCGCACTTGACCAGCGTAGTGGACTCAAGGCCTAAATCATCCCTCATTACGGGAGGACGCCTATGCCCAGCAGACGGTCAGTAGTAGGTTATATATATTAGTACATTTTACGCTACCACTGCAGCTATTGCACTTATCCTTGCCCTGAATACTAAACTGAATCTTACCCCTTCATAATGCGTAACTACTGACCAACTATCCGTCTTTGTTTCCACCTGATCCAATACATATTTATACCGAAATATTCATTTAAATATCATCTTTTTAGAAAGATACAATTTTCTTCTACCTACACGTTAAAAATAATCTCAAAAATACCTTCAACGATCAACACAATCCATTTGTAATAAAACGCCAGCCTATTTCACAAACACTTACATCTACATTAGCATACTACATAACATATATTCGGCGTGCCCTGCGGAATGGGCTGACATTGTTAGCTGGCCAATATCGGCACAATAAGCTTGGTAATTCGGTATTGAAGCCAGATTACATTTGGGTATAAATAGACGGCGTATGATTGGAAATCATAGGCCTGTATTGTTCTATCTAGTTTTATTATAGAAGAAAGATGTTGGATAAAAGGCAAAGTGGTATTATCGAATCGTTGTTTTAAAATTTTATTTCAAGTAAAACATTTCAAATAGAAAATGTTTATTTTCTGTGCCGAGCCTTTGTTACGTTTCCGTGAAATTCAAACATAATGTTTGAACAAAATTAGCAGTAATGAGAGGCTAGGGCAGTTAACTGCTCATCGATGTATTAATATTAGTGAAATAATGGCTCTTACTCCCCAAAACAAAATGATTACGTTCACTATGCTCAGTTAAGACCAGACCATTTCAATTTCAAGCTCTCCTAGAATCAAAACCCAAAATCAATTCACGTTATTGTTATGTGTACATTTTTATAGTTCTTCAAACATTATATCATTAAAAAGTGTTGACAAAGTAACAAAACAATCTCTATCAAACAAAAGCACTTCATACTATAATAGCAGCCTACAAAAAATACATAAATTATATGGAATAATAACACTAATCACTTAAAAGTTCGCTAACGAAGGCTTTCATAAACAAAGGGCGCAACACGCCCGCTGTTACCAATTAACCTAGATATACTTGTAACACCGATGGGAAAAATTACACCAAACTACCAACGTACTTTGTCATCCTTTTGTTTAAAAGCTATGAGCATTAAAAAAAATATAAGAAGTTGCCAAAAGGGTAAATGCTTTTCACATTGTTAGTTCCACTTAATAGGTGGTAAGCCTATTGCCATAAACGGAGCACGTTACTAAACTTCAGGTTTCCATTGGGATCAAATTATATAAACCTAAAAAAACAACATGCATTTCGTTTAATCACTATTTAACAGTAAAAATGGGACATTAAAACGAGATGACAACAAACATACGACAAGAAAAACTGAACAATTATTTAGAAAACAAAAACTAACATGTTTACCGTCCTTTTCTACCGCCTCAAGTTAGAAAGAGAGCCAAAGATATGAATATTGGCTGCATATCTATTCAAGTGCGAGGATAAAGTTCTCTATGTTAATTAACACCGGCAAAGACTATTCGCCGTTTTAATTGAACGCAGTTATTTGAAAATTTATGACGCTGACGTCACACGTATAAACGCGATTGACAGAAGTTTAAGAAAAATGTACCTTCTTAAAATGTTAAGATTGATTTGAGAGGTTTATTTAAGTCTTGTTATTTGCTAGTATTTGCAAATGTCGAATATCAAAGTTTATTTACACAAAATCTTTTTTACAATGGCAACAAACTAATGATATGGATCTGTACAATTTATCGGTCGCATAGAGCTTTAGGTCGTAGCTTCCTCGCTATCGGGTTTAATCTCACACGGAAAAATCGTGCGATCTACAAACTGTAACATCCATACCAGTTGTTCTTCTTCTATGTTTGGTAGTCTTATTTTCACGATACAATAATTATACAAAAACAAGATGCATGAGTTATGTCAATGAAACGAAGATAATTACAGTTGCTATACATACATATAATATATATGTTACTGTAAAAGTCCGAACTGTGGAAAATCCTAAGATTTTCCGGTAAAACCTAAGATTTACCAACTCTCAATGGTAAAAGTACGAACAAGCCAGAGTTTAAAAACTATGTTAGGATATATAAAAAAATCCTCCTTCATAACTATGTTTATAACTATTTCACGGTATTATTATATACTGTGACATAGTTATAAAGAAGGAGTTTTGGGCAAAGCGACATGGGTAGGCTAGGTTAGAACCCACCTTAGCCTTCGTAGTTATTTTTTTTTAACCACCCAGTAGGAGAAGCCCCGCGAAGCGGGGCTCCGGCGACATCTCGCCATCATCAAGTGAATATAGGTAAAAGTTTGAAATAAAAGAATTGTTCGGACTTTTACCATTGCGAGTTGGTAAATCTTAGGTTATACCGGAAAATCTTAGGATTTACCACCGTTCGGGCTTTTACAGTAACATATCGCTCCTTGAATACAAAAGGGACACAAATCGAAAACTATAAATTTTACAGGACAGCCAAAACAAATTTTTGAAACTGTTTTTTTATAATATTTTATATATTTATTAATTAAATATAAGATGTTAATATATCATTAGATGCGTATTTTTTAGCTCTATCTATCTACAATATAAACTTTGTAATAGCGGTTACCTATTAAGAAAAAAAAGCATATAAGTCCGTTTTGCATTCAAAATTTGAACCAATATCATGAAAAATATGTCAAAAATTAAACACAGTTTTGCAAATAAAAATGGTTTATTGTACATTTTTTGGTAAAAAACCGTATCAAAAAGTTAGATCTTATTATTAATAAAACCATAAGTGAATAGACACCAGGAAAACATTGTATTAAACAATCTAAATTAAAAAATCTTTACTTATTATTAAGTAAGTAAAATAGTAGAGATGAACTTTGTGCGTAACTTTCATTATTCAGTAAAATTAAACATCAATCATCATCATCAATCAATGGGTAACGTGACGGGTAGACTGAGTGCAGCAGGAGTATTAAAGAAATAAGATAATAGAAAAGTTTTATGAGTTTAATAAACCTTTATATTTAGCATTCGTGGATTATTCCAAAGCTTTTGGCAGCATCAGTCATTCCGCCATAAAATCATCACTCCATAACCAAGACCTTCTTAAAGATACTATGTAGAATCGAAGCTACATACATCAAACTCTTCAAAGCAATATACAACAATCTCTCTAAATCCAAAGAAGCGTGAAACAGGAAGACCCGCTATCTCCCAAATTACTTACCAGCACCCTCGAAAAATTTTCGAGCCTGGCGGCAATCAAAAGGCATTGTTGTTAGTTGCAAACAGTTAACAAACCTTCGTTTTGCTGACGACATTGTCCTCTTCTCTTCCTTTGCATTGGAACTCGAGTCAATGCTCAAAGATCTGAGCACGGCAAGCCTTCAGATTGGACTAAGTAAGAACCGTACAAAAACCCAGGTTATGACCAACAACACAAAACGTAGGGTCGAGGTAGGCGGGCACGTCATACACTATGTCGATGAGTACACTTACTTGAGCCAGATAACCTCTTTTAACAACCGACGGGACAAAGAGTTGGACAAACGTGTCACAAGTGCCTGGAAGAGCTCTTGGTCCATGAAAGAGCTATTGAAAGGTAACCTTCCACTGTCACTAAAGCGGAAGCTCGTCGAAATGTTTATACTACGTCCCGCCCTAACTTACGGTGCCCAAACATGGTCTCTTACGGAAAACCAAAAGTAGAAACCGAAGGTTTGCCAGAGAGAAATGGAGCGTAGTATATCAGATGTAAGAAGAACAGATCGCGTCCAAAATTCTATACTGCGCTCCCAAACTCGCATAGCCGATTTAGGGAAGAAGACCGACAGGTTGAAATGGAACTGGGCCGGCCACATTATCCGCATGCATCCGGAAAGGTGGGCCCGCATATCTACCAACTGGATGCCAGAGGATGCTCATCGCAGACGTGGGAGATCTAAACGGAGATGGCGGGATAACCTAGACACATTTGAAAAGGACTAGTCGGATCTTGCCGCTAAAAGGGCGATTTGAAAGGGAAGGGTCCCCCCTTGCCTTTCCCTGCATCAAAATGTTAAATTTTATTTCGAAAATTTTAACGAAAACTAAAATTATTATCATGCCAAACGGCCATATTTATGGCCTTCCCATTCTAGCATGCTAAAAATAATTATTTATTCCACGATAATTTAATGCAAAAAGGACGTATTTCAAAATATGCTACTGTTATATTACAAAATATAATAACAAATACTAGTGTTTGAATGCAAAACGGTCGTTTTCAGGAATATGGCATTTTTGTATTACAAAATATGGTAACAAATACTATAGTTGGAATGCAAAAAGGACGTTTTCCAAAATATGGCAGTTTTGTATTGTAAAATATAATCACATTAACTTGAAATTTTGCACCCAACACAGACGTATTTTGAATAGTGGCACTTTTTCACGCAACTGACGAGCATTTGCGTTGAATCTCCGGGCGCAACTCACAAAGTGGCTGTTTTGCACTGACATTACCTGTCAAAGTGAGCTAATGCAAAAAGGGCAGTAAGTCAGTGCAGCCATAATATAAGCAAAAATGATGGGTGTTTTTTTTTTACCATAAAATATAGTTGGTTCAGGTGTCATTTTTGCAATAAAACGATTTTCATTTTTTTCTGAGTTGTGGCCCTTTTGCATTGAAGGAGCGATATATATATTATTAATTATTATACTGTGTCATGAAGTAACTGAAGTTCACTAGAGTAAATTTTAACTTGAACTTCTAAACTGCATCTGCACATTGTAAATACTTTCGTAGATTAACTTATAAATGACACAGACACGTTGACGCCGACTTGTTATAAACGAAACGACACACGCTCTCTCCTAATGAGACGAATAATACGGAACACGTGACCATATCATATACATTACCGCGTTTCACATTATAATTAAACGTGTGTAAAATATGAGTATAACTTTTGAAATTTTGTGTTGAATTCTGCGAATGAAGTAAGGGAAATTTGTAAGGATCGTTCCTAGTGGTGTTCTATGGTCTCTGCCTATCCCTATGGTTAGAGACGTAATTTTATGTATGAATGAATGAGTTTTACCTTGGCTTAAGTACTTGACGTTCTGGCACAAATAGCTGGAGTAGCGAAACAATTGTCTAAGCGATGACAGGACATTGGATAACTATGTTTGTATTACGATTAACAGTAATAACAGTTAACTAGCACAGCCCCAACATAGTTCGCGTTTTATTTTGGGAATATAAATATTACACCAATTTTAACTATCTTCTATATTATATTTTAACAAGACTGTATCATTGATTTAGCTAAATGTTACAAAAATAAAGACAAACTTTCACATTAAGTTATATGGCACGAAGGATGCCAAATAAAATTAAATAAATGATGAAAATGATCGGTTTGTTTTGTTAAGCATTGTCTAGATCCTAATTTGTAACTGGGAGGCACGGACCAAGCTGAACAACTATTATTTATCTTTTATTCAAGCTTTCATAATAATATCATATTTCATTTGTCTTGATGTAACAAAAACACAACTATTATCTTGTATATAAATAAAATGAAATCACCGAAATCTACGCACGCACATAATATTTGAACAACTAAACTAAATTAGATTATTATTTATTTATTTAGGAACGATTAACAATCATATGTTACAATCCATACTAATATTATAAATGCGAAAGTAACTCTGTCTGTCTGTCTGCTACTCAATCACGCCTAAACTACTGACCCAATTTGCATGAAATTTGGTATGGAGATACTTTGATACCCGAGAAAGGACATAGGCTATATATCATAACAAAAGGAGCAGAGTACCAGTAAAAAATGTTACAAAAACGAGGAAAAATTTCACCCATTCTCTCTTATTGGACGCAAGCGAAGTTGCGCGGGTCAGCTAGTGGTATATAAACTCATACAATTAACGTTAAACAAACATATAATCCACACCATTGTTCGCGGATTAACCAAAACTGAAAATTAGATCAGAGCAGATTATTTTTTATTATAACTGTCAGGGCAAGGTTTGTTTGGGATCAATGGGATCAAAATTCCTACGGGAATGGAGGAATCAGGATAAAATTGCTCTAGACCCTTACGACGTCGTACCAGTCCACAAGTTAGCAAAAAAAAACTTCTGTACCTTAATATACAACGTTCTAATACTTTAAAAAGAAGGAATTCATGAAATATTCCTTGCGAGACCACTTAATTAATTTAAGCCTGGGCTCCGTCGCTGTTTAATTTGCAAATGAAAATGTAAATTTGGTCAAAAATGTGTGTTATGGTACTTGACAGATGTTGGGAACAAGTTTCAATAAGGGTGTATAGAAAGTTGAAGGGTGTAAATGGAGTTTATAATCATGGCTGTTGTCTTGATTGTAATAGCAAGGTTTGAAGGTTCAAGGGTTAAACTTTCTGGTAATGGATTTGAATTTACATAGGTTTGTAGGTCGTTGTGCTGTGCAACTGCACAGTATATAAAATATAGTAGAACTAAAACATAAGCCGTTTCTTTCTACTTATAGCAGCGGAATATGGAAGTGGGTTTATCGGGAACACTCCTTGGGGCTTACTTAGACTTTTGCAGATTGACTCAAAAGCTGAGGAAATATTAAAAACGACATACTTATTTTTATTTTGTTGCGTATTTTCATTTCCAGCTTATATGAAACATTACGAATAATAAATTTCTAACTAAACACATACGTTGCTTGAACTTACTTAAATACGCAACGTTTAATAGATTGTTACAACTTCCGATTCACCCAAAAAATCATTCACATCATACGCACTCAGAAAGTAAACAAGTCATTATTTTACTAAATTATAAGCGGCCTCGGAGTGGTATCGATTTAAATCAATCGCGTCCTAGCCTTAAGGCCTTCGTAATTTGATGAATTCCTCGATAGCCCTTAAGTAACCAATATTTTCATAACATTTAGGATTTCGGAGAATTTTTAAGAGATTGCTGGGTCTATTTCGGTGCGTACTGGGATAATGATAGCCTTTTCCCACGCAATATTAATATAATTTTTCTAAGAAGTTTGATTAGTATGAAACGTTAAAGAGGCTTTTGTCAGCTAAATTGAGAATTAATCTTGCGTCTGCAATGACCGAGGTCTTTTTCAAAAGTCACAGTAGAAAGTTTACTACACAACATTCATTTTTGTAAAATAATAAATTATATAACAGTGTCCTAATTGTATCAACACTTTGACTCTCAAAATTAAATTGTTTCGTTTTGTATTTTATAAGAATAGATACACAAGATTCTACTGATATTGTAAGTAACGATTACAATAAAAAAAACGGCAATGATGATTAGAATAGAACCAAACTGCTACTCTATGCATTTAAAAGAATATAACACCCTGGCTGACTCCTATTTGAAAATCCACGTTTCGAAAAAAGCCACTAGAGTTTTTCCACCCAAAAAGCTTTACTGCCAACTCTTTCTAACTTAGTTATGCGTCAGTTAATTAACAAACAACAGGGTCCTTCCTAAACAAACTAAAGTGTTAACTTTTCACCGCCGACGTTCACTCGTGTTTGTAGTTTCTTACACCAAATGTACTACATTACCTATCTGATTTGGATTAAAAAGGTCATAGATGGGATCGATTAAAATAATGTTTGCTGTTTGGCCGTTAAATGTAAAAAAAAATAGGTAGAATTTTTGCCTTAAACTTTGTAACATTGAGATTGTTCATGCGTGTTGCTACGACATATTGCTGTTAATTTGTTCTAGTCGTTTCTCCTTACAACTGTCATAATATATATTTTAGTATATCTATCATATATATACGGCTTTTGTTTATCATTTCATTAGCTTGCAGACAGGACATAGGCTACATTTTTTTACAAACATCTATTAGAGTGGAGCCGCGGGCAACACCTCTAATTAAAGATATCTGTCGTTCGCATTTTTTTTGTCCAGAAACCTACAAGTTATCAAAGTAATTATTTGATTCTTCACAACTGGATTCAAATTATTCAAAATTAAATCTATCAGAAAAGTTCGCCACACTTCGTCGATTTACGCACGAACATCTAACTATAACTACACAATAGCTCCTTATAACACAGAACTATCGGAAAGCAATCTAATCAAGTTCGTTACTTACTGCCGGTTGCCGATATTGCAAATATACTGTGTGCGCTACAAACTTTTCGATGTATTGCGACTTGTACCAGATTGAACTAGTTGGACTGCAGTGGTGCAAACACATTGTGTTTGTTCCGTTCTATGTTCTGTAGATTTCGTATGAAATTGCTGATAACTCAGTTACTTTACCTAAGCTTTAGAAGCTGCGACACTACCACTTTCTTCATTATAGGTGAAGAAAACGACGTTATTGTTTTAAGGCAATATAACGATTATAAACTCATACTCATATCCGGTATTTCTTTGCTGAGATTTAATGAGACTCTTTGCTAGATTCTACAAAAGTCTACAAATATATCCACCCCTTCATAATAAAGATATAAAATAATCTAAAATAATCAATAAAGGAAACTTTTGACAACCACCTTAACCACTGCGTCACGGAGGCCCCGTGACGCAGTGGTTAAGGTGGTTCCCACGCCACTACCATTGCGTGGAGAGGTCGCGTATTCTATTCACAAATAGTTGTTTCGTGCTGGTTGTACTTTGAGTGCATTGTTTGTATGTTTGTAAAAATCCCCGCGACACAAGAGCAATTCTTAATGCGAGAGTTGTCTTTTTTAAGAGAAAAGAAAAACCACATTATTTTTTCAAACATTCTAAAATTACACGTTTTTTAAAACGTCCCTGAATGTAGAATAGTTATAGTATAAAAGTAAATCGGTGCGTATGTTGGGTGACGCAGACAGTGTGTACAGTCAACACGGCGTATTTGCACACAAGCCCTCACTGACACGCTTGTCGGCCACTAATGGCTGCTCACATTTGTGCCGAGGCTAGAGAACCAGCGGGGATCATAGAAATATGGTTTGTCATTTGTTATATCTTTTAGTGGTAAAATTAAAATAACGAAATATATCCAAAATAGTCCGACAACTTAGTAGAGGGGCTCGGCATGAACGACTTTTCTAGATTATATGTATATGTTGTGTGTATTTCCAAAATAAAGTAGCTCTATCGAACAGGCAACCGTCAGCTGTACAAAACTTCTGGTCAAAAATGTTATATGTTATAGTGCCAGCTGCAAATCATTAGGATATTATTTGAGGAGCAGTTCAATATTGTAGTTGTCGTTTAAAAACAGTAGATAGGTAATATGAATAGATCAAAAGAATGGTCGGTAAATTCAATTTCCAACAAAATTTGCCTTCGGATAACTTCGACGCTACATAGACCTCAAAAAATCGTATCGTGTAAGTGAAAATCGCTCTCACTACCACCACAACCAGTTCTAGAAATAAACTGCTAGATATCATAACATCACTCCTATTTCCCAGTAGAGTGAAGCGAAGGTGTGACATCTGCTAGCTGCTTGTTATGTGAGACTCGAGCAACGTACACGAAACGTTTTAAATCATTGTACAAAGCACTAAGCTCTGTCATACCGAAACTGGACAGATTTAAACAGAAAACCTTAGAAAGATTTTTGGATTTGGGAATTTATGGAATAATTATAATTTTGGACATTTTTATTCTTATTCAACGTATTCTACTATACGTTACAAATCGAGTGTGACATTAAAAGCGCGTCAAAATTAATATAGAGATAATTGTTTGTTTGTTTGTCGTATGGTTAGGGGTCAACCTAGTGTCAAAGTTGTTCAAGCCACCCGAGAGGCCTTTGACGTGGCTTAACGACTGTTATCTTAGTAGACAACAACCGGGACCGACTTTTAACGTGCCCTCCGAAGCACGGAGACGCCCAGTTCATATACCACTATGCGGTCATCCATCTATGGAATGACCGCGCCAATGGTTGCTTAACCCGCTGATCGTTTACCGACCGGTGAGCGCAACTGGCTATGGGCGCCTCAACAAAAAATAGAGATAATGAAACCGCAGTATAACTAGTTATAAATATCACGGTTTTACAAAAGAATATCAAAGGTCCACACATACACTCACCTTAATCAATTGGCAAACATTTGTTATTTGTTAAAAAAGAATATTAATGAATTTATGAAAACCTAAAATGTACTCGACCTTGAAGAATAGATATAAATTTGTATAAGGATTAATACCAAACCTAGCACTAAAATTTATTGTAAACCTTAATTCCAGTAAGCAAAAAAACTACAGTAAATATCCTAAGCAATTTAGACGAACGATCAAACATTTCTTAGAAAATAAACGTAAAGAAAACACGATTTGAACTGACTTTTGATGGAAAAATGAATTCTCGACGGCGTAATGAGGTGTTTGACTGGCGTTTCATTGTAATTCACAATCTCTCTTTATTTTGTTTGACTTTATTATTCACTGGAATTATTATATCGCCTTCTGACAACACGAACAAATTGACTGGTATTTCTTTTTTTTATGATCGTGCTAAGAAGAACACGCTGTTTTGTTTGTAATTATTTAAGTAAATTTTGCGCTTACTTTACACAATTGAAAAATGAAGTCTTTATTTTCCGGTATAATCCATTGTACTACCAACTTTTGTTCGTTTCGGTTTAATAGATCAGCAGTGAATATGTTACAGACCAGGCAGGTAGAGTTAGCTGGATACACACGTCATATTCGCTTCGGTATCGGCTTGGCCGATTAATGCCGAACCGAATTTGTGTGTAGCCTTACTTTGATACTTATAATATTGTTTTTATTAGTTAGTTAGTTTTGTTTTTATTATTCCTATAATGTCAATCTTCCAGTAAAAGGCACGAAATAAATGCACAAAAGCCATTTATTATAACTCGTCTTTTTCCCTATCTTCTATTCTTATTTAAACAATTATCATTTTCTCCTATTTAACTTACCCTCATTTCAAAGTTATTTATACCAGTACTAGAAATAAATTCAAGTATTTCTCAGTGTTCCGCTACTAAAACTAGTTGATCACTTGACTTCGAGTTTCACCGTTCGTAGTTCTTAGTTTTAATACGGAAACGTTTTATAAGTTTCGAAATAAAAACTTGAGACTATAAAATTGTTTTTGCCGATTCCTTTTCTATTTTATGACACGTTTTGAGGAACAACGGAATGGAATGTTACCGTAAATTAAGTATAATCATGTCAAAACCGTCTAAAATATTATTTTAGTGTTGTGTTCACTTGTACAATTATGCAAATAATAAATACGAAAGTTACAAAAATACGTGGTTTCTTTTATCAAAACCACTTCCTTAGAGTTTGGTGACTTCGGTGTACTTTATTTCTACATTTTTACCATCTGTCGAAAGGGTAAAAAAAAGCAAGCCGATGCTGTTGAGACGCTGTACAGATAGCTTTACGTACTTTCCAAAGCACGGAAATCAAAGGCCCGCATTAATAAACTGCTATTAACTTAGAAGCACGGCACAAGCTACTAATAAAACCGCGCTTTCAAGTAGAAACAAGTCTACGAATACAAGCCGCAAAACAAAACAAGTTTCACTCCAAGTGTATGTCTGCAAATGTACAGTCGAAGAAATAGCAAGACGTTGGCGTGACTTACAAACTAATAGACAAGTGATTTGTAAAGTGCAGCGTCGAACTGTATCAAGTAATATTACTAAACACCGCGACACTTCGCCTCCAAGTAAATTGAACCCTCTACGCGATGCAGAAACTTTTAACGCATTACTACTAATGTATTTTAGACTTTATTGCTTTAGACTTAAGGTTGGAAGTGGTTTGTGGATGAAACTTTGCTCTAGTACTTAGATAGCGCTGAGGCAACACCTCGCAAACGTCTGTAAAGTGTTCGAGATAGTTAAAGCCACAGAATCTCGGTGAAGCGATATTGTCATTTTGTTTCGATTTATTTATATAGGAACGGAGTACTGTTAATTTTACTTTTGCATCGAAAATACATATATTGCTTTTATTTTGCTTGCTTGATTAGTTAAGAATTCAATTACGACATGCCACTTTCGAAATAAAATCCTCCACTGTATCCAAGTGTTGGTCATGAGTCTAGGGTTCGGTTCCCAACTACGGCAAAGTTAAAATTCACACAAAGACTAGTTTAGAAAAAGTAATTCGAAATTCCTTTTCGATCGCGGCTAACAATATATGCAAATTCAAAGACTTAGACGGTGTTCAATCTAATAAAAGATTTTTCAATTAACCCGGAACTGAACCGCCTTTAGTGCTGGCCGTAAATCTAATTATCATAACTCAAAGAGAGTTCACGCGAAGCTAAATGTCAATTTCATTTGACATTTAACCCTTCACACGACACACAATTTTAGCTACACCTAACTGAATTTAGTTATTAATAAACCTTTACAATTAGCCAATTAAATCAAAAACCTTTCTATTTATTTCCAAAATTATTCAGATTTACTTCAACAAAATTACATTAAATTAGACAATTATAAATTTAAATTAATTATCTGAAAACTTGAGCTTACAATCGTAATTAATTTGTTGGCAACCCAGTGTCTCGCGTCATTATTCTTCAACTTAATAACTGTTTGAAACTGATGATAAATGAGATAAAGTTTTAGACACGATTTCAATTTCTTTGTCTTTTATACCATTCTCTAATTTGGGAGAAGATAATCTATCTTAAAATTATTTCAAGAATGGATTTCCTTTGATAAGGATACTCCAAACCATAACATAACAAACTACTAACAGTTGAATACACAGCAAAACTGAAAAGTTTCGCACTGCCCTCCAATGTTTGAAAGTAGCAAAAATGGGGAGACTCTAAACATAAACAGTGGTCGAAAAATCAGTAAAACCAGTAAGGCAACAAGTCTACCCAATAAGAAAGGATAAAATCTACCTCAGACAAAAATATTTTATAATTTTATCTGTAACCGTTATTAAAGCACTAGTCTAGACAGAGGTCAATAACCTTAAAACATGATAGCTCCGACAACAAGAAAAACACATCTAACCTGCTTAGTCTAAACAAAAACAATCCTAGACACATAATAATATGTTAAAGGCTTCACACGTGTTTAAAACATATTTCTCAAAATTCTTTTTTTTATATACCTACTACGTATTTTTATACATCTAATTAGACGTTATTTTGATAAAAACGTTATATTATACGTTTGAAACATTAATTACGTTGCCTATCATACCCTTTGTGTTGAAATATACTCGTAATTTTCACAAATGGCTACACGAGGTGCCAGCAAAAACGCGCGATAATATTGTTCTAACCGTAGAACGTTTAAAAATGTATTCTTTGTTTGAAAACTCTTGATGACAGGTTTTTAAAGCAGGTTAAGTTAAGAGCTTCTTCGAATTTTAAAATATGAATCGTGATTTCCTCCTTTCGAGCTCTAATATAAAATTGCTTCTTTAAAAATAGCTTTAACAGACTTTGTTAAAGATGCTGATTATCAATAATCGAGTTTATTATATGGGAGTTCCCTTAAATATTTATTTTATACTGTTCTAAATATTTACCTATTGTTATAGTGGCAACAGATATACATGATCTGTAAATGTTTAACTGTTTAACTATAATTTATGAGATATAGTATGTTGACAGACATACAGATAGACAGCAAAATCTCAGTAATAACGTCCCGTTTTTACATTTAGGCTACCGAAACTCTATTACCCCAAAAGCCCTATTAAAAAATACCACTGGAAAAAATTCACAGTAGCCCACACCTGCAAAATTCCGACGTAATTAGCAAACAATTTCAGCATAACATCCATTAACCTCCAATTAAATAACACATTAGACCCATTAAAAACCCCCAATTTATACACCCACCCTGTATAAAGCACACCATATTGTGTAAAGCTTCATTTACTAAGAAAAAACCTCGTAAAAAGGGCATAGTACTAAAATGGCATAAAAATATGAGATTGCCGTAAGTAAATAACTAATTTTAATTTCAACGGCGCTCGGTACAGCTGGCTGGTTATAAATGTAGTCCAAATAAATGATATATTTTTTAAGAAGCCTTATTTTACCGAAATGTCAAATGGTAGTAATCTAGAAACGAAGTTGGGCTTTATGTTCCTTTTTCAAATGATGTTTTTTTTGTTTTAGTTGGTCGGTGCAAAAACCTGGCGTGCTGAATAGGTGAGTCAACTGGGTACTTGTACTCATATTTGTAATTAGTATTTTCTTATTTATATGAGAATATTTCTAAATATTTGCTCGTAGCCCCCTGATACAAATGAAATAACATTTTCTAATGGCTGAATGTGGGTGTATGTCATACACCTCAGCATATTACTATGCTTAAAAAATAAAAACAGAAGAGTAAGGAGATCAAAACGGAATAGCTGTATATACGTGCATTATCATATTGTTTCAGCCAAATTGCATACAAAACTGTCTATCCCAAAAACCACTTATAAAATATGCGTCCCACCAAAATTGATATTCTTACCCTTTACTTGATTTGTTTTAAAATAAGTCTACATAGAATCATGTAACTGATACTGAAGGTTACTATTTAGTAAAAATCTCACGGCCTCTCCCATAGAATTTAATTACTTTTAAATTAACCTTTTTCCATGATAAATAAGGGGTTTGGCGAATAAAAAGTATAAGTTGTTGGTGCGACCCGCCGTGAAAATTAATAGCATTGTAATGAACCTTAGCCAGTGAACCGTGGTATACTGAAAAATAGAATTATACTTATTAATTACCCTGGTTTTTCCCGCATTTCTGATGGTTAACTTTACCAAAAACCAATACATGATAAAATTGTTTTACTGAAGACTAAAAGCGTAGATTTCACAAACATTGTCTTAGCTGGAGTCAAACTTGTCCTAGTAGATTTACTTTTAGTCAACAATTTTACTGTGAGTTATAATGTCGTCTCTATAATAATTCATAGAAAAAAATAGTTTATATTCATCGAATTCATATTTTTATAGGTTATGTAGTACAAATATTTTCGAGAGTAAATTCCTATTAAATGGTATGTATATTGTACTTATAATCATACAGAATTATAAACTCTGTATGAAAAAAACCGAATTACACAAGTTATCTAACTAACAACCCCTTGAAGAAACTCTTGCCTTAAAAACAAAAGAAAGAAAAAACCAACTCGACGGAATTACTTTAGTTAATCGTGGAGAAAATGTACAAAATTAGATCGTGAAGTGCTGGAGTAGCGCCCCCATGATCCGTAATTTTATTGGTTTTGCGCCTGCCATACAGAATTTCAAATATCCGATAAGCCTACGTTCAATATTGCTGTACTGTTAATATTGACATGTACATGCGTGAGCATGAATCAGATAGAGTAAAAATTCCGCAGTGGTTAACTAGTTCCAGGCTGTTAACAGACGTATCTGATCAGAAAGGGATTGGCGTCACTTCGAAGACTAATAACATTAACTTTTTAGTACCGATTATAGTCTATTATATACTATACCGATATAAAAGCAAACCTAAATTTTTGACTCTATTCTTCAGATAATTATGAACGGGCTTAGAAATATCAAACTTCTTCACTCTATACATATGTGTTCAGTAAAAGGGTGGCCTTAAATTATTTAAGTTAGTGTTTCGGCACTACAACACACACTTAAATCTGTTTTAATTTTACATATACAGATTCTATAGAATAAATAAATAAAAATACTCATATTTATGCCTATGAGTATGCGCACATGGAGTATGTCTATTTTAATAACGGGTGTCGAGGTCAACCTGCAAGATTGTAATGTTTAATAATATTTTGTAAAGGGAGAGATTTTCATCTTAACTTCGTTCAACATCAAGTAATGTTTCCCATCGTTTCGCGATTTATAGATATCAAGCCTTTTTCTCCGATTTCAAACTGTATCAATAGTTCCGAATTCGGACAATTGTTATGTTTTTAATAGCCAACAAACTGTACAATAATTCAGCATTTCTTCAAACTCTCAAGAACTCTCAGCCAAGCAAGGCTTGCTAACGATGATTTATTTTAGCTGTCACAGCAGTAATTTTTTCCATTCTCTACTACAATCGAATATCGATAAGTACATCAGTGCCTCTAGCGGCCATAGTAGTAATCACTTTTGCAATACATTCTAAATGTCAATCTCTCGATACTTGATGGTTCCTTGATGGTTCCGATCGCGCTACCGGTGACAAATCACTCTATAAAACACACACATGACTTTGAAAAATCATTAGCCCTTTAATCTTAAACACTCCACCAACTACAAGCCAAAATCTTTGAAACAACATCCCTCTTAGTCACTATTTAATTTTTCACACATGTACCTAAAACATCAACCACTAATCAAAGAGGCACATTCACTTCTCAGTAACACGCTCTAATATACTCCCACAAAACTCAATACAACAGAACTGTACAAAGCAACAGTTAATTTATCTGGTGGATAGGCTCTTACACTGAGTGCACATATTGATGACACTTGATTTGTGGTCCACTGTGCTCAATAAGTGCCAATTGTCTGTAAAGCTGTCGATTTGTATAGCCAGCTCACTCGCTGCCAATTTGAAATACAACCTACTTTGATCGTTTCTATGAATAATGACTCGTGCATTGCGTGAATATCTATTATTCATTTTTTTATGCTTTCCTGTAAACGTGATGCTATGTTCTTTTGGCCAACATTCGGAGACAGTGACCAGTTTTATTATTTATAATTGGCCATCTGTACATTACATTGTAAAACGCATAAGAGGTATACACAATACAAGGTATTTTATGGCTTTAATAGCGCGATTTTATACAGTCGGTATTATCGGGTTTCGAGAGTTTGACATTTATAATGTTACAAAAATAGTTCAGACGACACCCGCTAGAGTCGCCGATCTGATTTTAATACAAAATTTTCAAGATGGCTCAATATTCTAGCTTGCGAGAATTGTGCTCTTTATATTTATTTTATGTTTCATCATTTTATTTGCGTTCGTTTTAATTAGTCTGAAATATTAATCAATCATGCAGTTTTCCAATCACTGCCAATTAACTTGATGAAGCATATACTTGATAAAACAAAGTTACTTTAAATATTATATTTAAAGTTAGTTTACTTTACTACTAAGAACACACCTCGTCCTTGTGCGCCCTGAAGATGATTTACACCGAGCATATTTTTTACATTATGTAAAGCTTATATATATATAGCTAGCTTATATATCAACAGATTCAGAATATCAGTTAATATTTGGGGTCATAAAACTAACGTTTATAAGCAGAGCGTTTCAGAACATCATCTGTAAATAGTAGTAGTACCTAATCGTGTGTAATTATAAGTTTAATTATGTATGTATTAGTATAGTTATATTTTTAAGATCTGAAATAAATTTAAGAATGCATAATTACAGACTTTTGACCGTGCTACTACTAGTATGGCAGACTAGTAGAAGCACGGTCAAATTCTTTCGTTGGTCCTTCGTTTCTGTAGCCTCAATGATATTCCATTAACTATGACGTCATAGCAACATTTTATCGCGTTAAGACGTTGTGAGGTTGCATTTCTAGCGGAGATTTCGAAGTAACATGGCTTAAAAATCCACTATACTCGTGCCATTACAAAAATTCTAATAACATTTAGTAAAAAAATCATAGGTATGGCGATTCTAGTCTATAAGATGTGTAAATGCAAGCAAAAGGTTCATTTACAATAAGATTAGCCGTGTTAAACACCACTATATATTAAAGCTATGGATATAATTTCTCCTCGCATCACTACCATCACTAGAAACACAGTCTTAGTCTGTCCGTACACAAACCACATCGTTTAAGCTTATGAGGTGGAAACAAATGGGTACACATTGTACACTGTATGGTCTAAGCTTATGTGTACAACAAGGCTGGAAGCATTTAAGCTAGGTTCAAGTGAGTATGCGATATTAATCTATACTAATATTATAAAGCTGAAGAGTTTGTTTGTTTGTTTGTTTGTTTGTTTGTTTGAACGCGCTAATCTCAGGAACTACTGATCCGATTTGAAAAATTCTTTCAGTGTTAGATAGTCTATTTATTGAGGAAGGCTATAGGCTATATATCATCACGCTACGACCAATAGGAGCGGTGTAGCAACGAGAAATGTTACAAAAACGGGGAAAATTACGACGCATTCTCTTTTATGTGACGCAAGCGAAGTTGCGCGAGTCAGCTAGTACTTGTTATAATAGCCAGCGCTCTGTTGTAAGTAGTATTTTGACTAAGAATAACGTCTTACGGCAAGATTCCCCATGATTATAAAATAAAATAAAGTAAAATAATTTAATGCTAGTCCAATATTCACTATTTATTATTATTGTTAAGCTATTTATACATACATACTACATATAAGCATGGTGGACTGAACTATAAAAGTTGTCTATGATATGTGTAGATTTAGTGTAGATTGTATGTTCATGTATCATAATTATGATGACACCCTTTACAAAGTTGTTAATATAGTTAAAATAAGTTTGACTAGTAACTATCGTATGTTCGATTCCCACAAAAGAGTTTGGAAGACTTATAGATGTTTAAACTAAAGTTATTAATACTTCGTGATAAACTGGCTTTTAAAATACATAAAAAATATTTTTCTCAAATGTCTTTATAATTTTTTTTACCATTATTATAATTATAACCATTTCTCATAATATAATGAATACAGACTATTTGTTAGGATAATTCCAGCTACAGAGTTCGTTAACTCCCTGTCCGTGATACAATAATGGCAACAATATCAAATGTCTGAACGGAAAATGAAAGAAATAAACCGACGTCAACGACCTTTAGGAAAAAATGCCTTCGAATATTTTTATTTTAAATACGAAAGTTGTGATTGATGGATGTATAAATAATTTTATTAACGCTTTCGTGTAAAAACTAATAAGTTGATAGTTGGTGAAACTTTAAAGTGATATTAATTTAATCAAATATATTGAATAGTTTTTAGTTAAAAAGGTCATATCCCAGAAATTTAAAAGTAAAAAAGTCAAGATAGTTAATTACATGTCCGCGTTCGTAAAAAGTTTCTGCCCACATTTTAGCCGCTTAGTGCAATGCACAATTCTGGATCTTGAACTATCCCTTTTCCAAATACCATCCAATTTTATTCGGCGGTTCAGGAGAGAAAGCCTAACAGACAGACTTTCGCATTACGTTAGTCTGGACCACACAAAGGCATTTCTCAGAAGGACAGACAGACAGCAGACTCCGGTATTTCTTAGGTATTTAAACCAAAAGGTGACCTTGTACACAAATCAAGTCAACAACAAAGTATTCACATACAAACAGAACTATAGATAAACTTACACACATATTCGCTAAGTTACTTGGAACTTGTACGCAAATTTTATCACTTAACACAAACTTGGATTGTTTTAATTGATTCATTGAATAAGTTCAGGCTGGTGCTGAAAATACTGTTTGTAGCGGATTTAGTCGTAAGTGGAATGCTTGGAAATGCGTTATTTTTATTTGACTTTACGACAATTCAAAAAGACAGTTTTAATTTCTTTTAAACTGATTTCAATCTATGTGAACACCTTAGTGTTTAATACGAATAGTTTCATTTCGAAGATAATTTTCATATCACAGATTTGATTTTCATCTACAAGATAGGCTGTTGAAACCACAGGTCATGAACATTGCTAAAAGCACTATCTGTATTTTACGTACCTGATTAACAATAACGTATGGCAACTTACATGAAGATTTCATTACTTTTTATCAAAAGTTGAAGTTCAATATTCGCCTAAGCAGAACACAGCCTAATCACAAATATCTGTGATATCAGTGAACCTCAAACTGGTTGTTAGTTTCACGTAACGATAACACTAACGAACAACACAAAGCCTCATTAGGATTCTCTGAACACCTAAAGGCAGCTCTATAAACAAATGAATTCAGTACTAAGTTTTCCTATTTGTGGGACTTGTACAAACTATACTGTAACCGACCATGTGTGATGAGAATGTAATCTTTCTGTGTGGTGGTTTGTGGTGAACCGTCTTTAAGCAAGTATAAGTGTGAGTTTATATTCTGTAAGTAATAACTTAAATAAAGTAAAGTTCCTGACCGCACTTGGCCAGCGTAGTGGACTCAAAGCCTAATCCTTCCCTCGTTTGGTAGGAGACCTTTCCCAGCAGTAGGACAATAACGGTTTAAAAAACTGAAATACAACACTTACGTTTTATTATTTACATTTAGTGGTAGTTGCTGCTTAACATTACAGTTAAAAACATATTCAGGGACCTCTTGTCATTATTTTTACCAGCGTGTTCAGTCAGAAAGCAATACTGGGACTGACTGCTTACGTTTCCTCCGAAGCACAGAGATTCTCACCTTTTCTCATGTCTAAGAGGCTAACTAAATAAATACTATATTAACTTCTGGCCAAACTGATCGTTTACAACTTGCATAACAGACTATATCTTGTCAAAAAAATACCGACAAATATACTTATAATTGAAAGCATCCCTCATTCCGCAATAACCCAACGGTGAGACAGTTATTTATTTTTACCTATCCACTAATAGCTTACTGCACCAACTCAATTGGGAAGTTTCTATAAAAGATCATGACCTCATGATGTACGAGAAGGAAGCCGGTGCCTAAACTAATCGAATCACTGTAACGTACACCGCGTGGCTGACCTGTGAGGTCAATGACCGTGACGTCACTTGATTGTGGTCAGTATTACATGGCTTAAGGCTTCTATGGATCACAGGACTGGATTAACAGTATGATTGATGATATTCTATGCATGTTGAGATCAAATTACTTGTATAATAATATTGGATATCGTGCTAACTTTTTTTAACGACGATTTTTTTTTAAACGACATTCGAACGAGAATAATGGTTTGAATCGACATTCTTCAGTCATAATAGACAAAAGATTGGGTGCTAGGCCTATGATCTTGTGCTTTCACATCCAAACTGAAGCAAAAACGAATATAATCACAATTTAGGTACTCAATGTAATTAACAAACTGTCCAGAACCTCGACAGATATTCTCAAGAGTATCTTTTTACAGAACAACACAGCAGCCATATTCGCAATTGATGCATCCCACAGGTCGACAAAGAAACTTGCATTAAAAATGCCTTAATGAATAGCGAAAACGATATCTAATTCGTTTTCGCTCTTTGAAAACCCTTTTTCATAATTTAAATGAGAAAATTAATTTCCTATATGTTCAAATGAGTAAGAGATTTATACATCGTAATCAATATTAGACCAGGTGGTCTTTGGAACATAAAATATGTCGGGTATAAGACCAATATGACATCTCTAACTTATGGTTATATAATGAGGACATTACTTATACGAAGAGAATTAAGTCCGTAGATTTATTTCCTTCAGCCATGTAGGTTCCGCCAAAGCAAATTGAGAAAAAAATACATATTTAGGAAGGGTTTTCTGTATTTTTTTTTAACTTATATCCCATCGCAAAGCCAAAACCATTTTTATATATTTTTTGAAGTATTTTTTTGCTCACTGAATTTATTTATAACGTGTGACCAACGATATTACGGTGCATTAGTAAAAGTATTTGCCTATCATTAAAAACTTTTATGAAGATATACTTTTACCCCCCCCCCAAAAGTATGTTTTTCTTAGCCCCATTCCTAGTACGAACTTGACTGCCTCCGTGGCGCAGCGGCTAAGGTCACCACGCCGCTACTATTGCATCGGGAGGTCGTGCGTTCGATTCCCACACGAATCAATCATTTGTACGATCCACAAATAATTGTTTCAGGTTTGATTGTACTTTGTGTCCATTGTTTGTATGATTGTAAAAGTCCCCGCATACGAGCAATTATTAGTGCGGTAGTAAAAAAAAGAATTCCTTTTTACTGACAGCTTGTTAAATCGATGTAAGTAAAGGCGGTTACAAACAGACTAAACATAAAATTGTACGTAGGTATTATATTAATATGTTACGCCTATAAAATAATTGCTACACATATTATAATAACATTTATCTTAGAGAAGAAAAAAACAGATTTACATGACTAAAATGTATTTTATAGGAGTAAAAATGAGAACAAAATATTTTGTGTAAAATAAAATATTCACGGAGATTAATTTAATCGGTGCTCGGATAAAAGCAGTGGTTTTTGATAAATGGTTTTTGCTGTTTTAATAAATAAGGAATCAAGGTTAAAATATCGCTATATTTATTATTTTATCTACCGCACTAGTCGGACAGATAAATCACTATAATACCGCTAAAGGGAATCAAGATAATATTTAATATTCTACACTCAAATGACCAGATAAAAATGTATTTTAGCTAACGTTAACGCTTAAAGTATAAATCAATAAACAATACACAACCTCTCAAACTACTTATTTTTAACTGTTCTACAGTTTATAACTGTATGTATTTTTCGTATTGTTAGAGGTGACTTAGTGTCTAAGTTGTGGTCTTTGACGTGGCTAAACGACACTTATCTTAATTGAGAACTAGCGAAACTTTTTATATACCCACCGAAGCTTAAAAACACTCAGCTCAAAACTCGCTTACTACACTGATGGTTTACGGACAAGTGAGCGCAAGTAGCCATGTTCAACTAATTGCCAAAACCACTCATTGATCGAAGCAACTGGTATTCAAACCATTCGAAATAATCCTAGCATATGTACCTCAAGACCACTCAAGTGGGTGTCCAAACACCCTTATCCGACCACTACACTTGCGAATCGGACGACCGTTTAACGGATTGATATTGGCGTTCCGATTCACACAATGAAAGACCATTTGGGGTTTCGATACCTTACACCAGTGGAGCGTGTGAAGGTAATCTGGTGGAAAAATGCGTAGTATTGTTTAATGGTTACTTTTATTTATTTCGTTGTTAGACTTTTTTTGGTTGAAGGATGTTTGGTCTGATGGGTGTGAAAAGACTGTTGAATTCTAGATTGGGTAAAGGTTTTCTATTAAAGATAGAAAATTATATGTTATAGGTACATACTTTTTTTTACAACTTTTTCTTTTAGGTAGATTTTATTATTTCGTCAATAAAGACATGCAGCTTTATTTTTAAATTCAAATATAAATTATTATACAAAATATTTACTCGCCTTTCTTGATATACTATAACGATCTTTGCAATTAACAAACTCTCTTGCAATATTTACTTAAAGTACCATAAGATAACATACGCTCCCATAAAACATTTTACCAAATACGAATGTAATTTTAATTAACAGTATTGTTATTTATCTTAAGATAGCTACATCCAAGCTGTTTATGCGTTGGCATGTATTGTAAATTCCGCGGTATCTGACATCAGGTGCGAGAAATGCTTAAAATTTATCTCCTTCACAATGTATTTTATAGTGACACTAGTAATTCCCGAGATTAGCGCGTTTAAACAAACAAACAAACAATCAAACAAACAAACTCTTCAGCTTAAAATATTAGTATAGATTTCATACAGTTATATAGGTTGACAGTAAGAGGTTAATAACCTTTGAAGCGCTTTGATTAAAAATAAAAACTTGGTACGTATGTCAATTCTTTAATTATATTTCAAATCCCTAAATAGTCCATTGAAATGTTACATGAGATTTACATTTATTAGAGGACGCAATTTTATTTTTGGAACATGTAGGGGGGGTCTATAGAAGCTTAACTTGAAGTTTGTGGGGTCGCCACTCTTGTCCCCCGGCCGCCATCTTGGAAATGGGGGTGGAAACACTTTTTTCGCTATATCTCGGAAACTATGCGTCTTACAATAAAATTGTAAAAGCGTAATTTGTAGCAAATTATTTTGTCTACAAATATGTTTAATAACTTTTTGCCCTAAATTAACAATCAAAGAAGTTATAAGCAAAAAAGTGCATTTTTTTTTATAATCATTTTCTTTATTGCTCTATAACTTGTTTTAGCGACAGCCGCGCGGATGGATCTCTGAGGTTAAGCCACGCTTGCCGAGGTTGTTTTGTGGATGGGTGACCATCTTACACATATCGAGTTCCTCCCTGTTTCGGAAGGCACGTTAAATTGTGGGTCCCGTCTGTCATTTTCGAAGATATTTGACAGTCGTTAACAGTACTCAGAAGCTTGAAAGTCTGACAACCAGTCTTACCCAGGGGTATCGTTTTATATCCCAGGTAAATGGGTTGTGGATGTCAGATAGGCAGTCGCTCCATGTAAAATACTGGTATTCAGCTGCATCTGGTGAGACTGGAAGCCGACTCCAACATAGTTTGGAAAAAAGGCTAAGCTGATATGAATAAATTAAAAAAAAATAACTCAGACCAATCTTGTAGAGTATTTTTCGAGGAAATTTATGCCTTATATATTTTTTTTATTTCATTAATTAGAAATTCAGTAACAGCGCTCCGAAATAGACCGGATTTGGAAAGAAAATTTTTGTAAAAAAAAATTCACTATTTTGCTTATAACTTCTTTAATTGTTAATTTAGGACAAAAAGTTATTAAACATATTTGTAGGCAAAATAATTTGCTACACATTATGCTTTTACAATTTTATTGTAAGACGCATAGTTTCCGAGATATAGTGAAAAAAGTGTTTCTACCCCCTTTTCCAAGATGGCGGCCGGGGGACAAGAGTGGCGACCCCACAAACTTCAAGTTAAGCTTCTATTGACCCCTCCTACATGTTCCAAAAATAAAATTGCGTCCTCTAAGAAATGCAATATTCGGCCCTCAAATTGTAACATTTCAATGGACTAAAAACAGAACAATCAATCCAAATTTTGCGAAGATATGACCTTTTTCAAATAATGCGTTAGAGCATATAAAAAAACAAATTAGCTTTAGCCAGACTCAAGACTGAACCTGAAAGTTCATGGCTGCATTGAATATAAACAGCATATTGTTAACTATTAAAAATACTACCATTTACAAAAATTACAGAAGTTAGCAAAAGAATAACCAATATAAAAATAACTTTCATAAAAATATACTCGGAAATAACCCAATTAAAAGGGTAAATAAACGAAACGTATCAAAAATAAAGCTCCACATGATAAAATAACAGACAATGCTTCTGAACAAAACATGGGCTTATTACGTACTTTGAGGAATATTGCTCGCATTCCTTCTTTCTTTCTTTCCTCATTTCAAGTGTGTTATTAGTGTTTTCGTTGCCAAGATTGACGTGGCAGTATATTATCTTATGAATGCGAAGCTAATTTCTATTACGAGGTTATAGTACAATTCTTAATGTTTATTCCATTCCCGTGGGAAATTGAATCCCGTTGATCCCATACAATTATACGCGATTATTATGGCATGGATATGTAGAGCGTATTTCTACCATGAACTATATTCACGCAAATAACTTATTTGATTTGATTACAAACCATGTCCCGACATTTAGAAACATATAAAAAAATTACTTATCCAATTTACTTTAGTTGTTCAAAAATTATGCGCGTAAATACATTTCGGTGATTCGTTTCTACGGTTATACATTTATAAGCGTATTATGTTTCTTTAGTCATGAGAGATAGACTTAACAAATTTAAATCAAATTGGTGCTTACCCACTAGCGCATTGGTATTACTACTAGATTGAGCATTAGGAAATGAACTGATATTGGCATAAACAAAATTATTATAAACACACTAAGCCACATTTACACATACACACTCACACACACAAAATAGCACGCATGCATACAAGCACGCATAAATACAGGTAAGCTCGCCACAAACACATTTACGCACGAACTCACGAACGTACCCACGCACGCACGCTTGGACCAACGCACACAAACACACACGCACGGACACACGCACATCAGCACACACTAACCACACAACATCACAGTCTGCACCACCGTGCCCAATATACCTTTAATTCCCTCTCTATTCACTTCTCATGCAGCCTGGAACAAAGCGAAAAGGCAATAAACCTCGCCCGTTAATTGTCCTCTGAATTATTCACAAAAGCTAATTTCTATGGCCAATGTAATACGGAAAGAGTCGTTTTCAATTTTGATCTCTCTGAGGTACGAGGGTGGAGGGGAGGGGGGTAGGTTATTAAACGTTCTGTTTGATGTATTGTTCCTTGTATGTTTGTATGCCTTTTTGAACGGGTTTTAGGTTATTGGGTTGTGCGAATGTGTCGTGGTTGACATGTAAATTCTTTGCTCGCTGATGTTTTATTCAGTTGGGACGCAATGACGGTTTAAAAATGAATTGTAGTGTAATGCCTAAATTTTAGCAATTTAATTCAGAGTGGTCGTCCAATAAGTATAGTATTCATTAGCCATTTATGGCGACTTATTTGTATTTAAACATCTTCGCGAGCACGTTTAAAGTCGGTCGTAGTGGTTGTCAATCAATATAACAGTCGTAAGGTCAATAAAATCTGTCAGATGGGTTGATTAACTTCGCCACTAACCACTATCTATGGTAGAGAGCGTAATTTTCAAGTGAATTCGCAATTATATCGCCCTTTCCTTGGCTACGACCATATGGCACTGAAATGCATATACTAGGACTGGCTAATTAACAACCATTATACGTTTCCTAGCACTCTGGTTTACAACCTCCTTTAGGCAATCTACCACGTAATTATAGCCAGCCGTTAACTCGTTCAAAGCCGCGGGCTATTCTCGGACACAATTCTAGTACATTCTAGACTATTCTAGGCCACTATAATAACTTTTATACCTCGATTAAAGCGTCGGCATAAAAGGTGCATTGTTTGCTTTCGTCTTGAACGGGTCTTTAGAAAGAATAAATCGCTTTGTTGTTTTAAATGGGAAAATACTGGTAGAAAATCTTTTTAAAATCGAAGTATTTTCTTGGTTGCTTGCTTAATAGCCTTGTTCAGTTGCCCTCAACTGACTGATGGACAACACACGATGGGAACGCGTTAAAAATCCTTAGGAATTGAAGAGAAGCACTAAGAGAAGATTTTTGGAAATCCAAAGGAGGTAAAAAAGGGGAAAACTATATGAAAGATTTGCAATAACAATTTTGTTTAAACGGAAAATCTAAAATCTACGTGGACGAAGGCGCGGGCGACCGCTAGCAACATAATTTAAGAAATTAATTAAGTACAAACTAGCGCTACTTTATACAAAATATTCCATGAAACTACATTTTCAGTACTAATACATAATATATTACTATTAAATATAACAGATGTCGACTGGCAATGTTTATTAGTTATTTAATTAAGTAATATTATGGCATCAACTGGAGCGTATATTTACGCTGTAGAGTAAAATAGTAATTTAACTAATTAGCCGTAACATGAGAATTATAAACTAAAATCATGTTCATAATATTCAATATAATTAGCAGACTAATTTATTTGAAAACATCAAGTCCAGTGTTTGTTCTGGCGAAAACATCGCTACTTATAGAGAACATTCTGAAGATTTCTTAGTGTTATTATCTATACATCAAGTAATACGTGATGCAAAAACTTTGAACCCCTTTTTACGTAAAACGCGCGGATGCAGAAGTAAGAAATTTGACACACTTACAGTGTGTGTAGAAGGAGTGCGGAACTCGTATATTTTTTAATAATAATACTTAGTAAGTACAGTCAATCTACGTAACTTTGATTCGATATTTTTTCATATGAAACCAACAATGATATGAAATCAATTGATAAATGTTTGCAAAACTAAAATAGACGTAACTGAAATTGGGCTCATACATAATAATACGTAATTTCAAGCTATCTAGACACTTATATTAAATTATTACATTAAAATTACCTCTCACACGTAAAACAAAGCACGTTTCATACATTGTTTATCACCAGCTACATGAAACCTTTAAGCGTATATTCCTAAGATATTTATACTTATTTCCTACCTGGCTATTATACGCAGGCACGAACGATGTCCGTATGATATATAAGATGTTTCGTGTACAGTCAAAAACAGAAATATGTATACATTTTCTCATTTTCAAAAGTATTTTGATAATGAAAATGGAAACATGCCACAGTTTATTAACGTTATAGTAATTTCATAATCTTTGATTGTTTACTAATATCAAACTGGAATTTTCTGGCTTAGATTTCCGAGTCGGGCAAAGTAATGTTGGGCTTTTCTAATTAACTAGCTGACCCGCGCAACTTCGCTTGCGTCACTTAAGAGATGGGTCAAAATTTTCCCCGTTTTTGTAACATTTTTCACTGGTACTCTGCTCCTATTGGTCATAGCGTAATGATATGTAGCCTAAAGCCTTCCTCGATAAATGGACTATCCAACACTGAAAGAATTTTTCAAATCGAACCAGTAGTTCCTGAGATTAGCGCGTTCAAACAAACAAACAAACTCTTCAGGTTTATAATATTAGTATAGATATTAAAATATTTATCAAAAGGAGCCCGAATTTTGGTAATTTGCCCGGTTTTTTCGATTAACAATGTCGATGGCAATACATTGTACTTTAGACACTCCTGCCCGAATTCTTCGGGTATAACAGGTGTGATTTTATGTATGTATGTATGTATTCTCTTACAAAAAAAAACACAATTGAATATAGTTTACATATTTCTGACGCGGACTATACAATACAACGGCGTTTCTACGTGTTTGCGATTCAAGGTTCTGTAACGCCGGAATAACATGGTGCTAACAAATTGTAGCGCTTAGTTCAAAGGCAGAAGTGCCTCTTGAATAAACGTTGAATTGTTTGTTGCTGTACCGTAGAATGGGGTTACTTCAGGAAAATTTGAGCTTATTTGATTATAGAAATAAGTTAATAGCTTGCATTAAGAGCTAGCCACGAGTTCAGTTCTCCGGTTCTTGGTACTAAAAATAAAATTGAAGCATTTAAATTTGTAATATTGTAAATTGTAAATTTGTAATACACATTTAAATAGTGTAATTGACTTTAAGTATGGCCATTGCTTAACATTTTAAAGTAACCCCTGTACTCAAAAGTAACCCCGTTATATCGGTACTCTGTTATGTTATTCATTCATGATTAGGTAAGAATTTAAATTGATGACGGGCTAAACAATTTTATAATGAAAACGAGATATTGTTCTACGATCTTAATTCTCATCCTTTCTATTTTGTCTATTGGCATGTCACCTAAATTTTGAAACACCTACAGACATACGAGTTTCAGCGACAGCCATAAGAAAATTAATTTCGAAAATTCGTTAGAAAAGTATCAAATTAATTATAAAAGACAAGCAAACCCACGTGGCTTTGTTCACGTAACTTTCACCCATTATTTTAGCTCGTTAAGGATTTTTTTTTGTAAAATAAGTATCCTATGTATAAAGCGTAGCTTTGCTTTGACGGCGATGAAATTTAACAGACAGGCATTTATTATGGGTTCCCTCTATCTGGCAGAATCTTGATGCTCCGAAATTTATTCCGCATAACATACTTGGCATAATTTTCTTTATACGAATATTGTTTAGGCATAATAAATGTTTCATATAATTATTGTTTGGCCGAATGTTTATATGTTTGAATTTACGATGGCATATTTTTAAGATAGTAGAATTTTATTTGGCATAATTACCTTTGGCAAAGTGACTATTACGTATAATTTCGTTTAGTATAACGTTTATGTAGAGCTCCGATTATTTGGTATAATTTTACTTGGCATACTATGAATGTGACAGAATTTCATGTGGAATAATTTTATTGGGTATATGTTGAGTTGTGATTATGTTGTGCTACAAAACTTAGTGACAGAAACAAATCGCTGCAAAACCGACTCCACGTAGTCTTGTTGGCCCTACCCCTAGAGTGTAATTTAAAATCGCGTAGGTGCGCAGGGGCGAGGCGGCCCGCGGGCTGAGGAGCAGGCGGCTGCGAGCGAGCCGCCGCGGCTGAGGCTGGCCGGCGAAGCCGGCCAACAAGCCGAAGCTGCAGTGGTGAGCGAAAGCCGTCTGCGACGATTAGCACGCGTGAGGCCGCCGGAGACCCGCAGCGCCGGAGCCGTGACAGAAACCCTGCCTGCTGCATCTTTGTTGCATGCTGCATGCTTGCTGCATGTTTGCTTGCATGCTGCATGCTTGCTTGCATGCTGCATGCTTGCTTGCATGCTGCATGCTTGCTTGCATGCTGCATGCGTGCTTGCATGCTGCATGCTTGCTTCCATGCTGCATGCTTGCTTGCATGCTGCATGCTTGCTTGCATGCTGCATGCTTGCATGCATGCTTCATGCTTGCTTGCATGCAGCATGCAAGCAATGAATATGAAATCTATAACGATATGATAACGATATGAGATATGATAATTCTGCTTTTTAATGGCTATGGATATGAAATATATGCCAAAAGACAATTATGACTGTGAACTTTCTGCGATATGATGGTTCTACTTTTTAAATATTATGAATATGAAATCTATGCCTAAAGATGATTCTGACTTACAAAATTAAGAGTTTTGAATGTATGCTAAATGAGTGTCTGCCAAACTATTTTCTGCGAAATGAAGTTTATGCCATCCGTTGTTATACCAAATAATATTATGACGTAAAAAGTTCTGCTAAAAAATGTGTACCCATTTATTATACTTGTTTTGTAAGAATTCTTACAGGTTATAAACTGTCTGTGTGTCAAATCTTATCAAATTTATTAAGCAGTATTAGCGTGATTGACAAATAAACATCTATCCAAACTTTCGCATTTATAATATTAGTTTATTATAAGTTAAGTATAGATATCTTGAAGTGCACCCGTCAATCTAACGAGAGACCTGAGTGCGTATGATGGATGATCAGATCATTGTCAAGATAGTAGCCATCTGTAGCTTTTCTACCACTATCAACTATTGACAATCGGCTAGCCATCTAGAAAATTCAGATTTTCAATTTTGTATGACTGTTCCAACGGGCGTCGTAGAAACTATTTAAGCATTACATTTTAAATGTCAAACTTTCGATACTCGACAGTACCGACTGTAGACAATCGGGCTACTGAGTGCATATGATGGATGATCAGATCATTGTCTCGACAGTAACCATCTGTTCACTGTCTGAACGTGAGCACTGAATGAATAACATACTTTCGTGTAAGGTCAACGACCGAGGTTATTATAAATAGATCGTAGGTCAGCAGGATTAGGCTTATGTGTAGGAAAGGTTCTGTTTGAGTGTGTTTTTAATTTCTTGTTTAATTAAAATGTTAATTGCTATTTTTGTAAAAATATTTAAGTCTTACGAAAGTAGAGAGGATGCTTCGGATCTTTTTTGAACACTAAAAAGAAAATGAGTGTTCTATTCATTTACAAGAACTATAGATATAAGGGAAATTCAAAAGATATTTATATCAAACTTGTGATGGGTGTAAAACAACGCGAAGTTATTGGTCATTCCGATTTGAAATATACGTTATTCGTATTTAAGAAGCAACTTTAAGAACGAATTTAAGCAAGTAATTTAAAGTCATCCAAAAGACTAAAGTTTTACAGCCTTAACTATTCGTTGCCGAGGCTTGCTGAAGTTTCAGTAAACACTGAAGGCGGGTACTGACGTTCAACTTGTTCTAAACACTACAGATTAAAGTTTCATATAAGTTTTGTATTAGATTTGCAGGCGAAAGAACAGTTTCGTGGCCTCTTGAATATTGTGCTGGAACTTAATAATATAATTATTATGCATAGATTTTTTTACTTTTCTTCAGTATTAGTGCCCTTTTTGGATACATATTATTTTTATTAATACGAAAATCTGTCTGTTATATAACATGCCTAAAGTCTCGGTACCAATTAATAACTCTTGACCAAAGTTAGATCACTTTCGACTGCTTTTGTTTTTTTATATTAACCAAACGAAACGCGAGTACATCCACGCGAATTAACTAGAAGATAAACAATAAGAAATAACAGGTTTGATAACATGTGAATAGTCTGTCTAAGAAGATGAAGTTATTTTTGGAATAAAATTATCTGACTACAGTACAACTGGCTTTAGCATACTCATAGCTAGCAGCTGTGACTTTATTCTATAAAAATCTACGGATCATTTATTTATACATTTCAGCACACGCTTTTCAGGACACTGCAACAATTAAATCAGCCATTATATGGAAACCGCACTGCGGTACCAAAATATTATAGTTTTACGCAAATAGACATCTGTTTATACAAAGCACAGCAGAATACCTACCTACTATTTTAGTTCTGTACTTAATTGAAACAACTAAATTAGTTAATTAGTAAAAGAGGACTTCTGCTAACAATTTTGGTGGCCAATTTTTAAAAAATGTATTGTTGCAAATTAGGCTCTAGTTTTATTCATAGCTTTTCACCTAAACCTTTCCATTTAGTAAATCTCTTAAAGTTGTGTTAGCAAACACACATTTTAACTGCACGTTTGGCGCAGTGGTTAAAGCGGTCACCTCGCCGCAACAACCGTAGCGCCGCGTGTGGTGGGTTCGAATCCCACCCGGGACAAATCTTTGTGTGATGAGCACGAGTATTTGTTCCGAGCCTGGATGTTAATGTATCTATATAAGTATGTATTTAGAAGTATATAAGTATGTTTAGCAGTTATTTGGTTACCATAGTACAAGCTCTGCTTAGTTTGGAATCAAAATGACCGTGTGTGAGTTGTCCAATAATATTTATTTATTATTTGCACAACCTACATATAAATATATAAATATTACCTACTATATTTAATATATTTATTTTTTTATTTACTATATTTATTATATTACATACATTCATAGTATTACGTTATTTTGGTATCTCGTTATTCATTTATCTACAAAGTGCGTATTAATCAAGTACCTGGTAAATTTCCTATTTCATTGTCATTATACGGATGCGTTTATAAAAAACACGTTTCCGATTTCATATCGAAATCGTATGATGTTTGTTTGTTAAACGACACACACAAACAGACTTTCGCATTAATAACATTGCCGGGATCACGTTACGTAATACAAAAATCATACAAAAACAATCTGAAATAGGCCATGCAAATATATTTGTTACGGCATCAAACAATACGAGAGTGCGTTCCATTTCCATAGTACGATTGGTAAAGATCGTGTTACAGAGTATTAATTTCATTTCAGTTATTTTAGGCTTACTCGAATTTTCTTTAGTTATAATAAGTAGTAGTACTTTCCCATATATCTATACTAATACTAATATTGTAAAGCTGAAGAGTTTGTTTGTTTGAACGCGCTAATCTCGGGAACTACTGGCCCGATTTGAAAAATTCTTTCAGTGTTAGATAGCCCATTTATCGAGGAAGGCTATAGGCTATATATCATCACGCTACGACCAATAGGAGCAGAGTACCAGTGAAAAATGTTACAAAAACGGGGAAAATTATGATTCTCTTATGTGACGCAAGCGAAGTTGCGCGGGTCAGCTAGTAATTTATATCCGTGTTCTAAAAACAGTACAGACACATTATTATCTTCGGAATAAATAAATCCTACACTTTCCGATTTTTGCGACTATATTATTTTCAATCGCAGGTTGATGTTTTGAATTGAACAACATTAATGGTAATCAGCTGACCCTATTATGAGTTACTAATAAATTATTATTACTAAAATGAAAACTACATTTAATAATTTCATGTTAAAGCACAACGGACTTTAAGTTAATTAAGAATAATAGTAATCACTAAGTACAGAGATTTGCAGCTACCAAATTCACCTCAGAAGTTTACAAAGTTAAACTGTTGTTTTTGTTTACAATGGGCTAATTAAATATAACATTTCCTCACGCGGAAAATGCATATTATTATAATATGTGTGAAAATATAACAAAACATAACACAGTGTTGCCAACTTCCAAATTATATTTAATGTGGCAACATTACCATCTTAACGTTCCCGCCAATTTGCAAGCGGAATGCGGATTAAAATGATTTTATCAAAGTAAAATATGAGTTTTCTCACAAAAATATTTTTGTATCCTTATACAGTGTAATTGGATACAGTTAATCTTCTAAAAGAGTCTTGAGTTGGAATGCTTCAAATCCGTGAAATGGGACAATTTAATTAATTTATGATTTATTAAAAGTCTTTATTGTCAATTGCTTAGTGAAGATTTGTGAGGATTATCAAGATTACTCGAAGGTTCGCAATATTGTTTCGATTTTATTCGTAATTGATTTGCACAATCGACGGCGCTATAACAATTTGTGCCGACCTACTACTAGTGTGCTTGTAAAGTTTGTCATTACGACTAGTCTGGAAACAATAAATTTTAATCTTAACAATTTATGATTATGCTTACATATTTTTTGTCTAAGTAACAACTGTTTGTAGATCATACCTATTCCGTGTGGGGATTGTAAAGAACGCGCTGCGTTCTAGTAGTTACTCTACTGATTAAATAGGTATTCATATAAAATATCGTCAAAGTACAAGACTTAGAAGATTTTTTATCAAACGTTCAACTCATACGGGAATTAATGCGAACACGCATTTTACCTTATATTAAGTGAGCGAGTGCAACCTGCGCCGAAACGTTAGGAATTTTAAGGTAAAATGCGTGTTTGCGTTAATTCCCGTATCCTATTACATATTAAACATACAACGCGGGAGTTTAAAAGTTGTGGTCGTTCAACTCATATTTATTAAAAGCCTTGTTCTTGCAACACGGTATCATTCAAAACTTCTACTGATTTTTTTTTTTCAATGTAAAACCTAATGTCACTTGATATTGTCTGGGAGTCGAACTGAGCTTCTTATGTACTGCTTAACCCTTCGGCCTTGAAGGTAGAATAACATATTAAATTATACCAAAAGGTCATAAATCTTAAGCAAAAATATTTACGTTACAGCCCCATATCGCATTAGTCCACACACCCAGGTAGTTTACTTAATAACTTATCACAGACTTACATAAAATACATAGAATATGGTGTGAACAAGGCCTTATATCTCGTTGTTTATAACGTTACAGGGTCACTTGTTGTCCAAATATATTGCTAGGAGACGGGGTATAATAACTGGTAAAGCGTAGGTACTTAGTTATTTAGCTAAATATTTTTTTTACCTTACCTTAATTTACTTTTAATTGCAATTTTATTAGAGGCACGAATTAAAACCAATATTAAATGCTCGTCTCTTGGTAGCGATATATTGAGTTCTTTTTTATAAATAAAAATTACAAGCAGTTGAATATAGAGAAAACACGTCAATAGTCTTATTTTGGAGAATATGATCCAATAAACACAAGTTAAATTCTTCGTAGTTCCAAATAATAATTATTTTTTTAAGCTTAATATCTATAATATTACTCATAATCACTTAACCCTTGGGGAAAAAGAAAGGCTTAGACCCAGGAAACAGAACTTGCTTGCAATTTCTGTAAACTTTTCTATCTATGTTAATCTATGTTAAAAACCTAGAACTATACTTGAGAGACCTATATGCCATCTAGGAAATTAGCCTATTTAGCGTGTGCAAGTGAGTTTAATCGATGACATGTCTCAGTTCATTGCGTTAATTGATCAATCGAGACGTGGTTTATGATTAGTCTATGTATCATTGATGTCTTCAATTTAGATATGTATCACTGAGCTATTAGTACAATTGCAGTAATCACTGCTACTGATATTAGCTATATCGTCATTAAGAACCAGTTTCACTTTTGCTTGTTTATTAATAAATCATTAAATTTGAAAGACAGTACCTTTTGGTTTTATAGGTACCTAGTATAAAACATATTGTTCTTTTTACAACAAACGAAACCTACGCTTCACGCACCTATGCACATTTTTTAAACATGAAAATCGTTTAAAACTTGTTTGACTAAAGTTCAAAAATTATTCGGAGAAGACTATCTATCTATATGCTACATAATATTCACATAAAATCGGCCGTTACTGAAATGAAAAACTAACCCGAACTTCAAACTGTTTTCCAGCAAAACGAAACGAAACCCGTCCCACTGTCTAAACAAAGTAGTCAAGTGTATTCGTTAGAAAATTTACTGTTAATACAATGTCGCTAACGATTAAGGCACAAGTTTTAACGAGTGTACCCTAACTTCATTACAAGCTGTACAAAGCGTAAAGTGAGATTTTTATTGTAGAGCTGTTTAAGTAGCGAAGTCTTTTACACTCTTATGTTGTGTGCTAAGGTTTTTTAAGCCAACAACTTAGTAGTTCCTTGTGTACAAGGTTCGTGGCTGTGGTATACAAAATTCAAAGTTTGGAACGTTATTGAGCCACAGTCGTGTGCTGCTGATGGTTTGCCTATCTAGAATAGCTATTTTATTTTAGAAATACAGATAGTCATTTATTATGATGTAGATGAACCGTGCATGACAAGGATTTTTAGTTAATACTAATTTATCGAATTATGAAAAACTAGTATTTTTTTTATTTATAGCAATTTTGCATATAGCAATTGCAATAAATTGCTATTGCTACAAATGGGGTTATCAACCGCATCGTTATTTTTAGCTACAAGGGAAAATTTTCATTCGATAAAAAGATTTCTCTGTCTGATGCTACTAAATCATCTGCAATAAATGGACACAGGCCAGTAATGAGCATAATGATTATTACTACTATTACTTCTATCTGTGAAATAAGTGGAAAACGATGAAGCCCTAGAAAGATATACACAGATAATTTCGGGGATTTCCTTAAATACATTCAAAAAAATCAAAAAATCAAAATCAAATCATTTATTCATTTAGGTCAAGTGCTGACGCTTATGATAGTCAATGATACAGAGAGTGAATTTACCGCCAGTTCGGAAGGTAGGGCCAATGAGAAGAGCTGGCAAGAAACTCCTGGCCACTCTTTTTAATCGCCAAATGATTTTAACAATATTTATGCTGGTATAAAACATTGATGATGTAAGTAGCTGCTACCTACCAACACTACCGAACACACTTTGGTCATAACATAAATTAAATCAATATATTAAGGTGCTAATAAACAAGATATAAATAGTATTGGAAGCATGATGGGAGCATCTACCCACATAATAATATAAATGAAATCATAAGAGGCATTTCAAGAGCATACTGTGGTAAAGGAAGTACAGTTAGTGAAACGTAGTTGCTTAAAAAAAAAATTATGGCAGTCACCACACCCAGGACGACCAGTCACCCCAAGCAGCACCCGTTCACGAGTATGACGCGTGGACCAGCCATCACCCCCTTCGCACATATTAGAGGGAAGGGGGTGACCCGGCACACGACGCCGCCGCAAGCAATGACATTTTAGTGAGCATGACGAACCTTGGCATGGGAGCCCACCATTTCAATGAAAAAAAAGAAAAATGAATACCACTGAGACTCGTGCAATACCTCTCTGTTACAGAGTTGAAATGACTGATTAATGTTTATACAATGCAAAGATGTATATATAAATATATAGATATTTAATCTCGATTTCTGTAGAACGCGTAACTAACTAATCCCATGTTTTCTTATCCATTAAGTAATCGTCAACCTTATAATAACCCCTTTTAATAAGATGATCTTTAACAACTACTTTGAATTTTTGTTGGGGAAGATCCATAACACTGCTAGGGAGTTTGTTATACAACCGAACATTAGGAGCAAAGTACTCTTTCTTAACCAAGGCGACAGAAACGTCAAGAAAACTAAGGTGGTTATTAGATATCCAGTTATATTCGAGAGTTTTATCTCGAATATTTTCATCCAGACCCTTCAAAAGTCAATTTGACTGCAGGCTGAAACTCAAGGTCGCTCGTTAGTACGGACATTTTTTAACAAAAATGTATGTATAGCCAGTTCACCTGCACTGTGTGAACTACTATGGTAGCTTGTTAGAGCAACGATCAGAAATAGCAACAACACGATATTGCGCAGTTAAAAACGTGTGATAACGATCTGCTGCAACAATCGTTGTTTGGACAACAGAAAAAAAATATGTTTGATGCAAATATTTATTTGCTGTTGGTATCCTTATCACATCAATCAAGATAGCATATAATTCGGATGCACATAATATAAAAAATTCAGCTGCGAATGTTTATCGTTTTCAGAACTTTAAACTATCCTAATGTTAACTTTACGACTATTATAGGCAAGCGGATAATTTATGAATCATGTAAAAAAAATTGAGCATATGCTAGGCGCATTATCGCAATTGGGTCTAACTCTTTTATATAAAACTACCGCGGCCTGGCCCGACTTCGTCCAGTTATAGTTAGTATAATTTTATCTTGTTAATTCCGTTCCCGTGGAAATTTTGGTCACATCAATCCCATACAAACCTAGTCCCGACTGTTACTGAGCTGAAGTTAATCATAGATATAAGTCACGAATACCACTTTACACTCTACCTACCGTATTTTCGCCTTCAAAATACTGCAATTCATAGTACACCATACCTTTTGTCTACTAGATGCAGGTATTGGAACAGTGCCAAGAAAAGAATTACGCCCGTACGTTACTTCAACCTCGATATCACACTTTTTTTTTTACAATTTTTTTACGAACGATTTATTGGATAATATCATGCCTGTACAAGCTGAAAGGGAAAGAAGTAGGTGCTAATTTCAATCATGTGTTAAAGTAATAGAGTTTAATTTTAATTGTAACTAAGTCATTGCATGGTTTCTCACCATAAACTGTATCCGATATGTGCTTTATAGTTAGTATTGATAGAGTTAGTTCATACATTTTACGAGCTATGACTTATTATCGCCTCTACACATGACGTTTCAAACGCTAATATTTTTTTTGCATTCTACTAAACAATGCATTTACTTGCATTTTGTTCCCTTACAGTACGCAAGTGGCCGAGGGCTCAAAATGAGAAGTAACTTAAAATATCTCAAAGTTACGAGTGTTTCTTGAAATTATATCTGGAAAAAAAACTTCAGAATACTATGTATATCTGGAAATTCTTCAAAACAGTTCCTGTTAGAGTCTGAAAATTCAAAAACGCTTTTAACTGTCGTGTTAAAATGATGTGCTAACCCCCTTTCCCACATTACGAGGAATTTCTCGTCCAGTAGAACATTAAAATCTACGCATTCTCCAGTTACTCTAAGAGAAAAAAACAATTTCTTAAGTGTCTCTGAGAAATGTTTTTACAAAACTTTATATTTACAATCAGCAGTTGCACTTACAAGCACTTCAATTTATAATCTAACGAAGTTTATTTCAACCCTTATACTAAAATATAGCCTTCTTATTTTAGTAAAAATAAAACTAATACCAAGAAAAGTCTTATACAAATAGCCAATCAATCACCATTTAATATAGTCCTAAAACATAGTAGAAAGCCTTGCATGCAAGATTCGCGACTTGGAGAGGTACAAAATTTAGAATTTAGATAGTCATTGATCCGTACGCTTATGCAGCGGATAGATGCCTGTTATATACAGTTACTGTATTTTGGAAATACGCTGAATGATTAATTATAATCGAAGGTACCTGGGTCAAATATAGCCAGCCGAAAAACATGGCCACATACCATTATTTCAAACATGAGACATTGTAATAGTATTTCCGAACTGGCGGTAAATTCACTCTTTGTAGCTTGTATTGACTATCATAAGTGTTAGCATTTGACCTTAATGAAAAAATGATTTGATTTTGCGTTGAACACGACCTTTAATTGTCGCTAGTGTTACATGTATCCGATTGGCGTACCTGTCAACCCTTCAAGCACTATGCTAGTCGCTTAGTGTCGGTTAAAGTGAAACATTCTGTTGAAGTATTTGACCCAGGTAACTTACATAAATCGTGCCTTCTAAAACACTTTACTAAGTTCTCAGACTATAGTTCTAAAGGATTAAAATAGATAAATTCTTAGAACAATCCCAAAATTATACGTCTTTCGACCTACGGATCAAACCTCAGAATAAACAATGTTTCAAGCACCACTTAAGTTAAGAGTTATCGAAAAATATTACTTCGAGTGTAATGACCTTTATCAATCAAATAATTCAAAGAAAATTAGGGAAAAATATTACACTGTATATTTTGAATATTTTATAATTTTTTCCTTGAAATTACCAGTTTTTCCTGTAACCGAGGATTTCTTAAACGTGTTGGAAATGGGGAAAAATGTAGCAGCTTTTAAATGTCATTATCAAGTTACAAAAGAGACTTATCTGATTCCAGTCTGTCTGCAAAAATGAATGATTTAGGAGAAAGCCTAAGAACTTATTGTATTACTGAAGATATTGCTTCCACGGTACTCGGTCTTACAGGGTTTCAGAAACTCTAATTGATTATTAACCAACTTCAAAAAAGGCTTATTAATCTTCGCAGGTCGAAGCCGGTTTAAGTAAAGAATATGATTTTCAAGAAGTATTACGAGACAGTTTAATATTTTAACAGTTTGTTTAAAAAAATGATTTGACCAACATTCAAAAACTGAGGGTTCATCCGCAAATTTCGTGTATATACATATATATAGAGTACAAAGTACAATCAGGGCTCAAAACTGCAAGTTTCATTTAACTTTATACTTAGCACATAATTCACGTGGATCCCTCCAAATAGAACGACTCCCATAAGAGACATAAAGGACTCTCAACGACACTTCAATTTCTGAGTACAAAGTTCACAAACATACTAATTACGAAACGCTGTATAAAACAGACCACTTCGGACCTTTAAAGCACTTTTAACAAAGTTACAACGTAATATAATACTTACGTACTTAATTTTAGAAATGCGAAAAGTGTTTGTTTATCTGTCCTTCTTTCATGTGAAAACGTCTGTACCGATTTGGATCAAATTTTCCAGGTTGATAGATCATATGCTAGAAGTCTACACTTCTACAGGTTAAGCCCTGGGAATGAGCTACTATTTGATCCATATAAAAGCCTGTTTCTTGGTCCTTTAGATTATAATTGAGCATCGAATTGACAATTTGTGTGCTATTGTGTGAAAAAACATGGATACTATTACCGGCGGTAAATTGTATTTCCTTTGTCCTACAGGTGGAGACGCGGGAAAAGCCAGTGTTGGAGTAAAAATTTTATCGTAAGTACTTAGCCTATGTGGTTTTGTTTACTCGTGCTCACCCTTTTGGGGATAGGCGAGATGTTATGTGTCAACCGCAGAAGGTATTTCGGAAGGTCGTTAAATGAGGTTGTTCTGGGAACTTAATTGTGATATTTACAAGGAAAATTTAAGTGATTGTTTTTATTACTTTCTGCTACATTTTAGTGTTGATGCGAATGTTTCTGTTTAAGCCAAAAAACAAAGAGTTTAATTTGTATTAACTATAACATTCCTTAACTTCTAGTTAGACTTAAACTCTTGAATTTAAACCTAAGTCTGGAGCTGTCACTGTTAAAATCAAAATCAGTCTTAAATTTCTGTAGTATAACGTTCAACATAATCTAAAATTATACTAGAGTTTTAAGCCGTTTGTGATCAACTTCAACGTAAAAAGAAATTAAATTCAACATTGAACTATCATCCAATTTTAGTATCAATAACCACAAAATAATTAATTTAAAACGTACGAAAAGCAAGCTAGTTTCCAAATTCTTTTGACAATAAACCACTCGATGCGTCTTCAATAGTATCGAAACTTACCGCACTAAAACGCGATCCCTATAAATTGTATCTAAATAAAAATAAAGAGTATACTTTGTAACAGTATTTATGATCGGAAAGGTGTATTATATTGAGCGCATACGATAACTGTTGCCATAAACGATACATCTCGAGTATTTCAGAAGCATTTTATTACATGCTCTTAACGTATTGCGTTACCGGTCAGATTTAGGTGAAATAAAAGTAGAACACGATACGAGTAACCCAATTTGAGGTAGTGCTAATCCTACTTATATTATAAACTCGAAAATTTGTGAGGATGGATGAATGTATGTCTCTTACTGTCCCATTTTTATGAAATTGGGCACACAAATAGTTTATAACCTAGATTAACACAAAAGATACTAATTCTATGGGTTTTTTTTTCATGCGGACGAAGTCGCGGACTAGTAACGAACAAATAAAAGTTCGTTTTACATTTAATACGAGTGAACTAGTTTGAAAATCTATATCATCATATCTTTTTCTCTGCAACCATTGAAATGAGATCAATGCACTGATGTGGAACTATAATATAAGATTCAAACGGAATCGACACAAAATCTGAACTATATTTTGATCGTTTCTGATTATGAGAATAGAATCTAAGACATAAATTAATACATCCATATGACATTAGGAGTGGTTGCATTATAGTCAGATAGGAGGAGAGAGCCTTGGCATATATGAATCCACACGACACCTATAATACAGCATATTTCTAAAGGTCACCAGTCGGTGAAAGATAGTTAGATACTATGCATCGCAGGTAAACACAATATTGTAATCCGGCCAAAGTTTGTACAACATTTAGCATAGTTCCCAAGTTTCCCGGAACTATTTAGGATTACGGAACGCTATGCATTATCACTTGGGCGTAAATATACTCAGCTAATATCCTAAAATAGACTGTTATAATGGAGTACGCAGATTCAGACACAAATGTGATATTAATACCTATTATTACATGGGCTTCATTCTGAATTCGATTGAATTATTTCATCATTCTTTAATGCCATGATACATACTATACGTAAAATCAAAAAATAATTTAAATAACTACATACGTTTCTATTCAGCTCAGGGCTTGCAAATCAAAATTTATGTCACATTATCATCTACAGATTAAGTAATATATTACTTAAATAATAATATATGCAATTAAACATTCAAATAGCTTAGGAATTTCAGAGCTTTTGCCCTTAAAACTCTCGTTATACATATGTACATATACACGTATACTTAAAAAAAATTATTCCGTTTTACAAAGCATAGTTTTAGTCAGTTTCCCAACAGAGGCAAAATATCGACAATTCACATTAAAATTAGTTTCACGTATTCCCCACAAAATATCCCATTATTCGCTCAAAATGTTCCGCTACATTTGTCATCGCGTACATTTCGCTAACGTGTCCATACGCGCTATCGATAAGTAATCAATTTAATTCACTCGCACAAAACAATCGACGCGGAAGCTGTAAATCGACAGATGACATCATTTCGCCAATATACGAAATGAGTTTCACATAACAATCCTTAGACAAAGAGCTAGTGGGAAATAAAAGCTTATATTTATGGGTAAAAGTTTTTTTTTTAAATTGAGTATTTTACTGGACATAGACACAAAACCTAACCTCTCATTCGTTCGAGAGGAGTTAGGTTCTGTACTATCGAGTATTGAGAGTTCAACAACAAAACTACGGCACCTGCTAATTAGTTCATTAGGTTTCGATAAAAATATTCTAGATAGCTAGATGATTGTCCGTGGTCTATAGCAGTAGTACTCAACGTATAGTAGTAGGAGTACCTTTACATATTATTATGTACATTTGGTACATAGACCGGTACCTAAAGGCAGATTGTTATGATGTAAGGATGCAATTTGGCGTTAATCTAATATCTGTACACTATCTTATATGGAACAATAACAGTTGTCGCTGACCTATTGCAGAGTTATAATTCCTGTTGTTTAACAAAATACTACCTTACCTAAGCTATCTCTTTTCCTAGCTCATATCGTTCACAATATGAGTGAAAACATACGCGTCGCTGAGTCACGCATCTCTATTGTATGATTGATGAGCCAGCACTGAGCTCTGAACTGATGTCAACTCTCACTTGAAAGCGGAATAATATTGCCAGTTGTCTGTTGTATGAGAATATTGCGGGCTTTTTATTTACTGGAAATATAGGATTTGTATCTAAAAATGTTACGCAGTTGAAAATTGTATGTTGTGTTCTTTTCATGCCAATACATATCGAAAATAGTGACAGACTGCTACTTAAACCTTTCTAAATCTTTGTATGAAAGCATTCAATAAGAAATACCTGATATTTATGTGGCTTTTCTCAACTTACAATGTTGCTAGAGAATTATATGACAGGTACTGTATCGTAATTTTCTACCACTATCGACTGCCGACAACCGGCTAGCTATCGTTTTTTATTTTTGACAATCGGTACAGCGCATCAAACTCGATACTCGAGATTACTGACTATACAGAATTGTGCTAGTTTACTATAGGTATACATTTAAATTATACTGAACTAGGTATAACTAAAATTCTTGACCAAAAACTCAACACACCAATAAATGCCTCAATCAGAAATTTCTAAAAAATATTGCATATTCAGATTTCACGTCGCATATAAACTGATATATTGCAGCAAAAAATCATCTCAGCCTCTAGAAGTGTGCCTGTAAGAACGCCAATAACTATGGGCCAAACAAAAACGTTTATTGCTCTTTCTTGCTTTAACTTTCGCGAAGCTGAAGAGCGACTTTTGATTTGATTGCGAAAAGTTTTATAAGAATTCCACTGACTTAGTGATATGTTTTGACATGTATTCTTGAACTTGACTCTAATAAACATAATTTACTCTTGCCCGCGACTTCGTCCGCGTGGACTTTAGTTATATCACGGACTAAACCACATGCAAAATCTAGTATTTCTTTACCCTATGTGTTATTCTGCTAAACAAGCTAAAGAACTGACAAGTTTCATCAAAATCCGTTCAGTTGTTTTGTCGTAATATAGCAACAAACATCCACGCAATCGTCCAAACTTACGCATATATAATTGGTATGGGTGATAAAAAACCAATAACACTATTATCAGCCTGTTACATAATAAATATTTACATTTCATTACATACAAAAACATCGTACGCAAAACAATAATTTGTTATCTAATGTAAAGCCAAAGATCAAATTACATGCCCGATTTGTTATCAAAGTCAAAACATAACTGGTGCAAATAGTCTTCAATCAGTATATTCTTGAAGTCAAGTTGACGAGACGTCTCCAGGCCACATTACAAAGATTTAAATCATGAAGGTTATAGTGACTGGTGCTGCAGGCTTCCTCGGTTCAAGAGTAGCTGATGCGTTACTGAACAAAGATTCTCCAATAAAAGTAACCAAACTTGTACTCACTGATGTGTTCCCGATTAAAGAGAGAGAAGACCCTCGAGTTGTGAACGTGGAGATGGACCTTGGTGAACAATCAAATGCAAACAAACTGGTGGACTATGGATGTGATGTATTTCTTCACCTTGCTGCAGTTGTAAGCGGCAAATCTGAGGCAGAATATGACTTTGGTATGAGAGGTAATCTGGATGCGACAAGATACCTTCTAGAAGCATTAAGAAAAAAATCACCAGCAACAAGGTTCGTGTTTGCAAGTTCTGTAGGCGTATTTGGAGGTGATGTTCCACCAGTCTTGGATGATTTGACTGCAGTCATGCCTCCCACGTCATATGGTACTGCGAAAGCCATGTGTGAGTTACTAGTGAATGATTTCGGCCGTCGTGGTTTTGTTGACGCCTGCAGCGTTAGACTACCAACAGTCAGTGTTCGAGCTGGTGCTCCCAATACAGCTGTGACGTCATTCGCCAGTGGAATTATTCGCGAACCTTTGAATGGTATACCGTCTGTATGCCCAGTTCCACCTGAACAGGAGATGTGGTTGACCAGTCCAGCGACTGTTGTGAAGAATATAATTTATGCTGCGACTCTACCAAAGGAGGTTTTCGGTTCCTGGCGAACAGTAAACCTTCCAGGATTTACAGTTTCCGTTGGAAATATGGTGAAAGCATTAAAAACTGTGGCTGGAGAGAAAGTAGCTTCGTTGGTCAGCTTCAAACGTGATGAAACGCTAGCTCGTATCAACGCTATAGTTCCAAGCAAGTTTGATAATACAAAAGCTCTGAAACTAGGATTCTATGTGGATACTAATTTCGAAGATGTTATCAGAATGTACATTCGTGATGATTTAAAGAAATCTTTGTAAATAAAACTGTTTGAAGCTATGTTATTAAAAGATATTTATTGAGAGATTAGATTATTATTCTGTTTCGCTTACATTGTTTTTGCTTGTTACCTATAGGTATATTATTATCATATTACGATTAACTAATTGTGATTCTTGAAACCAAAGAGATTTTATTACAATTTCATATATACTATAATGCGAAAAGACTTTTTCCCCGACCTAAGTTAACATTATGAGTGAACATTTTAAGATATTTTTTTTACATCGGCTTAGTAGCAAGTTGTGTTTCTTTAATATCCCTTTGAAGCGCGCCGATATCGTCCTCATTGTAGAGTTCTTTGAAAGCTGTAAATATTTACCGGGAACCAACCAAAGCGTGTCTTTATAAAAAAATATTAAACGAATACAATTCTTATATTTACTACTAAGTACTAATACCATTTCTAATATCTACTCTCGTTTTATGTTTTAAATATATCTTCCAAAACATCGAGGTTAAAAAAATATTTAAACATTATAATTTACGGTATCACTTACAATTTAAATTTCAACTTACAGTAAGTTATTTGCCTATTTGAAAAATATTCCTGGGCAACATGACATGAATATACTTAGTAGATCACGGTAGTTCTCCAAAGATGATTGAGTTATTTTAACATAAAACATTGACCTCTGAGGTAAGGTTCAGAGTCAGAGAGAGTACCTACTTTATGATTTCAAAATCAATGGCCTTTCCACCTGTAAACTGGGGAGGATAGTATCCGGCATTAAAAGAATAATAGAATTTTTCAAATCGATTCGCTGGTCGTAATTAGTTTTTCGTACGTTTAATCGCTCTTTTTTCATTAGTTCGTTCGTTACAATTGGATTTTGATTTCCAATATGTGCCTGCTCATTCTATTACTCAACATTGTTCAAAGTTAATTTTAACTTCCCTGCTTTATAGAAAATATATAAATGATAGACAAAAACAAAAGACTGATTGTTAATCATACCATCAACCAATGATATCGTTGCCTCTATAACAACAAATACTAAATATTTAAAAATATATATTAAGGGGGATCCCCATTCAATAAAATTTGTTGTTTTTTTTTGTTGTGAGTCCGACGAGGAAGAACTTGGTCGGTTTTTTTATTGCTTCTGGGTTGTGACAATGCCCTAGAAAGTTTAAAAGTTGTGCAATATAGTTAATAATCATATAGATTTCTTTTTCATGTTAGTATGTTGCACATACAATAAACATAATAAAGTTTTATCTTAAGTACCTACAATAACTACAAATACTTATTAAGACACTGCCCCGTCTTAGAGCTTAACAACGATCGCAAATTTACATTGAAATCCGTAAACTATAACTAGTTAGGTAAGTTTGAACCGATACTGTTGGCTGCAATATTCTTGAAGCTTAGTCGCCTTGTGGTCTTATTATTGAGACGAAGGAAGCCACAGATTTATAGCTAGCTATAATATCAATGAAGATGTCCTTATTTTAACACTGATTAGTGGTAGTTATAAAAAAAATAGGGCTAGATTATGAATAAAAAGTGATTTTTTTTATTTGACCCTCAACTAACCCTACAAAATTTTATCAAAATAAATATCTATTTAAATATAATCAGTCAGTTGTGCTCACCGGTCGGTATACAATCTGTGGGTTAAGCAACCGTTTGCGCGGTCATTATATTGATGGGTGACCGCATAGTGGTATTTGAACTGAGCGTCTCCATGCTTCTGAGGGCACTTTAGAAGTCCCTAGTCCCTGTTGTTGTCTTTTAAGATAACCGTCTTTAATCCACGTCAAACGGCTTAAGGCAACTTGAAAATATTTGACACTAGATTGACCACTAACCATACGATATGAATGAATGATGATCAAAATAAATATGAGTGGTTTAATCGTAAAAGCGCGTCAAATGACTTCAGTATTTATAATAGTATAGCAGTAAAGATAAAATGGGAGTATGGATAGTAATAAATAATCCTTTAGACTAGTGCTTGAAATATCGGAGCTAGATCTAGTTGAAGCGCTTCAGATAATCCCTGTACCGATCGGCAATTGTTTCTGCACTCAAACATTCCACAGTTGTTAACATTTTGTAGTAAACGTTTTGAAGTTCTTGAAGATAATAAAAAACGTCAATCTATGATAAAAAAGGTGTGTAGTTAGTTAACATCACGGCAAATGTAAGGGAAAGTAAGACTAGATCACAACCATAAAATAGTATTGTTACTATGTGTTTCTTATTGTGCAAGTTATGTAGTGGATCTTAGTTTGAGGACTCCAGATTTTTGTTTTGGCACGTGGCTCGAATCTCCAGCTATAATTGTACATATTATTATTATCTATTATTCCTTACAAGTTTCGAATTGCGTAAACTCTTCACTCAATAACCATCTAGAACTATATCAGAGAAATACTTCAATAAATCGTAGCCTAACTTTGTAATGAAAGTCACAAACGTCCATGTTTATTCAACACAAAAAACACTAAATAACTTCGAACTTTTTGCAATCAATAACCACGCGACATGTTTATTTAGTAGTAGTACTAACTAGTCTGTTGTAATCAAATAAAGCAAATCGAATAAGGCTTAATTTTTCCGACCAAGTGGGATCTAGGTCACATCTACGAATAGAATCAGTCGCCATTTTGTGCTCCCATATATTAGGAATAGCATATTATTGGTTTTCGATTTAGGAATAAAGCTCACATAGTGTTTTATGTTTAACTTATGTATATGCAGGTAAGTAACTAAAATTGAACAAAACTTTATTATTAGGCTACTAAGCGACCAAGACCAAAGGCAGGTTACCTGTGCAATAGATTAACTATCACCAAATGTTTAAAAATATTCCACAGAAATTAATAGTAAAACTGACCCTTATTATTATTTGGAGTGTTCGTACGTAAAAATAAACTATTACTGTCCCACTGCTGGTCACGGGTTTTCTCCTAGATTGAGGTATTGATAGGATTGGAGTCTTTCATGGCCATAAGCGGTTAGGAAGAGCTTAAATGATATAATATCTCTTTTGGTCGACAATCCAGAATTTCCTCAATTCAGACAAAAATAGAAATACATAACTACCTACCCATTTACCTTTCATTTTGTTAAAAAAATTACATTAGCTTTCAAGTGGAACTTAATAAGTTGCATTAAGAAACAGTGTAGGCGTTTCTAAATGTCCATTTCCTAGAGAAACAATCTTTAACTAATTGTCCCAAGCATTGTCACAACGTAATAAACTTTCTTACTAAAACAATGTAACAAAAAGTATCTTTTAACCCAAACTTTGTAACAGAATTCTTTGTCAAAGATCGAAAGGTGAGAGAGGCTCAATTTTTCGTGACATTTGTCTGAAAAGGGGAAGTTCTGGGTAAAGTTTATGGTCTTGCATTATCTAGGAGGCTTTGTTCCACGTTTCCGAACCTTGTATGAATATTTGAAATGCTACCCGAACTGAAGTAACTTGGTTACAGTTGCAAACAAATGAACACCTTTGCTGGTTTTCAATAAGTCGATATCTTCGAAAGTTTGATTATGAGGCGTGGCTGTAAATTTTAAAAGAAAAATATGGAATAGTTAATCAGTGTGTCCAGGTTTTGAGTTATTTGGAGCCTTGAATAAAGATCGTAGGATCGTTTATGCCTTTTCAGCGATAAATTCGCGACTTATAAAGCAAGATCAAAAAATTTTACCATAGCAGCTCAAAACACATTTTTCAATAAAGGAAAAGCTGGTCTCCAATAATGAAACTTTAACTAAGAACATTTAAACGTTTAAAAAAATGTTAAGGACTTCGATAAAGCATAAAGATTTAAAAAACAAACAAACATCACACTGTCTCTCTCACTCCCGTCACACACGGTATCACCTGTCACTTTCTAAGCTGGTCATCTGTCAAAAGACATTAACAGACTCACACGTCTTGTCGCCGAGGATTTCATATTGCTCAACAGTGCTCCTGTATGCGATGTGTAGTGTGAACATTTGTCATGATCACGAGAGGTGAGCGAACATGATTTTTCATACTACTCGGACATTCGTTTTATGTCGGAAATCTTTTTCGGAGAGTGTGTGATGGACTTTATTTTTGACAGGTGTTTTTAGTGTTGAAGATTCTGGCACAATTCTAGTGATATTTTGTAGACTGCCAGTAGTATTGTTTTCATGGTTTAACATATTTAATATGTGAATAAAATAATATGTTAAAATGCAGCGGTAAACAATCACTTAATATAATAACCTAAATGTTTAGGTTATTTTCAAAAAAAACATATACCTAGTCAAATCTTCTCACTGCCTAAGTCGACAGATAAATTGAAAAGACAGGTAGCGGCTGCTCTACTTTTCTCACTACCAATAGCAATAAATAAAGCACCTTAAATACAGGTAGCGCCATCTATGTCGCAGGGCGTGAACCTTTTTGTTCAGGTAGACTCGAGTCTTCATGACTTTCGTAAACTCTCTAGTAATCGTACTTACTTGTACTCCATTCGTGACAAAACATATTAAACATTTATCCACGTTTTTTAAAGTAACGTATAAAGTTTCTAAGGATACATTATATAGTTGTCTAGCCTTTACATAAAAGAGAAGTTACGACGTAACAAAGCGACCTATCAAAACATTTTCTCAAGCGCCCTTAGTTAAATTACCCGAAAAAATGCTAATTTTATAAAAACAAGTCGACATTTAATACACATACCTACATTCTACGAAACATGAAAGTTTTATGTGCGGTTGTTATTCTTTCACGTCCAAACTACTGACTCGACAAAATCAAATAATATTAAAACGACAAATGTTTATTTGAAGCCATAGTCACATTGCCTATTAATTATATTTTAGTTTCAACTGTAGTCATCCCTAGGAATCTAAACTTAGTTATGTATTCAACTGGTCTAGAAAAATATTTTATAATTTTATTATGTACGATCGTTGAGAGTGGCTCTGACTCATAAAAATTGCAGCATCAAAATTGTGGGATAAAGTCAAAATGTTAAGAAATCCCTCAGCGTCTTACGGTTTGTCCAAATAAAAAGAACAGCTTTGTTTTATGAGACGTTTGGAGTAAATTATTCATGAAGTCTATGTATTTGTACATTTAGGTACACCTACCTGGGTTATACGAAACATATTGAGTTAATGATAAAGTATTGATATACTTTATCTTTAACTAGTGATCTAGTTCATGGGGTTTCAAAGAAGAAATGTATCTATGTATATGTATATCCTTTCTTTCTAAAATTAATCATGACTGTATTTAAAGAAAAAGCTTTATGCGACGATAATTTCCAATATAAAAAAAATGCGAATAACATGGAACACAGATTTCCACGCAAAAAGAATCGTACTGATAATAATGAATGAATATAACACATTTACGTTATGGTTCCTGTTTTCCCTCGATGATTTCATGAACAAATAAGTCATACAATCCAATCTGCAAATGGAAGAATGGAACGTACTCGTGTGGTTTTTTCATTTCACAAAATGGCGGAAAATTTGATAAACGAACTATGATTCTATTTCCAAAATATAAACTAATTTACAAATGGTTTCCACCGTATCTTTTTTGAGCCAAATTGAATAACCTGAAAATGGAATTAAAAATAAAAACAACGTTTTTGAGACATAAATTTATTTCTTTTTTACAAAGGATGGGTGTCTACTTAATTAAATGTTAAGATTGGCGCACAACATGGCCGAAGCAACTTGGCTATATAATATTAAAACACTTAAGAACAGAAAATATTTTACCGTTGTGTATACTTAATTAGCAAAACTTTGCACTTGGCTAGGAGCCACTTCGTAAAACGTAGTTTTAATATAAAATAATATTCTAAAAGTAGTTTGTAGTAGATATTCTTTATAAATTCATACATAATGAAGCCGTATGTTCAATTTTTTAAAAAGCCGAGGCCTTCAGAAATATGATTGTGGATGTTTATTAAAAATTATAGTATTCTGTTGTAGAGGGTAAGTACGATGGAAACTATTTCTGCACCGCACTAATATAAGTGCATAAGCTGACATAACAACAATTTTACTTTATTAGTCCCATAAGACTAGTAATCTACTATCAATATAAAAGGGTTCCCTTAAGTTTACTTAAATAAATTTTATTGCGAAAAGATTTTCCAAATGTCCTAAGACTTTATTAAAATGGCCGCCAGCCTCTGCCATGATGTGCAACAACCTTCAAATATTGACAGTAATATGTAAATACGTCACAATATTTATTACTATTGAGAATTCTATTTTATTATTACAAAAATATTGACATATTAAGCGTGTATTCTCTCTGTTTTATCAAATATTTGTATTATGAATTGTATAATAGAATGAAAGTGTATTTTATTCTGCGAAGTATCACATAATTTGTGTTAGAAACTAACGTAAACCTTTTACAATACAACAATATTATATCAGACATTAAACGTATATTTTCTATTAAACTATAAAGATTTTTAAACATAATGAATAGATTTCCTTATTTTTGAACAGTGCGCTTTATGCATCATAGACAAATATATTCAATCCGAGAATTTAGGAAATAAAAACAAAACCAAATTCAAAAATGGATTTCTTAGATTTTTACATCGATCGCCGTAATTTATTTTATAGACTTATTTTAAATATATTTTTATTGATCACAGGGTCACGAATTAGGATATTTTATTATACGAATATAAATCTAGAAATTGTGATAATCTTCAGTTGATAGGTACGCTATATACATAGATGAATAAAAAGCTTATGATTATTTCATGGTCTTCGTTGTCATTTTATCATACAAAGTCGACATTTTATGAGATAAAAGAAAATTAAATATTTTTGTTGTTGAGTAAATAAAATAAATGAATAAATATCATTGGACAACTCACACTCGGTCATTTGATTCCAAACTAAGCAGAGCTTGTACTATGGTATCCAAATAACTGATAAACATACTTATATACTTCTAAATACATACATAGATAGATAAATTGACATCCAGGCTCAGAACAAATACTCGTGCAAATGTTGTTGAAGTAGAAAAATTACCAAAATATTTTCTCTTAAAATGTCTGAAATTCAGCTTGCTTACAGTAACTGGAGCGTGAAACGTTCCAGTCAAAACATAACCTATCAGAAAAGGCTTAGTCTATTTGCTACATTATTTTTATTACCACTTAAACAAAACATTTTATAAACTTATTTCTTAAATGAGTAAATTTTTACGACACAAAGAGAAAATATTACGAAATAAAGTTTAAAAAGTATATATTTCTAAGCCATAAAGAAATAGGTACCATAGACTCAATTTAAAACAAAGTAACAATAAGCACTGGCCAGATACTTAATAACTTCATGAACTTAAGATTATAAATAAAACTACGTAAAAAATAAATTATCGGTTCCTTTGAAATGAAAATTTAATATCCGTAGCTTATTTATTTTCAAATCATATAAATTAGAACATATTAAAGCGAATGCTTAATAACTCAGTACTAAATCATAATTTCCTCTAAACTTAATTAATTTCGTGGTACAAATGTCGGAAATAAGTAATTTAGTACAACTACGATACACGTAGGTTTCATTGTAATTAACATAACTAGAATATTATGAGTTTTGAATAATGAATTATAACAAGATACATTATTAGTAGTTTATTTCATGTCTCTGAACTGAGAATGATTTAAACTAACGCATTTGTAACAATAATAAAAGGTTGATCTGTAAAATGATACTTAATAGCAAAATAAAGTACCTATTTAAGGAAAAAGTAATTAAAAATATAAGCATTTTTGGTTTCCGACATTTCTCGAGAAAGCTCTAGGTACCCCCACTATATGAGAGTACCACGTGTGAAAGCTAAAGTTTAAAAAAGTAGGATATCGAATTGACTTTAGACGGGGAACCGCGAAACTTCCGTCGTACCATAACAAAAACTCATTATTTTAAATGAAAATATGAATGTATTACGGATATTTTTAAGTTCGCTTTCATATATTTATTTATTCAAAATGTTTGACTTAACATGATTCCAATAAAGTCTAACGGACTTCATTTCACCATTGTGTAAAAATATATAACAAAGTGAAACACGTGTATGTCATCAAAGGGTTTTTATCACAAAGGAAAATCCATATATTTGTAAAAAAAAATGGGTCGTGGGCTAAATATGCTATATTCAGATCATATAGCTTTTGAAATATAAAAAGTGTATAATACAATAACATTTATTTCACATTTTCCTGTACTATTTCTCGCTAGAGTATATCGGAAATTATTTCTTGACGTATGCCGCCATTTTCTTTTATATTTTTTTTAAAGAGACTATTTGTGAGAAGTTGAGACAGAACTATGAAGATAAGGCGCTTGTTATTCTCTCTTATTAGACGGACACCATATTTAGCATCATTATTTAAAAAATAGGGATTTCTTTCAAAACAAACAGTGTTACTTTATTACATACATGAATGAATAATTTGAAGTGAATGATAAAGAAACATTCACGTATGACGGGGTGGTTCAATTCATTTTAACTGAGTAAGGGATTATTCCTATACCGAAATTAAATACTAACTAAGTAGTACGTAAAAAACTTGTATTATAAAATACCCACTCTATTGTACTTCTACTACACGCGTGGAAAAAGGCTTTAAATCTCCATTTTTTTCTCAAAAAAGTTCAGGCGTCATCTATCTGTGTAACAGCTGACCTTCACAGGCTGTATTTCGAATTTCACGTGTAAAATAGACGAAGCACTGCCGAAATAAACGCTAAAAATACTTTTTTTCACAAACGTTTAATCAATCGCGTAATTTGACTATAGCTTTTGTGCAAATCAATTCGTGCAATGAATTGTTTGCGAAAGCCAATATGCGGGAGTCGGATACAAAAACTATTTCGTTCCAGTATTTTTTTTCTGGCTATATTTACTTTTGGCTAATAGTTGATTTATTATACTCCATGTTAATACGTAATGTGGGAACTATAGGGTTTCAATTGAAATCGTTTAATAATGTTCTGTGTGTGCGATTGGTATGTAAAACAGCAACATAAAGTTTTAATAAATCAATTTATTTAAAAAAATACAAGAAAATAATCAAGGATTAAAAACAGGCGTAAAATTTTAAAATAATCAGGTACAAAAGTTCTTTATACAAAAATAAAAGGAAGTTTAAGTGTGCTTTGCAATTACAATTAAACTATGAACTACAAATTCCATAGACAAATAATTACATTACCACTTGGTGTACGAAATTGGACACTTAATTACGTAATTTTATTACTTTATAATCTTATTCTATTTTCAAACTTATTCTAAAAAAACTTTCGCTGAAAACCTTTAAGGCGGGAAAACTGACAGATCGGTGTTGTCAACCTTTTTTTATAATTTGATTTTTAATATTTTGTACATATGATTTTATAATTCACATATTATCAGTTTTATTGAGTAAATTTTGTTTGTAAGACATAAAATATATTCCAAAACGCTAACAGTCAGCTACATTCTTAGTCTAGACATATTGCTTAACATTGACTCACATTAATATTTGACACTAAGACCTCTAACACACATCTTAGTTACCGACAAGTTAATGCGAACATTTTTTGCAGATAAGTACCACATAAGGAATCACATATACTCTAGTTAGTACAACCACGACGAACAACCAATAATGTATTTTAAAGTTTTTTTTTACTGAATTTGGGACCTAAGTTTGACACCCTACAGTCCTCTTGATTTGTAATTCAAAATATCTAATTTTTATTTTCTTTTTATCTCACCCTGTGTGTCCTAAGACAAGTCCTAAACCATCGAACATCAATATTTACGACATTAGGAATTACGACATCCTAGTATCTTCTAACGTTTACACAAACGCTACACATTGTAACATTTAGTAACGCTAATTAAAAAACAAACATCCTATGAATTAAAAAGAAAAACCGTATTATTGTAAAGAATCATCTCAACTGTCAAAAGTTTCATTTACGAATTGGATATGAAAACTGAATATTGTCTCAAGCTAAAATATTATTCGAAAGCAGACATTTTGAACTCAAGTCGATCGTTTCAAACTTCAAGTCTTTTTAAGATTCCGGATTATATATCAGTAAATATTTTAAAATATCACCTACATCTGTAAAGTGCTTAGAAATAGATCAGTAGAATGCTTGAAAACCGGACACTCGACTTGAATACAACTATTCGGATACAGAGCGTTGAACCGTTTTGTTGAAAAGGCATACTCGTAGCGTCGGACTCGACACTAACGCTCGAGAATTCGACAAAAGCGGGCAGTTAGTGTCAAGTGATATACATGTGATATTTACTAACACTTCACATGCTTGGTCCACAATCGGCAACGCGTCGACGAACATTTTCACCATTCCATAGAAATGAATAAATTCACAGATGGATAAACCTCTACTTTTGAACTATCCACGTTTCGAGTAATGGCAGATTTCTTTGACCATTTCTATGAGTTTGTGAAAGTTATGTGTATAATGCAGAAAAGCCATAGTTTTCATATAGGACGAAGCCTTTTTCGTAGTAAATTGTGGTTGTTTAAAAAATTCCACCTGAATAAAACGACTTTAAAATGTGTGAATAACTTGCATAATGATTTTTAAACTAATTTTAACTTGTCGTTAACTATTACAATAATCATCCATTCTTTCAATCGACTTCCGTGATGTGCAATAACTAGGTTTTTAATAAAATAAAAACATTATATAGGGCACCACTGTTTCGAACCACTGGTTCACTCAAACATGATTTTTATAGGTCACCAGGCAAAAGAAATTGACTTTTTTATGCTGCAGTTTTACCCTATATACTATTTTTATTTAGTTTAGTAAATTAAATCTAAATAAATAGATTAAGACATTTTCAACAGATTAAAATAATTTAATTTTAAATTGCTTTAAACAACGATTAGACGTCAATATTTCTAAAATCCCTGTTTTCAGTTTGACATTATTATTAATAATACTGTCTCCCTGTCTTAGAAAATAACATAACATAAAATAAATATGTGCTCAACAATTTAATTTACTAAATAATTTATCTACATTCTAGTTAAAACGAAATGAGTTTTGTTACAACCAATTATATTTATCTGTTAATTCTGTCACATGGCATTTAAGAAAAAACACGTTTCGCGCCCACTTTTCAAACCTCTTATAAAAAGTTAGTGCTCATTATTTAATTGATAGAAATAAATCATATCTTTGTAGTTAATAATTTACGAGATACGGGAAATATTACTTTACACCTATTAAATATAAGGTTAATTTTACAATAGACACTAAGAAAATTCATAAGACTTTACATGTAAGGAGTTTACGATTTGTTAATTAGTGTATTGGGTTTTTGGAAAAGATTTCCTTCTACTATTACAAAAATTGTGCTTTTAGGAACAATAAAAAAACTCTCATATATTAATTATAGCTATTCTAAACACTACAGGACTGGGGCCCTTGCTTATTACTACGATAAGGCTACGGGTCTAGGTATATAAGGAAACATTTTAAATAATCGACAGACTTGCAGCTCTCAGTAGCGCGATTTTCTACAGACAATTAAAAATAAATTAGTTCTTACAATTTCCGCTAGAGGCTCGGACTAATTTTCATACAAAAATTGTGAATAGTTAACCGGTTGTCGATAGTTTCAAAATACATTTATCCTTACACCTACCAAAGAAGTAGAAGTAAGATAAAACTGCGCTATTTTCTTCTTGTTCTATTTGCTATTTAGTCTGTTGACTATTTAAAAAGTCTCCTGTATATTACCGTCTAATTCTAAGCAGTAACTAGGTTTACTGGTGGCAGTAAAAAGGCCTTTTGGGTTTTTTCACGAAAACACGAAACTTATTTCTAACACCTCGGGATTCTTCTATACACATACAATTTAATGTTTCGCATATCCGTGAAATATTGTGTCATGTAGGATTTAGGTAATTGATATAAAATAATATTAGTAATTATCTAAGGATTAGTAAATCGATAAGCGTAATTTAGTAGTCATTGTGCATAGTATAGATATTTTCAGTAAAAAATAAATTCACTCCAAAAATATCGGGTACTCTTATTAGCTATATTCTTTTTCTCAAATTTGGGAACGCCTCCACCGGCGGACCTGTAAAAACAAAAGAAAACAAAAATATTTTTGAAACTCGAAACACGATACTCTCGAAGTTTTTTTAAAAACATTTCCCCTTATTCCCCCTCTGTTTACTTCGAAGGAAGAATGGGAAGAACTTTCAGAGTTGTACTAGCTAACGCAAATCTTAAAAAAACCGTTGGAGGCTAACTGATTGCTGTTTTGTTCTATGCTGCTCTTGCTTTTTCCTACAGAAAAACATAACTATGCGACCCAATAGTCAAATTAAGAGTCTTGTGTCACGCCGCTTTTCTTCGTAAAGAGCCAAATAAATGGTTAAAAAAAATACAGCATTTAAATTCTACAACCGCGCGAAAAAAGAAAAAAATAGTCTTGCAACATTTGCATAATGTCAAAACATTTTGACATTTAACCTTGTTATTACCCAGACGTAAACAAGGAGGTCGTAATTGGCCTATGACATTGTAAGAAAAGTGAAGAATTATATTATTTCTGTTCTCGAAACTTCTTTTTATTCTCTTTACGTAGTTAAAGTGTTAGTACTTCAACTAAAGAGAAAAAAAAGTTTGGTTTGTGTCCGTTAAGCATCGTCGTGAGCTAATTATCCGGCCGGGCGAGGTGCAATTAAGTTTTTCTGTCGGAAAATCTTTGCAGCTTGTACTTGAAGAATGAGATCAAAAATATGAGTAAAAATTATAATTTTATTAGCATTCCTTTACCTTTAGGAAATAGTGGTAGAAAAAGTTCCTGGAATAATTAACAGATTAAAATTATTTTCAGATACTCACCCGTGACACCAACTGTTAGAATTGACTCTGTGTGGGCGCCCCGTCAAACGACTCCTCGTTGATGAGCCGCAGCTTAACTGACTCCCTGCGAAGGTTGTAGCTAGTGGAAATATGGCAATGCTTTACGTCAACGGTAAGTAGGTCCTCATTCAATTCCACTCCACTTTTTTCCACGTCCGCGGCCGCGCTCGGCTTCCTTTTGTGACGGAATGACGTCGCTCGTTGCGAACTAGAGCCCAAGTAACTATCCGTCGTCGTATTACCGTTAAAAGTCTTCTCAGACGGACCGACTCCCATCTGCTCTAATTGCATGTTCCCTCGCAAGTTCACCGAAGAATCGATACACGGTATCAATTGCTTGAATTCCTTCCTGAAATTCTCATTCATCCATGCGTAAATGAAAGGGTTGTAGCATGTAGAGGACATAGCAATCACATGTCCCATAAAGAATATCAAATAGTAATATTTCAAATGTATCGCGTACATGTAGTAATCATTGCATAGATTTATCACATTCAAAGGTAGCCACGACAAACCAAATATAGTAACCATTGCTATCAGCATCTGGTTAGTTCGTCGCTTCCTATTTTTGTCCAGTTCCTCTTTGCGAGAATTTTTGCTGGCGGCTTTCGCTTTAGCCCTGTCATTCAATTTGAAACTGACACACGTGTAACAGAAAGCAATCACAATGAAAGGCAATACGAATTGCAACACAGACGTCACAGAGCCGAAAAGCCGTCGCAATCTCTCTGAAGGCCACGTCTCTTCACAATACCGCCCAATTTCTAGGTCGTAGTACGTCATGAAGATAGCGTACGGAGTTGTCACCGTTATGGAAAAGGTCCAAATCATGACGATTACGATTAAACAAGTTTCGATCTTCATTCTTGGTCTGAACGGGTAAATGATTACGAAGAACCTATCTATTGCGATAGACATAAGCGTCAATGTGGATATGTATACGCTGCATCCCTGTGCGAAAGGCATTATGTGGCATAGCAAGGAGCCCCAACTCCAGTTACCGCGGAAGGTGTATAGTGGAGTGAAGGGGACGGCGAAGATGCAAAGCAAAATGTCTGAGAGTGCTAAATTGCTGATGAAAAGGTTGGTGACGGTCTGCATCGCTTTGTTCCTGATGACGACGAAACATACTAGAATGTTCCCCAGTAGTCCTAAGACAAATATGATGGTGTAGATCACGCAGAAGATAGCTTGAACGATCTTGTTCGAGATTATGTTCTCATAACTTATTTGTGTGGGCGTCAGACTGGCTGTTAAGTTGTTTTTGTCCGTCGCGTACAGCTCAGTATAATTTACAGCAGTCTCGTTCATTGTTACTGCGTTGTAAAGTACGTATAGCAATTTGTTTTGGGTTTAAAATCTGATGTTTACGACCATCGATGTTCGGAAACCTGTAACAAAACAAAGGGTTTGATTTAACATCTTCTCTTGACTTGAGGGTCGGAACAATTATAGTTTTTCCGATAATGTTCTAAGGTCGTTGACGTTTCTACTAAGTGGCTATAGGTTTTATGGTACTTTTTACTAGGTGATTCTTAACAAGAACATTGCTGACTTTGAATTGACTGAATTTTATTTTATTGTATTTCCGGTTTGTGTTAACTAGAGTAATGTAAATGAAGCACTACAAAAACGTATTTCGGTTCATGGCTTTTAAAAATAATGAAAATTGGCGAAAAGTTATAGGGAGCTGATTTTGTTCCGAAGTGCTTAGGTTTTCAACCATTTAATATTTATAAATATTAAGGAAAACCTATAAAACATGACTTAACTTGTGCCTAGAGTATATAAAACTAACAATCACAATTTTATCTTAGACAACCACCACAAAGTATTAGCAAAACTCAACAGTTTTCTTTCGAACAATATTACAATCAAACTACAATAAAAAGTCAACTCTATGCCCTTCAAACAAACATATAAAGCGAGCTCAATACATCGCCATTTTTATTTGGTTTGAAAAACAAAACTTTTGTGGAAGCCTTACGCCGGCCGGTCACAATAGAGAGTATAGCGACGTCCGAACATAATATTGTTGAGAATTTCCAGCTCCAGTTGTGAAACATGCCTTGTTTTTATAAAGTTCACCAGTGTTTTTCTGAGACTTTTGTATTGCTGTATTGAGTGTTTATTTTCTGTTATTGGATGATAAATAGCTAAATAATGTATTTAAAAAATATATTGCATTTTTAAGGTGAATTATTTGGTCGGTTACTTGTAAAACTTTCAAAATTAACTTCTCTTTACCTACTGCTAATGGAAGTACGAGTATGTGAAATTAAAATTAGCCAAACCCGGTGAACGTAGGACAGGTTACTTATTAAAAAAAACTGTTATATCTATTTACTTATTTGTTATTGTGTTGTTATGTAAAAGGTACAATAAGATTGGCATGTACTTGTCTTAAATCTTTTACTAATAATATAAATGCGAAACTAAGTAAGTACATCTAACCGTCTCGCTACCTAGTTTACTTCGGATGCTTAGTAAGAATGTTGTTTGTCGAGTTTCACTTCCCCAAATAAACTGTTACATCAAGTAATTAGCAATAATATTCCTACGTCATTTCACAGTAACTTTACACATAGCACATGAGCATGAACTTTCAACTTCACACGTCAACTTATATAAATAAAACAGCATCCGTAATGTAGTACAAACAAACAAATCAACAAATCAGCTTTATCAAAGGGATATCTGAAATGTTCCATTTTAATTAAATTCCACGTTTCGTTAGTCACTCGCATTTCTGTATGTTGACAGCTAAAAGGTCATTTGGGTATGTTTAAATTGGTGTATTATGCATAGTGATAAGTAAGAAAACTGGAGAATGTGTTTATGTAATCTTTTGAGTCATAAAGATGTTAGGTTTTAGCTTGATCAATATATCGTGTTTCAAAAGTTATTAAATATGTTTTTGTAGAGAAAAGTCAAAATTATATTTTACTTATTAATATATAATATACCTTGGCCAATGGACGTAGAAGTTAAAGGTTCAGAGCGAATTCTATAATACAAGGTAACGGAAGGACATTATTATTTCTTTAGCTGATTCTGGGTGAAAGAACTAAGATTTCTGTATTTAGGGTCACTATACAGACCAAAGGGGTACCAACGCCAGAAAAGATAAATCAATATTTCAAACTAGAAAACACACGTCCGAATTTGGTTAAGATTTACAATCTACATTATGATACTCCTTTAAAGAAAATTGCTTATAAGTTACAAATCACAGTTTCAACACACTTTATAATGAAACTTCATAAACCAAGCTCGTAATCTCGGTTAGTAATTCACAGACCTTAGGTATCTAATCCTAGGTGAAATTGGCCGGGTGCCAGGCAGCGTCGATAACGGCTCGAAGCCCCGGGAGAAATTACATGGACACGTGTACTGCGCTGTTTGTTTCCTGTTTCATACAATGTATGATAGTTTCGTGATTTTGTATTGTATGAATCTTGTGTGGTATTGATAATAAGCTGTGCTGAAATATACCGTCACGCCTGCTATATACGAAGGAGAAGGCAGCAGTGTCTTATCGATTATGATGTTAGTCCCACGTACGGAGCGAGCCTATTGCCATATACAAGGCATGTTTAAAAAAACCTATGGTCTTATAATTATTTAATAAAAAATCAAATCTTCAGTATATTGTTTTGTGTTTTTTTTTATTAATACGGCTGTATTGTTCTTATAAAAGCATACATAGCAAATCTCATTAGAATGTTTTTTTTTCTTCTTTTTGTTCATTGTTTTAAGTCTAACAGCTCTGTGTTGTATTTACTTTCAAACCTGGCTCGGTTGGCGTATTTTTTTTGGTAAAACAGTAAGTAGATATTGAATTTATAATATTATAGGTACAGCACTGTCGAATTTCACTTCATTTTCATTTTTGTCGAATTCGTGGCTTGGACATAAAAGCATTACTGAAAAATATAGTTACTTTCGCATTGTCTCAAAAATACGAGTATTTGTACAGATATAAATAGATTATTTATTCAGTTTTCTTGTTTATTTATAGTAACTTTCACGAGAAAACCGAATGTAAATTATTGAATAAACGTGTAAATAAATGAAAACTTTCCAACTTGAGTTCTTCAACCTTGAAACTGCGCAGAACTAATAATAACTTATTATAAATAGTAAACAAAGATAATAAGAGAAAATAAAACTTTCAAGGAGGAATAATGTTATTCATTTAATTATATTATTATCTGACCACAGCCGGTACTTCGCCAGCCTGGTGGTCTCAACGCTCCCTAACCCCTTACTAATATTAGAACTCTTGCATTAAAGTCATATTGAGTAGATAACAAATAAAAAAATAAGGGCGCTACCGGTTTGCGAAAAAGACATGGACAATTCTTGCACTATCGACAACCGAATAGCTATCGATCAATTTCGTATGATAATCTGATCAGCGCCTCTACTCGATGCCGTAAGGTATAATTTTACTGCACATTTCAAATACTTTCGAATTTTCATTCATTCATTTACTCTCGAATTCAATTACTTTCGAATACTTTCAGTATTCTATAGTTTCGAATGTAGAAAATCGCGCTACAATTTTTGCACGCAACTTCCACGTTTCAACCAAAATGTTGGTACTAATTTTATAATCAAGGCTGCCAACCTAAACGGTGCTGGAAGATATGCAAACGAGTTAATTTAGGAGCGGCTTATATTATGTCATACCAGTAAATGTGTATATCACATGTTCGTGAGACGTGTTATGTCGTTCTATGGCTAATTCTTTCTCGTTTTAGCAAAATTAACACGATTATTATACTGCTTCATTTGTAAAACGGCTCGCGTTTTGGATTTAGAGTTTGTATGTGAGGTATAAATATGATTTTGGAGAGTATACGGTCTTTTCTCCTTAAGTGGGGTAGATAGTAGCCCCTTGTCTGTTTGTACAATTATGTGTACATTAACAAATTATGTTAGATAGATAAATGTAATAGGGTTTTTCTATCTTAGACAAAAATTTCGTGAGATTTTTTATAATTTATTGGTTACAAACTGATAAAATTGTTTTACTTTGAATCGTTCGGTGGTATTTTTTATAAATAAAATATAGCTTCTGATACTAAAAGTATCGATTACCTTGTTACAATATCACGGATTAATTACAAAGATTGGAAGGTAATAAAAATAATACCCGCCATTATTGCCTTAAACAATATTAAATTACATCATACACAGTAACTAAAACAAAATAGCCGTGTAACTAAATAAAAATATCGTTCAATTTGTTATACCTACTTTTATTCACATTTCTTTAACAGACAATTTTCCTTTAATTAGATAACGCTTGAAAACCCCCGGTATGAGGTTGTCTTGTAGCCATTCTTTATTGAAGCCGGCCAGACGGACGCTTAAGCCCACAATTACGGGATTATTTGATCCACTGAATCGCATAAATAAGATAAAATATAAATTGCGTTACAGTTTAGTATGTAACGTTAATAAATAACTTCTACGTAGTATAGTTTATTGATTTTATTACGAAAATTAATATTATTGTTCGTGGAAATGGGCCTATGTATGTATATATTTGCAACAATTTCGCGCAAAAACAGATAAACACATAAAAATAGAAATAAATAAATTTAACCCATTACTGTCCCACTGCTGGGCAAGGGTCTCCTCCCGTAATGAGGGAGGGGTTAGGCCTTGAGTCCACCACGCTGGCCAAGTGCGGGTTGGGGACATAGGTTTATAAAATTTTGTAAACTACCCAGATTACAACCTAGTTAAACGTATGTGATATTTTTTACCTTTTGTGTTTTTTATTGATTTTATTACGAAAATTAATATAACTGTTCGAAGAGATGGGTCTATGTATTTATATTTGAAACAATTTCGCGCAAAAACAAATAAATACATAGATGAAATTTAGTACACTACACAGATGGTTTACAACCTAGTTAAACGCATGTGATATTTTTTACCTTTTGTGTTTTTTATTGATAGTACGAAAATTAATATTACTGCGGATTTGGGTCTATGTACTACAATTTATATATATTTGCAATAATTTCGCGCAAAAGCACATAAATACATTGATGACATTTATTATAATACACAGATGGTTTACAACCTAGTTAAACGCACATGATATTTTGACGTTTTGAGTTTTTATCTGCGGAAGAAGTCGGGAGTAGAAGCTAGTGTCGATGAAGTTTAACCGGTAGATAGAATTCTATATAAAAAAAACAAACTGGTACTGGTGGTACTCGTAAAATATAAAGTATTTAAACCAAATTAAAGCTTATTTTTAACAAATTAAGCCTTATTATATCGGACGTAGACTTACACAATCTAAAACACAGAACGCATACAATTTTTGAATCTAGATTTTATTCGTAATTACAGTTATCTATCTCTTAATTGGCTGTAGAATATGGTCACTAAAATAGACTAATGGTTTAGGGTTAAATTTGACTTTATTATCAAACCATTACTGTTTGCTAGTTTAACATTTGGGTCGCCTTAATGGGGCCACGGAATTAAGCCCAAAGCGACTATACACAGCATAACAATTATGATACCTAATGTATCATAGACTTTAAAAGCACATTATTTATTATTAGAGCTTTGGCGTGGTTTAGTGATTCTGACTGTTCATTATGAACTTTGACAGACGTTAACAGTAGTCAGAACCAGAAGCTTGAAAGACTGACAACCAGTCTTACCTCGTGTTATAACCCAGGTAACTGGGTTGTGGAGGTCAGATAGGTAGTCGCTAAATGTAAAACACTGGTATTTAGCTGCATCCGGTGAGACTGGAAGCCGACTCCAACATAGTTTGGAAGAAAGGCTAAGCTGTTATCTTGTCATACCCAACCGCCGGTGACAAGTACTAGGATACAGTCGGTAAATATTCCCATGATTAATCTTTCTTTTACACTATATAATAGTGAAAGGCCTAGGAATAGACTAAGAGCTGTAAAATTCTCTAAACTAAATATTTATATCGGTATCTCAAACTCTAAAAACAACGTGACCTTTTCGATGAACTTTGCGCGAAAATAGATCTTTAAAAATAAATCTAAAAATGATAGCCTTTACGGCTGTAGGCTGGAAACTAAAATAAGACTAACCTAGCCTAACTAAATACCACACAAGTTCCAACAACTATTTATAGAATTCTTGAAGTTTTCGCGTTTTATTTATAGTTATAGAGAATGAGAATTTACCTTTGACACGCAGAGGTGCGTGGCTCAAACTCGAACGAGCAGTGAGAATCGTACAATGATATGAATAAAAATTACGTATTAATTAGGAAAAAAAATATTTTCCTCCTAAGTATTCGTATGTTATTTATCCACGAAGTACTTTCTTTTCTCTTAAATTTCCTTTAATTTTAAGTCAAATTAGATTTTCTCTTAGACGCTTTAAATCAGTTGTGTAGTTAAGATATAATAATTATTTGTAGTCATTTGTCATTTATGAATATTTTATCGTAGCATAATTTTAGGTATACACATATAAATTTAATAAAACAACAGATACGAGTAAGATTTACTCCATATTCGTGTAACCGACAAACCCTTAGAAAATAAACGCGAAAGAAGTTAATTTGTCCGTAGAGAACGAGCAGTAATTAGCGGCTGTTGTCCGATAAGATATACGACAACCAAGTCGTTAACGCTAACAAGGAAGCTTTAAAACTTACTAAATGTTGCTTTAATTTGACGAAATGGCGGTAAGAAAAAGTGTTTTTGTTTTGCATTTTAAATTTCCATTTTGCAGAAATACGATAAGTAGGTATTTAATAATATTATGGAAAATAGAACCACACGACATACTAAATACTACTAAAACTCCTACGAAATACTTTATAATAATATACATTTTTACACGCTATTTATTAACACTTCACTTAAGATATTCAAAACGTTTAAAATTTTTTGATATGCTGAAACTTTGAACCGGCGCATTTTATTATCCCCATAAATGTATCGTATCAAATACCTGCCATATAAGGGCTCATCATAAACCAAACTACGTATCATTCGGATATCCTCAATAACTATAAAATATTTATTTTACGAGACTAGTTCTATCAGCAACTTGGTCTAAATTTGCAACAACTTTAAAACTGCACTTGATGTCATTGCTTGGTTATTTGTTCAATGTGGTTGGTTGTGTGTTCAAACATCCGGCCAATAAAACATGAAAGTATAATCTTGAAATAAATAAATAAACGAGGAAAATTACAATACAAATGGCGGATTTTGTGATATTTGTATTCTCAAAACAAATCCTTAAATCCTGCTCATTATTGTATTTAAGATTTAAACCGTATTTGAGGAAAATTCCTTCGTTTAAAAATAACAAAGAAATACGTAGCTTTTGTGAGAAGATTTCCCGTTTGTAGGGTATTTTAACAAATTGTATCATTGTCAAGTGCGGTAGCCTCTTGAATACGGAAGGTTAAACCTACACGGTTCCGTGTCGAGTGTGAATTACTTGGAACTTTCAAATACGTTAGGTTAAAGGTATTGCTAGCTGCTTATTTAATTTGCAGTAAATAGAGTACTGATTTTAAAGCTTTAAACCATGATTACAGTATGAATGGTAAACGAAACGAACTTATAACTTCGTAAATAAGCACCTCCTATAATTACAACTCTGTTGGTAAGATGAGCCAGAATAATGTATAAAACCACCAAAAACCTCGCAGGACTAGATAGCAAACATCATGACTTCATGAGCAACAACCTTTGTTCTACAAGTTTTGCCATAACTCAATTCATGACAAAAAATATTGTTGGTGTTTTAAATAAAACTCTGAATAATCTTTTCTAAATTATACTGATACAGTTAAAATTATACATTTATATAATATTGACGTTATAGTAGTAATAGTAATACCGTAATAATTTTAACCCAAAAACACTGCTGAATGAAGCCTTTTTTCGTTACTGACATGTTCTCAATCAACAAATCTTAGTATTTCCTGCCCGCGGGGTCAAATCATAGGCCTCATTCTGACATCAGCAATCATTCGTCATAGCCCCCGGCAATATGGCGTCTCACTTGCAAATCCATCATAATAAAATATTGGAGGAAGAATTCTAAGAAACAGCTACGTATAAAACGAATATTTACTGAATCGGAGTTCATTCTGTGTTATTACTTATTATATTCGAAAGTATTTCCAATTCTGGTTAAAGTACCGACCTCTATATGAAAAGAAAAAATGAAGATGGAGAAAATTCTAATATGAACAATAAAATCTTCTGTGATCAGTTTGAGGGTAAACTCTATTCCTACATGAAATTAATGGTAAGCAAATGTATTTAACCCGTTACTATCTCAATTTAGAGCTTGGGTCTCCTTCCGGAATAAAGAAAGGGTCAGGCGTAAAATGCAAGAGATGGTTAAAAGACTATATAGACAGTTGTTTTTTGTTTAATAGTCACCTTAAATACATGTTTATCAGTGATATATTATTGTGCATGGTGTCATGGTTCTAATGTTATGTATGATTATAATGTTTAGTTCAGTCTATATTGAAACGTGTGAATACTGTTCTCGCGGTCATAAGCCTGTGCTCAATCAAGTGATTGACATTTGATGGGTCCACTAGCAGTCATTCACGCGTAATTGATGATTTTAGAGTGTGTCATCGATACAGAATTTCTACATTTACACCTTTGATTACAAATATTGCGTCGGAGAAATTATTCTTGTTTTATATTTAAGCGGCCTTCTGCTTTATCTATCGATGCGTATTTAGATGATCAAAGTTCGTAAATTGTATATCATTCACGTTATAGAAAAACGTAGAATCGCACTTTTATGAATAAGACTATAGCGTCTGACTTCGGGCACCAAAGTACGTCAGATCTAAATAATACTACAAAACATAAAAAAATGTCATTTTTTATTCATCTCTACAGTACACAGTCCTTGAGTCTGCCTCATTAATTACCAACAAAAAAGTAAATTAACGAAGAAAACACCTACCATAGTTTCAGAACGAAACACGAAAGTAATTAACAATGCAACACGATCCTTTCCGACCTTTCTTTTACTGCAAACCTTTGTACAGCTATGAAACCGTTCTAAAAATAATACTGGCCAGTAATATATAAAACCTTCAAGCAGTTCATCCTCCAGGGATCTATATTCACTGCGTTTTATTTTTACGCGAGATACATGAAAAATACTAATAAAGTTCACGTTTTGTTGTCATTAAGATCTTTGTATTTGAGCTGCTTATACACTTAATAATACGTGGAGTAAAATAACATGCTTATCACTAAAAGGATAATATTCTTTAAATTATGGTAAATGATTTAGGGAGCCACTAATTGAAAAATAAAACGAAAACTCCGCGCAACAGACACGTGCGGGTGTTACATGTTGACCTCGTAAAAACATATTTACATACAAACTTAACAAAAAAAGCACATAATACCATCAAAGAAGAATTCTTAGAAAGCTTTTGTGCCTCTTATAAGATCAAATTAGTATAACGAAATCAATTACGGATTGACAGTAACCGAAAATTTTAAGGTTATTTAGGGAAGGAGGTCTAGGTGTTATTACTTACGAATTTCGATGTGAATAGCGCTGGAGAACCACAGATAACATAGACTTTTACATAAAAACAAAAGAACAACGATTTAAACGCAATTTTTATATAAAGAACTCTCGTAATGTATTTGTTTTTGGCAGAATTGAGAGCTTCACTTCACGTGATGACATGCGCGGTTGTGTTTCGCACATGCGCACTGGACGTGCCACGGGTAGTACAACTGGGCAATTATTTCTGTGAAATTTCCGTCTCACCGCCCTGTATCGGAAATTTTTAGGGCTTGCCCTGTCCCGGTCGCGTCAAAAGCGAACTTTTGACAGGTAATCGTGACTCGCCTTTTTATGCGAAAATAATATACTTTGATTAATAGTTGTCAACATGTTTTGGTTCTTGGAAATGCTTTTTAGTAGAAAAAATCTAGTAAACATTGGTTGTAATGGAAAAAAAGTTAGTAAATTGGGCTTTTAATTTAATGACTATTGTTTGCATTCTATGGAGTTCTAAGAAGGGAAAAATTACAATCGCCTGAGGCGGTAGAGCGAGGCGTCTCGATGTTTTCAATATTGGCGAACAAACTTCGTTTAATTTGTTCCCGAAAACTGACTTATTTGAAAGAAATATTTAAGAATAAATAAAGATATTAATAATAGGTCTTATAGCTTACGATTATATAGAAAAAAAAACAGAAGACTGGTGATAATTTGAACAGAACATTTTGAATACACAAACCTACCTTGCGATTCTTTTTAAATCTTTATTTATCGGACTGTGTCAACATTGACGATATTGCCTGATTTAGCTTTCAAATTTATACCGAAATAGTATCAAAACCTACTAAAATAGACATCACCAAATCCAGCAGAATCATAAATTAAACACAATCACAGAACAATACAACAAGCAAACAAAACTAAATTTAAAACAAATTAAACTAGCGTCGCGAATACAAAGCGAAACTAGTTTATTTCGCTAACTAGTTCGCTATCGAAAATGCAATAAGCTCTGTAGGCAGCGACATCCCATTGTACGAGTCTACGACGACACCGCTGCGGAAATGGTGACTAACTATTTTCCTGCCTCAGATGTTCCGATATGAATACGTAGTGTTATTGTGTTTTGATAAAACTTGTTGAGTATTTTCAATGGATTTTATACGATTTGAAAGTAATGTTTGTTTGATCTAAATCTTGTGTTTATTATACTTAGTTTCAGCTTGGCTTTCATAATCTCTCTCTCTCTTTCTCTCTTCCTAGCTATTCGGCCCATGTGGTCAGTGTTATACTCATGATATATAAGAAATTTATTTTTAATAATGACCCACGCGGCTCCGCATAAAATTCAACGTTTAAAAAATATTATTTTTTGTAGATTTCGAGTCTTGAACTACCTCTTTACTGAGTTGCATGAACATCAGATTAGCAAATAAACGTGACAAACTGAAACACTGGTTAACTTTTGCATATATATAATTTTAATATCTATAAATGTGCCTGAGGCTCAATTCATTAATGTCCGGTTTCTGAGGTACATTTAGCGGTAGTTTATCTCTTCATACTATCATATTTATATAAGCTTTAACGCTATTGAATAGATAAACTACCGCTGAATGTACCTCAGAAACCTGAGGTAAATAATACAATGAAATACTTGTTTCGTTTGTTAACTGAACCCACTAACTACTGTGGCAGAGAAATAACGACCATATATTAATTTTATAGTCCACCGCTGGAATATATACCGTTTAGAATGTAACCTATCCTGTCAGCAGTTGGCTTTCTCCTAAATATGCATTGTTGTATAAATAGAATTTGTATTTATATGATAGTGGCTAGAGTTACATTATTTTCGTGCTTCTTCTACCATGCACTATCAATGAAATCTCACTTTTAACACTCATTTTTCAACCTAGGTAACTACATCTCTTAGGCGTGTTAGCTTTAAAGTTTGCCATCACCGTTATAATGATTTTGTAATAAACGTTTCCCCGAAAAGTCTAAGCCAGTCGTATGCCTAAAGTAATTATTCATTTTTAAATACACGTAATAATTTGTCTTCGAAAAATCGAAGCCAGTTAGTCATACTAAAACCCAAAAGATTTTAAATCTGCACCACCACCATCCACAAATACACAATTACAAATCTAGAAGCTCCTATATTCGGGTCAAACAATGTATCATTATATTTGTACTGGCATGAGATTACAAACATGATTCCCAGTAATACAATGTCATACTATAAATAAACAGTAGCCCCAAGGGCAATAAGTACATGGTATGTTATTGTGAGAGTTCGCCTAAACGAATTTCCTTCGCGAAAATAGATAACGATATCGAGAAGACAAAGTTGTCGGCACGAGTTAAGTTCAAAACTTGGGTAACATTTTGTCGTTGTAATTTTAAAAGAAATTTTTAAACAGTAGTTATGATAGGAGCACTTTCAGCACAGACCAGATATTTATGTCCGAAATCAGAAAAAAAATGGGAGAAAAGTGTAAATATATATTATCAAATTTAACATCATTTTTGTGGGATATAATTTTAATTTAGGTTCGTCAAAACATAATCGGCCAGCATGGTGGACTGTGAGTGGCCTTGGGCCAGTTGCCCAGAAGTGTGACAGTAAAAAAAAACTTTCCATTACTCAGTAGTGGGACAGAAACAGGTCGAAGAACCTTTACATTATATATACAACCCTAGGCCTTAGATTCAGGGTATTATTTTTACAACCTTCCAAAACTTGCTTTAAAATTAAACTGTATCTGTTACGAAGATATACAGATACACATTTGCCTTGGCATAACCAACAGGCAAAAATAGCCTGTCCATTAATTAAGTCAACCAATCGTAACTGTACAACAGATCGATCTATCATACGAACGCAAATATTTTCCATTTACTCGCAAACAAGAATACGATACGCTACTAATAGATGTTTATATGAACTCCCGTTACCATGGCAACGGTAACCGACTGTTGTCGGGACAATTTACAATGTTCTCGGAAACGGATATTGTTAGTTTGCTAATATGAATAGAGGTTAAATGGTGTTCCAAATATGGCTTATTTCTACACAGGTATACATTACGCACAAGACATAACGCCTATTATAAACACATTGAAATTGTAGGTCATTTATATGTTCATACACATAAAATCACGCGTGTTATACTCCATTATGTAGATTGTAGCTGTGGTGTATTAAAAACATTCACGTTTCAATATTTAAAAATCTTGGCCCTTGTAATCGAGTCTAAGCGGGTCCAAGCTTATTACTATTCACTGGACACGTTATGAAACTCCGAGCTACTATTAAGAAACATTCAAATTTAAACTAGCAACGACCAAAACCCTTAGCCCAGACCATACAGGCAGTCATTCGTAGTTCATATTATTCACAACAAAACTTGAATGTCTTTTTATGTCATTTCAGCCCTGGTAGTGTTGCATTTTAAATTTAAGAAAGGCATAAGTGAATATACTTTATTCTTATCTTATTTCTATTCTCCACTAAGCTAAAAGCAGGTACGTGTTCATAGACAATACAAGATATTATAAAACGCAGAGCTGTTGTCGTTTTAAAGTGAAAAAATGAATGTTATTCTGCTTCATAAAAATGACAAAAGAATAAAAAGTGTAATAGATTTTTCAATAAGGTTCTAAGAAAAGTTTTCTATTCATTGCGATTCCATGAAGTCTTTGTCTAGAGAGCTAGGTAGTAGGTCAACCATGCAACGGTGCCAGCTACTTAAACTACCTCGTGGCATATAATCATTTGGTGGAGAGAAACTAGAACATTCGTTATATTTCTCACCTGTATACCGTGCTTCGGAGGGCATGTAAAAATCGGTCCCGGTTGTTGTCAATTAAAATAACAGTCGATAAGCCTAGGCAAAGGCCTTTCGGGCAGCCTGAACAACTTCGACACTAGGTTGACCACTAACCATACGATAGATAGATAGATCTGTGTGATAGATTCGTATACATATAATATTATGCATTGTTCGACGTACATATATCCAGAAAAGTATGGCTCAATTCGTTTGTATTTCGATATTGATTAATTGCTAATTATCCAAATAAAACAGACTTTTCTCATCTATATTAATATAAAAAAATGAGAGATTTATATTTTGGACTTTTTATTCAATCACGCAAAAACTTAAGAATGTATTTTTATGAAGTTTGGTATACAGATAGTTTATATCCTGGATTAACACCTAAGATATGATCTTCTGACTTCTCACCTCGGGATTTTTTTCCAACCGACGAAGTCGCAGACAGTAAGTAATAATCGCGCCAATAGGTTCATAACCGTGTCTGTGTTGCGGTCAATAAAAATTATGTCTTTGCTCATTTGCAATACTTACGCAACGATATCAAAACAACATCATATTTAGATCAACGAAACATAAAACTCTGCATTAAATATAGACACAATATCACATTATTTTATCCATTCAACAAAAGAAACGGTTCATAAGAATTGTATTCAAAAGTACATTAATATCATCTGAGAGTTTTCAGTCGCTAGTATAAAACAATACCTGTCTTGCTTGCATCCGCTCTTACGGGTACATTTGCCTGTCAGAGCACGAAAGTAGTTCGCCTTCCATTAAGCCTTTGTCTCCACCATTTCGTTGTTCAAAAATTCACAAAATGGCCGCCAACACTAAGTTTTGAATGCAATTGAATTACTAGAATATTCGCTGCAAGAATTCCGTGTTTAGTTGTGTGATACTATGGCTGGAATTTTTATCGCGTTGCATGTGAAAATTTAAATTATTAAAGCTTTTTAGTATGTGTAAATGGTTTGTTTGTTCAGGTATATAATAATTTAATGCATTGACAAAGTTTTTAAGTAGTTTTATTTTCGTTATTTGCCGTCAACTCATTGCCGTCCGTTATTCTACTACGATAATAAATTTAACCCATTAGTTTCCCACTGCTGGGCAAGGGTCTCCTCCCGTAATAAATAAATAAATAAATAAATATCATTGGACAACTCACACACGGTCATTTGATTCCAAACTAAGCAGAGCTTGTACTATGGTAACCAAATAACTGATAAACATACTTATATACTTCTAAATACATACTTATATAGATAAATTAACAACCAGGCTCAGAACATATACTCGTGCTCATCACACAAAGATATGTCCCGGGTGGGATTCGAACCCACCACACGCGGCGCTACGGTTGTTGCGGCGAGGTGACCCCTTAAACCACTGCGCCAAACGTGCAGTTAATGAGGGAGGGATTAGGCTTTGAGTTTACCACGCTGGCCAACTGCGGGTTGGCCTACGGTAATCTAAAACAAAAGACGAACCATTGGAGAAAGGCATACAGCTCTTTACTTTAACACACCGCTCTAAAAACTTCGCAGAATAAATCTTTACATGGTTTCAGTAACAAATACGTAACGCAAGGGTTGTCGCTTCACAAGGACATAGGTGGACGTAATCAGTGATATCCTTCAAAGGGGTCAAGTGCGGTACATTGTACGCTACTGTGAGAAGGCGTAAGAATGTGGAATAAATAGAATAGGCCCACTTTTGTTGTACGAGAATTGCTATTTTGTTTAGGAAATATTTATAGAAATGTGATGTATACGTTTTAATGTTTTATAATTAGCCTAGATATGTGGACCATTGTTGATTTAAGACCTATACTTTGGATTTCCAGTTCCCTCGTCGTTTACTGCGTCTGGTCATCCATCTATGAACTCGTCCAACATCCCGTTATCTATATGATGTCATGATTTTATTGTTATTATTGTTGTATTTAGTTCACTACTGATGACTTAGCGATACATACTAGAACGTTGCGTATTGTAATAATTTAATAAACCAAATGGCTTATATGATCAAATTTTAATGCACTCGTATTCCAACTAAAGAATAAATCATTTACTATCATAAGTAAGATAATACGTATTTATAAAAAGTATTATGATCTTGGCTATCTAAGGGTTCTTTAAATTGACCCCAAATGGTGTTAAATCTATTAACCCACTCTTCACGCCCGTAGTGAACTATCACCTGACCTCTATTACTTCGAAAAGACTCCCAGCAATAGGTCAATAACGACTTATATGATAAACCCATCTCAAAGTTCCACAAGTAATTTCGTTTTTCTGAAACCTCTTTTGACAATATCTTTATACAAAAGTAAACAATAAGGAAAAATAAATACCTTCGGGAATAAAACCATATCACTGATAAGAACAAATTATACGCACATAAAAAATATATTATCTTCCTTTCTCACTGATTTGGGAATAACAAAAAACAGTTGAATAACGCCTTATTATTTTGTTTTTCGAATTTTCGAGAAATGAAATGCACTGTGACATTTACGATGGCCAATAAATTTGAGTTATATTGTTAAAGAGGATATATTACTATTGTAAGTCGTTTTCCGCAGTTATAAATTGTTCAAATGATGCAATTTGTATGATTTAATCATTTGAAGTTGTTTGATAATGTTAAGTTTTGTGAAACGTATCTTATATCTCGCCTCGAATGATCATACCTCCATAAAATTATGATAAGAAGCATCTATCCTAAGAAACTCGGTGACAAATGATTCTAAAATTTAACTCTATTACATTCTTAGAACTTTCTGGAGGAGGAGGAGGAGCTCATGGCTTAGTTTACAACAGCCGCACGGATCGATCTCTGAGGTTAAGCTACGATTGCCGAGGTTGTTACGTGGATGGGTGACCATCTTATACATATCGAGTTCCTCCGTGTTTCGGAAGGCACGTTAAATTGTGGGTCCCGGCTGTCATTTTCGAAGATCTTTGACAGTCGTTAACAGTAGTCAGAAGCTTGAAAGTCTGACAACCAGTCTTACCGAAGGGTATCGTGTTATCCCATGTAACTGATGGGTTGTGGAGGTCAGATAGGCAGTCGCTCCATGTAAAACACTGGTACTCAGCTGCATCCGGTGAGACTGGAAGCCGACTCCAACATAGTTTGGAACAAAGGCTAAGCGAATATATACATTCTTAGAACTTTCTCAAAATGTAAGCATCTGTCAGTATTCTAAACGTATCTTTATGTTCTTTACAATGTCTAATGTCAATCTTCAGAACAGCTATTATGGTAACAAGCTTATCTCAACCACTTTCCCTCCACAGGTAATGCTACTAATGGGCCTAAGAACATAAAATAAAATACCCAAGATAACAACAGGCCATTTTTCCTAACACCCAAATGCTTAAACGTGCATTAAACTTGAAAACGTATTCAACATGAAGCTCAAAAAAGCTATTTGGAAATACAAAATCAAGCCGCGTTCCATTTAAAAGTTAATGAGAAAAAATTTGCATACTAAGATCAGAATTTGCATGGCTTATGTGGTATTTCCTTTATTGTAGTGGGTCCAGTTATGGAACGCGACGGCTGAATTCCCGCTTTTGTATTTCTTGTTACAATTTTAAATGTATTTGTGGCCAGCTCGCTTTTCTTTTGCAAGTGAAAAATATATTTCGAAATAATAGAACGTTATATTTTCGTTTAAATATTTTTTCACTGCCGTTTCAGTACAAGAGCATTGATACTTAGGTTCTTACTAAAAATTTAGAACACGAATTAAAGATCTAATGAAGATTTTGTCTGTGATATTGTGTCGCTGTTTAATTTCGTAGTGTTTTTGAACAGTTTTGTATTAATCGTACTAGTGTCGGAAATGTATATCTGCAATTTCTTCTTACCAAAATGGAAATGTCACAATAAATGTACTTATATATAAATACTTACAAAAATTTTGGATATCTAAATAGTTGAAATAATTACTGTAAAAGCTAACTGAAGAAATTAAGCATTTGTAACATACAATAGAATTATTGTAGTCATTTTATTGTCTAATTTATATAATAAATCATATGTCTAACATATCTGTTTAGAAATTACAATGTCAAAGCATTCAAGGCTCACCCTCGTCTCACACGACATTTGATAAGCCATGTCGGACAATAACAGATGATTACCAACGCCATTTTATACAACACAATATCAATTAATTAGTGCTCATTTATTATTGTTGGCAACATTTCAACTGACCTGTCAAATTATTCGCGCGCATTTAAATTGACAGCTGATCAAATTAACGATTTAATTATTTTTGTAACATTCATGTTTTTTCTTTGTTACACTATATTCCGATTTAACCAGGACGATCACGTGAATAATTAACTAGTCTTGTAAAATATGAATAATATTTTGGAAATAAAAATGTATTGATAAGTCATTACTTATATACACCTTTGTATTGAAAAATATTGCTGTAGCCGTTCACTTAAAGAAATATCGTCTGGTTATATTAATCAATCAACGTTTGATAAATGGATACAAGGACGTGAGGTCAACGACCTTATACGTCACAAGACGCTCAGCTTATGAATAAGGGTGCTGGCTGGAACCAAAGTTGGGAGGAAACGTACCGCTTCTATTAAAGAAATAAAGCTAACTTGTTTTGTGTAAAAAGGATTAATTCGGGGGGCTATCACGTATCTCAGTTGACATTTATTTGAAAACCACTATGCTGTACATTGTTTTCTATCTTAGAATATAGTGATTAACATGTTATGTCGAAGCAGCAATGTACTGAATAGTAACCATCAATTTGACGTACACTAGCTGTCAACTGAGATACGTGATAAGCCCGCTGATCGGGTTAGCTGAAGTTTTTTTTCTACTCAATCAGTTAATTGGAACTCTTCCTGCCTTTTTGGTTAAAACGCGTGATTGTATGTATGGTGTCATTGTATGTATAATGATTTTAATAATAGGTATATGATAGAAATCTAAACATGTTTAAAAAAATGGGTACAAAATTCTTCTAACTTAATGTCAAACCTTCGCACTCTACAAAAGTCAAACCTTACAATCCTCGCTACGCTGTTAAATTAATGCATGCATTCAGGACTTACCTTGTATATTTTTTACTGATTGTGCGAAAAGAAAATACCACTGTCTCTACAATGAATTTTCCCAATGTCAAACCGAAACATGATCACATAAAAACGTGCTATTTTTATAGAAATCTGACACCATGCAACTCTTCCCAAACAAAGAATAATTAGAATTTATTGGTGTTATTCAGTAATGTGGTACATTTGCGTCACTGGTGTATTCCGATGATCAATCATTTAATACGATGTCATCGTCATAAATCTTTGTCGCGCGATGTAGATTGTTTATGCTTTCCTTTGCTTTGTTTTTCAAAGGTTGAGGGTTGCTTTGCGCTGCACGCTGGTTAGATTATTTGAAAAGCGACTTTTTTTTCTCAAGTTGGATAAGAGTATTATTTATTTTAATAAATATTAAACTGTACGCTCCTGAAGATCGAAGCTTTATGATTCCGGTGATCAAACTTCGTTATCTTAAAAAGCGCGTTGTTGAAACCATTAACTTATCCATTAACTTATTTATTTTTTATTTTTTATTTTTTTTTTTTTTTAAGACAACTCCCGCACTAAGAATTGCTCTTGTGTCGCGGGGACTTTTACAAACATACAAACAACGGACACAAAGCACAACCAGACCCGAAACAATTATTTGTGGATCGCACAAATAATTGCTCCGTGTGGGAATCGAACCCACGACCTCCCGATGCAGTGGTATCGGCGTGGTGACCTAAACCACTGCGCCACGGAGGCAGTCACTTTGGTTTTTGATGATGATTTTTACCTTATATGTATTTTCCTAGTTTCGAAGGGAGAGAGAAAAGCTTTTTGTAGCCGAAGTTTGTAGTTTTAAATAACTCTAAGAAATTCTAAAAATTTAATTTAGTATGGTGAATGAATAACTATAATTCCGGTTCGTTAGAGGCTGTCAATGCACTAATTAATATTCATTTTCAAAATGCATTCAATGACCCATCCATACTTCGGATATTAACCTAGCACAACTAAACAAAAAACTCCTGTCGTGGCTTGTATTATTTACCTACAAAAACTCAGGTCATTAACCCCACACCTACGTAAATTCCTCAACATTCGATCTTATTGTGCGAATAAACCGCAAATTGTGTTCAATTTGTCTCCTCGGCCGTCCATCGTTAGTCGTGCTATCGATCACATGAGATAAAATTAATTATACCTCCCCAGCTTGATGTATTAGCATTCATTGTTTATTGTGGACAATATTCTGTAATTAGTTACAATGGAGTGGATATTTTGCGGACGATATTCTGAGCATTAATAATTTTATTTGGAATTTACTTTTACTTTACTCACTACGCTTGTTATCCACAAGTCAACATCAAAATTATTAATTTGGGTCAAATGTTAACTTATGATTGTCGTTAGGTACAAAAATAATTATTGAATCTACTACTACTAACTTGGAAAGGGATTGGGGTCTTATGACAAGAGCTAGATAGAAACTCACGGTCGTTCTTTTCAATCCCCAAAAAGGAGTATAATAATAAAAACTATGATATTAAATAAACATAAGCAATGTTTTCCAATTAATGTAGTTCAGACATAGAGCAAACACACCACAAAATATAAAGTAATTTGTAAAAAGTGTAACTGAATCCTCCCGATCATTTAACCAGTTCTCTGAAATTGCGGGACACTAAAACCTCACAAAATAGAAAACACAAACCAATAAAGTTCCATGCTTGACAGAAAAAAAAACAACGATTTTTTCCAACGATTTCAAGCACTGGATTCGATTAAACCACTCACACATGGATGAATACCGGCTGACGATCAAAATCCAAAATGGAACGTAAAAAAAATCTATCCCATTCACAAACTAAGTTTTCTGTAGGCTTTCGGCGCTCGTTCGAAAACAAAAATATTGGGCTAGGCGGTGAGAAAAAAAATATTTGGCGCGGATTTATTGGAAAACGTGATGCGGTCGCGAATCACGTTCTGAATCACATCGATAATCATTTCAGTAAAGTAGGTTTACTTTGGAAGTTACGCGCGCACGTGGATTTACTTTTACACTTCCTTTATAGTGAAGGTATACTTTCCTCGGGATTAGGCTATGATTTTATTTACGAAAGATTTCCTTTTTCTAAGAACGTGCGCAAATCTTAAAAGTTTTGTTTATATAGACTTAATTTTATAATCTAACGGGTCTTAAACGCGATTGAAAATTAAAGGTTAGGTTAGGTATAAGCAAGCAGATCTTACTACTTTCCAAAATTGATACCGGTTGTTATTGTCAAAAAAAATGTTGAGATGCCATATTAGAAGAAAAAAATATATAAAAATAAATATTTAATGGCATCGCGTTCTATTTTTTCGAGCTTAAGTGGCCAGTTACCTGTATACATAAATGACATTCTGCTAAAAAGTTTGTAATTCAATAAATTTTATTTTTTTTATATTCAATATGAAACTATGAACTTCATCAAATTGTCGTTTTATCTGTAGAAAAGAAACTAAATAAACGCTTCGACGTTTTGGTCAAAGATGTTTCACAGAGTCAGTAAGTACCTTAGAGTTCATTGACTTTTCTTCCCTGGGGAATAAACTTTGAAGTTAATCGTAACAATAAGAAAGATATATAATCTATAACTTTATAAATACAAAGAATATCGCTTATCCAACTAAAAGCGATAGCTACAAGTTCGAAACTATTTTGGCAAACAGGTTACTTACTATATTTTACGATAACACACAGAACCCCTGGTTTCACTTTATTTTAACTCAATATGACAATATCTGTAACCTCGAAACCAAATATTATTTATTTTTAAATTATTCTAAAAAATATTCCATTACTTTTAATTCGTGATAAACTATAACAATTATAAAATGATCAATCAATGTTGACGAATGCATTGAATGATTAATGTCCCACCAAACAAACAAACAAACAAAACTATCTAATAGTAGAGATAACACTCCATAAATAACGTTCATCGATAAGCGAGTCACAATAATCTTGAAGCCACAAATCAAGGAACTTATTCCATATTTTATCCACATACCGTATTTATAAGTTGGTGGCTATTTTGATTTCATACCTAATACCGACTCATATATTCAGCTGCTTCCCGCCTTTCTTGTTGAAAACTTTTTTCTTGCGTTATTATATTCGAGGCTATAAAAAAATATCTTCGAATTTCAACTGTTTAAAGAATTATTCCTGACCGAATCTGTCACTTTTAAATATGTCACGTCACGTTACGTTCACGTCTTTGTCTGTTTAACGTGATTTGTTGAGACAGAAGTATTGTACTTAGTAATTAAATGACATTTCTGTACATATTTCAATAAAAATTTCTTGATAGTTATTTGGTGTTGATAAAATAAGGCGTGATTGATATTTTATATTTATATTATTTAGATAAATGTAACAAGGTTTCAAACTATAAATGATTGGCCAGTTGCAAGTTAATCAGTTAGGCATTCTCTTTAATTTAATAAACGTAGGTAGGTACATAAGATTTGTCAACTATATATTTACCATTGCTTTTTAAAATACAAACAAAAGTTATAAAAAAATCAAGTTGCAGATAGCTTACATCCTAATAACAATTATATGCCCCGAAGCTTGTCGTGACGCTATATCTAGGTACAATGTACATTAGTACCTCCCTTTTATAGTAGTTACCAAAACCCCATTCGACAATAGCCCAATAGGAATAAACACATGAATTCGACAGTACATTGTGAGCAATGAAACAATGCACAATACACGCCAGACGCAGTCCCGATGAAAATAATGACGTATCAATCGTACGAACAAAGCCACTGAACCACTCATTTGTACTCAGTGTGCCTACTAACTTTGTAGTTGTATGTATGAAATACATTCGAATAATACGAATGTAATATTGATAGGTTTCGCTTAATTTATGACCTTGTTGAATATTCCAAAACAAGTAAATAATATGTTTATTTGTGCTTTAAAGCACTTTTATTATGACCCAATGGTAGTGTTCACTAGTGTCGGCATTTACCTCGCTGTTTAATATGATAATTGAATAAAAATAATTAGTGTTAAATATATTGACAATCACTATGATTATACCTTTCTATAACAATAATTAAATATCTTATATTTAATAAAAACGTAGCATAATATTGATTGGAATATGAAGCCGCGGTCTGCATTTTTACATAATTTCAAGCTGTATAAGAACAAGGGCAATTAAGAAGAAAAGCAATCAATAAACGATTGATTAAAGGAACACTTTAGTGACTGTGTGGTTGCTCTTAGAATTAAACAGAAAAACATTTATATTTTCGTAAAAGATTTGACATTAAACAATACGAACTGACTTTATCGAATATTCGAGTCTATAAAACACGAACACTTTATAACTAGTAAACAAGATGTTCTAAATTAACGATACAACAGACTTATCCTCAAGATACTAATAAGAGAATATTATTGTATTTCTTAGTTTATAAACTAAGTACTTACACTTTAGAACGGCTGACTCGGGTGTAGTAAAACTTTTGTTATTGTCTGGAGATCGTCTGGACTTAGCCACAACAAGATTACAATATATTATTAGAAAACAACTATTGCAATATGTTGTAATAAAATTGCTACATTGGATGTCCATAAATTTATTGTTGTTTTGTTTTCTTACAGTTACTGGCCAATTGTTTTATCAAATCTACTTAATGTTTTGTCAACCGAATGAAAGTGCAAATATTTTAAGGAAAAGTTAATAAACTTTCTCGAATTTATCCCAATTCATAGGTAATAATTCTCAAACGATATAGTAGTATATTTTTATAGGTATAAAATAAAATTGTATGCAGCGAGATTTTTTTCACCATTCTGTTTACGTCATTGATAAAATATACATACAATTGAACATACATTTCAAGAAAAATGCTGTATTCTATCAAATATAATTAATATACAACGCTTAATAACGAAATCATCACAATTCTTTTTTTAACCGAAATCACACCCTTTTTACCACCGACTTTCCCCGCGATTTCAACCAACTCCACCGTTTTCCGTCAATAAAAGCTAAACTAACAAGTAATAAATAAAACTAAGCATCGATATATTTCACTATACAAACACAAACACACAAACACTACTACAGTCTGGTTAACGTGGATAGTTTCCTGCGATTGATCTTGTTTCCCTTCACTACATTTCGGATACGTGTCGTTTCCGCTACAAAATATAACTTTATTTCTTTCTTTAAGAACTTGGGAAACTGTTGAAAGAGTTATTTAGTATTTTTGTGTGTTTTATAGGTAAGAAAAGTGTATATAAACATAAGTATATATAACTGTATATAACTTGCTGTATTGCTGTATATGTTACTGTAAAAGCCCGAACTGTGGTAAATCCTAAGATTTTCCGGTAAAACCTAAGATTTACCAACTCTCAATGGTAAAAGTCCGAACAAGCCATAGTTTAAAAACTATGTTACGATATATAAAAAAATCCTCCTTCATAACTATGTTTATAACTATTTCACGGTATAATTATATACTGTGACATAGTTATAAAGAAGGAGTTTTGGGCATAGCGACATGGGTAGGTTAGGTTAGAAGGCTAAGGTGGGAGCGAGCGAAGCGAAGCTCCCACCTTAGCCTTCGTGGTTATTTTTTTTTAACCACCCAGAAGGAGGAGCCCCGCGTTCGCGGGGCTCCGGCGACATCTCGATATCATCAAGTGAATATAGGTAAAAGTTCGAAATAAAATAATTGTTCGGACTTTTACCATTGCGAGTTGGTAAATCTTAGGTTATACCGGAAAATCTTAGGATTTACCACCGTTCGGGCTTTTACAGTAACATATATAACATAAGTGTATACTGTATATAACTTGTATAAAGTTAGGCTAATTCATTTCTTGACCTTTGCTGTTTCCGATATTCACACAAATAATGAATCGTACTGGTATAAGTAAGCTAGTAAGTTCTGTTAGCACTTTTAACAATTAGCCCAAAATGTATTTTTTTTTTAAATAATTATTATTTGTTACTAGCTGACAGGCCCAACTTTGTCCGGTTATAATACTATTGCATCCCGTTAATCCATTCTTATGGGTATTTTTATCCCATCGATCCCATACGAACCTTGTCCCGGCAGTTAAAAACATATTAATAAAATACTTTAGTTTAGTTGTGCAAAAGTTATGCGCATTTATACATTTTGGTAATTCATTTTTATTTATATTGAATTGAAAAAAAATCATTAATATTTTAAGCTACATAATAAAAAGTGAGAGTTTACCTACTAACAACTTCCAGTATTGATTTCTTAATGAAATATTGTCATGTTTTTTTATTTCTAGATCAGAAAATAAAACATAACTACTTTATTAAGTCATATTGAATACAATAATTTACAGAAAAAAGTACGTTCCTTTCTACAATAGTTTTTAGTCACATTATTGGATTAACACCAAACCTCGGCCTAATACAACTTTAAGTTAGATTTACGATCTAAATAGTGCAAAACCTTTGTGATGAGGGTTGCGAATTAGTTTCCTAATGGCAGTAAATATTTGTATAGTTTATAAGCTTTATATTGCCTCTTTGTTTATTGACACAACACTACGGAACTAGTAAATTGAAACAATGTATTTAATATTGAATTGATAAGTTTGAGAGACCAATTTGAAAGTGTTTAGATGGTACTGTTTCACTAATTACTTTATCAAACTTATATTAGTTTTTTTGTAATAGAAGAACTAAAGCACCGTGATTATTTTTCCATAGACATCTTCAAGATCAACGTTAAATAAATGTGAGCTCATTTACTTAGACTGTTTTTGAAGAAGGCGTGATTTTAGGTGTTTATGTAGTGATTATGACCACTCTGGCAGTACCTAGTTAGCGTTCAAAACAAACAGTTATTTTATATTATTGCAGCAACAAACAAAGACAACAATTTTCAAGATAGTACACGACAGTAAGCCGCAAAGAAACCAAATTTAACATGTACATTTTACCGAAACTAGAACTATTATAGTCGTAAAAAGTATATACAAACATCCTAAACAAAATTCCCATAATACCTTTAATCCGTAAACCTATTTAACTAATAATATACAGGGAGCTGTTCATCAAAAGTTTTTGAATTTCACGACAGTCGACACGGCAGCACGTATTTTTGATTGATGAATGTCCAACATTCTCCATTTGAGATTCTAGTCACGACCTCCCCGTAACTCAGGACCAAAGTATGAGGATACAGCTGTATAAATATTGTTTTAGATTATAGAATAAGCTAATGACTAGATATTAGAGGAGAGACTGTGCGAAGGAAAGATAAAGTCAAGATCTTTCGAAGAGCTCTTACAAAATATTAGGTATCTCTATGGTATTTTTTCTGCCGAAGTTTACTATTAGAATAATTAGTTAGCAGTAATACCTATGAATCTGATTCGTATTGGATCGAGCTAAAATTTGGAATGCAGGTAGATTATGATGTAGGCTTCTTCTTAAATGTTGATCAATTCTACTCCAAAGGGGATAAAATAGGGGATGTAAGTTTATATGAAAATTCTGTGCTAAGTCACAAACTACGCGGACGTCGCGGGCAAAAGTTAGTTTGTATTATAAATGTCAGTCGGCCAAATGTTAAAACGGGAAAACTACACTTTTATTATAGCCGCATCACTCTCGAGAAGAAACCCTCAAGAATAGCGCATGGAACAATTATAACAAAAGTAAATTAAACTTAGACATAGATTTAAATTATAGTATAGCGTAAACTAGGTGTAGTACCTAATTTTAACTATAATTTAGTTAACTTAAACGTGCAGCAAAAATATATAAACCACATACAAAATAAACTAGCTATTTTACCTGAACACTCGCTTGCGACTGAGTAAATAATGAGATAATTAACTTCGCACTCGTGCTACATACTTAAGTACCAGGGATGCACCGCATGCAAGGAGGTTTAATCGCAAGTCGAAGTAATTTGTCTTAGGAAGAATAATGACTCGATTGAGAATAGCAGAGAGCGGGATTTTCAGTTGCGTAGTCACGGTGTATTTTCTTCACCTTATTTCTAAATTATAGGAGCAAATGCATATATTTCATTGCTCGAATGTATTATTACAACTCGGAGTGGCCCATTTTCTGACTAACTAGCTAACTGAAAGCGTATAGCGCTTGCTGTCACCAAACGAGTGTCTGTGAATTTAAATTGCTGGCCATTTGTGTCCGGCATAGAACCGGTAAATTATTTTCTTTCTGAAAATAAGTTTCATTATATATCATTCTACTCTTAAACGGATTATCACCTGAAGATTTTCTCCCAGAAATTAATTTAAGAATACTTTGAACTCATTTAATCTTTTCAAAGTTCGCAATAATAATTGTCTTAGTTTCCTAGAACCAGCTTATTAAAGATAAGTCTTATAAACATCTGACAGTTATGGGTTTAGCAGTTACTGAGAAAATGTACGAAAACAAAAGTAATCTTGTTTCTGTTGTCTGTCTAATTATTTTTGTGATAAAATAAAATAAACTTCTGAATTCTTGGTACATGGAAAAACACAGTAAATGATGAGAAATAGAAAAGTTGGCAAAAAGAAAACAATGAATGAATTTTGTTAGTATCGAACCTTTTCCGTAAATTCTATAGAAAATTCTCAGTACATCGAAAGTTTGTTAGTTTCTAAGAAGTGCCAATAGGCAATTAAGTATGTACTGGTTTTATTTTTTACAGAAGCTCATGAGTAATAAATTTTTGAGTAATTTTTAACCATGACAATCATGGTCGTCAAAAACTACGAGTTTATTTTGATCAAATATTCAGTTTATTTTCTTGCAGCGACCACACCCGTGACCCACGATTTGTTGTAATTTTTTTGAATCAGATATTTCGTTTTATTGCACGTCGAAATCACACGAATAAAATAAAAATCATTTATTTCAGACCACATAGTCCACGGCAATTTTATTAGTACAACACAATTTACTTATAACTAATGTTAGTAATAAAACTTAGCTTAACACTAAATATGCGGGGGTGCACTTCTAAATAGGCTCACTGGTCTCGACCGTGCCGCAACACATGGAGTTAACACACTCTATCAAGTAAAGACTTCTAATTAAATTAGGTTCTGATGTAGTTTAAAACCTGAATACTACAACACAAATACTACAAATCCTACTACTGTAAAACCCGAGTAATCTTTTCACGTTGACCAAGTAGCTGGTAGTATGTAATGTCAGCATAAAAATGGTAAGTACAATATAATATATGAGGTAGTCCAACAATGGTCATTGTCAAAGACGTCCTATCGGTATCTCGTGTAACAGTTCACTGCCTCCATTCGGACCACGCTTTGTGACCAACACTGACCGTTTTTATAACAACACCTTATTTCTGAGGTAATTTATACTGTGGGTGACCTTGGGTTAAGATTTAGAGGCTTAATGTGAATCATATCAGGAATGTTTTTGTGTGTCTGCCTTGTACATTTTTAGGACTAAACAGCTGAGCCTATTTGATTAAATTTCTTATTGATATAGTTTAATCGAAAGTCGCTCAAATTAAGGCTACGTTTTTACAACAATGTAAGAACGGTATGGATGAACTGTTTTCTCGAAAACGCGCGTTCGAATTAAGGCTACTTTTTTTAAAAATAGGAACTATTTAGAAACTATAATTTCTTATTATAATGTTGCATTTATTTAACTATTTAAAATATTTTATTTATACGAAGTTTTATTTTCCTTAAAGAAAGTTTTGCAAAAAGTACAACGCTACATTTGCTTTACGATATGTCAGAGAAAGTGCGCTCAAGACACATTAACAAGTCTGCTACGTCTGAACGACTACGGTGCTACGCCGTAGCTCACGTAGCACTGTCTACAACATTAACTTTACGTTTGTGATAAAAGATGTTGTTTGTAGCTCGTAGCAGGTTTCTATACTAGCTTTTTTAAGAATGCACTCGGTTCACGTTTTGTTCGTCTTGTAAGAATAACAAGAGCAGAGAAACTGAATATTTATAAATACAAATTAATTTAAAGAACAAAAGAATTTGGTCGTTGTATAGCTTAAAGTGTGATTAACAAACCCTCCTTTTCATAGCTGTAAATTAAGTTTTTCTACTTTTAGACAATAATTTTAAAACATAATAATTTTAATTTTTTTTATAAAGAAGATAACCTTTGAACTCTCACAATAAGACAAAAAAATATAATTACGTTTTATTGAACTAGTTCACTAGTATTCTACGAATTTAATTAGTCATTAGTACCTAAACAATAATAAAATAAATGACAACCCAACATTATTTCATTTGTACCAACATAGCATCCAAAGGCAACTTGTCCAACGGCCACAAAACACATTTGCACCCGAGTGTACTTGTAAAACAAACAGTCACGAACACCTGCGACGCTCGTACAGAATGTACAGTCGCGTGCAACACCGCAACAAGATAACGTGTAATTTACTGTTGTCACTTACCATCTCTATTTACTTAGTACCCAGGCTGAGAATCGGATAGAATTTATATATCACTGTCGACGTAGACCCTAAGGTTATGTACCTACGTAATCTACGTATAGCTGTAAATAACTTAGTTTGAGGTTCATTTCCTGACCCAAGTTTAGTGATTTTCCGTTTAATTTTACTACCAAAGTTGTACGGTTAGTTTTAAATATCTCCCAAATAAACTACCATCTTAATTCAAGATAGAGCAAGGAATTTTCTAGTACCTTTTCAATATTGGTCATCGGTGACAACAAAATAAAATAAACGAATCAAAATGTTCATTATTGTTTGCATGACCACTTATTATATTTATAAACAAAATATACTGTATCAAACACCACAAAAATCAAAAGTCTTTTTCCCCAAAAAATAAAAAAGAATAATGTTTTTCCTACGGCTTAATCACCTTAAAAAGCAACAATTCATTAATATCTCTTATCATGAACATCACATTACAAATTGAATACAGAAACAATATCAGTAATGAATGGTACAAACTTATGTGTTAATAGCTTTCTCGAACAAACATAATGTTCGTTTAACTGTGTCAATATTCATTAACCAAATTGTCAAGTACTTACAAATTAATGTTGTTGCCTTTCAGTTCAAATAAAAATACTAATATTTGGTATATAGAATAAGAACAAGCAGTAGTTTAAAGAATAAATTAAAAAGAGTTTTTAAGTCTCTCTTAACTTTTTCTGAGTAACACTTGTCCCATGATAGAAATTAATATAACCTGAATGTATAATCGGATCGGGCTGGAGTTTGTCATGCGGGTAGATGTTATGACGTAGGCATATGCTAAGAAAGGATTTTGATATATTCTACCCCCTACGGGATAAAATAAGGATGAAAGTTTATATGAAAAATCTGTCCTTATTAACAAACCGCGCGGACAAAGGATGAACTACCAGATTTGGCTCTTTACCCGATTACCAGAATCAAGAGTCAATCGGAAAATATAGCCACAGATACTTCTGTGGATATATTTTACTCTGACTACCATGAACATTAGACTGCCACGATCTTTGCATACAATTATAACTTATCGAACACAGACTCGCCATTGCACGTGCTGCCCAATATCGTCTTTTATAAAAAACATTGCTGATAAAATTTGTGTGCATTTTATGGTATCCTAGTTTCCAAATATATTCTGAAGCAATTCAATAAATTCTGTTCCTCATTCAAATTAACCGACTAATCAAATACCCAAGTTGTATAATTTATTCCGAGCTTAGCTTATCAATGGAATGCGAAACTTGCAGTCATTACAAACTTTAACTTTTTTAGTTTACTCGTTTGCCAATTTCCTTTCCTAATAAACTAGTGGTTTCTTATTATATATTAATCTATAGAAAGCCTGCAACGCCGTTAGTAATCTGCTTGTTCAAGCATTTTGTTTAACAAATATTAAAACCGACTGCGAATGAAGGCTCATTGTTTTCTGAATCCCGAGTTATTTTCAATGAAAATTCTTTGATTATTTTATCGTGGAATTCTTTTGTTCAGCTAGTTTATTTTTTTATAGAGTGATTAAAAATATGATGCGAGTATTGAATAAGGATTGTGAATGGAAGTGGAAATGGGATAGTATTTTTTAATATTGCATTATTATTGTAGGTCCATAGTGCTTAATAGCGCGCTATAAAATAATGTAATGGTTAGTCTCAATATAATAAGTTATCACACACATTTCATTTAGTGTAGAAAAACGTATTTTTGAATTCTGATGACGAAGGGTTCTAATATAATCGAGAGATTTGCTTCTTGTCTACCAGGTTCAGCGATACAGCACATTAAAATTGTCTTTAAATCTTTGGAAGCATGGAAAATACACAGGTCTTACTAATCCAATTTCTTGCAAAATAATTTCTACCGTAGAAATGTCATTCTGAACTTTTCACCTAACTTTAAAGCTACATCTATACGACTGTTAGACCAATGCCAGCCATATTATTGACATAGAACTCAGTAACAATTTCCAATATCCTGTCTCGACGATATCGAAACGTCGTCGCGGGGAAGTCCGACATTTTGTAAGATATTGCTCACTTTTAACTGTATATTTTATTGGATATTTTATTCACAATTTTCAGCTGACTCCGGTCTTAAATACTTTTGTATTTGAGACTTTTCAGTATACCATCTTGGCTGCAAGCAACACGTTTGTTGTTTACAAAGTTTATTAGGCATATTGAAAAAAGAAAGTATTGTATTAATTTATATACCATACATATTTTGTTTTCTTTCTTTTTAAAGGTGTTCATACATATATTAATTTATAAATATACCTTAGTTTATAGTGATATCAATGAAACAGATCGAGTTCTTGAGAGATTTACAAGTCTACAAACTACACAATTCTATCTTCATAAGGCGAAGGCCGAGAATGAAGCAACCTTTCCTTCACATATTAAATATTATGAAACCAGTTAACCATCATCTTCGTTTCAATAAAAGCTTAAAGGAAAAACCGCTCTATTAGCATAATTTCTACAATTTCATCCAAGCGACCTACAAATTCATATCGCATCAAACCGACACTAGCATGAAATGAAACCGCTAACTTATTATATCCAAAATGAAATAGAACTAACAGCTTCTGAAATGGAATAAAGCACACGCTAGTTTCTCGTCTACACTGATATTATAAATGAGAAAATTCGCATGTCTGGATAGATATTTGTACCTTAAACGCGTCAAAATTATACCCGCTTGCTATCAAAATCTATCAACATCTTATTACTCATAATATAATACATTTTTACAGATGATGAATTTGTGTTGCCTGTACAACAACAGGTATTAAAAAAACAGAAGAATATTGATGTTTACGGGGGTTTCCCCATGCAGCAAACGTGATTTTTTTACCTTATAAATTATAATGGTACGATTTATGCGAGTCCAACTCCCATCGGTTTTTTGTAACATAAGATAATATTTACCTAGAAATATCTTTGCACGCGGCCGAAGTCGCGGGTAAAATCTAGTAAGAATATTTTCTAACAAGAAAAGTAAATGGAATGCAATCAGACAATACTGAACTAAGTGTTTCTTTTAAAAATCGACAGCACTTTGGATTGGATCCAAGAATACTGTAACTAATGTACTGACACTATCCGGACTCAAGATGGTTGCTTTTTGAAGATTTTATCGATATAAGCACGGAAACTTTCGTGATCCTTTCACGATTTTGATTGTAACTTGTATTATTTGATTATCGAAACATGTTTTAAGAGCCATCGTTGATAGTGTGAATATGTACCGAATTATTATTTTCATTTTTAGTCGGTTATTATTTGTAAAAGAGGTAAGCTTGTAAGCTTATTAGATAATTGACATAGTATTAAAACGGGCTAATAAGATGTTAAATCCCAGTTAGCTGTTCCGACCTCTTCCTGCTACTTCAAATTCGTTAAAGTGATTTCAAAAGCTGGCTGTGAATTCATATTAATTTTAATTGCTTGACAAGACTATGACACAAGAAATATTTTAAAACCAAAGTTATAGAACTAACTTATTACTCTCTTACTGAGACTACTTACAAAACACCTTGAATCCATATTCTAGTAAGATTGTATTCTATTAAATAATAATCAAGTCGTATTACATCAAGAAAACCTAGTAATACTATTAAAATGTCTATAGTTCATCACAGCCGTCTGTTTTTAACTTAGTACAAGTAAATTGGCAAATTCTGTTTCGCAGTTATATGTAGGTAACTAATTTAGTTAGCGAAACAATAAATTAATTAGTTAAAGGCCTACTTATATTTGCAAGCGCGGTGTATAATCAAATTAGTGTGTCATTAGATTATTACTGAAATTAACTTGCTGCTTTGCAATTAAAGTGTAATTGAATTGTTATGAATAGTGATGAAGCTGTTATTGGTAAATCGCTTTTAATAAATTACTTTTTAGGAACAAACAGATAATTAGAGGTCGTTTCAATTATGACTATTACTTAATGGCTTCCGTACTGCAGCAATATTTGTTTGCCACGACCTTCCTGTTTTTTAATTCGTTTTTTTACAAACAACTTAACTACAATTATTGTAAACCTAATCTAGTAAAAGTATAGGTCCCTAAATCTCAACTCGTGCGATTTATTTGATTATTCATAAATTTCTATAGATACGACAATGCCCTCAAATAATTAATCAAATATTTCAAAGCCGTAACATATTTTTTTGCCAGAAAACATATTTAAAAATATAATGCTAGTATGAGTACGTCTCGTAGAGCAAAAATACCACTTACTTGCTTAATTTTATTTTTTATGTTTTCGGGAACTATACAAAGAATGTGAGTTCTACATTTCCACTAGACTAACACCACAAATTGACCACTAGTACTAAAATATGTTAAAATAAACATGGCTAACTGGACTCAGTCACTCGTGAAGATTTATTCCCGCCGGAATACGAGTGCGGTTCATTTTAACCATAATTTATGTGACGCTCCGAGGCTGAATACAATTCTGATAAGTTTTTGTTCTTGAGATGTTGAAAGAATTAGTATTACTTAGGTTTTAGTCTAATTATGTTTTGGTACTTTAGCTCTCATATCCAAAAATAAGGGGCAATTCATTCATAATATTAAAAAATACATTATGGCGTATTTCGTACACCTCTGCTTTCACTTTCGGGAATCACAGGCGTTGGTATTCTTAACGTATATATTTTTATTTGCTGTGTTTTGTTGTAATTTTGTAACCTGTCTGGTCACAAATCATTTTTATATGTAAGTTGCAATGGTATATCCTATGTTTTAGACAGTAAATAAAAAAATAACATGTAAGTATTTATATAATACGTAAATGCCAATCAGGATTAAGATAGGTTAATCTTAAAATGAATCTCAAAGTTTTTCACTGTTCCCAATATATGGCACTACATTCTAATAAAAAAACGGAGTCACTTATATGTGTCTATCACTACAAAAGAAACACACTATTAAAAAGTATTTAATCATAAAGTCCAGTTGAAAGTAATTATTACCCTTCATTAAAAAGTTTAGTGCTATTCCTGAAATAATTATAAAGTTCTCTACATTTTTACCGTGAAAGGGCTACGTTATCATTTTAATGGCTCATTATAGTACAAAGAGTTTTTTATATAAAGTATTTTATTGTTAGTCTTCGTTAACTAGAGGATTTTTTATTCTTAAAGCGTCCCAAATGATTATAGTTTTAGAAAAAATGCCAGAATAAATAATAAAATCGCGAAATTTTGAACTTTTGCCACATTCACGTCGTACATATAAATTATAAGAGATACATAATATACCTACTTAAATTAATTATATTATCCTTGCTAAAGTCTAAGAGGATAATAAATATATTTTTTTCGTAATACAGGCTGTTGACTGTAAATACTTGTGCCTAGCAGATATCACTTTAAAACTTGAAACAAATAAAATGTTTAAAATGATACTCAATAGTCAATTTATCTTTTATCAAACAAAACAATAAGTCTATTTATAACCGAAATCTCATAAACATTTACATATCTTCCAAAACAACACCTAAAAAGTTCACTGAAGTTTTCATTCACGCCTGTTTCATGTCCCGCGCATAATTACTCCGCTTTTCACGGAAACCAGACTGAAATGCGGTGCGGCCATTGTATCGCTTTTATTGCCTACAATTTCAACATTTTATATACCTTTTTAAAAAGCCAATTAACGTGTAAAGGTGTTACAATGACTTGTTTGTTGATAAACATAACGGTCGTTGGTTTTCCAATCACTCTCGCTGTTGTAATCAAAAATTTATGTATTGAGGGCAATGGATGGAAAGAGAAAATGCGTTATTATTCTTTATTTATCATGTTTGTTATGATGGAAGTACTTCTGATATATTAAAATTTCAACCTCATTTACTCTATTGGCAAGTATGCCAACTGATTCGCGCTTCTATGAAGTCGGTTCTTATGCAAAATGTACCTACTGATAAAATAATTACTATTTTCTTAATACCTGCTAGCTGGTTGTCGATAATCGATAGTGGTAAAGAGTCGTGCTACTGTAAACCTCTCTGGACGTGTAAAAGTGGTGTGTATGTGTATATTTGGTGTGGGTATACAAGTTTTACATTGATCGTAATCCCAAATTATCATAAACATAAAAAAACATCTTTTCGGGAAAAACAACTACAAATAACCGTACCTACACCTGCTTTTTTACCACTACAAGAACCGTAATCGTATATCATTTGAATCAATAAATTCTAACAGAAACTGTAAAAAATGGAGGAATGAACCACTTTCCATAACTGAAAGTATAACTTACTGTTACTCAATTTAAATATTGTCATGACTAAGTGATAACAAACCGTTAGTTTAAAGAATAAATGCATAGTTAACGTCTAAGGCGCCATTTGCAATTCAAAATCTACAAGACTATTACAGAGATTTCTCGTTAGATATGAATACTATGAATATTTTATGACGGAAAAATGCAGTGACAGTTTCATGCCTGATACAAACTAAGGTTTTTCGCATTCATTAGGTATAATGAGCAGTTCTCCGTGCTGTATTGTTTTATTTTTTTGCTTTTTTTATATGCTACATTTTGCTATCAGTAAATTAATGTTTTGAATACATAATTACAATAAATAATTAATATGGTTGTTATACTAGTAAGAAGTACTCTTAGTGTGCGTCCGTTACCTTTCAGCGCAATGTCTGAAATATATTCGTACAGAGCCACTTATTTAGGTGTAACCAAATAATTTATAGATTGCACGAGAGTAGGTACCATAGGCTCATTCATATTGATTTAGCGTAAGTGAGTTTCAAACAAATTTAAAATCATTATGGAGAAACCACAAGATTATACTTTCGTTCAACGTTCAGTTTTTATAAATTATTATTTAAATCGTGTGTTTATCATTTCAGCACGTGTTCAGAAAAGTTTGACATTTGTACCTGCCAAAAACCATCTGAATTATTTATTCAGAGTCCGCCTAAATACATTATAGTCTCTGTAAAATTCTATAATATAACGCCTTGGATTGCGTAATATTATGTTGTGATTGAAGATCTTGTGAATATTCTTCAACGAAATAAGGTAATAACACATTGGATTTGGGTTTTGTGTAGGTAATAGGTAAACTTTATTTCCGAAACCATTTTTTTTATGTGTATTTTGTTATCTTGCCCGTCGAAACATATCGACGAATATTTTAGCAAAAACACCATTGCGAATTCGGAACAATAGCCCACAAATTGTACCAACGTACCTGCTGTTGAGAGCAAATAATACAATAGGAATAAATACATTACTATTGTAGTTTTTAGTTTCGCGCCATTGTTTGTAAAGGGAGAATAAAAAAAAACCAGTCTATGACAAATGACGTTTATTGTTTTTAATATTACCATGCAGTTTGTGCAGGCACACACGAAAAAGTAAACAGCCAAAATCGACAATATTTGTTTTTACCCACTAAGCCGTAATCTTTGTAAAATATAATCCCTAAAACGGCTGTTCTTCACAGCATCATGCCAAAAATAATTCATAATCCATTTCATAGAACAGCTCGTCAATTTTAACTAAGCCTTAAACGACAGTAATCTTCTTGAGTAAAATGATATTGCGCTTTCCGTCGCTTAATGCCTACTTTATTACGGATTTAGCTTTAAGAAGCCAGTAATAAAACTTCTGAAAGGATATGAAAAATTAGTTATTGAGGCGAAAAACTAAAAACATACTTATAGTACCTAATTAACAATAGTAAAATATTCTTTGAACAATTTCTTTTTTTGCTTTACGGATTTCAAGCATAGCTTAAGCACGGTGCCTCAAGATATTTGAAGCTTAAATAACTATTCCTAAAATCTATAATGATAAACTGCCTAAAGCCAGCCCCAATTAATCAAGCCGCGACTAATCGATGCGTCTAATCGCAGTAGGGCGGCACTTCGAACGTTGTCGTTGACAAATATCCGTCGCCGTCACCCGTGAGGCTAAAGACGAACAATTTTTCAGACGGCAACACTAAATTGATGGCACGGAGGAGGATATAATTTCAATATTCGAACTACGTGCCTGGAATTTTACTATAACTGGCCTTAGTAACATGCCATAGATAATTTCAAGTCGATATTTCAAACTTGTTAGACTGGCCTTAGACCTTTAAAGTTAGTGTTATTGTACAAAATGTTGTATAATAAACAGCTAAGAAATACGTAAGTTAACTCAAACATGTTTTGCTTGAGAATATTTGGGAAGCCAGCAACAGGAATTTTAATTCGTCTATTTGAAAATTGACGGACATAATGTAAATTACATGAACATACACTCATACATTTCGTATTCTTTCTTGAAATACACAAACGGGTTGTTTGGATTTCTATCTAAAATACTTGAGTATTTTTTTCGTTATTTTTTATTCGGTTTCCATAATTGATTTTAAAATAATGTAAATTTATTGTTAGAAAAAAGTATTATTTTAATTTATTAAACCAACTACTTATTGCGAAACTTAAAGTCGTCACGAACTTTGGTGCTACTACGCAAAAAAGAAAAACAGCGTTCAAAATTTAAATCCGAATAAAATCTTTTTTTTACAGCTCTATGATGTGTCGTTCATTTTTCGTATTCATATTCATTACGCATGTGTTATCTGAATACTCGGCAATTGAGATTAATGATACTGGCCGTGTTATATCATCAATCATCGAATATGAGTGTCACGTCGACCTACCCAATGAGTATCATGAACTCACTTGCGGAATGAATTAAGACTTGGGAAAATGTCGGATAGGCTTATCTTCGTGTACATTATGCACCTTACTGAAGATATCTTCAGTATGATAAAATTTAAGAATAATAGAGTAATACTTTACGTTTCTTTGGTCGATTATTCCATTTTATATTTGACATTAATAAAATCTCTACACCGCAATGTAAGTCGTGACCATGAAGCACCGAAGATAGATGTACTTCCGCTGGTTTCTCTACACTTTATTTAAAAATAACAATGCAATTCATAAGATTTGCCCCATTTCCCTTTTGACAAATTACACCACGAAGTACGCCACCAAAATGTTACTCAACACAACAAGTAATAAATATCCATTATTAACACTCTACACATTTCTGAACGTTTCACTACAGACCAAAGACAAGGAGCAACGATAAATTGTTTGAAAATTTCACACACTGCTTTACTGTTTGAAAATAGCGCCTTTATATCTTTCGTAATAAGGACTTAAATGGCGCCCTTCGTGTTTCTATAGATAATTATTTTCTACAGAATGTATTTCATTAGACTTTCTAAGAAGACATTGAACACAATTCTCGATATTTCAGAGGGTGTTTTACTACCATACAATCAGACAACGACACAAAGCGAGTGTCAAGTAATGAAAATTAAGAGAAAATTACTTGTGACGTTCATAATTTTACCAGTAATTTGCATGACTCGTGTTTACTCCTGAAGAGATACGCAAAGATATTGAATATTGTAATGTTGTATTATTCATTGTATGAAGACTCGCTAAGTTACATAGAGTAACAACTGACTACAACTAACAACAGACTAACACTTGAGTTGCTACTGCTATCTTATAGATTTCAAAAGGTAAATAAGACACACGGTTACGTAAATTAAAGAGGTATATTGTTATAAAAAATGTAGACATAGAAATACAAAAAATGCGTAGTAAGCGTTTGAAAAAAAAATGCGTTAGTTCTTTTTAATTTTAATAGATTGCAGTTTTTCCAGTATATGTGCGTGCTCCATAGCCATAAGAAATAGTGCATTACCATCCCCTTCGTTTTCAGTTATAAGTTTGTGAATTTTGAGCAGTTCATCGACATCCATTTGAGAGAAAAACTTAGCAACAGTGTCGCGTTCTTGCAAACTTGCTTGTGATGCTTTTGTTGAGAACCTCGTGATCTTAAATGTATCTTCCGTTGACGTAGATTTGTTTAAAGGCCCCGACCGTGTGACCCAGTATAAACCTAACTTTTCCTCGCGAAGTTTTGGCCCATTATGTTTGTAATACGGGCCGCCTCTCGGAAGAGCTTTGTTGATGTAAGGCTCTCCGCAATTCTCGGCTAAGTGATTGCCATTGCATCTATCGCATTTGAGTGCTATGTAGCAATACGAAGAATCATGTCCTAAAAGCTGACATCTATCGCACGGGGTACGTAATCGGCCGCTGTACATTTCAACGTGGATATCTGTGTAGTCGCATATTGACTCGATGCGAAATATTGCTCGTCCGGCTGGGTTCCAATCGAGATAGGCAACGAAAATATCGTAAGTGGTATCTGTCCCTTCACTAGCGCGGCCCAAGCGAGTTACATCGTAGACAGGTAAGTTTTGATCCAAAAGGGACTGCTTTATCTCGAAGCAGGAAACTTCACTAGGGATATAATGTATCGCGACACGGAGCTTACGTCTATCCGCAATAGTAAATGGGTGGAATCCTATATTTTCCTCTGTCATCATTTCTGTCAAGGCTTCATGATCCCTGAACGAGGCTGCAGTGATTATAATACCTTTTTCCATGGGGCGTACTCGTTTAAGTTGGATCTCACGCGTCTTGCATCCGTATACTACGTCACCCCACTTAGATCTTTTTGATACGAATAATGTTGGGGGCTCGGGTGGTTTTTGAACGAGAGGTCGTTTGGGGCGATCTGGTTTCTCGCAGGATGGTCCTGGTACTGGCTCATCAGTTTGAGTGGACACGGAAGACTCGGGAGCAGCCGCAACAGTATCATCTGCAGCAGTTGTCGTAGTTACGGAATCGGTTGCAGCTCCTTTTACCGATTCCTCAGTTTCCTGTTCGACTGTAGTAGAAGTCGGCTCTTCAGTTTTCGATTCAATTTCATCATCTGACACCTCCGATGGAAAGGAATAAGTGGGAGAGGGCGCATCCTCTCTAGCAACACACTCAGTTGGGGTCTGAGGACGGCTTGAGGGGTCTTCTTCGGGCACAGAATTTGAGGTAGAAGGCTTTTCTTCCACGGTGCTTTGTGTACAGTCCGAAGAGCTAACGACGTCTTCAGAAGTTTTGTTAGCCGCCGCTCGTTCTGCTTCGCATTCCTTCTTAAGTTGTTCGTAGATTTCCAAATCCCGAAGGAGCGCTTGAAAACTTATGTAACTAGACATCGTGACGATATACGTTTACAGTTTACTCATAAATTGTTAGTAACTAAACTTTTCACGGCAGGAACGTAATGTCCACTTCACTTAAACCACTGAACTGATTTTATAAACTAGAATGACAAGAAAACTTTATTTTACGATGTGCAAGTGGCCAGTATCCCTACCACAAAAAAAACTAGACTACTTTAAAAACGTAAAGAGCTTTTGAATTTAATGCAATATTGTTCGGTTTTTAAATCTAAACCTTTTGAAAAAAAGAATAAAAACTAACTTTGTCCCTTGTGGTCTTTATATAGAAGCTTTCTTGTGAAACAATAGAGTCCCAGATTAGGTATGATTGAACAAAGTTGTAGTTTATACAATTTCTTTCTTTCAAACGTCTCTTTAGAATACGACAAAACAAAAAAATGTACGGCTTAGAACACTTTTTGTTGATCCAATGCTTATCTCCGTCCCTTTTTTACGAAGCTAACATTTGTTTAGGATATAGATACGAACGCAATATTAACAGGGTTTAAAAAATACTGTTATAATCACACTATATTATTAAACAGTTAAATTCAAAAGTACAAAAAATATTATGAATTTGTATTCACTTCTCAGAGTATCTTAACACGACCAAAAACAAGTTAAAATGGACGGATGCGTTGAATTAGGACGGCCTCGATTCCGAATGAGCTTTCGTAATATGATTGTGACATAGAGTGCATAGGTATATGACCAAACAAAGGGCACCAATTAGTTAATTCCAAAAATCACACCAAATTAGGTTGAATTCGATTAACAAAAGAAGAAGGAATTTAACAACAAACTATTGTATGTAAACAGAGATTAGAAAAAAAAACAAACACAATGCAACACTTTCAAAGTTTGAACTCCAATAAAAATATGAAAAAGATAATTTAAACGTTAGTATTACTAACTGGCCACTGACCCATGAATAATAAAGTTAGTTTGTAAGTAAAATAGTTAGTAAATACAAACAAAGGAATGTATTATTTTCACTATACTGTACGCTCGCAGCCCGCACGGACCCCGAGCGCAAGAGTGCAGGAAAGAAAGTGCAGTCAGTGCTGCCAGTGCATTAGAAAAAAACATTTTGGGCGTTTGAATTTGTTAGAATTTGGCTTTCGGTCTTTTAGCCTGATGCATTCGAGCACAAATAGATCGAAGCAATTTAATATACTATTTTTACATAATGTATTATTATGTAAACTCTTTGTAGAGCTTTTTTAAATTATTAATATAAGTATTTGCTTTCGCCTTTGCGCTATAGTTCACTCCTCTTTTCACTTTTGTGCGCTTAAAACAATATTGATATAAAATAAATTCATTTAATCCGATGAAACGGTGCAAATTTGAAATAAAAATATTCGTTAATTGAATTGAAACGCCAATACGTGCAGTCGCCTGAAGCGGCGTGTTTTCAAACAATTTAATTTCGTTTCATTCAACATTTTAATCAAATTTAAAGTTAAAATAATATTGTTGAAAAGTTATTATTATATTGATGGTTAAGTATGATTTATTTTAAGCTCTAAAAGGGTTTAACCCGGAACCCAACCCTTGTAAGCAGCTGCATTCTTGGGACCGACTGTCTGTCACAGCCGAGTATCATGACATTGTAAGTTGTAACGCAAAAACTTGATGTTTCGGTTTGTAGGGAATAGTTGAGTTGAAATTTGTACTCATTCATTTACATAGTAAATAATTGAGATTTGCACTTATTCAATTAAGTAGGCATGTAAAATATACAGAACAGTTTTTTTTTATGAAATGAATAGGTACAAATAAAATAAATCTAATTATCTATCTCTACCAAACTAGGTAGGTACCGATAAAATTGTTTCGGAACAACTAAACAAAGCTTACCTACTGTTTATTATACATACTTATCCATCTACTTATAACACTTTTTATTAATGTTTATTATATTAGACAGTCCAATGCAGTTGCCGTGCAAACAGGTCATAAAGCTTTGTACAAAACTAGGAATTACTTAGTTTCATACCATTGTGTACCGGTGAAAATGTTTCCCTATTTCTATTGTAAAATATGGTTGTTCCATTGTAAAACAGTTCATATTGTACACAAAGAAGATTTGCTCCGAATATTATCTAATTTGTATTAAAAAGCTCTTTCCGACTTGTTGTTATAGTCAAAGTTTCGCAGAAACATTTCGTGTCTGATTATTTTTTATATTACAATTAAGTGATAATTTACTTTTATTTATTTCTCGCAGCGTCGAGTAAGTTAGCAAACGATATTGTAGCCTAATCAGCTAACAACGACAGAATGCCTGCAAAAAACATTATCGCAACAACACGAAATAACTTTAATCCTGATTTGTGTCCGCCATTGCGATTTGTGTTCGATTGTCCCGCCAAGTTCACATCAAGTGTAATTCACAAATCACTATTGACCTTTGGTCAGTATCCAATCACGGGCGAGACCATGAAGAACCAATGACGTTTCCGGTGGAAACCTCACAAAACGATAACATTTCCGGTCGATTATGTTCCAAAATTGATGTTCGGAACTCGGAGCTCGTCAGACTGAGTTTTCCTTTTATCGGTCGTCAATGATTCGACGTTTTACCAATAACCGATTTTTGCAAATATATTTCTGCCATTCGAAATCACTTAGCTAAAATGATGATAGATAAGTACATAGCTTAGCAGAACTTTTTAATTTATTTACACGCTAACTCTTCAAGATTACAATGTATCTCAACTCAACCATAAATTACCTCAAGCAAAGCTCACAGATTAAAAAAAAATATTTGACTTTATTTATATTCTAGAAAATACTTATTTCTCTAAAGTAAATTGATTACAATTTTTAAATTACCTACGTTTAATAATAGGTAATAAAAAAATAATTTCAACTTCACGTTCCATTAGACGTATAAATTTGACGGACGCAGTCCATGCGTGTGCCGGAACGTAATTATTACGAATCTGTTGAAAAAGTTTCAAACCAAACTTCAAAAGTAAACGGTTCTATTTTGTAATTTGTTTTGTTTTCGTGTATTTTCATGTTAAATAAGTTGAACAATTATATAATTCGTGTAGTGTGTGTCTTATAATAGAGTCAAACAAGTGCATATGTTTATCAGGTAACGTAAAACGTTAGAATTGATTATTACAAAAACATTTATATGAACAGTCCGAATAGTTTGTTTTTGCGATTTTTTCATGATTATTGTATAAATGTCATTAGTACCGCATGTAATTTCTTAACTAATATTACAACTTCTACTTACAAACTCAAACTACCGAACTTCATCACAAATCGTTATATTACTATAATAAACTAAACTATGTATTGTATACTTCATAGATAGCATAAAAATAGGCTATAATCGCATACAATACTATAAAAACGTACACTCAAACCGTCTTTGTATCCTTCTACAGGACTAAAACACCATAAAAGATGCCTAAGTCGAAGATTCCATCTCCGGCTAGATCACAAGGTGCTATCACGACTCCTAGACGGAACAAGCCTCGTAGAAGCCGCAGTGTGTGTTCTCCCGCGCTTTCCACCGCCTCTGGCAGGCTCACGTCAGTCATAGACCAGTTCAAAGAGAAGAACTTGGAATCCTTTGCTTTGTCTCCGCTGAATAGCAGGCTGTCTGTGCTGACTGATAATACTGATATTGAGGAGCCCCGGCGTGAGTACAATAGCTTATTTTAATGTTAGAAGATCCATTGTATTGTATTTTAGTGTTTTAAACCTTACCATTATACTACGTTCACATAAATATCACTAATCAAGGTCAAATGTTGATAAAGACTTACTTTAAAATAAATATTACTACACCACACATGTGCTGTGTATCTATTGCTGGAGAATGGTCTACATCCTAATAAGTGTGCCCATTGTGCTGGTCAAGTACTAGTTAGAGTTGGTTATATAAAGTATCCTTGTTTGAACAAACATTAATCATTATCGATATTGTACTATCATAATTCTTTTTAAATATTTTTTCCATTTATCACTGTTTCCAATATCAAGCAATATTTTTAAATCTGCTCTTATTAAGTTAAAAAACTAATAAATCATGGCCATCATCATCTTAAATGTTAATATTTGTTTGTATGTTTATTTTAGGTAAAAGTTGGTGGAAGAACCTGAATGAGAACTCAAGAGATGTGTTGGAAGTGTTAGAGGAAAACAAAGAGACGGATGTCAATAATGTTATTGAAGAGTTTGTTGATATTGAAGTTTTAAGGTAATTGTAGACTGTATATTAAATGTACCCTCATGGTTACCTTATGTTGAAAAACAATCCTGGCTTTTTGGCTGAGATTTTCATGTATATATATACGTTAAGTATTGTTGTATCAGTAAATTAAGTTTAAAATATTTAAAATTAACTGTACAAACATATACACAACATACAAATAAGAAGGGATGTGAAGTGTGTTATTGTTATCAACTGGGAATATTATAATTTTAATTCAAATACTTACCTAATAGTTAATTAAAAATATCCATACATAGAGTATAATTTATGCCTTAAACAATTAATTTACAAACTTCAGTATGTATGGCCACTGTAAATTTCATTTCAACATACAACATTTTTAAAGTGTTTCTTTAATTTTCAGCCAAGAAAAGAAAAACCACACATTAGACCTACCAGACAGCAGTGACAATGAATCAATCAACAGCATAGTACTCCCTCAAAGAAAACTTTTCACTCAAAAGGAAAACCAGCCACAGAAAAAGTTTGGCCAACTTGTTGGTGGCAGAGAAACGTTGGCCAAACTCCACAAGGCCAACACCACACAGCACGAGAAAACAATCACAGCAGGCACTAAGGAACTTTTTCAAGGCACTAAAAGAACTAAACCAGTTTTTCCTGCTGCTTTACTAAATATATCTCCGAATAAGACTGTAGCAGATAAAACTAAGGAGAATGTCGCAGTTGAGCCAAAAGCTCCAGTCAGAAGTATTTTTGGCAACCGACCAGCAAATAAACGTAAGAATATATTTGCCGATTTCATTGTGTCGGAGAGTGAAGATGAGATTTCAGATATACAGCCAAAAGTGTTTGGCTTTCAGAAGAAAACTGAGCAGAGAAGACTTACTTCGATATCTAAAGGTCGGGAACAATCTCCTACTTCGAGTATTACTGTTGACATGGAGTTGGATGATTGGCAACACTTGCCGTCTTCGACGATGGTTGAGAAACAACTTGAAATTGAAATGGTTGCGGGTCATACACCAGTAAAACGAGCTAGACTCAGTAAATTACTTGAAAATGAAAATATATTGGAAGAACCGGAGATGTCGCCTGAACAGTCTCCTAAGAAGAGTAACAAATCTCATAATAAGACTAACAAATCTCTTAACAAAAGTAAGAAGGGACAGAATAGAAGTAATAGGTCTATGAATATGAGTACTAGGTCACAAAAGCAACAATCCCCTAAAGCTAATAAAATAGTTGAAGAATCACAAGAAAAGGAACATCAATCAGCTCAGGACAATATTGATGGTATAGAAATTGGGAATAATGAACAAGAAATGGAAGTAGTACAAGGAAATGAAGAACAAGCAGTAGAGTTAGAAATACAAGCCAGTCAAAAGAATAAAACAAAAACAATGATTGTTGAAGATGTTGAAAAAACAGAACAAAATACTAATGTAATTAATAAAACGTCTACTAAAGATCTTAATGTTAGTAAGAAAGACAAAACAGTTAATAAGAGTAAAGTAATTGACAATATAAATGAACAAATTGATGACCAACAAATAGAAATGGAACAGGACGAAGATGTTGGTAGTGAAGACCAAGAATTAAAATATGAAAGTGACAATGACCAAGTTGATAACAAACAAGAATTGAACAAGACTACTGAAAGACACCAAGATGACATTCAAGGCAAAGAAATAAATCAAAGTAAGAATAACCAACAAGAAATATCTACAAAACAGGCAGTTGAAAACAATGACAGTAATTATATCGAAGCAAATGTATCTGAAGAAGCTAAAGAAACTAACGTTGATCAAAGTGAAGAAATCCAAGCTGAAAATTATCAAGAAATGGAAGCTGAGGACGAACCGGTTCAGGAAGAGTCGGAACAAAATATTGAAGCGAGTGCAGAGGTATCTGCTGAGAATTCTGGAGACGTCGATGAAAGCGAAGAAGTAAATGCTGAGGAAAGTCGAGAAGCAGAAGACAATGCAAATGAGAGTGATGATGAAGAAAATGAAATAGAAGACGAGGAAAATCAAGAGGAGAATGAGGAGGGAAATGAAAGTGGTGTCTTAGATAATGAGGTTAATGAAAATGCTGAAATGGATGATGATGCTAATGTAAGTCAAGAAGTAGATGAAGAAGCGGATGAAAATGTTGAAAATGTGGATGAAGAAGGAGATGTAAGTCAAGAAATAAATGAAGAAGGAGATGAAGGTGATGATCAAGATGAAGAAGTAGATGAAAATGCTGAACAAGATGATGAACAAGCTAATGTAAGTGCAGAAGTTGATAACGAGGTTAATGAGAGCGCTGTTGATGATGAAATGAATGAGAGCGAAGAAGAAAATGATGAAGCGATTGAAAATGCAGATATTGATAAAGTGAATGAAAGTGAAGAGGTGAATGAACAGATGAACGAAAGTGAGCAAGAAGAGGAAGCTGAACAGAGTCAAGAAATTGAAAATGATCAAAGTGATGATGAAGTAGATCAAAGTCAAGAAGTAGAAAGTGAAAAAGAGAACGAGAGTCAAAATGAAGAAACAAATAATACAAGCCAAGAAATTGAAAACGACGGCAATGAAAGCCAAGAAGTTGAGAATGAGGTTGAATCGGATGATGAAAATAATGAACAAGAATTAAATGACAGTGTAGATGAGAGAGCCGCAAGCGACATGTCGGATCAAGAACAGGAAATGCAAGTAGACAATGCCGAAAGTGTACAACAAAGTGAGGATATCATCGATGAATCGCCAAATGTAACTCATGATACTACAGGCAGGAATCGACAAAAAATCAAATCTCCCGAAGTCATATTACACGATAAAACGAACCAAATGAACTCGTTTATAGCAGAAGGACGTAACTCCAGTATAAGGAAGACGAAAAGCATGTTTAAACAGTCCACCATAAGGCCCAGTTTGGCGCCCGCTAGAGATAGCTTAGGTCTTTCCGATGGTGCAAGAGATTCTAGCGCCGAAGGTTCGGGCTGGGATTCACATAGAACTACTCGAAAAACGTTAAGGCAAACTTTTGGCAAAGATTTCACTATACGTAAGTCTTTAAGGGCACTTGTTATGGAGAAATCAGCTAAACAAACGGAAAATATAGATTTGCATTCAGAAACTGTGAAGTTTCCTCAAGCTAATTCTACCGAGTATCCAGAAGATTCGAATCGGGAGGTTAATGACACGGTTGAGTCGAATCATGAAGTGTCTATGAGGACGAGGCAGACGACGTTGGAAACGTATTTGCAGAAGATCAAGCAGCAGAATATTGAAAAGAAACAACAAATGGTGAGTTACATAGATCCCTATATATTTATTGTCTTTACTTGTTCAACCATTTTGCATGGTTGATGTTTACGCAATTTAAACTACCCTAAAAATATGTTTTTTTTTTGTAACAAAATTATGATTGGAATATTAAAATAACTTAACTATATATATACAATTTCTCAGACTAAGTAATCAACGTTAACTCTTATTTGCATTATAATGTTTAAAAACAAGAGTAAACAGTTGTCTGGTACCAAACAAGCTGTGCATTGTTCGAAATCAGTTTGATTGTGTGTTCAAAGATTTGGTTTATATTTGAGGCGATTGACCTAGACGTAAAGCATCTTTAAAGTCCAGCTGCAACTCTTTATTTACCCACTATTATCTTTTTCAGGAACAAGCAATAAGAAACTCCCTCAAAGCCCCTGCGACACGTGACACGCTTAGTTTATTCAAAGTGCCATCTAAACCTCCACCTCGCCGCCTCAAACCTGCTGCAAATAAACCAAAGAAACAGACAAAATCCGCCATTTTGTTTGACGAACTACCTTCAGAGGTGATTGAGGACATGAAGTATAAACCACCTAAGAGGTTCCAGCCGGCCAATGCATCCTGGATTACGAAGAGATTGTATAAATTCTTGGAAACTAAATTGGAACCTAAGTAAGTGAAACATTATATTCGTAACTATTTTTGTACAGATTCTTTGTCAGCATAACTAAACGTGCTTGGGATCAATCAAGATGACACTGAAGTAATAAATAATATATTTAAAAATTGAGTACACTTCAATAAAATTAGGTTCTTAACTCTTAGCATCTCCAGAGAAGTCCTCTGCTAGGACCAAGGAGTGCTGAACATGAATCTATATAATTTATTTACATTACATAGACTTACTAACATACTGTCTCGCTTTTCTTATTTTAATAATACCATTCATCACTGACAATACAATATTTTTATTATCATTTTCTAACGATACTTATTTTTATTATATCTCTTATTTACTAATCATCTATACTAATATTATAAAGCTGAAGAGTTTGTTTGTTTGTTTGAACGCGCTAATCTCGGGAACTACTGGTCCGATTTGAAAAATTCTTTCAGTGTTAGATAGCCCATTTATCGAGGAAGGCTATAGGCTATATATCATCACGCTACGACCAATAGGAGCAGAGTAACAGGGTAAAATGTTACAAAGACGGGGAAAATTTTGACCCATTCTCTCTTATGTGACGCAAGCGAAGTTGCGCAGGTCAGCTAGTTAACCATAATTTTTCAGGTACGACTACAAAGCGCGCGTGAGAGCAGAGAAGCTAGTAGAAACGATATACCACTTCGCCAAAGACCTCCGTCGCCACGACGTAGCGACGCCTGACTCGGTGGACGTGCTCAAACATGAACTGGCCAGGCTCGACGTTGTCAAGACACACTTCGAGTTCTATGAGTTCTTCCACGAGTATATGCCGAGAGAAGTTAGAGTTAAGGTGAGTTGAAATATTATTATTTTATACAAAATAAAAGATATCATACAGATGGTAAGCATACTTAGACTAGGATTATGAAATATGTTTGGGTTGTATGTCATAATTACTAAAATTCTCAATTAATGAACTATTCACAGTTTAAGACAAGCCTAATCCCGTGTGCATTTAAAGGAAATTTTCGCAATTACCTACTACTGTAAGATGCTGATTTATGGGTTTTGATTAACATAAGCTGTTAATTAAGACTATCAATATTGATAGGAGCATAAACTGAAATTCGTTTTGTACATTAGCTATATACAAACAAACCTTCCAAACATGTCTATGTCATCGGTGCTCATGCTTTTTAAATAAGGATGCACCCGTGACTACCAGTCCCAAAAATATTTTTTACCTTGGTTCTAATATAAATGTTTTGATTTAGGTTGTACCAGACGTCGTGAATAAAATCCCTCTTCCACGACACGGCGTGTTTGCTGAAATATTGCGGGGAAACAATGTTCAAGGATAACTGTTCGATATTACGTTGTATTACTAAGTTAAAATAATGATGTATGAGTTTGTTAATTAATTATGAGTTGATATTATTAAATATTAGGAACTTTTATTATGCTCATTTTTATAGGTAGACTGATTAGGTGAAAAAAAATATAGATTTTCATTGATGGTTTATGTGACTGGCTATAAAATAGTACAAATACTACAAAAAAACAATATTTTAGCTGATTCTTCAGGAGGTCTTGCTGACTTTATTTGTTGGACAATATAACTGGAATTGATACCTCATCTTCTCAACAACGTAAATGAAACAAAATATATCCGGAATCTAGGACTTGTTTATTTTGAAAATATTAGGATACAAATGTAAACCTATGTTACAAATTACAATACAATGGAGCACCATACACATAAAATTATATTGCAATAATATAGGTACAAGAACATTACACTGTTTCAAACATAATATGAAAAATACATCTCACTTACATCACTTATTACTATTATGTATAGAAGAGGTAAAGGCGAAGCTTAGTCTTAGTTAATTTCCTATTTGGGGCACATTGATTCTAACATTCCTTAATATAATATTGCAAGGCTAAATCCGTGAACGAGAAAATCTCTTCTCACAAAATTACGCAAAACAATTTAAGCGACAGTTATTCCTAGCGTATGAGTAGCTCAAATTATTCGGAAGCTTACAAAGCTATGTGGTTGAAAATTTTCTCGTCCACGGAATATAAGCTAACTAATCAGTGTGAATCTGTGATTGTTCTATTGTAACTGTACAATCGAAAATAGTTGTCTGAGATTAAACTGTACATGTATCTGCTAAACTATTCATAAAAATAGGAAACAAGTGTAACATAAAAGTGAAACATTAACGTGAATAGGAAACATTCAACTTGCAAATAACAAAACTGACCTACTTTGTGACATAGTGTGACCATTGTTAAAATTGTTTAAACTGTAGACATTTTGGCACTACATACACGATCCGATAAACATTCCAAAACAGTATAAAAATCTGATTAAATAAGTGTTAAATATAAAATAATACATCACCCATTTCTCCCACAAACAAATTAACTAAGTACAGCTAGAAAATTTAAAATGCAATTCAAACTAGAATTAAAGCAGTCAAAATATTGAAACCTATATAATAATCTAATAATAAAGGAGTACATTTAAATAATTTTCATAATTTGGCCGAAACGACGACCCCAATTTTTAAGTTGGCAATAAATAAGCACAACGATTTAAAATGCAAATATAGTCTTTCTTGAAATAACAATAATGCCTAAAAATCATAAATAAATGGCAGTCGAAATGACTCATTAGAATTAAATTAAAACCTACGAAACTAAATTAAGCCTATCTATATTATAAGCTCATTAAAATATACTTAATCATGTAAATAAACTTATTGCTTAATAAATATAAACGAATTAATAAAACAGTACCTTAAAGCAACCATAATACATATTTAAATCATTTAGATAAATAGGAATTACAAGCTTTATAATATGGAAGCTTGAACGACATACACACGCCACCATGACACAACATGTTTTCATTAGTTTATGTTCTAAAAAGATAAACCGAGAAACACTATTCTCTTTGTAAACTCCAGTAATGAGTATTGTATTTGGCTTACCTTCCAGTAATTTCACTGCTAATCTCATTTGTTGTGCTAAAAGCTTGTATCATACATACTCGGTTCGGCATCAATCGGCCTAGGCGGTAAAACCGATATATTATGTGTAGATGAACCCGATCGCCACAAACCTAAAAAGTAAGTGGTCGGTTTTGTTGTTAGATAAATATTGCCGAACCGGTTATATGTGTAACAAGCCATACACACTGTATTAGAACTTACTTTCTTACTTACAACTTTGAAGGATCAAGATTTGTATAAAAAAGATGTCGGTTACATTTCAAATTTGAAATCCTTGGTCCAAAACAGTACATATCAAGTCTCGGGTAATTATTATAATTTTGATGGCTGTTAGGCCTCTCATTTACATCTAAATTCTCTCGGGTCAATATTACCTAGGCAAGGAGAAAGATGTATTTAATTTTATTGAAAATTCTGACTATTAGCTGTAAATTGTGAAATCACTATTAAAAAACTGCTATTGTAAGAATTTCACATTTAAATAGCTATTTTAACGCTAATTTTATATAACAATGTAAAGTTCGGAGCCCAATAGCATTACCAAACAGCTAATTTTATTGTAATTCCTTAATAGAAAATGTCTAAATCTATAAAATTTGGATCCAAATATTTAATGTTTTGAAAAATTCATTCGCATCACAGTCTAAATTGCTTTTACAACTCTACTGCTCAATGTTGCAATATAGATAAAACTATTTTACAAGAGTAAAAAGACCGGACTGTTTCAATTTACGAACCTATGTTATTCGAATATTTTTAGAAATGTTGAAATTGATAAATCTTAATATTGAATTGTTCAGTCTAACGCTAATGTATTTAGACTTGATAATTCTTGAAAATCGTTTAGTTGTCAACCAGAGACTAGTATACACACGGCCCAGTTAATTAACTAATTTTCTATACTACAAGTTACAAATAGAAAGAGCAATGAATCTTTAAACTTGAAATTATTTGTGCTTGCGGGCCTTTACGCACTGGCTTACACAAACAGGCCACTCGCGAAAATCACTAATTGCTTACCACATATTTTTAAATTGTTGGTTTTCACAAGATATTATAATTAAATATCGCAAGAATCAAATCGTGCGCGGACGCAGTCGAGAGTGGTCCGTTTACATAAGCCTTTTGGTCGTACGATATACTTAAGCAAGCTTCTATGCATAATATTATACTCAAATACGCTACGCATTTTTATATCATGTCTGACCTATGTGGCAGTACTGCAGCGACGGATACATGCTTGGTTACAAAATAATATACTCATACGCATAGCATATATGCGTAGAACGAAATAACACTTTCTAACGTATGTATACATGCACGCAGTATATTATAGATCGAGCTCCTTCATAAAATACAGGCTCAATGCTCTTTCTGATTGTAATGTAGTACTCAGCTATGCATATAACGATTACATGAATGCATGCATCAGTCCTTAATATTAGTTGTTTACATTCTCTCAGTGTTTACACATCGTTACACATCGTCATACATTACATTTATTATTGGAATAACCTTATTGATTGTGTGTGGGTATGATATTTGAAATGTTGAATAAAATACTGGATAGTTTTCATTTTCAGATTAAACAATTATTGTCAGCAGAAATAAGGGCTTTTCCGTCATTAAAATATTTATATAAAAATCAGGAATAAAAAATCTGATAATTTTCTTTGTGCGTATTACGAATAAAATGAAACTCTCAAAAAAGTTTACCTAATTGGAACACGCTACGTAGTTAGGTATTCAGTACATTTCAGTTTCAGAAGTAAGAAAATACAAATTTCCCTTACTTTGGGTACGACAATCGAGTAAGAACTACCTTAATCTGCTCATAAAAAGACGAAAGCATTTTTTTCCAAAGATGATCAATAACCAAAGAATAACCAATATGACCAAAGAACGCCACTTCGTACGCTTCTACTTAACAATGAAAATCGTATACCGGATAAAACTAGTTTGTATGTTATCAAATATCATACCCACACGTGACTGAGACTTAATGAGTTCTCTCAACGCGGTTGACAAGGCAGTAGCTCGACGTAGTTGGCGGGGAACAGTCCGAACACGCCGTGTGGCCCCAGGCCTTGCCACCAGCCCGCGTCGATCTGTTCTATGTGAGTGATTATGTCGCCCGGGTCGAAGGTGATCTCTGACTCATCCGCTGTGGATATTATAAATGAAAAAAAAAGTTTAACATTAAACTGGACACACACAGAATTACGCCTATTCTCATGGGACTAGGCGCTAGGCAGATACCAATGATCTTGAAACTTGACTAAAATACTTCAATACTAATATTATGAAGCTGAAGTTTGTTTGTTTGAACGCGCTAATCTCAGGAACTACTGGTCCAATTGGAAAAAATATTTCAATGTTAGATAGCCCTTTATCGAGGAAGGCTATTATATTATCACGCTACGACCAATAGGAGCAGAGTACAAGTAAAAAATGTTACAAAAGGCGGGAAAATTATGACCCATTCTCTCATATGTGACGCAAGCGAAGTTGCGCGGGTCAGCTAGTCAAAGATAAAACTAGATGTGTGGACAAGAATTTAGCAAAAGTAGTTTGCTGCAATTGTTCCTTATTACCACGAAAACAATGTGATTTTACATACGTATACTCAATGCATTCATTCTCTGTACACGAGAATAAACTACAAGACAATGACCCTTATTCAATTAAAATATTGGTAAGAGTAACCCTTCACTGTAAAATTCAATAATCTTCGTAAAAGAGGAAAAGTATGCTAATACTGCACTCTGAAATTTCATTGAAGAGTCATACATATTCGTAAGTATGAAATAAAAGTACTAATGGTACTTACCAGCTTGATAGTCATACAACGCTCTGGCAGTAAGTCCTGGGTCGTCATCAAGGTCCTCGTATATCGCTTCTTCCTCCAACGCCTCGGGCGAAATATCTGAAACATTTATCCACACTTTTAACTAAACTTAATCATCACGACTGCCACCAGCATATGTCCCGTGTGGAAATCAAACCCACGACTTTACGACGCAATGGTTGCGTCGTGGCGACCTTAACAACTGCGCCACATAGGCAATGTAAAATGAAACAATGTAAGATGAAATGAGATCAAGTGTTTAACTCAAACAAAATGGAATCTTTAATTAGTCATTCGTAATAGTTGAGAAAAAACAAACAATTTCTAAGCGCGTTCAATGAAGTGTTAACGTTCTTAACACTTAATATCAAAGTCATGATCTCAGTATACATTACTTGCGTGAGAAATTTCATTAGTTTTCACAGTGGTGAAGAGATTTCAACACGTTTGCAGGGGCCGAAACAGGTCAGTAAAGTCAGTAAAAGTCAGTATTTTTGGACCTGGTCAGTAAAAGTCAGTATTTTAGAAAATCGGTCAGTATTGTCAGTATTTTTCCAAACTCACACACGTTTTTTTTTTGTTTTCCTTTGCTGTTGGCCAATCTTACATTCTCGATTTGCCCAGTAATCATATCAGAGGGCTGCTTTGGATGCTCGATATTATGTTGATGATCTGCGTAATATATATGTTACTGTAAAAGCCCGAACAGTGGTAAATCCTAAGATTTTAAGTTAAAACCTAAGATTTACCAACTCTCAATGGTAAAAGTCCGAACAAGCCGGAGTTTAAAAACTGTTACATATACAGTATATACAAAACTCCTTCTTCATAACTATGTAACGGTATAATTATATACCGTAACATAGTTATAAAGAAGGAGTTTTGGGCAAAGCGACATGGGTAAGTTAGGTTAGAAGGCTGAGGTAATACACATTAGCCTTTGTCGTTATTTTTTTTTAAACCACCCAGCAGGAATGCAATGCAATGTAGGAAAGCACACCGCGAAGCGGGGCTCCGGCGACATCTCGACATCATCAAGTGAATAGAGGTAAAAGTTCGAAATAAAAGTAAATTGTTCGGACTTTTACCATTGAGAGTTGGCGAATCTTAGGTTATACTGGAAAATCTTAGGATTTACCACAGTTCGGGCTTTTACAGTAACATATACATGTATTGAAGCATCACATGACTTCAATAGAACAGCAAATTAAAATTTACTATTTTTTTGAAATCAATATTTTTGAAGTGAAAATTCTTTAGCGCCGTTGCGCACTTTTGCGAAACTTCGTAAGACCTGATTGAAAATTCTTAAGACCTGATTGAAAACTCGTAAGACCTGATTGAAAATTCGTAAGACCTGACGGAAAACTCGTAAGACCTGATTGAAAACTCGTAAGACCTGATTGAAAACTTTATTAACAAAGCTTTTTAACACACTAAAAAGGCGATGCTGGTTGACTACGGGGATGGTGGAGACCAATAACCGAAAATAAGCTTTTTAACAGTCTTAAAAAAAGGATTTTGACTTCTCAATTCGACTGTATTTTTTGTTATTTCACACCATTCACCTGAAAAACGGTTTAGAAATGGTCTGTATTTGGTCAGTATTTTTGAATTTTTGGTCAGTAAAATCAGTATTTTCGACCTCGGAACTTGTTTCGGCCCCTGCGTTTGTAAACCGTTTTCTTCAAGATGAATTAATATTGCTTCATAAATAAATAATAAGAATTATTTTATTATTTATTCATCGTATGGTAATTGATCAACCTAGTGTCAGAGGTGTTCAAACCGACGCAAGTTTTACGTGGCCACCTAAGCACGGAAACACACAGTTCAAATATCACGAAGCAGCTATCTTTCTATGGAAAGTTAAAGATTGCCTAAGTTTACCGACCGGTGAGAGCAACAGGGTATGCAACAAAATCTAAATGCCATGACAATTTTTTTGATAACACATAGGCCAGTTTCACTTCTCCTGGATATCTATCAGACAGCTATCAGATAAAAAATTTCAAGTTGTTTTTATACATCTGTTGTCACTTTATTTAGCAGGTAAGTTATCTGACACTTATTATCGGCCAAATATAATAATAATTTTCGACAAAATATCTTACCATCATGCGTATTTCCATTAGGCTCCTTCTTATAATTGACATTCTCTATAACAGTGTTCTGTCGACTCAACTCGGAGCGTTCATTCTCATCAGTCACATTGTTCTTACTATACGGCGACCGTTTGATCGTACTAAACTTATTGTCGCTGTCGTCATCATCGTTCTCATTAGAACTAGAATACGAAGCGTCAAACATATCATTCTCTAGAATGTTCTGTTTGATCATCGGTTCACTTTGCTTCAAAGGTTCAATATCTCTATACGAATTTTCTTCCTTATATTCTGAGTAAGCAATGGCACTGAATGACGACGGCTCGTTTTCTGTACTAGGGCTTAAGTCAACGGATGGATCGATAATTGGTTCGTATTGTATCTGTGAAGGGCTTTCAAGGCTCATTTTGATTTTATCGATGTTTTTCAAAGGACTTTTGGCCGGTTCCTCTTCATTTTTAACTTCTGGTATAGTGATTTTTGGCTCAATCTTGATCGGTGATTTGACGGGTGATGTCGGTTGAGGTGATTGCGCTTGAGTGAATGTGTTGATCCTTTGTGCGATTACCGAACTGCGGACTGGTTTTTCTGGTGTATTTGAGTTCGATCTGTGAAGGAAAAAGTGCTTGTTTAGTTATTATATAAGTAGGTAGTCGAAAAATGTTGAAATCTTGACCTATAGGGTTCAGGATAGTCAGACGGTATAGGTTTCAGAACTAGAGTATGTCAGTGTTGCATAAAGATAATTTTCGAAATAAGAACTTGCATTTACAGTTTTAGAAGAATCTAAAAAATAGAAATTTTAATATCAACGGGTCTTAGACACCCTATAATAATATATGTGTGCACGCAGTTTGCACGTGTTTCTGCCATTTTTATTTGCAGGTGCGTATGCCTTGCATGTATTTTTGCTTTTGTGGGTAACTGGGTATGTGTCCGTTGACTTGTTTGTGTGTACGTGTTACCTGGTGGTGTTAAGTTGTCCCTGCGCCAGGTTCTGCTGGAACATGGCTCGTGCGGCGGCGGTGGAGGCGCCGATGAGCTGGCGCGCCTCGGCCGAGCGCTGGCGCCGCAGCGCCTCACTGGCGCTCACCCCGCCCGCGCCCGTGGGGGATGCGGCGCGGACCGGCCTGCGCGGATATATGCTTATTAATAAGATAATAATAATGAGACGAGCAATACATGAGATTTTCTCCTAGGTAAGAAAATACGAATACAAAGTTAAATACTTTGAATGAACTGCATAATAGGTGTACTTAGGTAGTTAGGTACTATACAGTTTTAAAAACATAAAAAAAACGTATTGATGCTGAAGAGTAAACACTAGACTGAATCATATAGAAAATATTAAGTCGGTAGATAGACACATGAGAACAAATATTATTACCCCAGATTTACACAAATACTCACTTCTCTTGCTCCGCTTTTGCCCTCCTTTCCGCTTCGAGTTCATCTCTTTTTCTCGCTGCTTCTTCTGCTTTCCTCTTTTCCTAAAGAAGAATACAACTTATTTAAAACTACACATGGCAAGAATGTTATTCAAAAACCTTTTTTAAGGAATCAATCTTTTGAACCTGATAAAAATGATTATGTTTGAAAGAGACAAAACTACATTACCTCTTCTCTTCTTTTCCTCTCGGCTTCGACCCGTTTCTTTTCTTCTTGTTCTTCTTTCAACCAAAATTGATCCCTCTCCTTTGAATTGATTTCTTGAACTGCAAAAATATTTTCAGGTTTTAGTTGAATCGTCGTATTAAGTATTCGTAATAAGAAAATATTATTGAAATACAGCTTATATCCAGGAGAATAATTTCGACGAACGAGACAGGAACTAAAGACAGTCTTTATACCATTTAAACAAATCAAAGCGGTTTAAATATCATAGCCGTTCTTTTGAATAGATAGATGTATAAAACGATGAAAGTAGTTAAGAATTGACCAAAGATGGAGGACCACTTATTCTTATAGAAAACATATTATAAAATTATCATTTAATTAACAGTTCAAGCTGTGCCTACAAAAGTTATAAGAAAGTAATAAAAAAACGTCAATACCTCTCCTTAAACTATTCTTCCTCCTTTTAATCTCTTCCGCGACTTTCTTAGACATAATGACTTGATAATACTGGTTCATAACAGTAGCAGTCATTTTATTACTTAAATCTTAACATTTCTTTAAAAATACAATAGTATTTATCATTTATTTATAATACAGTTATTAGTCAACCAAGTGTCAAAATTTTTCAAGCCGCCGGAAAGCCTTTGACATGGCTTAACGACTGCAACCGAGTTTTAACGTGCGTTCCGAAGCATTTAGACCCTCAATCGACTACACTAAACGGTCACCCATCTACTTTACGTCCGCGGTTAATGTGCTTAACCCACTGTACGTTTGTTGAGCTCGCGCGAATACACTATAGACTGAAGTCTTGTGAACCACTGAGTCTAGCCGGGCCTATTGTTGATATTTACTAAGAATAACAAGTAAATAACTAGAGTGAAACAATGTTGTTATTGCTATATGTGTAAACAAAGTGCCAATGTGGTTTAGTCGGCATGTTGGTCACTGTGAGGGTATGAGCTGGCGTCATGGACTGTATACTTCCTAGGTATAATTGTCTAGGTGTACAGCGTACTTTTGAAATGAGAAAGTCATAAGTTTAGTTGAGACAGAAGTAAAAACCCTTACCTTATCACCTTTTTTTAATTCGTGATAAAATAGCGCGGGTCAAAAAATGACCCTTTTTGTAATACCATTATTTCTGATCTTTTGGAATCTAACAAAACAAAACCAACTCTAATGTACTTAATCAAAAAGCATTTTCGAGAATTTGCTTACAAATTATCACGCTATCAATATACAGCAGCGGAGAAATTACCACTAACGCGAGTACAACTATACGATACACCTAATGTGACAACAATCTGCAGCGCGATTCTGTACAATCGGTACATTCGAGTATCACGAGTTTAGCATTTAAAATGTAGGTTCTGCAGAAATAGTTTCTACGACGCCCGCTAGAGGCGCTGTAACGCATGTGATACAAAATTTTTCGATAGCTAGCCGGTTCGGTAGCCGATAGTGGCAGAGAATCGCGGTACTGATATCTACTTACATTTAGTTTCTCTTACCTGGGTTAACTTTCTGATAAACAGTTCCAACGGGTCCACTAGGCGGAATTTCCTCGGGCCGGCTGGTCTTGAAGTTGAACGCCGAGCCGGCCTTCGCCAGCTTGTCTTGGATGACTTTCTCATCAAGATCGTCTTCGGTCCGCGCGTGCATCGTCAAGTGAAAGCCGTGGAAGAAACTCGCCACTTGCTTCAAGTGATTCGCACATGATCCTTTGCGAACTGTCGGTGCACCTTCACCCTGAGGAAGAACAACACACTTCAGCATATTATTTCTTAACAGAATATTACGAATGTTTGATCAAAGTTAAGCAACCTTCGGAAAGAAAAAGGACCTGCTATTCGTATAAGTCCTAATAGTATTATAGACCAGAGTACAAATGTCCTACGACAAATGTCGTCCGCGAGATATCGGGTGAAATGATGCGACGTTGCCGAACTTGACACGATGCAGTCCGATACGTCACGTAAAATCGCCCGGCTTCGCTTGACATGTCTAGAGACATATGCTCCTTATAATGGATCTAACGCTATAGGAGCCGAGAACGAATGGAGCAGGGGCCTAGGACATATTTCTTCTAGAAGCGCGCTTGTTCGAGGCTCATAAGTCAGTCCATAATACACGAATTTGTACTTGGCTTGAGCTCATCTCTTGAAGGCCTATTATTGGCTAACTGCCGATTGTGCTCAAAACACCTGGATTTTCTAAAGTTATCAAATGGTTTAGGCCTATAGTTCATCTCCCTGGTCGAGTGCGGTCAACTTTGCATTGTTTCAAAAACTAACTATAAGAACTGGTATTCATTTTATAGTTAAAGCATATAATATTTATTTCTAATTAACACATATTTGGATAAACAATAATGAGTTGCAGTTTTATTATTTCCTCTAGGAAAACCTAATTATTCATAGCACGAATTAATTTTATTTACTACTTGTTTTTTTCCTTCGCTGTATTATAAATGCTTCTAATATTATGTACAAGTTAGGTAAATATCATTGTATATAAGTTTATTGTCTTATTTTCCTTATTTCAAACGTTTATTGTTATCGTGTATTAATGTTATAATCGCATTATTAATATCTATTTTCGAATGTTACGATAATAGGTGTTAAAGACTACTTATTCGAGGATAATTGATAATCTGAATTTAGATTTAATTTTTCCATTTTTATTAGACACCTGTTCAGCCAGCTTATCAAACAAGAAACAACGCGTCGATCAAGAAATATTTTGGTTGGAAATCAAACTAATCTTTGAATTGGCTACGAATGGACCATCTACTTAAGTTTTAAGCCTCAAGTGCTTATACAAACAACTTCCGTTCACTTTGTTTAAACCATTAATTTATATACAACCACGACTTGTCTGATTGCTTTTCTTGGCGCAAAAACGTCTTAATTTCCCGGATAAAAATTATTGCAAGGATGGTGATGAAAACGACAACGTCAAATTGCGAAAATTGATAGAAAATTCATATTTACTTTTATTTTACATAACTATATTTGTTTCGTAACAAGTTAGTCATATAATAATAATACTTGAATGCATCACTATCAGTGAGGTTCATTACCAGCGGAGTCAAGTACCTTACTTATCAACATTATCTCCCCTGCAGCGCTAACGGGGCTGGTAGCGATACTAACGAGTGCATTCACACTGGCCAATTGCAACAAGGCTTTATAATTAAACTTTGCTAGACTTTTTTGTAGTTAGATTGAAATGTTGCAGATTTTTTAAATGTTTAAACATTTTGGCTATAGGTAGGTATAAAGAAAACATCGCATCATTGTAATAGATTTTTACCGCTTAAAAGTTGCTATTTAATTCTTGAAGTAAAATATACGACAACGATTTCCGTCCTGACGGTACGGCCACTAGATTTAATGCATTAACTTATACCTAATTAAAAATACTTGTACATTGAAGATCAAAACGAAATAGTCTACTAAACTAGATGTCATAGGGCGCATATGCGAGAGGACCCTCTTTTACCCGTAACGAAACTAAAGTGTGCACGGAAATTATAATTATGATAAATTTAAGTTGAGGAAGTAGCTAAGTAAATGAAACATGTTTTGGAATTAAAGACTAACTCAAACTAGACTTAATTATATTCAAATCTAAGAAACACTATCATACAGCTTCATATTGTGTGTGAATAAAATCATGTGTGATATCCACACAAATATTTTAATGAAGAAACAGCCAAAGCAATGAGACAATCATGAATTCATACGCCAATAACAATAGGAATAGTTTACCCAGTACAAATGGTTGTATAATTATGAAACAGAGAACAAAAGATATGATGCAATAAAATAACTGATACTAAAAATAAATGATGAATTGTATCAACATTATTATTTCTCATTTATATTATTATGTACCTACTATAATTTTATTTAATTATTTATATTGTATTCTATTAATATAATAATAATAGTTTTGTATTTCCTTGTTGTTGAATTTCATCTTATATGATAATGGTATGGACTCAGGCTTAACCCTACCTTCATTGTGGGGGGGACCCTTGCCTTGCAGTGGGACAGAAATGGATTATATTAATTACTCAGTTATTCCTGAAGATTCAGTCAGAGGTGTGAGAAATACAACCACATTTTGCTATTTACTATGTTCGTCCCATGTAATAGGGGCAAGTCTATTGCTATAAACCGGGCATGTTGCCAAACCCTAGGCTACCATTGAGAATAATTTTACAGGAATTAGAAAAAATACCCTATAGCACTATGTCCAACCTGAATGTAAATCTCACAGTTATCAGTTGAATACACCACTAATCATCCCATAAAGGCAGTAGAAATTAATTTATATTTTATTTAATGTAATAGTTGAGACAGTAATTAACTAAATTTATTTTTATTCTGCTTTAAATAATACTTGTTTCAGTAGTATACTCTTGTGTTTCAACATAAAGTTAGAAACTTAAGATTTTTATCTGACCCTGTACTAGTTATGTAGACAAGCGAGACTTTGATTTTGCATAAGCCATTTAGTAATCAATTTCATAGATTATTTGATGACATATTACACTGTATATTTTTGTCTCAAATATAGATCTTTTCTATGATATTGTATAAAAGTGTTTAAAAATTACTTTCCTAAGATTAACCCCGAGACTTTCCCAGTGGCACATTTAAGATGAGTGCTTGGCATTTTAAGATGATTTACATTTTCATGTATTTTGACTATACATTTTCTTGCAGGCTACCCTACAAAAACTTTGCTCAAAATAATACAATGAGATCATTAGTAGAGTATCTGATAAATTAAACTTAGACAACTAAGTCAAGCCCATTACAATACTAGTGGGTATATGAATCACTTTCTCTTCATAATTCATATCAGGCCCTTGTAACACTCATTATTTACACAAAAGAACATTGATACACCACTTGATAAATACCTTTATCATGAGGCAGTAAAAAAACATTATTATCTTATCTATGGTGGATTATTCTTACCTGCCAGTTGACAAGTACATATTTGGATATGCTCCCGTTTGGTACATCAACTTTGAGGAATGCATACTGAATTTTCCCACTGTTGAACTCATCTATCAGCTCTGTCAACCCTCCATCACCTTTGCTGACAAACTTTAAATCATTTGTCATACCATCGTAACCAAATAAGGCCCTGAAAAAAAACAGGTTTCATAAAATCAAATAGGCTTATTCTAGCTAATCTATTATTATGAGTCACAGAATAAATTATCATAGATTATGTAAGTAAATAATCAGACTTACGAGATTGCCTAAACTTAGCAAAGTTACCGTTTATAATGAATCACTGAACTGTTAATTCAAGGAGGTTTATATGCATACGGAAGTAATTGAACAAGTTAAGAAATCAGGACGGCATACCACTTACAACTTTTTCGACAAGATCGTTTTCACAAGCAATCAATTTCATAGAACTGCTTTTGGTAAATGGTATGCAATTACGCATGCAGGTGAACGCACTGACTGCACTTGGAGTCATTGTCACCATTAATAAGGACCTTTGAAAACGCCACGCTAATTAATTCAATTCATCATTTTAATCAGCGACGACTGTTAATTTAATTTCCCCAGCAAGTAGGTCGGTGATACCAAAATTTTTACTTACCAGTTGGTTTCAGATTTCTCGTCTAATACGTCCTTCCACCCAGCCACTAATGCCTGTTTGTGTTTATCTAAATTTATAGCCATCTTACATTATTTGTACTAGCTCATACGCGAAATAAAGAAGCTGAATTGCAGGAAAAAAGCAAAATAAAACGCCGATAGATCGCCTGACTCACAACAATTTCTGCCACAGATAAAAAAGCCAGCAAAGGTTTTTGAACTTTGTGACAGCTAAACAATTTGTTGCCAATAAAAAAAATCTGGTTGAATATAAAAGAACACGGCTATATGTACGTTATCTAAAATAAAATAACAATTTGCTTAAAATCATATAATTTTGATAAATCTTCGTAAAAATAATCTTATTTGTATTAATACCACACAGATGTAGTTAATGTGACCGCTTATTTTAGTCGCACAAAAGACCGCGGTCTGTATACGAAAATAAAAAGCGCCTAGCAAAATTCACCGCCATATTTTCTGTTTAGAAACAATCTATCTTGCTAATTTATTATTCATAGGCGTCCTCAAGATTCCCCCTCGTATTTCAAAGAAAAAGATTTATTGGACATTATTTCCTATCTTTCACACGAGCTTTAGCTATTTTGGATTTTCCTTTGCGCGCGCATTCTGTTTTAGCATCAAGCCCTAAGCAAGGTAGGTATCGAAACTTTCATTCATAACAAGACGTTACGCGGTAGTCACCACTGAGATCGCTTCGCGGACAAACGCCGCGATAAATTCGCCATGGCTTATTTTCGTCTAACTTAAATTAATGTAATAAAAATGTGGGTAGATGTAAGTGCGCGCGAAAAACAAAACTATATCACGCAAACTAATGGATCTTTTATACCTGGGTAAGTGACTATTTTGTTGTGTTCACGGTTGTTAGTTGCACTAGAAAGGAAATATTGGAGGGAAAGTTGTGTGGGCCGGACGCTAAACGCGCGCGACAAAAATATAACAATGTGGTTTCATGTATTATGAATTATTGGCGTCAAAGTGGTTTATTATTATTATATTTTCCAAAATATTTTAATTTATTTTGCATACGACACGTTTATCATAAGTCGTATAAATATTTTAGTTGACCGTACGTAAGTAAGGATATTTCACCGTATTCATTAAATTAGTAGATAAACCTATAATATAGTTAACACTAGCTTTCTTTCAGTCAAATAAATACAAGAGTAACGGGAAAAATGCAAAAATAGTGCTATTATCACCGGTTAGATAAATATAAGTAGGCGCTCACAAAATTGTTCGTCGTTAGTAGTAAGAATCACGCCATGCTGCTCAGCATGTTCAAAACAAGATAATCTTCCTTGAATTAATAAACAATCTAGTTTTTTTATTGGTGCCTTTTATTTCCTACAAGGGCCCCAATGCTATTTTTTTTTTATAATAGCCGTATCTATCTATATCTATTATTTTCTTGTAAGATTTCCTTGTTACAACCGTTTATATAATAATATATTATGTTTTATGTTGTTACACGAATAGAATAAACTCTTCTTGTTATTATTTTACAAAGATTCACTTCTTATGTGAAGCAAGGTTTAACTAAAACACTCAGTATTTCATGATAATAGTGTTAGATGTAAGACTTTAAAGTTTTTAGGTACTTTTGACCAAAAAAACATCATACTAGCTTTAATTTACTACCGAATAGACAATTCGTAGCAGATTTTGCATCTATCATCATTGAAAAATTAGTTTGAAATGCAAAGTGAGTATCTAATATACCTACGTACACCTACACTTTGTTCTCTTGAACGCTCTTGATTTATTATTTCCTTGCTAAATAATTCTTGCCATTTACATCACATTACGTAAGCACCTATAAATAAAAACCTGAAAGAACAAAAGGCGGCTTTTTGCTGCGTTTTCCTTTAAGATGTCGTTGACGCTGTATTGCTCCCGGCTTTTCTTTGTCGAGGAAAACTCTTGGGTAACACGTACTTACGTTACATATAAAATATTTATATGCCTGTTATAGGGGCTAAATATAGACATACATACATACGATACAAAACACCCCATTAAAGTTACGTACTGGTATTTTCTTCGTGCATGTGGTTGAGTAATAACACTTCAGGGTCACGTTTTTAAATCTTTCCTTTAACTTTGTGTTGAAGTGACAAGCAAGTTTTAAAGTAGGTTGGTCACTAGGTAATCAATGAACACATATTTAGATGTCTATGGTATTTCTTTTACCGTCTTGATATGTTCTAAAATCGTCTTCGTCGTCAAACGATGGCGCCGATTCCAAGATCCCGGGTTTGATAACCGGGCCGTTCATATACGTTCGTGTTGGTATCTGATACTTAGTAGGTTTCTACATTTGAAATCGCATACCTTTTAAAAAACCTACTTCGAACTATAAGGTCGGGGAAATAGTCTTTTCGCATTATAGTATGTATGAACTTGTAATACTAAATAGTACTACGAAAAGACTTTTTTCCCGTCCTAATATTACTCTGCCTTGTAGGTCTGAACGAAAGAAGAATAATGCCATAGGACTACTATACATAAGCTAATTTTCTTCGTTGAAGAGTGACAGATTTCCTCATTACATAATCCTGTAAACTATTCTCTCTCGCGAATTACCTTTAGCACGCGAAGTAATATTTTATATTTTCGAGGTCATAAAGAATCTTCATGTTATGAATAAAAACATTATACAAACAATGGATTATTAATTTTCTTAATTGGATGTCATCAGTTCATTACCCTTTAAGTAAATTCCAAGAAATAAATAATTACTTGTAACGAAACATGCAGATCTTCGGAAGATAAAGAAAATATCACTCCATAAGTGTTTTAAATACACGTTTTAAGAAGGGCTCCAAAATTGTGCTTATTTATTGAGACAGACAAAAATTTTATCAAAAAGTACTATGTTGGTTTTAAACAAAATTTACTGCAAATGAAAATAACCTTACTCTAAGACCTCTGCCATCGTTTCTTGGTCTTAGTTTTAAATCAGTAGCAAAACTGAAGCCATTAAAGTTCACCACTTTTTACAATGATACAATCTTTTTCTACACGAATTTTGCTCCCAATACCAACGCACAAATAGCGGAAAGGCACCTACCTAAAGGCTGACAACATTATCAAGGGTTACTTAGCTAAGGTATTAACTGTGGGTCTGTCGTTAGCCGCGCCTGAATTCAAGTATAACTTTTATGATGTTGATACATCTTTAAGATTTTTACCGCCAGCGACCTTAAACTTATCTGTAAGGATGACAAAAGCTAAGTAAACATCGTATATCTTGTCGACAGCGTTCTTGACAATCAATTTATAAGCTTACACAACGTGTCCATAACTAAAACGAACCGGCAATTTATCCTTCAAACATTATGTAAAGTCTGCTGCGTGTCTAGCATACCTATTTATAAAAGTATCCAATGAATTCTTTATAAATAATGGTTGGTTCCTTAGTTATGAAGGAGGCCTAACAAATTGTTCGCAAGACTTAAATTACCGAAGTTAGAGCAAATTCTATGTAATAGAAAGTTTTGATATCGGTTCAGATTTTGCCACTAGGGTAATAAATCATGGGTGCTTCGATAAAATTAGATTAAAACTCAATGTTTCATAACTTTGGCTACAATTCCTTCGATTCAGGAAGTATGAAATAAGACCTCTAGGTCCTAAACTCCAAGCTGAAACACAGCTCTATTTCAATCGCATTCGCTAAAACAAACTAGCAAATATTGCAAGCAGGGAAAAGGTTATAAATCGGTTAAATTACCGCACTAAAAGCCAGTTCAAATCTAGCTAAGGTATATATTTCATTCCAGCCTATTAATTTATAGCTGCTGTTTCTGTATACGGAAATGTAGGTACTCAAATAAACCTTAGTCAAAGGAGGTCGTAATGCAAAGGTCATATTATTTCCGGCGACCGGTTTCAGGTCGTAAAAATATAAACAGGCTTCATGACTGTTTGAGTGTAATCCAGTGACTTTCAATTTTGCGACGTTTATTTGTTGCGAAGGTTCGTGCAATCTGGTAATGCGAAGCAGAATATTTTTGTTCTTACGTAACTTGTGACGTCTTTTACATTGTTATAAATCACAGGTAAGTATTGTAACCCTCGATGAAATTTACAGAGAAATACCAACTCATTTTTTTTGGAGTATGTGGGTAGGTTCATATTTTATTATATGCGCGAATTTCAGTCTGTGCGCGATCGTGAACCTGGAAGGACGTGGCAGTGCGCACCGGAAATGCTCAAAGGTATGAAATATAGGTTAGAAGCACTGTTATAGCTTTTACTTTAGCAATGTTATCAGTATAAGAGTGTAAGAATAAAAGTACGATTGCCGTTACGATGGTGGCTCTTCATGGACTCTACCATATACCTCATGCGGTTCACATTCCTCATCCCAAACTGAAGATGTCCGATCTACATTCTACATAAACAACATGATGAATTAATTTAAATTTCATGAAAGTATTTGCATACTTTTGAACACAAAGATGACCTGCATAATTAAGATGACAGAAGGGTTGCAAATCTAGCTATTTTCGGAAGCAGGAAAAGATAAAAGGAACGTAGTGTTATCTGTAATCTTTCAGAGACAAGTGAAAAGGGTAGACAACGTACAACCTTGACCCTTAAGCACCGTAGATAATAATTACAGAAACATAAAATTGTTATGGCAACTCAAACACCAGGTCATACCTAAATCACTAAGATATTCAGATAATTTAAATCTACCTTTATCTAAAGGCAAGTGATTTTATTTTGATGTTCTTTAGGAAGCATATGTATTAGAACTATTTCTTAAAGCATATCATTTTTCAATTTCAAGATAAAGTTCATCTAGAATCGATTTTCAGATTCAAAAGCCTTATAATAAAGACGTTTAAACTCAGACCTAGCTTAGGTCATAAAAAGGGTAACATTCTATTCTAAGCTAGACAATGGCTTGCTTGGTGTATTTTGTCAAATCGGCGACACTCTCAGTCACGCTATGCCATCATAACCAGACTTAATACATTGAAATTACTGCGAAGAATAATTATAGCGTGATTATGAGTTAATTTACAACTGTATAATTAGAAAATATTGTTGGTATTTAAACTCATTTATTATGGACTAAGTTTTTGTGGAATATAACAATGGGATGTTAGATTACATGACTAGTTCGCTGTAATTGAGGGCGAAATCATTAAGTTTCATGACGAAAAGATAGAAAAATTCTCTCGAGTACTTAAGCAATAGCAAAAGAGTGTAAAAATATGTATTTTTATAGAAATAGGTATGCCGTATCTATCCAGCTGCCAATACCGATATTTTTTCCATTTTCAGATACCTTAGGTATAACAGAGAAGCATTCAAGTCATCATCATAATTCACCACTTTTATCGATTCTCGACTTAGCGTAAGCTTCTCGTTTAAGCAATCGCTTTGTGCCTTCTGAATCATTTGAACAGACTTTTACCAGCTTTATTCGTATCTAAACTCTATTAAATCAAATTAAATCATTTATTTGCGAAAATATTGGTACAATAGGTGTTAACAAAGTTTATAAACATCAATTTTCACCAATGCATATAGGTGAAAATTAATATTATCTTTCAGATAGGTAGGTAATAATAGTTACAAATACCTAACTAGCAACTAGCTTTCCTCCCTTGGCTTTGGCTTGGCCCGCGTGGAATTTCACATGAAATTAGTTTTTGTCGTCAAATAATTCTTTCATTGTGATGTATTTAAAGAAAAGAAGAAAGTAATTGCAATATCGATCTTCTGATAACTGATTAGTAAACGGTTTCTTATTAGAGAAAATACCGTCACGCATCTTCAGCGATATATCAAGTGAGAATTGACGACAGCATTGCCATGATAATGAGAATTCTTTAACGTGTAAGGAATCTGTTGTACGAGTATATTTTATTAGTTCTTTTTTGCCGTACTTAGCTACTTTACACAATGAAAGAATTGCTTATCGACATATAGTGTAGATATCAGAAAATACATAGATTATTTCTGAGACTTTTTTGGTTCACATGATTTTTTAGTTTCTTTAATTAATTCGGATATCACTTTCTACTCTACACACAATTAGAGAAACATCATTTCTTTTTTTTGTTAAATTTCCAACTTCTAGTATTATAACTATTTTAAGTGCTGAATTATTATAAAACGACGCTTTAAACAGTAAAAGCATTGTGTTTTAACTGCTACTTAACGATTTGGATATCTGCAAGTGAAAATGAACTTACAAATTAATCACGTCGTGCTACTGTTTTAGGCAGTTTAAAGTCTTTTACTTGAATATTCATGACCTTCACAATGATGTATAGTCGTACTATGTAGGCACAATGTAGGGTAAGCACGAAAACATGCCCGATGGCTATCTAGACGATGTTGTTCAGAGTCATGCTGAGAAGTCAAAGAATGTTCATACTTTGTTTCTTTTAAGGTGGATAGTTAAAGTTCTAAAGTATTCCACAGTTGGCTAAACAACTTTTAGTTTACAAGTACCTAATGGTGCAACATAGATATTATCTTGTGTTGTATGTTGAGTGGTATAAGTTGGTACCTCCCACGCAAGTGGTCGCAGGTTCGAACCCGAGGCAACACACCAATGACTTTTCGAAGTTATGTGTGTATTAGAAATAATTATCACATGCTCCAACGGTGAAGGAAAACATCGTAAGGAAACCTTGCATACCTAAAATTTGTTTAATACATTTATTGAGGGCATGCAAAGTCCCCAACCCGCACTTGGCCAGCGTGGTGGACTCAAGGCCTAGCCCCTCCCTCATTACGGGAAGAGACCCTTGCCCAGCAGTGGGACATTAATGGGTTAAATTTATTTATTTATTTGTATGTTTTGCTTGTACTTACTATACCTAAGTGCCTCCTATTTTCGTAATTAGACCTATTTTCCGGACGAAAAAGAAACTACGTAAAAATAAGATTTTTCAACAAAAGATGGCACTTAATTAAATTCGTCAGGTAAAATCTGACAAATGCCGAGAATCACAATTATTATGATTTGTACTGTAATTAACCTAATAATTTAAAACATTGCATGTTTATAAACGATTATGCAAATTTGTAAAAATATAAAGTTTTCTAGCCGCCGCCATAATGCGAATAGTTCGTAAGTTCGCATGATTACGAAACAAAATTAGCGAAACTATAGAATCATTAGAGAACTTTAAAGTTTTCATAACAAACGCTTTTAACTGAAAACAATTCATAATACTTACTTAACTGAGGCACCTACTTAGTTGAAAGTTTACGTTAGCGTGAATGTCAAAAGACAAATAAATTTCAAAGAGCAATGGAATAGTTTTGGGCAGCGAAAGTAAAAGTTTCAAAAATGCAGATATATAGTAAGTACTAAGGTTATTATAGAACTAGTTAAGTATACTAATGAGCTACCTTATCTATACTCGAAATAGAATCGATGGCAATCGTATCGGATTTACGAGTGAACGGTTCCGGATTTGAATCAAATCACACCCTACTGCACTATCGACGTGTTAGGAGTGTACCTACTCTACACCTAACACAGGCTTTTTATTGTTGCTAAAGGGGTTACAACGCTACATCATACATAAAAATACATAACTCGTAGTTATCTAAGTATCTTCATCAATCTTCAAGCTATGAGCAAGTCAGCCCCAAAATTACTTAACTTATTAACTCGCCAACAAAAGCAAAGCATTTACTTTGATACGACCATCATTTCCGCCCACAACGATGCTTAGTAAGCGGAAAATGGAAATGTCCGATGTGAAAATATGATAGTGTTATCGAATCTCGGCTCTTTTCCGCTAATTTTCGTATCGGGTAACATTTTTTTCCGAAAAATTTAGCATGACAACTAAATATATTGGCATTTGATAGAATTCAATCACTTATTTTCAGAGTAAATCTATCACAAAGGACGAAACTTTTCAAATAATATTCCGATTCGTAGCGTTCAAATCCCGCCAAAAAAAGCAAAACATGTTTCGTCAGTTCGTCACTATTCAATCTAGAAGCCAAGGAAACAATTTTGTTCAGGTAATTCCCTATTTCAATTTGCAAGTAAACTTATTTCGGAAAAAGTCGGTAAATACGTACTTATAGCTATTTGCTTATGTTATTACTTACATATTTGTTGTACAAGATTCGTTTCGATCAACTTTGTTAGTTTACAAGTAAAATCAAAGACGTCCTAATCGAGATATCACAGTAATTTGCGGAGAAAGTGATGTCCGACAACTGTATCGAATACTAAAATCTCATACAATGAGATCGATTCTTTCATTGATAGTGAAGTGAAAACCATTCGATTGTTCTCACGGACCCGATTCGCATGGATTGTTTCTGTTTAGCGCGACTCGACCAGTAATTGTTCAACATATTGATGCACGCTATAACAAGCCGTATTGCTTTCTTAATAGGTATCGGTTCGATAAAATGAGAATGGTCGGAGTAATTACAGTAGCTTCGTTTAATTAAATGGTAGCTAATTAACTGTTTGAACTGTATCAAAGACGAACGTATGTTTATCGAGGTCGGCTATTGGAATTGCAAACTAAACGCTTAATGAAAACATAAAAGTCTTTGAAGTTATAATTTGATGGCCGTTCTATCGAAACGGCTGTAAGAGCTCTTGACTCTAGATTCAGGTGCCGGCTACGTGCCTAAATCAGATTTAGCTAATCCAATATTAACGCCAAAAGCAGTCTACCGAAATTCTGTATTAGCGAGGACATTTTTCGCGAAATAACGTATATCTATCTACTACGGATCATTACTTACATTATAATGATTTCATACTCAAGATTAAATTATATACTTAATCACATAATGTAGGACTTCATTGCTACCATACGTAGAACTTATTAAACGTTATGATACAGGTTTCAAAATTTCTTAAGAAAAACATCGTTGAGTGTTCGTGTAACTAATTTCTAAATAAATAAATAATTAATGCTGAAGTTTCACACTTTGTTTGCTTCATTTATTTACTAGCTGAATTTGAATTTTCTACGAGAACTTTTATAATAAAATCGTTAGGCAGCAATACAAAACATAGTTTACCATAATAAAGAAGCGAATATGTAATAAACAATCTTGCACGATTACACCACAAACCATTGTATTTTAATCTACATAGGGGTTGGAATTGGGTCATGGTCAATAACCCGACCTAGGTCTGACCTGACCAACCCTATTGCCCATCGTGGCTACAGCTGACAGCTACTCAACCATAACGTTCATAATTCGCTACAGGTATTCTATTTTTTATTTATGATGGGAGAATGTTGCTTCCACGTTTATGGTTCCACACTCGGTTGAAATACAAAACTACCAACATATGGTAGTCTATTCGCGGGTGGTAAAGGAATTAGAGTAGAAAGTTTTCAATAATACTTTTCGAAAAAATTAAAAGAGCAAAAGAAAAGAGCAAGAAGCTCAAAGGCAAGATAATCTGGCTTAAAGCTAGTATTAGTAGAGTAGATTCACACCTAAGCGTTAAAAGCTGAAGTCCCAAAAACTTTTTTGCTTCTGTTTATCATAGTTATTCATCAAACCAGTCAGAAAGTCTATGATTTTCAGAATACATAGAGCCACAGACAAAAAAATCTTCATTTTTCAATTCACGAAACCGCACTTCCTTGATCGCAGATTTATGGCCAGGATTAAAGACATTTATCGCAAGTCACGAACCTTTGCTGACTTTCTTGATCGTACCGTGCTAAGGCTAAACCATAATCTCCTTGAAAACGACCCTGATTGAAATGTACGCAATCGCCCTTGAAAAAATAATTCGAATCAGGAAATCGATTATCCATTATCAACAAACGATAGAACATGTGAATTAAACGGCTGCAATCATTTGATTCTGAGCGTGTTTGTGAAACACGCAAGTGCAAAAGTTGTGAATGAAGTTTGTCGATATTGTGATGGTGAATTTTAAAATATTTCTAGGTTTAGACTTTCGCGTAACATGTTTATTATAGGTTTTAAGAATGCGGGAATTAACGAGAACACGCATTTTACCTTAGAATGCCTGGCCGTAGTCGCAGGCGAACTCTCAGGCATTTTGAAGTAAAATGCGTGTTCGCGTTAATTCCTGTATTCTAATCTATAATATTCCTAGATTCAATTCGTCTTTAAGAACTCTATAGAAATGTAAAACATATCTTCATAATAAAGGTCTGACCTAAATACATCATTTACTAAAAATATCATCGAAGTAAACACAACTACTTGCATTGTATGTTTCGCTGTATATGCTGATTTCCTAATTTCGTAGATGGACGGACATAAAAGTAACAGAGTGGACAGTGCAATCACGCCCTAAACTTAATCAAAATAAGTAACACGGAAGCCACACATGTGAACACAAACTAACATTCTAACTCAATCAGAGTTACATGGCAACGTGCCACGGAACTATCACAACTTTGACTCCTGAGTAGTGACTGATATATCTGTAGTAAATATCTACTGGAGTATTAGTAAACGAGTTACTTTTGTTTAAGAAGGCACGTTAAATTGTGGGTCTCGGCTGTCATTTTCAAATATATTTGACAGTCGTTAACAGTAGTCAGAAGCTTGAAAGTCTGTCCAGTCTAACAAAGGGTATCGTGTTATAACCCAGGTAATTGGGTTGTGGAGGCCCGAAAGCCAGTCGCTCCATGTAAAATACTGGTACTCAGCTGCATACGGTGAGTCTGGAGGATGGCTCAAACATAGTTTGGGAGAAAAGCTAGGCTGATAAATATAGTGAACTAGCTGACCCGCGCAACTTCGCTTGCGTCATATAAGAGAGAACGGGTCAATATTTTCCCCGTTTTTGTTACATTTTTTACTGGTACTCTGCTGACGATGATGACATATAGCCGTCCTCGATAAATGGGCTATCTAAAACTGAAAGAATTTTTCAAATCGGACCAGTAGATTCTGAGATTAGCGCGTTCAAACAAACAAACAAACTCTTTAGGAAATCTACTGGAAGTCTTTAGCTATTCATAGCGGCAGGGGTAATTAAAGATTGCAAAATTACGTATCAGTTTACAAAGGAATTAATGTGCCTGGTTCCACCGCACGCCGCGGGCTTCGTACCAGGCACATTTTGATATCTCCACTCATACAGCCATACAAATACCTACGTATACCCGCCTCACCTATATTTCATAGCCTTAAACGGGTCATAGTGTCGTGATCAAAGCTCGTTTGTTAGGGTTCGCTAACAGCTGTTTTCCTTTGATACCACTTACTGGGAAAGTTTTAATAAACACTTTTAAAGTTTCCGCGCACCTCTAGTTATAGGAGTGTTACCGTTTCATTAGTAGAGTTTATTAAACTGTTGTAGTCAGGTTAGTTACAACAAGGCCACAGAAGATATAGGCAGATATAGATAAAACTTGTGCAAAGATTATGATTTGTGTAAGCACTTACCCATTTTATCACTGCTTGGAGGCAGGCCTCTACTTCAGGGTTTTCGACTGAATTTTGCTGGGATCTGGAACATTTTTTCTAGATAATAGAATAGCTACTTTGATAATGAACTCAATAATTTTATAAAATACTTTTATATAAGTACTTTAGGTACCTACATTGCAGACGCGGGTTTTCGTGATTTAAAGTCAAACTGTTCCTTCAGAATATCAGATAAAAAAAAACAATGATCAGCCAACAAGCGTGGGAAATTCGATACATAATCCAATACCAACATCACAACACTTACGTCACAATCGAAACATTCCATTTTCAAAACAAACTGAATGTTAAACGGTAGAAAATTATAAAAGTGGCCGTTGACCGTGCGACCGTCTGTAATCCACTTCACATTGGTTTAAAACGCGGGTTACTTTGTTGATTTGAAAACAATGGTATTCTCGGTCATTATTATACTTTCATTGATCTCACAGGTGTCAGCGGTAGACTATAAACGACGTTGTTTGTTGTATAAAGGCAAATGTAAGTATGTGTATATTACTTATTTTAAAACTTTTAATAGATTTTAAACTCTCGGGACTTGCAGATACAAATAATATTATAAAGCAATGAGCCTTAAACGCGACTGAAAATTGAATGATTACCCTATAGAAATTTCGCGTACACAATATCCGAAGCTTGATGCAATTGCATTGACTGGCTGACGGTATTTTTTTTTCAATTCAAGCCTTAAAAATAGGCGATTAGTTCTATTTCTAACATAACTTAAATAAACTAGAAGTACCTCTATGCATTGAGAATCATAGGCATACAAAAGTCTCCTACATTCAGCGGGTTCGCAATTTCCATATTATACGAACACAATCCGGAATGCGCAGTGGAGCGTAGACAATAGTAAAATATGAATGAGCTCGAACAACCAAGAACTCTACATTCAATGTAAATTTATTACAAACTCATTTCATACTCCTTTTTATAGTCAGAACAACATAATCTAGATTAAATGCGGTCTGTTCTTAAGCTGTTTGGAACAGCTCTTGAAGATAAGGGAAGCCTGGCAACCTGCCAGTTTGAAGTCGACAACTATTATAGGCTTACATTGCCCCTCTCTAACCATTACAATACTGGATATAGGTACCTTTGTATTGTTTATTTATTTAGAAACATAACAAAAAATCGATGCCAGTGATTTGATATCACTGGCATCGATTTGAAAGGTGCTAAGTAAGGTGGTTATGGTAGTTACTCGGTAGTCACCTAAACTTACGTGACTAGAAGACGATCGTCCCAAGAAAGTTATATAAAAAACAAAATAAGGTTTGTTTTTGTACTATTTTTATGAATACTGTTTTCAGGTGTGAAGTTTTGTCCTCGAGCAATGCACCCGTATCACACGCGATGTGATACAAACACCATGTCACAACGAACTTGTGTCACCCCAGACTCTTATATTCTAGGTACATTTATATAAATAATCTTGAATATGTCAACTTTCTCATGAATATTACGTCTGATAAAGTTAAAATTAAAGTAATCTTAAAACTAGCCGAAGATAGAAAACAAAAAGCCAAAACGATTTTGAGATAATTTTAAGAGAAAGGAAACAGGAAAAATGTTTGTTTCGGAAGTTCACAGTTTCTTGGTTTATTTTGCTTACACATTACATTTCAATATTTACTTTGCAAAAATATAAGTTTTCTTGAATTTTGTATTCAAATATGTATGCATGTAATGACGTATGTATTTAAACTCAATTATGAATAACAAATCTTCAATCGCTATTCCTCAAGTAATGCGATAAATAATAGAGCCTTAACAATGGCTTCTCACAGGATTTACATGTGGCTGGTCGAGATGTGACTGCAACGGCGACTTAGTACTAAACGAGGCGACTGGACATTGCACTGCATACAGCGACTGTCCTAAAATATCTGCCAGAAGACAACGACGCAAGAAGGTATCAGCGCAGCGCCAACACAAGAGAATCAGGATACAGAAGGAAGATCGCGAGTTTCCTATAATGGATGAGAAATAAAAATACTTTTTTAAACATGTCTGTGTTTATTTTCCCGATATTTTTGAAAAGAGTAAACAAGGAATGCTTTTTAACGGCATACAGTGAAAATCCCTAGACTGAACCAGACAAAATATTTATTTATTTATTTACCACAGCTAACAACTATAATTACAATATCTCACCTACAACTTATAACAATACAAACAAGTCATGACAATAGATACTTCTTCTCTGTCATAATCATTAGTAGAGCTTTACAATAAAACCCATTGGTACCGTACGTATAAATGCGTGATTGAGAAATGCTCTATCTTAACCTTATTTGGATGTGTGTGTCAATAAAACTTCAGCTTCCTATATTATTAAACCCTGTACAAACATGACGTAAAATATCAAAGCTAGCTGCGCTGAAGACTTTTACAGCACTTACTTATTACGCGTTACGTATAAGAAAACCAGTTAAGCTTTATACGTAGACGCCAGAACAAAATAACCAATGCGAGACAGATCCAAAACAAAAAATTCCGAGTAAAGAAACCAGACGGTAAATTACCCAGTTTACAAACTAGCGTGGAAACATCATTGACATTCAGGAAGACAAAGGAATAAACAACAAAGATGCATTATGAACATTTTCACATCATTTTCATCAGAGAAAGAACGCGAAACGGTCACGATGCAGCAGATATTCGTCATTTTGTGCGTTATTCAAGTCATTGAGACTGCATTTTACGGCAGAGTCGGCGAGCCTGGATGTCTATCTTATAATGGAACTTGTAAGTATAATCGTATTTTTAATATTTTTATACTTAATTGTATCTGTTGATTTATCTATGGGTACAGGATGTCCCAAATGGTTACAGTTTTAATTTTTAGGCTTTTCTTAAATGCCCATAATTTTCAAACTCCGTGGGAAAGACTTTTTTCTATTTTCTCTCATGATGGTTTCAATCAATCCTGTTACTCCGTTTAGACTTGTCGTTGTGTTCTGGGACATCCTATAGAAGTATATCGGTTATTTCGTTACTATATTACAAGCTTTGCTTAGTTTAGAATCAGACCGTGTGTGAGTTGTCCAATGACATTTATTTATTTTACGTAAAGGTCTTAGAATAGCCTTTATACACAGCTCTAGTTGTTCACTTGTTTTTGACAGCGACTCTACCCACGTAGAAACATTGCTTTCAGTTACCTAGCTTATATTTTTATCAGCAAAATTCTTATATCGTACTAGCTTTTACCCGCGACTTCGTTCGCCATCTGAATTTTCCCATGGGAATGCTTCATTTTCCCGGGGTAAAAAGTAGTCAATGTCCTTTCTTGGGTATCAAAATATCTCCATATCCAATTTCATGCAAGTTGGTTCGGTAGTTTAGGCATGATTGAGTAACAGACTGACAGAGTTACTTTCGCATTTATAATATTAGTACGGAAGTATGGATTATTTCTGAATGTTGCTGCAGTTATTTTCTATTTAAACCCCGAAGTCTCTCTTAGAGAATGTTTACTATCGTATGTGAGACTCTGATGTGCGGGCGTTATGATATTATGTTAGGTCTTTTGGTACAGATTAATAGGATATTTCAAAATATATTATGCTTGGTACCAAAACAGTTTACCTTCAACTCGGATTATGGACAAAATGCCCAGTGCTTGTACTAACATAGACCAGAGTCAGCGTTCTAGATAAGTAGTCTAATTACCTACTTACAATCCAATTAACTATGCTATTATGTCAAATAAATTACAGTTTATATTCTGAATAGAAGAACACTTCGAATAAATTAAATAGGTCCTAACTACGCTTTGATCTCAATAAATCTTAATAAAACATAAACTGACCTAACTTAGATAGAATTTGCTTAGAAAATGATAAATTGTTTTAAATAACAGGTTATAACTAATATATTTAATTCAATAAGAACGTAGTTAATTAACTACCCTTGCTAATTAAGCCGAGGGAATAGCTTTTATTTTCATAACATATTTTGCTCTCACGGGGAAATTGAAATCACATTTCTTGGGGGCATGCAAAGTCCCCAACCCGCACTAGGCCAGCGTGGTAGACCCAAAGTCTAAATCCCTCCCTCGTTCGGAAGATGACCTTTATCTAGCAGTGGATAGTAACGAGTTATAAAAAACATTTTGTTCTAACAAATAATTGATTTTATTCCAGGTGTCGAAGTATGTCCAGAAAACATGCACCGTTTCAACAGTGAATGTCGTCCGACGCCTTCTCAGCGCACTTGCGACGAACCAGTCGCAAAGCCCATGGGTCTAATATGTGAATGGTCGAGATGCGACTGCGACTTCCCGTTCGTGCTACACCTCGCGTCAGGGTACTGCTTCCTATACGAAGATTGTCCCTGATTGAATGTGATTCGGTTACGACACCGACGAGTTTTGATATGAGAAATAAATTGTAATTTACGTTGCTGATCGTTTTATTTATGGTGGTGATTTTTATTGATACGTGAGGAAAGATGATAAGTTTACTGATTTTAGACATAAGAAATGTCTAGCTAATGTCTACCAATAACCAATACTTACTTACCTCGCCTTACTAGACTTACCTGTAACTAAACAGCAATTCAAGACCAGTGAGACACAAAAGTCGCTGAAGATATTTGCCTGTGTTTGATAGGTAGTGTATTTAAAATAATGTTTTGGATTTGGATACTGATAGTAGAAAACTAACTCAGTAAGTCAGCACATTTCATACGAAACTTATGAGAAAGAAACAAATAACGAGCGAAACCTAAATAACTTTTCTCTACCTATCTTCCCATCACCAAATAAAAATTTAAAGTAACACTACTCTACCAAGAAAAACCTTTTAAACACCTTTACAACATACGTAAAACAATAAATCAATAATACACCTTGTAAACAAAGCTAAAGTTACAATTTCCTCATGATTGTGTTTCGTTTCAGGTACACTGGGCACTGTCCGATGCTAAAGTTCCGCTTCGGAAAATGCTACGGCGACAACACGAGACAAATACTAAGGGAAATACGATCTAAAGGACTTTTCAAGTAAGATTATACACGTCAGTGGTTCTTAGAAAAAGGTCGCATTGTTATTCATTGTACTAGGATATATAAATTGGGTTTGAGATGAGTGTAGGTATGTCTACTCGTTAGTAGTTAGAGCCTATTCTCTAGGACTGTACAATGTACATACCCTTGAAGTACGTATGTTTATTTACAAAATGCCGTTATTTAGCTTATTCTCAACAAGTTCTCTTGTCAAAATCTGTTTCGGAGCAATACCTATAGTCCAACAACTTAGTAGATAGAGTCTTGGCGTGCACGATTTATCTATTGAGTTGTTGAATATAGTTAAATTAACTTTTTGTACTTAATTCTGGTTGCTCTAATTATTATTATGTACTAGTATTTGACCTAATATAGAAGTCATACCTTATAAAGTCAAGCATCCAAACACCCCGGGTAGTACAGTTAAGAAATAAATAATTGGGTTCTTTTGTTATCGTATTACAGGATATTTTAACTTGTTCATAATTAACGATCGTGTAACGCAAGCTCCAACCTTTCTCATAACTTAGGAATGTTTCGGATTGCCTTTATATTCTTAGAAAATATAAAGTTCAAGGCTTCTAGATTTATTTAATGATACTTGTACCTCTTGAAATTAAATAATGATAGCGTGAAACTTTTACTTTTCTTCTTGGAAGTCAGTAAATTTGACCAAGAATCTTGTAACGCATCCTATAACTTATAACGACACCAACTCAGCCTTGCGAAAAACATCATTACATCGATGCAAAACTTTGAAGAGCTTTTATTTAAATAAAAAATCTTTTGCGAAAGATTCCGTGAATATTTTTTCTCTATAAGCAGCATACTAGATTTCTAACTTTTGGTTAACGCTTTGACCGACGACCGACACTTTCGTCGGCAAATGTCAACAATAATATAGCGTCGTGAGCACTTTCTGATTTGTCGAGTATAGCCGACCGTGGCGGTCAAAGAGTTAAAGAAATTTTCCTACTACTAATTCTTATGCTTAAGTATCTTATACGGTTTTTTTTTCAGTAAACCATTGGAATACCGTCCACGCGACAACTACGAGTTAGAACGCATACCACGACACGACCTGCCGCAGAGAGACGTCTACGACGGCATCAGAAACAGACCGACCGCTCACATGACTGGATACACTGGATACGTTCCCGGGATGAACTTTAGGTAACTTGACATGTAATAAAACTGTAAACCTGCTAATCTAAGTAACTAGGATAGGTTGTAAAACCAGAAATAGTGAGCACATAACGGCGGATAGGTCCCCGTTTCGACTTCAGAATAGTGTAAATGAATGCGTCTTGAATTTTTTGTCCAATTAATTCCCTAATCAATGTTCAAATATTTAAGGGATTCTACACCTGTGTGCAATAAAACGATTTTATCTTTTTGCCAATAACATGATAAAGAAATACATTTTCAAACCTTAAAATTAAAGTTTAAACCTAAAATAACAATGAGTCTTTTCTATACAGGTCAATTAGACATTGATTTTCAGATTCTAACTTTTAACGAGGTTTGCGTAACAAATTCGTGTTACGTTCAAACCATGCCTACCGGGGATTTCATTAACCTTTACGCCATTTGTGAAAGCGGCATAAAAGCCCTGGATTCGGAATTAAAGTTAAAAATAAACACGGCTGGGTATGCTAATTCGCTTAGCCTTGATGAAGTTTGCGGATTACACAATGATTTTTAACATGAAAGTAAAAGAGTAGGTACAAGCCATATCGCTAAAATCAGACAGCATTACCATCCTACAAAATATTTATAAAAACTCGTGATCAAAGGCAAGGTCATTGAATAATTTGAAGTAAATTTGATTAATTGCATTTGTTCCAGTTACGGGAAATCATACGGAAGAACGGCAGACGATTGCATGGCAAATTTCTCAGAGAGACAACGCGAACTGAGGCGCAAGGCAGACTTCAACAAAAGCTATGTACGATCCAGAAGCGCGCCTAAAATGGAAACCGTGCACTCGAGAGATGAAATACGAAGAGATTTGAGCCGATTTAGAGAAATTAACAAATATAAAGGTGAGGGGAAAGCTTTTGATCGACTGGAGTATGTTCTTAGAAGATTCCAGAGCTACGAACTAATGATAAGCACAGGCTATGTCTAATGTACATATGTCACTCTTTGTTATCTTGAAGCTTGCTGTTAATTAAATAAAGTAAGTCTCGATTTACAAGAAACCATTTGAAGTAGGTGTTCTTCAGGGATGTGTTTCGGGTCCACACTTGAAATTGATCTTGCGTATTTTTGTTTACAGAAAACACTATATCGCCGGAATTCCCACCGATCGCAGGCTACACTGGCCATATACCACGCATCAAAGGATCAGAAGCATCGCTCAGTCAAAGATACCATTGCGCAGCTAAACGTGGCTTAGAACTGATAAAACTCGAGAAAGAAAAACGGAAAGAACTACAAAACGCTGATTCTAACGTCCGAGCCATATTGAAAAGTCACGACAAGAAGTATTCGTATTGGAACTGGGGATAGCATACGGCCAGAAGGATGTTCTTCCACAAGTGCCGCTGAACATTCTTCTATAAAAAACAAACGATCAGTATTTTCTTAGTAAAAGATAAAAATGAATTTCAGTCAGTATACTAGAATATAGATTCATGTCATAGTTTCGTGGCCTATTTTTATGAATGTGCGTGAATTAAGATAAATATTTTTGAATAGAATGTCAATGATTTCGCTGTGTTCTAAGTTGGTGTTCCTGAGAAAATGTGATGTAATTTCAACATTTTAAATTCATGGTCTATAGAACAGTTTTTCACTGAAACTTTTGCACGAATTATTGAAATGCATTCAAAGAGTATTTTGACTATACTTCTAGTTTGACAATGCATATAGTACAAATGCTATAGATTTTTAAGTTGTAAGAGAAAATAAACTACACAGATAATACTTATTTGTTTTATTAATATTTATTACTCTAGGTACAATAAACTAAATTAAATATCAACATACAAAAATACATAGTTTGTCAGATATAAATATAGTTACTTTTTGTTTTTGGCGTTTGTTAAACTGGCCGAATATGTTCAACCGTACATAGTTTGAGAGGAATTTAGTAAATAATATCTCTGTCATGTTTTACACGACTACTAGAATAACTTAAAAACTAATTTACAACTAAATACTGGGATTATACTTTAGCTGTTCGGTTATAAAGTATCTATATTATAAATTTAAGTCACTCAAGTTATCCAATCATGCAGGACTCAATAGTTTCAGAATAACAAACAATATTTTAAATGTTCTTTTAAGCTGACAATTTAGTAATAATTACCAGTCAGCCACTGCATATGAAAATGGATAAAGGAAATAAAAATAGCCCCCTTTTGTGCTTGAAAAATTATTGTGCGTATAAAAGACAATATTTTCATTATGAACAACTAAAATAACTCCCAGTTTGTAATAGGTACATAAACGTAAGGCACAAACATCAATCTTGTTAGAGTTAGCTTCACAACTAGCCGCCTAAATTATATATTCGTTGTAGTACAACTAGGTTGTTACCAAAATACGTACTTAAAATAACAATCTTTGTTTATCAGTGAAGCAAAAACAACATTTTAATTAAATAAACTTTTATAATTTGGACAATAATGTCATTATGCTTCAACGGGTCCTAAACGCGATTGAAAATTAAAGGATAACGATACCTTATTTTACCATCAGTTAACACATTTCTTATAACCATTGCTTACAAGTTAAGCAAAAGTAAAAAATCGGTAATTTAGTATACCGAATTTGACAGTATAGATATACAACTGACGTATACGTACACGTGCGTGCACGTAGAAATTGTAACTTTATTATGGTTGTCATTATCATTTACACGAAAAGGCGAATTGAACTTTCTTCTTTATGTGGAAATTTAAATATGAACGAAATCAATTGTATGTTGTTCAAACCCTGAATATCCCGACCATTATACGTCCATGCTACAAAAGAGACTATAGTCTTTTTGCTTCCACTTTTTGTCAGTTAAAGGTTAAACGAAGATTGTTTCAAGTATCTAATTCTACACTACGATTGCAAAGGTAAATGAGTACTTATATAAATAAATTTATTTAAATTAACATAAAGTTATTATGACAAAACAACTACAACTATCATAAGTATTTAGACAGCTCTATGATAAAATAGTCTTAATTTTAAATGCACCAGTAATCAGTATTTTAGTGTACTAAGGGCTCGAAAAGGCAGCTAAATACATGTAACCAACAAACATTTAATATGAGCTTTCAAAGCAATAAGAAATAAATAGTTTTGAATTTGTACTTAATCAATTTAAAGTTTATTGCCAACAACTTTCGATACGATATTATCGAATTCGTATCGTCCAAATGTCAAAGCCTATGACACTGACATATATTATTTTAAGCTCCCACTCAATCCTTTTGAAATAAGCTAGAGATGCTTTAGTCTCTTTAGTTAATACCTGTATACTGAACTGATACATAGTTTTATTAGATCAAACACCGAGTTTTACTAGTGAGTGAGTAACTCTTTATGATGAGAGCCTTCAACTTATGAGTTTTAGTGTCCATACATAAACTTTAACTCAAACCATCACAGAATACCGTTAGGGAGTACGTAATATTACACTAAAACTACAATTTCAACAATAACTGAAGATATATTTGTACTAGCTACTTCCGAACCCTTATAAAACCAGTACATTAACTGTCAGAGATCTCAACAATCTTACCAGTTCTCTCATCCACTCCGTCCACTATCACCGGCTTCTCGTCCACCGGCGAGGGTTCATCGACCTTCGCATCAGTAGCCAGTTCTAACATCAGCGTCTCCAGTTTCTGAGCCTTTCGCGTCTCGTTGTGAGTGATTAACGCACATAAATGTTCTGTTAGCAGTTCTTTCTTTTCCTTTTCTTTTTGTAAGTGGATTTTCGCTTGAAGGAACTCTTTTTCCACTTTTAGGTAGTGTTTTCTGTAAAGAGATTGAATTTAACGTCAGTATTCGTGCAATAAAGTTTGTAAATTTTGTTGCGATCAGATAAGCCTGGACTATCGAAAATGTATCTGTATGTTTCTAGGGAATGGAACAAATATCTTGAGTTTTAACATTTGCGACGTGTGAATATATGTTGTTGACAAGTGGAGTAGTCAGGTAGTCTGGGACCCTAAAATGGTTTGTTCGTCAAGGGCCCCCGGAGCTCCGTATCCTGCGCCGCACAGCCTAGATGGCTAGGCTGTGCGGTATGGTTAAGGTATGGACCTTAGCTATGTGTTACGTATTGCCAAACCTTAGCTGTTGTTAACAAACCTACACGTGTGTGTAATTATGAACAACAATATAAATTAAACTAAATTAGTAAGGTACATATTGTTTACACAGTTTGGTATCACGAGACGTATCTTTGTTCGTGTTTTTAACAAGCCTTGAATAAATTTGCTTTAACTATGACTCTACTATACAGTGTACAAATACACCAGATTGAAAGAGGCAAATGCTTATTAATACCTAACGTACTGAAACCTACCTAAAATATTTAGCCATTAAAGTGGCTAAGAGTTTAGTGCTAGCTATTCCCATTGGCCCTACCTTCCGAATTGGTGGTAAATTCACTGAACTTAAATTAATAAATGATTTTATTCGATTTAAATTGAATCCTATTTATAAAACTATAATGCTTTAAATGACTGTAAAAAATGCTTGTTGTTTAATTAAATTATGCCTGCAGTCAACAATATTCTTTAAAATTGGAAGGATTATTGATACTTACTCAGCATCAGCATAACTCAGGCAAGCTTGATCAATCTTCCCTCTTAACACAGAAACGTCTTGTGAGAACTGACTGTCTAACACTTGTAGTTCCTTTTTGATCTTCTCCAGTCTCATCACCTCTTCTGCTGTTTGTTTTGTCCTGGAATTTAGAAGTATTGTTTTGGTTAAAGTATATCTATACTAATATTATAAAGCTGAAGAGTTTGTTTGTTTCTTTGAACGGAAACTACGAGTCCGATTTGAAAAAATATTTCAGTGTTAGATAACCCATTTATTGAGGATCAGGCTATATATAATCAGTGAAAAGTGTTACAAAAACGTGGAAAATTTTGACCTATTTTCTCTTATGTGACGCAGGCAAAGTTGCGCAGGTCAGCTATTTTTAAAGCGCATAGCTAGATTTGATGCCCTAAGATAAATTTCAGGATTTGCAATATTATTTAGCAAGGAGCAATAGTCAAAACGATTTCGTAGAGATACCTTTCATAATACAAGATTAGCGACAGACTTAAACTTATCGAAACAGGCACAATATTAGATCACTATCCAGAATCCCGGTGAGCCGTCACTGGGACAATGTTTTATTAGTAAAACTTTCCATATAAAAAACGTCATCAATAGCGTTAATACAATCACCAACACATAACTGAAATCGCCACAATAAAATCATATTAAATACTGAAATATAGGAAAACACTCATAGCACTAACCATATCGTCTTAGTCACAAGATTATAGAATTTATTCAAATTAACCATTGTAGAAAAAACATTTATTTGTAAAATGATAAACAACGTCAAACATTGGTACGCAACCAACACATAGTGAGAAGATTATCTCCTATCCACTTGTGAGGAGATAGCAAAGATAAGCCATTGTAAAATCTACTGTTTTTATTTTCATATAAATATTACTGATTTTGAATATGATTCATTGTTGCACTATGCTTGTAGGCTATGATAGTGAACATGATAAATCGCTTCCCGACATTGCAAGTACAATCAATTAATTAATAAGTTTATACTGTGTTGATGTTTTTAGAATATTTATCTATTGACCTACTTTTCAAAAAGATATTTTTACAGTATACTAGTTCAATGTAAACTATCTATACCTGATTCATCAATAGAAACAGTACAAGATAAAATCTCTCTTTTAGATTTTGTGATTATGTATTGATAGTAGAACTTTCAAATTGTACTGTATTTTCAATTAACAAATCTTATCCAAATATGCTTATTAATATGTAATATCTATACTAATATTATAAAGCTGAAGAGTTTGTTTGTTTGATTGTTTTTTTGTTTGTTTGAACGCGCTAATCTCGGGAACTACTGGTCCGATTTAAGAAATTCTTTCAGTGTTAGATAGCCCATTTATCGAGGAAGGCTATAGGCTATATATCATCAATACGCTACGACCAATAGGAGCAGACTACCAGTAAAAAAGTACCAAAAACGGGGAAAATTTTGACCTATTCTTCCATTACGCAAGCAAAGTTGCTCGGGTCAGCTAGTAATACAATAAATTAAAGAGAATCTAAACACAGCCTAAGCACAAACACATTTTTTTTCATGCCCTATTTGGTACAAAAAGTACACAAAAAAACAAACTATCAGTTATTCATCTTAATTACAAACCAAACTACACCAAACTCACCAAAGTACAAACCAATCAAAGTAAATATTATTATTAAGGAGGGAGGTAGATTATGTTTTGGGAAACTACTCGAAACCATGCTGGTAAAATTTAAAAATGATCCTTACCTATCAGCCAAAGCTTTAGCGAGCATCTCCTTCCTCTTCTTATTCTGTTCTTCCATCAGTTTCTGTCTCAACTGTAATTCTTCCAACTTAGCTTTATGATTCGCCAGTTCATCTTCAGAATAATTCTCAACCCCTCTCACAATATCGGGAGTAAAATCTGTACTGTACTTTCTATCTATAGATGCATTAACTGTGTTCATATTCGTTATAGTATCTACGTTTCCATTACGGTTACTATCGGTAGTTTCACTAATTTCTTCTGTACTCTGAATGTTCTCGTTCTTGTCAAGATTTTCTTTGTTCTCATTTTCTATGTTCCCTGGTGATTTAGGTGTGGATGGTGATCTTATACTAAGTTTGCACTTCTCAAAATCTATGTTGTCTATCGCATCATCTGAGTTTTGTTTTGTTATTGTTTTCAGTTTCATGTTTTTAACATATCTTTGTTTGCCGAGGAGGGCTGGTTTTAGATTGTTTGGTGGTATTTGTGGGGCTGTAATAGAAATCAATTATTGGGTTCAAATTATGGTTCCTTCTTAAATAGTGTTAGGTAAGTATCCACTACATCATGTAATAAAAAGAAATTGATAAATGAATCATGTAGTTGTACAGATAAACAAACATAGTAGTTGTATAGTAAGCAACCACTAGTAATTATAATATTAGTGAATAAAAAAGACTAAATAAACTCTTAGCACAAAGACAGCATAATTTCCATTTGCAGAATACACACTAGGGGATATATTCATATAAAATTCTGCTAATTAGGCAATCTGTTCTTACTTTCAATACTATACATATAATTAAGTAATAAAGACCCATCACCGCAACCAGACCAGAAAACTTATGCGGTCTCATAATGTTATGAAATGTATGGAAACGCACAATTTCATGGTACATAAACACACAAAATGATAAGACGTTATACATAAAATGTGTTTCATGTTACGTATTAGATTACAACAAATACAATAGATTGTATCAGTGATAGTAAACTTTATCAGAAAATGTCCATCAACATTTTTCTAAGAAATGTAGACTTTTGGGTACAGTAATCTTAATCTATTTTAATAAATAATATAGACACATCAGGAAATTTGATTGACTCATATCAATGCTCCAATCATTTTTTTTTTTTTGGACATAGAAACCTTTCATGGTACCCCTCTGTTACATAAAGTGTTTCTCTCAAACTTATAACTTTCAATAGACAGTTAATACAGGCATTTTGAAATGTGTGGTATTAATGTCTGTTTCAGCTTGAAAGCTGTTTATGACTTATAAATAACTAGCTTTAACTGCGACTTTGTCCGTTACTTGTATATTCCTATTGGAATGTGTCATTTTCCCGGGGCCTATGTCCTTTCTCAGGTATCAAAATATCTTCATACCGAATTTTATGCTAATTGGTTCAGTTTAGGTGTGATTGAGTAACAGACAGACAGACAGAGTTACTTTCGCATTTATAATATTAAGTATGGATTGTACCACAAAAGTGTATGCAAAGTATTTTCTAACATTACTTTTGGGTGGTAAGTACTATTAAAATAATTAAATTGATAGCACAGAACAAAGTTCTAGCTTTAACATAATTTGAATAGGTATTTTATATCACTGATGAATAATGATGAGAAGTGAGATCATCAATATACATACTACAGTTTATAATTGCTTTAGTTTTATTAGTTACCTAAGGAATTTAGGATATTCAAACTACAGCTAAAACTGTCTATAAGACTTAATGAAGAATGAAGATTAAACTACTTAAAATATTATTAAAATGTTATCTATGTATAATATTTAAAACAGTTTAATTAATAGTCATCAAGGTATTAAAAAGTAAGAGAGTTTTCTTTCTGCAACACAAAGTTTTTGAGAACTATTCAACTGCAATTAATCATTTTAGCAATAGTGTCAGAAAATTAGTAGTCTAGTATAGCTTTTAAAATAGTTTATTTTAAGAAAACTGCAAACAAGGATGCATTTCTAACAGCTCACTTTAAATATTATAATAATTTATTACATAGATATTTGAGATACAGTGAATAGCACGTGGATTATTAATTTCGAAAGTTGTATAGAATAGACAATCGAACTGTTCACGCAAATGATGTGTGTAAATAATAAAATTAGTTACGAATGGGATGTATTTACCGCTGTCTGCGCCAGTTTCACCGGATTTGATACGTTTCAATTCCTCTTCACTGAAACCCGAAAACGAAGACATTTTTATGTGAAAGCTGCCTTCGGTTATGTATTTAACAACAATAGTTTTTAATGAACAGCATTATTTTTATAACTTTCTGGGAAAATATCTTCGGAATTCTGCACTCTATGTGTGTGCTGAAGATTTTGAAGTTTGACATTCGAATTTTGACAAGCTGACGTAAACTTTTTGGACGTGCATATCTTACGTTTCATTTTACCGTTTTTATTAGAAAAATATCGAAGCAAGTCCGTATGTTGTGAAATAGCAACTACATCCATTTAAAATATAATAATATCTTAACAATCAAACTATAGGTACAATACTTTAACAAATTTCAATCAATTGGGCAACAGACAACAAAAAAAAATTGTACCACGTGCGTTATTTCATTTAACAAAACACAAGCTCAAGCTACAAGTTGGCAAGTCAAATGGCAACACTTATTGTTTGGCGGCTGTATTGTCGGCACAATTTTAGGTTATATTATTCGGTTTTGAAAGAGAAAAGGTAAAATAAGGTTTTGTTTATCCCAATTTTTATAACTACAGTCACAACTTAGCATTAAATTACTATACCTATCTTTATTTTTTAGAAAAACCTATCAAAATGGCAGCGGCTATGCCAATAAACCCCAAACCTTTCCTGAACAGTCTAACAGGGAAGTCAGTGCTTGTGAAATTAAAGTGGGGTCACGAATACAAAGGATTGCTTGTATCGGCCGATGGCTACATGAACTTACAACTAGCCAATACTGAAGAAATCGTTGACGGCGCGTGTACAGGTTAGTTACTTGTAAATGTTACAGTAATCATCCATATATTATCAGACTCTATGTCTTGAATGACTTCGTGTTTTGGTTCAACCAAGCGTCCTTTAGCACAGAAGCAAGTTTGCCTAAGTTATTTATTATCGTTTTATTATTCGTTATTTGTAGATAGCATTCATTGTATAATTATTATGAATATGTTAGTTTCAAATTCATGTCAAATTACCTTGATAAGCTATTTGCTGCAAAAAATCAATGTGTTTATATATATTTCCTAAACATGCTTTGAAGTCATATTGTACCAACCAAATAAATTAGTCAATACTGCCTAAAACTTCCTTTTAAAATAAGTTTGTGTTTCTCCAGGTAACCTCGGAGAAGTTCTGATTAGGTGCAATAATGTACTCTATGTCAGAGGAGCAGAGGAAGAAGATGAAGAAGGGGAGATGAAGGAGTAATAATTTAATTAAAATAGGAATAATTTGTACTAGGTTTAAGTTAATACATTTAAGTTCTACACCAAATATTAGTTTTCTTTGCCACTTCATTTGAAAGGTGCCTTTATGTATTCATATTTAGTATTCAAATCTTTAGATCATCCTCAAAGATCCATAATTTTACAAAGGCCTGACTCCAATAAACATGTTTACAGTTTTAATGCATAACAACTGCTGCAGCAGATGTCCACATTAAGTGTCTAGCAATAATCTCTAGTTAATACAACTCAACAATACAGTGATAATAATATAATGGTCAGTTCATTCTACAGATTATATTTAACATTTATATCACATGTACTCCAATGATTTACTATAGTGCAGTACATATACAAGTCACAAAACAGTACAGTCTTCAAATGTAAGTAAAAGTCGAGTTTGATAATATTCTCTTTAATTATATTAACATATATTTACAGAGATCACAACAGTAATACAATCACACATTACAAGATCTACGAGTCAATTATCTTGTGCCAGTATGAGGGTAGATAGAAAAACTGTAAGAAAATGTATCGCTTTAGTAGATAATCACATTTCTAAGACACCATACTGTGTAACATAAGTTATATTGCAATAAAAGTCTAAATACCTATTATATTGATTTTATAGAAGATATTATACAAATTTCTGTCTCATTTTTTGTTTACACACATAGAAGAAAATGATCAAACAGCGGAACAATATCATTTTTATTAACACTTTTTTTTGTAAATTATTTTTTATAGTGTATTTGGCAACATTCAGTGTGCAAGCACATAGAGAAGCCACATTTAATATCTGACCAATGACTGCTATTAAAAATTTCCATTCACACTATCTCTTATTTACTCAATTTAGTAAAAAGCGATGGAAAATATTGTAAGTTAGAAAACTGATCGAAAAAATCTAGCAAAAATTCTCGTTATTTCTCTAGACATGATAAGAAAACCTCTCTTGGACTGCAAGCCTGTTAAAAAAAATTTTCCTTATTGGAAGACATGTAATACAACAAGTATATCAATCTCTCTTTATATTCTTTTGCTATAGCAGATGTGCACAAAATGCACCCACATTTCACCCATTAACAATGTTGGTCTCACGTAAAAGGGAGAGAAAGTAATATTGGGAATACACTTTCTACATAAATCCTAATTATTTTGAAAGTCAAACCAGCTCATCTTACGGCCAGTGCCAATATAATCTTCAGATAGATTAGATATCTGAAGATAAGCTAACAACACTCACTAGTCCATAATCAGACATAGGCCTTAATGCGAGAATCCAATCCTATCATAGTACCTTTACTCTTGTTAAAACAAATTGGGAAGCAATCATAAATATAGGAACTCATAATAGCCTAGTGTATAAGTAGGTGGCACTACTGAAACCCAAGTATTTAGTGGTCTTCAGGCTACAAAGGAATCTTTCTATAAATCCCTCTAGAGCTTTGTAGAAAAAGTCAAAGTACAGCTATATTTTTGATTACACGTAATAATAATATAATTTTTAATGAAATATCATTCGAGACTGACTCAAAACGTACACAATGACGAAAAAAATATTATATCTTAAAAATATATATCAATTTGAGCTGATTCCTTAATTGTACGACTTATTGCTGTAGGAAGTAAACGGAAATGTTTACGCGATCACAAATATGATTTATTTATAAGTTACTTTCAAAACAACTGCTCTTTCAACAGATAAATAGAATAAACACTGGATAACAAACGGCGGCATAGCAACTTGCCTTGTAATTTGAAGTGAAAATAAAGGCGTGTAATCCCATATTGAGTAACCTTTTTCTAAAACACGGGAGGTTTTAGACAATACAAAAGTGACTAGATCTGGAGGAGTGCAGTGGTGCAGAGGCACATTGTTGATGCCTACAATAAAAATAAAAAAAAAATCTTGTTAAATTCTTCGTAATTTCCATTCCTTATTTATGTAATTATTATGAACTGCGATATGATAGACACTTTTTATGTTGAAGTTTCCTCATCCTCATGAAAATGGATCCCCCCCATGATTGAAACAATATAAAATATATGATAGACAGTTTAAAATCAGTTATTTTGAAAGAACTTTACATAGACACTTTTAATCCTAATGGAACAAGGCAGTAATCATAATTATTCTTAAACCTAAATATTTATTTATTTAAGTATTGTTCGTCCATATACATTCTCTCTGTCTCTCCTTGTTCAACTACTAATTATTCATTGATTTGTCTCTAAGATAGAAAGGGATGCAGCACACAAAGCTGCTACAGACATTTATGAATAAAAATGCATAAAATACAGTCTACAGAGATGCCAATATCATCATCTGAATATTATTTTTATTACTTACATATAAATAGCATACAAACTTCTTTGTAATATTTTTATAAGCGAAAAAAAAAACAATACGGGCACCAAATAAACACAATTAAAACGTATCTTTATAAGAGTAGAAAGTAATCTTATTGTACCAGGCACCAATAAAGTTAAAACAAATAATTCGGTATGAAAACAGCTGTATACGCCAAGAGTATTTACTCATCAAAATATAAACGTAAAAGACTAGCTATAAGGACTTCTTTACTGTGCAATGAATATAAAAATGGGCAAAAGTTTGAGCTTTAAAAAATCTGTATTTTGTAATATAAGATACCTCTTGTTTTAGCAATTAAATATGAACATTTTACAAACATACATACATAGAAACTTGTGCAAACACATTGTGATAGTATACAATGACATATAAAACAAGCAGTGGATGTCTGGCAGTGTTTTAGTTATTAAATATTTCCTCCCTTTCTCTCTTCTCAACTTTATTCTCTCTATTTATTAACCTAAGAAGGAAAAAGACAAAACATTTATCAGCTAAAACTCTAGTGTTTTGAGCAAGTACTCATTGAGCGTTTTAACTATGGAATTAAGCCTTATTTTGTGATTAAGAAATATGTTTACTGTAACAGAATTAAGCTTTTCACCAAAAGTCATAAATACTATTCTTAGATATGTAGCATGAAATGAATGGGTCTAAATTAATGTTATATAGTTAGGTATTTCCTTTTAAGCGACGCCAGACCTTATTAGTGTGAAGACAATATAGCAAACTAAAAATGATTGTCTTTACAAAACTACGTGCTTTAAAACACCAAATGAGTATTTGCCTTCATTATGAATATAGATTTTTATAATGTGTTTTTACAGATATAACACTATATTTTTGTCAATGATTGGATAAAATATTTATTCTTAATCTTCACGCTACTCGTGATATTTTCACAGGATTTGTAACTAATATATTATATTGAGATATTTATCAATAGTTTTGATAGAAATACGCCGTGATCGCCACGAACCTCCGGTCGAGGAAGCTTTGTTCTACTTCTACTGAGCCGCCCACTTGTTTCGCTAACGATAATATCTGAAACAATACCACATAGATATCAATATTCATACAAATCAAAAAGTTCTTTATTAAGACAAGACAACATCCTTTTGTATCTTAATTTGCCAGTGTACAGACATCACTGACCTTGCGTAAGAAATCTATTAATAATCTGATTCTTTTTACTAAAGAGAGTACCCACAGCAAAAGTATTTAATTTTGGGTATACATAGTGGGTTCAAAAAAACACTAATTAAGTCTTTAATATAACAGTTTTTATCACTACTATCGTTTCGGGTTCATACAAACTAGTTTTTAGATACTAATATATTTACCTGATCAGGTCTTGAGTTCCTAGGGAGATATAGCGATATATTGTGTGATATGGTCCGAGCCACACGCATCAACTCCGACGCAGGCTTCGGCTCCAACATCGTCTCTAAGTCGTACTCTTGATTCTAAAACAAAAAACAATTAAATTGGCATTTAGTTTATCCTATTAACTCCTAAGCGCGATTGAAAAGTAAAGGCTATTATTACCTATACAAGTTAAAGTCCCGTTGCATTATAATAACACAAATCGCGACAATCCGAAATAGAAATTAACAAATTTTTGCTAATTCTCAAAGACATAATCGTATATGAACAAGCCTGCACGTACGGTACGTTTACGTTAATACGTGCGTATAAGTATACGATTTAAAACTGACCAACAGGTTTCTAAATTCTTGCTTATGATAAATACAGCGAAAAATAATAGTCTTATTCACCAAATATACCTACATAAAATATTAATCAGATACCGTAAGATACGTTTCAATAGATAATTTCTGAATTATCATACAAGGTATCTAAAAACATACTGCACTTATTCAAGGCATCTACGAGTAAAAACAAGATTTTCTTTTAACAAATACACCAATAGTATTACCAGTCTATAACTTACGTCAGAGTAATTAGGTCCACCCCATGGCGGGCTGAGGAACACCATGTCGGCGGTGAGGTGCGGCGCGAGCTGGAAGAAGTCGCCCACCATGAAGGTGATGCGCTCCGCCACGCCGTACACCTCCGCGTTGTGGCGAGCCATCGCTATCTTGTGGGGGTCTATGTCGATTGCTATCACTGAAACAATAACAAGTTATTCATTAGTTATTGAGTTTCCATTGTCCAGAAATTTATTACGGGGATTTTTTTTCTTATATCCGTACGCGTATACGTCATATAATCAATAGTATACGTTCACAGTACATCACAACGTAGGCGTTGGTTGCTACAATATGTTTCAGTCATGCGCGCGCAAAATAACATTGAAGAGAAGTGCGGTAGATAGAGACGTATCAATGACAGCCGCCCTGCACTCTTCTCTTAAATTCCTTGTTTTCTCTTTTTACTTCGTCGCAGCAACTTGCGGCTATATTCAGGCACACAAAGTTATTTCCTATTACTCATAGACAACCGAGAGAGCTGTTTGTGGGAGAGTTTGCACAGCAATGGGATAGTGACATAGGCTAAAGAAATAAAACACGTAAGTTGAGTGTGTACCTTTCTGCGCGGTGTTGGCGAACTGTATGGTGTTCCCGCCGGCGCCGCAGAAGGCGTCGAGCACGACGTCGTAGGCGTACTTGCTGGCGATGTGCGCCGCCACGCTCTCCGGCGTCACGCTGAACCAGCTCTCGCGGTCCAGCTGGATGCCCTCGTCGAACCTGACGCACATACAACATTATTCAGACAATCCTTTTTTTGTTTCAAAAAAGAAAACTCCCGCACTAAGAATTGCTCTTGTGTCGCGGGGACTTTTACAAACAACGAACACAACGTACAATCAGACCCGAAACCATTATTTGTGGATCGCACAAATAATTGTTCCATGTAGGACCTCCCGACGCAATGGTATCCGCGTGGCGACCTAAACCACTGTGCCACGGAGGATTCTACCATCTGTATACCTATGATTTACATAATATTTATACTCAGTGGCACAAGTAAAAGCATAATGGGCCCGGACATGAAATACTTTGTGTAAACTAGCACTTCTCGAGTAGCTTCTTGACGAAAAGATATCTGACAACTAAAAGGCTAGTCCCATTTTCGTGGAAGTTATTACCACTGAGTCAATTCATCGAACAAAATTATTATTCAAAAGTTAGACCATATTTTGTCTTAATAAAAATGGCTATGAATGTTTAAATTTTAAAATATTTTATCTTATGAAGTATCGAACGTATTAAGTACTCACCTATGAAACAGCGAGTGCCTCTTCTTCCAATACTTATACATTTTAGGATCGTCTCTCAGTTCCACCGGCATGGCTGACGTGTCGATGTCGTCGTCCAACTTTGCGTAACGCTTCGGCCTCCGTCTTCGCTTAGATTCCACTTGTTGAGTCACTAGCGACCAAAGATTAGATAAGTTTTTAAATATACCCATAATTTTAGCTGTGATAACTTTTTTGAGTTATTTATAGTAGAGAGTGAAATGAAAATGTTGGTTTGCTTTTATTCTATAAATGGCTGTTAATAGAGCTGTCTCAATTCTTATAAACTTGTTTCAAGTAATGGTCACAATCAAATGAGTAACATTTGCATAAACCAATATTTATATCGTAAGGTTTTTAACTTATTGTGTGAATCATTAGTTAATAAGCGTGGACGCAATTGATGTAAGGATTAAAATTACACATTACAAAGTATCACAAATTAGCTTCTGTGAATTTTGTACTATAATTACATAATTGTCATGAAAAAAATACTAATGATTTATACCTGAAACATATTTAATATTAAAACATTTCCAACTCACAATTCATGTGCATGTTAGGGAATGAAAAATAATTTGGACGCCATTCTTTTAAAAAACATAAAAAGATCCGATACTTTCCCGCCAAAATCAACCTACATATTAATGTAAAAAATATTATTGTTCATACCCGGAGGTTCATCAGATTCCGACTTTTCTTTCTCTTCATCATCAGGCAAAGGCACATCGGCCGGATTGACTTTACTATCCTCGTCTAACGAAGGCAGTTTCTGTAGTTCGTACTCTTTCTTGTTCGAGTCCGTGACGTCATCCACTTTTTCCGTGTCGGACTTCACTTCGGTACAGTCGTCGTCTGTCTGCATGTCTCGATCTTCTTGGGATTCTTTGGCTGGCTGGGGGTCAAGAAAAATATATTTATATTATAGTATCAAGTTCTATTTAGTGCCGCGGTTTAATAGGTAGTGTATTCAGTTTGCTTGCTTTGGTAGCATGAGGCCTTGGGTTTGATTCCCGGATCGGGCAAAGTATTATTGGTGTTTATTTATAAGTATTAGAAATACTTCACAAAAGTACCACGTTTGCTAACGTCCCCGGTATATGGCAGTAGGCTTGCCCCCTTTTACATGGGATTACCGTTATTCATTGCAAAAAGTGGGTGTATTGCATACACCCAGTATAAAAGGCCTGTTATTATGTGTGTGTATAAAGGTCACTGGCGTTTTTTCTCTCCTATGAATAAATGACTAACGGATTTGCATCGAATTTAATAGATTTGGCCTAAGTTGAATTAAATTGTGCTTCTATATTTTGAAAACAGAAACCAATAGATACATTTGCCAATCTTGGTTCGAACCATAGTAGCTGCATGCAAGTTTTGAAGCAAGTAATTTTGAATTATCATTACAATTTATATTGCTATTTCTAACTTCAGTTAAACAAATAGTTAAATATTACCTATAGTAAATATATCGTCAAACTAACAAAATCTCTTTGAAATATTTACCATTTAGCAAGAATCCTTAAGAACATTATTACAGAGATATTTCAACTCACCTGTTCCACAGCATTACCGTCATCATCGAAGTAAGTCTTGCGGCCGCTCGCGAACCGTTTGTACCGCGGCGGGCGCAGCTTGGTGGTACGCTTGCGGTACATCAGCTCGCCCTTAGGCAAGTTGTCGCCGCGGACGCAGAAGCCCATCATTTGAAACGTGTTCTTGATCTTCTCGGAATCGTCTTCTTCTATTTCGTGACTGGAAATTTATTAAAGGTAGTAAATTGTTGTTGTCCTGTATGACTAGATGGATGTGAATGAGGCAATGAAGGTTGTAAAGATCGTACCAAGTGGCGGTCTTTGTTCTCTGCCTTCCCCTATAGGAAAAAGACGTGGTATTATGCATGGATGTGTGTAAATTGTTGTGATGATTATTTTACCAAGATTAACATAGGAATCAGTATTTAAATCTTAATCCTACATCTGAAACGATTACTAATCTAAACCAAGTAACTGAATTTGATAAAGATATATCGCGATAAAATCGCAAACCTGTGTTTAATTTGATTTGAAAATGATAGTAGATCACTTTAAGCAATAATATTGTTCATATGCTACTTACTGTTTACGTTTTCGTCTTTTATAAGACATTTCGTTTATTCACAAAGAAAAATACTGTCGAAATCGTAACTTAATTCACTAGGTACGTAGATAATAATGATAAAAAACTGTGACATTGAAAAGAGCAATCTAATTAGGTAGATAAACATTTTTGGTAAGCTTTGGGGGAATTCCCCGCGAAAAGACAAATATTTACAAAAGGTGCGTTCGGAAACATAACGCAAATATTCTCACGTTGGTATTGTAGCAAATAATACCAGCAAATCGGCTATATTTTTTTCCATTTACAAAATAAATCTCGAATCAAAATCTAAAAAACAAGTTGTAAAGAGTTTTCTTACCTCCTTTTCAACGACGCAGACTTTTCCTCCGGTGGATCATCGTCCCCATCATCGTAACTATACGAATTCATATTACTATTATTCGAAGACTTATTCACACTCGAAGACCCGGTATTACCATCAGTAGCTTCCTGCATTGGTTTATCACCAGTTTTATTATTATCATCACCAGCGTCTAACGGTTCACTAGCACCTTTAGTTTCCTCTTTCAACAAATTCTGAAGTAAAACCCCAACAGATGTTATATATTTTTTACTACTTTTCTTATTCCGTTTCTTAGACTTATTCTTATCTTCTAAAGTTATTTCGTCAACTTGATTCTGTATCTCGATGACTGTAGGCATTTCTTGAGAATTACCTTCACTGTTCTCACATTCTATATCCAACGGTTTATCTTCTACTTTTCCGGTTTGATCCGGTATAATTTCTATATTAATTTCTGGTGTACCGTCACCGATTTGATTATGTTGAGCCGTGTAATTAGCTAAATGTAATGCATACTGCTCTCCAAAATGTTTCTTCCATAGAAACTGCCAGTATTGCTCTGTATCTAATTCTTCTGAAGGTATTTGGTCTAGATTGTCGTACTTATCATCTATGTTTGCTATCCTTGTCTGATCGTTTGAAGGATCGTCCGAGGAAGAGGAAGACACGCTATAATCGTCTGTTGGTGTTGAATCTGAGGTGACATGACTAGATGTGACGTCATAGCTCGATAGTGTCAGTTTCGTGACGTTTGTCATTGAGTCCGTACCAGCTAATGTTCTAGGACTCAAAATTCTCTCTTGTTCTGAACAAGACCGCCTCCTTCCTATAGGTAGCCAAGCTTCGTCTTTATTCAACTCATTGATTCTATCAATTTTCTCCTGTTGATTCTGATTTGGGTTAGTAGAAGTCTTCTTATATGGATTGACTTTGGAATCGTAAGAAAATTTCCTTTCCCTCATTTCATCATCACCAGCTTTTGGACTAGAATCTGATTGTTTCCTATAAATCTGATCTACTGAATGCTGTTTGGGGATATTATTTTCATCCATAATAAGATCATTATTCTCCCCAAGATAAGCAGGATTTATATAATCACTGTATTTTTTTATCCATGACGCCCAAATGAGTCGTTCTCCATTCACAGCCCAGAATTTCTCCCAAGTGGTTTCAGAATCGTAGTTTTCATTTATTTCTGTGTTACCAAAGTCTTGGTCCATGCGTTCTATTTTGTCGTGAGTGTCGGAGTGGTAGTCTTGGTATGTTAGGTCGGCTCCACTGTCACTGGGCTGGAGAGCATGTGATATTGTGCCATGGTTGTGGGCCGGGTCATGCTCGTCTGTGGAGCAACAGTTGTCTGTGTGTGATGCACTACAGTAGCAACTGGCACCTTCATCTCTCTGTAAAAGAAAATGATCATGAGTTTTTATGTACAAAATAGAGCAACAGTATGGAATTGGTATAGACTCAGGACATGTATATCTAAAAATATATTCTTGATTTGGTGTAGATTTGAATTCACAATGGAATTTTAAGGATACAACTACAAACTTAATTATATCAACTTACACTGCATTGGGTTCAAACAGGTATAGTTTGGTTTATAAACCTTCAGTTGATTTATAAAGCAAATTTTACTGTCATCTTGGTACTTTTTTAATATAAAGGATAATTATTATTCTGCTTAAACCAACTCACCTCACATTTAACCTTATAAGAGGTATCCAGAGAGAAGTGCACATGTGAATGATCTTCCCAGTCTTGTGACTGTGAGTCTCTTAGCACTTCCACATCACTTTCACTTACATACTCCTTGTCAACAAAGTATGTCTTTACCCCATCCCTAAAAAAAAGAAACATATTTAGCTATGAATTTTAATCTAGTGCTATGCAGGCTGAATAGATAGTTATCTTTGCCCTTATATTGAGTATAGATGACCATTATTGACTATGATGATGTTCTATTGTTTTATTTTTGTTATAGTTTATGTTAATTTACCAAGTGAGAGTCATCTGAAAGAAGGTCTTATGGTAGCAACTAGAAAAAAACAAACATATTCTATGTCCTGCTTCATTCATTTGAGTGACTACAGTGTATTGCAAATTATTCAGATGTTATTTGGGTAATCTAGAGTTAACAAGGGTAATAGTGAACCCAATAACATCCAAATATACAGGTGACATTACTTACATTCTTTCTGTCTAAGACTGTGGGGTAAAAATAGTCTCTACTTTTGTAACATGAGATTGTGAGGTTCTCTATCCACAAGTAAATTAATTATTTATATCCAGGGAACCACATAGACATGAAGGTTGCATGTTTACATGGCCCAAATACAAAATTTATTCACAGTGATAAATCTCCCTCCATCATGCCATGTAATTTATTAGATTGCATTACCATATACAATGTGCGTTACTTACTTGATGAAAACCCTGCTGCAGAAGCAGTAAATGTAGTTATCTTCATCATCTCTAGCCTCCTCATTGTCATCACCAACGTAGAAATTAAATTCAGCAAGGGTCTCACATCGTTGGTAGTTATCATAATAATATTCCGACATCTTAACACTACCACGTTCTTCTACACTTATAACAATAAACTACACGTCGATTACATTGATATTATTCCACACACATAGTAATGAATTCACTTTCTCAGTAAAATAATTATTTTAGTAACCCTCGCAGAAAATCGAAGGGTCGCTCGCATATATGTACGTTTCGTTACATACAAAACAGAGCCTCATGATTATGTCAATACTAGAACTAGGGCAAACTTTATCGATTTGTTCGCTGTTTTATGCGTGTAATGAAATGTTATCGTCTTCTGATGGGTTCAAATACCAACAACAAGTTCAGCGCCCGAATACAATTTATAATATTGTGGAGTAAAAATTATGACTTTTTTCATATATGCACAGAATTATAATAATTAATGATAATGATTGATAATATTACTAGGTATTTCTTCAAGTTTAAGGAATCATCATCGGTATAGCAGCAGTCTATTTTTTAAAGAGAGAATATGACCGATACGTACTCTTAAATATCATAATAAAGAACAGTAAACATTTGTATTTTTGAATAACAAACATGTAACTAAATGCAACTTTACGTTAATAAAGTAAGTTCTGCCTGGTCTTAACATATAGTTAACATTAATGAAACCCAAATGTGTGTTTTTATGAACGGAACGTATTTGGCATTTACCATGTGTTTCATCTGTCACTTTATCAAACCCTACAGCACGTTTGCGATACGCGAGTTTGTTTGCTAGAATATAACTTGAGATTTTGCGCAAAATACATAAAATTCCGAGAAAATGGGGAAGAAAAACAAAGAGTCTTTAGGGAGAGCCCTTATTAAAGACAGATTTTCGAAGAACCGACACAGAAAACATGTTGAAGACAACACCATGGTGAGCGATGTTGTTTTATATTTACAAACCTATTTTAATGTTTTTAAAAAGTAAAACTTATTATAATATACTTTAGAATCGACAAGACTAAAAACTTATTCGTGCGCTAAACTCTAAAAGAGCATAAACCTACAACAGTTCATAGATTATTTTCGAAATCTTATTTGTTTTCGTCACGTTTTAAAGAATGATTTTCAGTTTTATGTATTTCAAAATGTTGCGAAATATTAAAACCTTCCTGAAAATTGCCCCTAAATCAAAATCTGTTTCAGTTTTATAAATTTCCAAGTACCTACCTACAAAATATTTTTTTCTTACCAGAATCATATTGTAAAAATAAAATAACCAATTTCAATAAGTTTTTTTCCTCTACCTGTATTTACTTTAAAAAAGTTAATATTTTAAATACATTTTCTTCTATCAAAGCTATGTTATAAAACATTTTATTTATATTTTCAGCTGCATACAACAGAAGTAAACGATGGTTACGACTGGGGCCGTCTCAACTTACAATCAGTGACAGCAGAATCATCATTGCAAGAGTTCCTCTCTACTGCGGAGCTAGCTCAAAGAGAATTCACAGCAGAGAAACTGAACATGAGATATATAAAGTTTATACCTAGTGAAGTGGAGGTAGCGACCTCACAGCCTGACTTTGATGAGCCCCTGACAGTACCTCGAAGGTGAGATTTACCTGGCAGTAGTATAAGATTCTGAAATTTACTTTGAACATGGGTATCATAGTCCATGGTTTCCTAGCATTATCTTAGGATAATGAATAATAAACCACAGGACAAAGTCTTATTTCTTTTATTTTGAAAACAAAGATAGAATAGATAAAAGAAACTATTATGTGGCTCAAAATTCAACATATCAAGTAATTATAACTCTGTATGTATTTTAGTAGATGAGTCACAAGTTCTTGAAATTCTGCTACCACATAAAACAGTTTTTATTTAGATACTGTATGTAAATGTTGTTGATTATGTAAATTTTACTGTTTTACTTAGTAGCATTGTGCTTTTACTTATTAGTTTTATCTTTTGATACTCAGCCATTCAGAACTTGCAATGCTTTATTAAGGTCAAGTGGCAACATTTTAAACATTCTTATTAAAATATTATCTTCAACATTACAGACCACCATGGCACCCAGGCATATCAGCTGAAGATCAAATGACAAAAGAAAGGGAATCATTCTTGGACTGGCGTCGTCACCTGAATGAGTTGCAGGCTAAACTCGGTGCAGCCGTAACTCCTTATGAACGTAACCTGGAGCTGTGGAAACAGTTGTGGAGGACTTTGGAGAAATCTGATGTTGTACTTATCCTTTTAGATGCTAGGAATCCTTTGTTATTCAGGTATGTAATAACTGCATATACAGTGTCAGTAGCAAGTTTAGATTACTGTGCCAGTGATCAATACAACAACAAACAATCAATACAAGGTTCAGACTGCCTATTATTGCAGTAAGCATTGTACTTTCAGTATTGTAAGTCTGATTCGACTGCCAGCTCCTTGCATTTTCAATTGTTATTCTGATTGATTTTCATCCATTATAGTGTATGTGAGCATTAGGTTTTCTTTGTGATGCATTAACAAAAAAAATTTTCAAATAGATCAATGCATTTAGGCAAAAATAGTATTGTAGTTTTAACTATATAAAAAATATTTTTTCAGATGTGCAGACTTGGAACAGTATGCCGCTGATCAAAAGTGCAAATGTATTCTTCTGTTGAACAAGGCTGATTTGACCAATGAATATGAAAGGAAATGTTGGGCAGAGTATTTTACTAAAGAGGTAAGAAACCTGATATCATTTTAATTAGTAGTTTAACTTTGTAATTAACAATTACAATTAAATGAGATTAATTTTTAAAGCCACCTTTTCTAGACATCTGGTGACTGACTTTAGGAATCAATCAGAGGGACTTAATAACACAAAAATTAAATGGATGTATTTACTTTGCTTTCAACTTTCTATAGGCAGAATAATTTAGTTTTCTTTTCTTTCCAGAATGTATCAATAATATTCTTCTCAGCAGCCAAAAGTACAAACGAACGTAAAATATCAGAAGCCAGTGATGAACCAACAAGTAGCAACATAGACAATGACTCCGAAACTGAATCAGCGGACTCCGAGGAAGATATCGATGAAAATGAAGCCTTAACATGTACAGAAGAAGACATAGAATTGTTTAAAAAGCAACTGTCGGATATTGACAAAGCTGTGTGCACTACTGCAGATAAGATTGACAGGATTCAGGAAACGCTGGATAAAGTTGTTGAATGTCTACGACTTGGGAAACCTGTTGAAGACTATAGGAATAGTGAAACTACTGTAAATGATAATAAAGAGGAAATAGTACACAGTGAGGTGAAAGTACAAAATTCCCACGAGATATTTGATAGAGAGAAATTGTTGGAAGTGTTGAAACAGACTACAGTTGACAAGTTGAAGAATCCTCCAAGGTTAAGTGTGGGGATGATTGGATATCCTAATGTGGGGAAGTCTAGTACTGTTAATGTTTTAATGCAGACTAAGAAGGTGAGTAAATTGTTGGTTCAAGAGGTTAAATAAAGCAGATCTTTTGTAACCCTAATGTTTTACATTATTGTAGAGTTGTTTTTGTCCCTATATCTTTATAATGTAAATCTTGCTGTACCTGTAAAATATTTATATTTAATTATTTATATATTTACTATTACAGCTGCTTTTGAGTTAATTTTTGTGTAAAGGAAAGGAACCATTCTTTAATTATACTTTATAAATCTTTGACTAAGGTCTTCAACTATCTGCTTGTTAAACAGCAAAATGTTAAATTATTATATACTGAGTCTACTATTCATTTTCCTATATAAATTACAATAATTGTTTGTTTCACAGGTGAGTGTAAGCTCAATGCCGGGTCACACACGTCACATCCAGTCCCTAATACTGGACGACCAGATAGAACTACTGGACTGTCCTGGGTTGGTGCTGCCTGCGTACGCCGTCGCACCTGACCTGCTACTCACTGCAGTGTTGCCTATTGACCAGGTCAGTATATTTACACTGATATAAAATTGTACATATTTGGGCCTAAACTTGGGACTGTTCATATAACAGGTTTATCTACCAACTAAGAACGGAAACTGTTATATTATTTGATGACTGATTATTTCGCTGTAGCTTTGGACGCACGAAAATCTCGTTCTTTAAGGTAGTATTTCTGCCATGAAATTCTAATTGATGACTTGGAATGTGTAATTTGGGGTCACAGACCTCTGAGTTTTGGAGGACAGTGTCTTACCGGTCGTGTCGCTTAAAGTCCCACTGGAATATGGAAATGAAATCATAAAGAGTCAATTAATTGTACACTACCTACTATTTGGTTTTGATAAAATTTGTTTGAGCAGCTATATAATGTCTTCATAGTTTATATATTATCATTCTAAAAGTATTTAGGTGAAATAAAACACACATTTCCAACAAATTATTTATTTATTTCCCACACAGATGCGTGCCCACGACGCAGCGATGGCCCGTCTATGTCAGTTGGTCAGCAAACACACGTTCGTTGAGAAATACGGCCTTCTGCTGCCAGACGACGGGTCTAAGGAACCTGATTATAAGCAGATACTTACTGCACATGCTTGTGAGTATGCCTGATCTACTTGCATTGTGATTTTATTGTTCAGAGATTGTAAACCATGGTTATGAATTATTTTTCAAAAAGCAGAACTGTTTAATGTATAGTATACAAAAATGCATTTATTTAATATTATACAAGAACATTGTTTATAGTTTTCTAATTCAAAAATTTTGTGTGTTTATTCAAATTCACTTTTGAAATAAAAAATCTGTTATAACAGAATGAGCTCCTCTGTAGATAAATCTCCTTAGATGATCAAACGATAGCAGCAAAGCATATTATTTTGAAGATTGTGTTCATGAAGACTAGTTAAAAAAATGACAGTGTTTTTCACTACCTACTTTTGTTTGGTCCTGTCTAAAAAGACTTATGGTATAAAAAATTCTAACAATATCTTTCTTCCAGTCAACCGCGGCTTCATGACAGCAGCTGGTCAGCCGGACCAGTCGCGTTCAGCTCGTATACTGCTCAAGGAGGCCGCTAGCGGTCGTTTGCGCTGGGCGCAGTTACCGCCTGGCGCTGAACCACAACCACTTGATGATCTACTCGAAGATAAGAAGAATGAGAGGAGGAAGCCTACTCCAAGAGAGACCAGGGCTGTAGAGGTAAGTTAATGCTTTAGAACAGTCTTTTAGTGTATCAGTCGGACTACTTACTCTACTTAGGTTTAGCCATGTGGTTCCTGGTCTTTTTAATGGCTATCATACTTCGATTTTAATGTTTACAAATCTGATATTTTCTTAACCCTTTAATTCCAAAATCATGGTTTACTTTCATAGCATGTAGTCTTTATTTAAATATTTTATTATATTGTTCCTCGCAGGGGTGGCGAAACAAGTCCAATGAGATCGACAACGCATTCTTCGCACAGAAGAAAAGTACCGCACATGTGAAAGGAAAACCAATTTTGGGGTAAGTTACTTCGAATACACTCACATTTATAATCAATTTGAGTAAAATCTGCAATATTATTTTAATTCTTGATTTATACATTTCGACAAATCTTGCCACGCCTTAAACATACTCTAACTAATTACAAAATTATTCGCTAAATAAATTAATAAACAGAACTATCATACGCGTCCGCAGTACATCGTACGTACAAATAGTTTCGACCACGCCCATAACAACCAGATATTTTTACATCAATGAACTTACCGACCTCCATGCAATGTAAAAATACACGCAATACTTGGCCGAGATGAAAGATATCTACGTTATTATCAATTAGAGCTAAGGGAAACCTAAATAAACTGTGTTAAGAGAAATAGCCACCCTGGATGGTAGCCAAGTGGTAATTCATAAAGTTTGAGCATCTTTATGAGTTGGTGTAACGATGCCGAGAATTGCCGTCGTAACACGCGGCTTGATTCTGTACGTAGTTTTTGTAGCTTTATAGAAAAGTTCAACTTTATGGCGGAAATATGTGAACGAAAAAACAAAATTAATGATTATGTTTGTAATAAGTAACAAAGGAGATCGGCAGATTTCGTACAGCTTAAAGTTTGTGTTGTTTCGTAACAGAATTTGTACCACTTATTAAGGGGACTAAGTCACTTATTTTTATTTGGGAGTATTATTTTTAGAAGTCCGGATTAATTAGAAAGTATTTGTTTATTTAAATAATAATTTTTGGTCTATGGCTTATATTTGTTGACAACTAAAGAAAAAGAAAATCTCATGAGACGTCACTGTTGGTCTGACGTCTACGCATCCGCTAATTTGCTGTTGTTTTGGATTGTGGTTTTGAGTTTTGACAGCATCTGAACAATTCACCGAACTATCGGGGCTTCTTAAAATCGACATAACTTTTACCTCCCAACTTTTAAAAATATAATAATTTTAAATAAGCTTGTCTATCATATTAGCTACCAATTTAAACAAAAAGTAAACCTAAACATGACATTTTATAAGCTGTACGAATTCTTCATACAAACCTGCCGTTCGCCTTTACATTGTAGCACACCTTAAAAACCGACTAAGAAAAAAATCTGCTTCAGTTATCAAAAATGTATTTGTTTTAAAAACGCAAATACATTTTTGACAACTACGGAATTAAGTGGTTTTCATATTGCTATAGCTTTTGAATTGGAAGTGCCGTATTTGTTTTGCGTTTACATGTTAAATTATGTTACAATCGTCATATTCACTATGTTAGTTATTACAATGTTTTGCTTGTGATAATCTAAGGCTAGCCAATGGTCTCCCCACTGTCACATAACAGTGTCTTACAAAACCAAAAAGAAGCGGATCTTTGAAGCCGGACTGGTTAATTAACTGGACATTATTTATGGAAGTAGCCCGTGTAATATTGCATTCATTTCATAATATTACTTCTATATTTCATACTGTATACATCTTTCATACATTTTCTCAAATGTTTAAAACTTTACGCTTTCGACGCAAAGAATTCGTGTGGGCCTAAAATTGTTAGTGTTTTGAAAGCCTAATGATGATATATTTTTCATCTGAAATATGTGTTTAAAAATATTATAATGTAGTCAAAATAAATCAAGCAACACATCATATTAATATCACTCTTATGAAATATAAAATAAGGTCCATTTTTGTAGGGTGACCGGAGCGCAGTTAGCTGGGAACGATGTAAATGCTAAGCCGTGGAAGCAAGAGAAAAAACATAAGAACAAAAATAAGAGGGAAAAGCTAAGAAGAGTGTATGCAGCTTTGGACGAACATTAGAAAGAGACAGACATACAATATTCGTTTGGAAACTGTTCGATGAGTGAGAGAGATGACTATGTTATACGTATTGCGGACTTAGTCCGACACCCAAGTGTATTTTGTCTGTATTGGGATCCTATTTTATGTGTAACTTATGTATGATGAAAACTTTGTGCAGAAAAAATATAATAAATGCATTTAATGTATCTATTTTTGTGTTTTCATTTTATAATTCCAACGATTGAAATTGATATTCTTTTATAATGTTGGATGAATCTTCCATCTTCGTCCTTGGTGATTGATATGTTTCACCTGTTTTTTAAACTTAGAAACGGTTTGCACAGACTAAACAATATTGACAGCTTAAAAGCCATTTCTCTGTACTTTTTCTTTGATTTTAGGATAGCATAAACGGTGGTCAATATGCGGATAATTTTTAACCCAATAGGCCAACAGAACACTGCATTTTGACGAATAACGATTATACGATGTAACGACGAAACAGAGTTGAATGTATTGATTTCATTATACGAAGAAATAAGACGCCAAAATCTTCGGAACACGTCAAAAGTACCCATTTTTGGTATTTTTACGTATCCCGAAGATTTCTAATACCTAATCGTTTTTTTCCTGTAACTATTTTGTCGTTGTCGGCGAACAAAATAGTAATAATTCTACATTTTTGATATAAACTGTACATACACATAACTGTACATGTACATTAAAGGAACAGAAGGGTTCATAATAACAATTCTTAGTATTGCAAATAAGAACATTATAATATTTTGTAGGATTTTCTCCTTGCTGGTCGACTGACAGTAGAAGTGCGTCGTAAAAGTCACTTGCACACTGAGTGATTAGTAGTATAGTTTTAGTGCATGATTCAACACACGACTGTTTCAGTAGTAGGTGGAAGAGCTGAAAGATGTTAGTGTCGTTACGCATTGTAGACAGTTACTGGCCAACTCAGTCTTTAGCGAAACAGTGCGTCAATCTATCAGCAACTGCGTGCGTAAGCGATTGTTAAAACCGATGATCCTTCTTAAATTTATTTTACTCTTTCCCTGGATACGCACAATTTCGGCAGACCGCAAAATGAGTAGGTACTTACTTATCTGGTTGAAACTGGAAATTCAACTAGCTGATATTCTAAATTTTGTCTTCTTCCGCCAGTCGCGATTTTTGCATACAAGATTTTTAAAACAACTATATTAACAAAGCGAAATTTCGCAAGCGACTTTTACAGCGTTTAATTTTATTGCGAGTAACAGTTGCACACGGTCTTACAAAGTCTGCAAAGCTTAACATTTTGACTAATTCCCAGCTCAGAAATGAAGCAATTACAACAACGAACTTTGCAAATAATGAGCATGTACAGTGTAGGTTATAATAAACACGCAGTTACAGTGAAGTATGTGTGGTATTCTCATGGCGAAACGTGGCCCAAATCCCTAGATTTACGACGCACCGCTAATTTAAGACAAGTGGTCGATTCTGCGTGAGGTAGAGTACGACAACATTAATCAGAATGCTGTGTGCTTCCTTCCTGTACGGATGATTTATTGTCTCGATCTGTTGGGAAATGGAAACGAAGATATATCTACCTACTTGATGGTACTGGAGCAAAATATCTTGTTAAATTATATTCAAACCAGGCTAAACTGCGTCTTAGGGCTTCAAAATTGGTAATGATATTTAAAGAGTTTACTTTGTCTATATTAATTTATCTCCATACAAATTATTTATGTCAATATAATTCACATAGAAGACTTTATTGCCACATACCGAGATCGACTTTAACTGTGTTTTCCATTGTATGGATATATAAAAGCTCAACTCGAGCATCTTTAGGTGACAACTGTATAAAATTGGAATGACTAAAAATCATAATATTCTTAAAGACCAGTATAACACAACTTACAGGCAGTTATTTCGCTAAACACTGGTACTAAAATTGTCGACCCATAAATCAAATAATTCCGTATTATCACAATTTACGTTCATAAAATTGAGAAATATTACAGAAGCTTTAAACACATCATGCATGATGTGAATTATGAGTAATACATTGATATACGACGAATAAAAAGTCGGTCAAACTTAGCACTTCTATAAGACACAAATCACGAATAATCCTTGAAATTTTACTGTAATACTTATTTATTTTCCGATCTAGTGCTAGACTAATTTATTGGCTAGAAGTTAGACTAAACTGTTTTGATCTGAATCTTTATATTTTAAAAATAAGTCTAGAAACTGTATTACAGTTGTTGTACAATGCAATGGGTAAGAATGAAACGATATTTGTAGGTGGTTAACAGCAATAAAGTTAGTTAATCAGCTCATTTAAGACTATCACGGACCATTTGGAGTCTGCTATTGGGTGGTTCCCAACAACATTTTTATGGATCACAAGTCGACAAAAAAAAATTTTTTTTTTGAGCCTGTGTTTTAGTGAATATTTTCTGATTATATTAATCAAAAAGAAAACAGGAATAACATTAATAATAAATAAAGTTTGCTTTTGTACTTTATATAACGAAAACTAAATATATAGGGTTTTGGCAGATTTTTTGAAGAGCCGTTGCATTTATGACTCAAAACCAGGGGTGAGGGGTCTGGGGGTGCGAAGTGGGTGGTAGCAGAGTGTCATGGCAGTATGCGCGTGCGCATTTAAAAGCAATAACACATTTTTTTGCGTCACGGGGTCTAAAAATGGCATCGAAAAAGTGTAAAAACGACGTGGACTCTTTTTGCTACATTTGTGATGAATTTATTAAAGTGAGAGCCAATAAAATTTGTTTATCATCAAATAAGGCATTTTGTGAAGCCTATGAAGCTTACTTTAACATGTCAGTACGAAATCAGGATAAAATATGGGCACCTCACTTCTTGTGTAATAACTGCAAAAACACTTTAGAAGGTAAGAAAATCCTCCTTATATTGAATGAACATTTATATGCCTATATACATATTTTTTTTAAATATACATTACATGTGTACATCGTTAATTAATGTTATTAATATTTTTTTCAGCCTGGTACTGAGGAGAGGAAAAAAAGATGAAGTTTGAAGTACCATGAATATGGAGAGAGCCTACTGACACATCAAGTTCCTATTTTCACACAAAAAAAAACCAAAAGTATTCATTTCAAAAAAAAAATGTATCCTTTTTGTATTTTGTGTTTCTTTATGCCTTATTTCATCATTTAAATTAATAAAAATATATTAATCATAACTTTTTTACTCTTATATATTTATAATTGAATGTGAAAAAAAGAGCTTTACCATTAAAACTTAAAATTCGTTCTAAAAGCTACAAAAGCAAACTTTATTAGATAATAATATTATTTCCTTATTTAGTTAGGTATACGTAATCAAAATCAAAGGTACAGAACTCAGACTCAAAATTCGTGTTGACCAATGTAATCAACGAGCCCTCTGTCAGAAGCACTAATATCATACTTATGTACCTAGGTCTTTTTTTAGTGTTAGATCCAGGATTTTATTTTGGGCTTGAACTTTCAAATCTTTTGGACATCTTTTAAACGTGACAGGAGCTTGGAATTCGGATGTTTTTGGGCATGTTGCACCAGGCGTGTTTCGTCCTATAAAACGAAGACGAAAGTAGTCTTAGTTTTTTTTGCGGTTTCAAAGAGTTTCAATAAATTGAATCAATATGACCTTAATTTCGGATACTAAAGTATGTTTGTCATTTACGACAATCGTCAGAACTTATTATAATTTAGCAGCTTCATAAAATAAGTTATTTCCTTGTGATATTATAAATTTTGTTCTAAATATTTTAGCTAATTCCTTGTATATGATAATCATATTCCGCGTTCTCAGTTTTATGACGTCAAATGTCTGTGCTTGTATTACTTTAAAATTAGCGTCACAAACTCATTTCCCTGAAATACAGCATTCAGTTATATTTCATTGCTCTGTTTACTATTGTATAAAAGTCAAACAAACTAACTGTCGCAATTTATTATGTAGTTTGCCATTAAAATACTTATCTCTAGTTTGATTTGTATTCAGGGGTGTATTTACCCTAGGGCTAGAAGGGCTATAGCCCGGGGCGGCAGGCCGCGAGGGGCGGCCCAGAGGCGGACCAAGGGCGGCCGGTAGGCCGCCTCGACGGCTTTGGTTTGGACATTTGGAACAGTAAAAAAAAAATTAAAACGTAAGGCTAGAACGCGCCTGAGCCACCTTTCCCAAGTATGCAAGCCGCCCCTTGTTCTTTCCTGAACGGTTGAACCATGTATTTTTTTTCCACCTCGGTTTTGTTATGTCTGAAGCAAGTCTGACGCTAAAACAAATATTTTAGTGTTTAGCTTACGTCGCCCTGCGCATGGTAATTTCTAAAAGTTCTAACATGTACTCGTCTATCTAGGAAAATAATAAAGTTATAAATATAGATACCGGGGCGGCGGCGAAGCTTCTGAAGAGAAGTCAGTCTTTCTTGGACTAGTAACTATCTTGGGTCTTGGTATGTTTCAATGTTGATCAGCTCGCGTTGGGTTAGGTGCGATGTTTTTTCCCCTCGTGGGTCTGCATCTTATCGTGGTGAGGGGGTTAGTAACATTGAGAAGTTGGGGAAACAGCGAACGCGAGGAAAAAAATATATCGTGCGTGTCCCTCTACTTGCATAGGACACAGGTGCGGGACAGGTGAGCCGTCAGTGGGAGGACAGGCTCGGTGGGCGCTCACACTGCCCCGTGTTGACGAGGAGCCTGGGCCTCCAGGCCTCTGCCGCCCTCGTCAACCGTCCGATATCGTAAACCCACCCATCCTAGATGGGACCGAGGGCCTTGCCTTAACCGGCTGGATCGCGAGGAGACCACCTCTATAAATTAAAATCCTGAGTAACTCCGGCAGTGCTGCCACCTTTGGGAGCCTTGCGTGGTCAGAGTTCACTCGCTATGCGAGTGACTACCAGTCGCAAGCGGCCACTGGGGCACCTCCCGCCCCCCAGTGGTATAAGGGTCACCGGAGTATGGGGCCTCTACCTCGGTGGAACGATACTTACCACACTCGCGGAAACTGTATGGATATTATAAATTTTAAAACGAACCTAATTGATGTAAGTGGGAGGGGCGAAAAGCCCCAACCTGAGGAAATCGGGGGCAATACGAACAGCAATCTTGACTGTGCAGTTGCAGAGGGTCGGCGCATGCCCAGTTTTGCGGGACCCTCGCCGGTGAGGACGAGGTCGAAGGTCGCTCGGGAGTCTAGTGTCGTTTCCGACATTGGCCCCGATATGAGCTTGGTTTCAGATGCAACTCATCGAAATCTATGCGAAAGCGGCCGCCTTTGACGAAAGAGCCGACCGCGTCGGATGGGGTGGGGAAGGAAAAGAAAGCGCCGGGGAGCGAGTGTCAGACCATGAACCCAAGGACAAATTCACCATCCCGCTGGCGTACACCATCCTCACCAACCACGAGGCAATGGTGGAGGTGGCAAAGACGCTGCTAGGAGCATCAAGCTGGCAGTGTCGGAGTCGAGCAGGCAGTATGCCACGAAGGAGACTCTGGCGCTTCAGGCCCATAATCATCGCTTGCAAGTGGAGGTCGATCACATGTTGCGAGAAATCGCTTGCTAGGAGTCTCGCATCCGCCTGCCCCTAGTGGCAGAGAAGAAGGCGGGGCCACTTCCCGTGCCCGCCACTATAGCGGTAAAGGCAACGGCACCACGTCCCGCGCCAGAAAAGCCAGGGGCAGCGTCCTCAGCTGCGCCGGATAACGCATCCGCCACGGCACAGCCACCGCACCGCAGCTGACAGGTCCCTGGACCAAGGCGAAGCAGGGTCATCAGCCGCAGCCTTCTTACAGTGCGTTGGCTTCCGAACCGCCGTTAACTAACCCGACGGCTGCCAATGAGTGGCAGGTCGTCGGGAAAAACAGCAAGGCCGCCAAGGCGCCCAATGCTACGAAAGCCAACAAAAAGGGCAAGAAAAAGAAAGCGCCCAAACTTCGGGCTCCGAAATCGGCTGCAGTGATCATCACGCTGTAGCTGGAGGCGGCAAAAAACGGTGCGACCTACAGAGACGTTATTGGGGACGCGGAGGCCACAATAAACCTGGCCGACATTCGAATAGTTCGCTTCGGAGTTGCGGCTACGGGAGCTCGAATGTTCGACTCCCAGGGGTAGCAGGAGCCCGAAAAGCGGACGCCCTGGCCTCTAAATTGAGGGAATTCATCAGGGAGGACAGCGTCCGAGTATCCAGGCACACAAAGACCGCGGAACTAAGCATAGGTCTGGATCACTTTGCCTCCCTAGAAGAGGTGAAGGTCGATTAAAGTCGATTTAATAAATACAATTGATTAGGATGATGTATCTATATACTTATAATAAATCTGTAGAGAGGTCAAGGTCAGATTTTTTCCTGTCTGTATGTTACGCTGCCACGTAAAAACTACCGATTAGAATGCACTGAAATTTGGTATATGCATAGAATAAGTAGTGGAGCAACTTATAGGATAACATTTTATCGCATAAAATTTCATATATTATTAGAAAATTGAAAAAAATACGTAGAAATCTTTTGAACCTGCGTTTCCCTATAGAGACCTTAGATGGCGTTGCAATCCATTTCACAACATTCGCATAGTGAACGCGGCCCCGGCCGTATCGATACATGTTGTCGCACCAACCAATAGATGGCGTTATAGTCTGCGACAAAGCATGTTTTTCCTTATTAATTTATTTTGGTGGCTTAGTTGTAAAATAAATACCTTTGAAACAGGCTATACATTTATAAGATTTTCAAACATAAATGTTGTATGATATATTACACAAAAATGTGGGTTTACGTGGGTCCGGTGCGGTCGGGATATCCTAGATGGCAAATAGAGTAATTTCGTTTGTTGTCGTTGTTCGCCGCAACTAACAGATGGCGTTGCAGTTCGTAACACATAACCAAATTAATTGGTTGCATTAAGGAAATAAATTGGATAGCTATGAAACAGACTATGTGGTAAATTTTAAAAAATAAACAACGGATGATATATAAAGAATAATTACGGGTTACGCGGTTTCGGACGTATCATCGCAAGTATACATTATTACGCGTGTGAAGAGCTCCGGCGCAGATAGGTCTGTCTGTAGCTATAATAATATTCTGAATCCAGACGGGTAAGCAATGGTCAGTCTATAATAAGGTATTATATTTTACACTGTAAACTGGTACGGATACAGACGAGAGAGGAAAAGAAGATAACCACAGGAAATCAGGCCTGCCTGAGCCTGTGTCACATTGTGTGCCCTTCGGCTGCCTTTCGTAAATAACCATTAGATGACAAAGAGTTGTTAGCATTTTTATGTGTAGGTGTATCAAGTGCTTCGCAATTCGCGTGCTCAAACGAATAAGCAACAATACGAAATTCACGCGAGCAGAGCCGCACGGGTCAGCTATAAACGAATAAGTTAAAAATGAAAAAAAAAAATTAGATTTCTTTCATTCCTTGATGGGGCGGCAAGTTACAGGAGCCCGGGGCGCGCCATCTTAAAATACGCCTCTGTTTGTATTATAAACGTTCTTGTTATTGTAGTATTAGTATTGATTCATAATTAACCAGCTGCCTGAAGAAAATTGAGTTAACTCCAGAGAAACTTAAGTCAAGGGACCACGAAGTAAGCTGTGAAGTAAGTATCTACCTATGGTTAAATTTAAGGAAGTATGCAAAATTGTATAGTTGTTCGTAGCCATTGGAAATTAATTGTCGTTTAATTTTGTTTCTGGGGCACCTATCAAAATGAAAATTACCGAAACCCGTATTTGCTTACATGGCCAAGATTCTAAGCTCCTATTCATTTTGAAGGAGGTGACTTAAAGCAGATATCTCTCGCTCAGTATAACTTATTTCTTGAAAAGAAGGTAGCTATACAATATCTTTAAAACACATTTTTTTTTCAGATAATACTTTAATGAAGTTTGTGTTATTGTTATCTCCCTTCAAAAATCTATGTCAAGTGCCGTTGTTATATAATGATTGTTACCTAAATACCTATGTACCCATATGCTATAGATTCCTATGGATTGCAGGTGCACCACCAAAGTTTAAACTAGTCGGCAGGATGTTTTGGAAACCGATACGAGAGAGGAAGTGTTTGAGCGAAGCTAAGGAGGTAAGTACTTACGTGCTTTAGTTAATTGAGTGTTGGTTAGATTTTAGAGGACTTGACTGAACACTTCCTTAATTTATTTAAATAGCTTTAATTAATTATTATTGGCTATTGTTTTATTTAAAATCGGATCATTTTTTTCGTAATCACTAAAGTAAAAACTTTTCTACAAGTTTTCTAAAACTTTCGTGTCTTTCCAAAGAGACTTTTGGTAATAATATTTATATCAGTATGGGGCTTCTAATTATTATTTGTAGTCTAATTTATGCATGCAATGCCATTAGAAGATTGAATATACTTTCAAGAAGCAGGGTGCAAAATATACATGTATGACTTACAAATCTTTTTTAGTCTTCCATAACTTGTCCATCTTCGTACAAAGATCTTCAGGTTGATGTTAGTTCGGAGAACGTTCTCATAAAGGAGACCTTTTCGCTTTGCTGTTGACATCCAATATAATCAGCAGCAAAGCGGAAAAAGACAAATTTATGGAGAACTTTTGTTTCTTTCTTCTTCTAGTCTTCAATTTCGCCCAACATTCTTAAGAATCTCGCCGAATGTCCTTACAAAAATTAGGTAACTAAGTATACCTATACTGTTAAAGTGTATAAACTATGTTAGTGCAAAGAAAAATATTGTTATAGCGAACACTGTAATAACTATAACCTTAATTAAAAACTAACATAGGCATGCAAAATTAACCAACTTACATACCTAATAATTACAATAAGTACCTACCTACAATGATAATACGAAAATTATATATTAAACAAAACCAACCCTTAAAGCCTTTCTTGTACCTAAAAAAAAGAGTTTGTAGAAAATAACAAACTTTTGAATGTTACATTTTCTCGTAACTTCTCTACCACTCCACCTGTAATTTTTACCTTTCAAATAGAATCAGAAACATTTTTACTGGCCACCGACAGACGCCCAAATAAAACCGTGTGTTTTATTATTACCCAGAAAATAGCTCTTGGCAATGCGCAAGCGGCTGTGCCTATTTATAGTGTGTTGTATATCATTGCACGGAAAATGTAAACAAAATTACGGTTTGTGTAAATACATAGCAGTAACGCGAAGGCCGGTTGTACTGAAACGTTGAAATCGAAAGATATTTTAGTGTTACCACTTATTCTAGCTGCTGAGATTTGTTGAAAAATGAATTTTGTTTAAAAGCTTTTCTGTAGCCTCTTTTTTCAATAATTTATTAATGTTTTACTTCTAGACACGGTTTTGCTTCTAGCGCGAGATAGGTTTAGACTAAGTGAAATTTAGAAAAAAGTTCATGTGCTGGCCGAGGTTGACAAATTGCCGGGAAAGAGAGATTTAGAAAATTATCTAGTGGACAAATTGTTGATACTTTTTTAATAGAAATTTTATTTTTGAGGTTTCCTTTGACTCATTTATTTTTTCAGGATCCTTACACTCCCGTGAACAGGGAGATCCCTTAATCATAAACTCTACCAATTTCATGTTGTGTGTAATGCGATTGTCCGACTTAAATAAGATTTTTTTAGGTTTTTTGATTAGATTTGGAAGCTTTCATTTGTTTTTAATTGATCAAGAAAAAATTAAAGTCACGCTGTTCTTTCGAAAACCATTGAATCATGATTGTCTCTTAAATACAACAAAGCGAAAAAGCTTCACCTCGCCAGAGAATTAAACTGTTTATTTGATTAAAACGCGAAAACAAGTGATCAGTCTTGTGATGCCATTACAAAAGACGTTTTAACGATCGGTAAAAGACAAAAGCTCTATATCTCACGGGTCCTGCGATTACAACCAACAGTTTTTTTCTTCAAAGTGATAATTCTACCGCGACACTTAACCTATTATGCCAATTAATGACGCCATCAGTTATAGATTTTTTTAAATCGAAATGCCATTTAAAAAATAATGCAAACTTTTTGTTGTGAGTGTTTTCATAATGGCATTTGGTCGAATATTTATTAGTGGACAGGAATGCAAAACGCTTGTTAATAAGTTATTTTAATGGAAGTGAGATTGGCGTAATCTATAGTTTCGATTTAAATACAAATATAATTTTGCTTATTTAGTCTAATTGACACCGGCTAGATATATTAAAATCTAGAACTAAGTATAAAAAATAGCTTTATATGTCTTTCCGCGTGTTTAAGCTGAATATACTCGTAATAAAACTATGTTGGATTATTCGATATCGAAATAAAAAATAAATATAATCCTGAAATGCGGAATAAAAATAATATATTAACAAACTGAGATAACGAAACCACTAATGATTTGGCAAGAGAAACATGTTAACACTAACAAGATTTTTTGTCCATCTTACAAATCTTTTTCCGAGTCCCATATACTCTCATTTACAAATATAATTAATATTATATAAATAGCTATACATTCGGTATTATAACATCGGTTTTAACGTTATCATACTGGCTTACATCCAACGTTATACGGTTCCAGGTGTTCACAATTTGACCGTTTTATTCCTACATTTTATATTTGAGATATATTTTTACGCAGTCTGGCTTGATCGAAGATCAAAATAGAACAAGGTTGATCTCTAAATAATCAAAAGCTTCGAAGGAAGGCGTAGGTTTTGAGCAGACGAATTTATGATCAGTACAGACTAGACTGTGGCTAACAGATCTATGTTTTTAACGTACGTACATTTAATTTAGAAGGAAAATTTTCCATTGATTTGAATGACTCAGTATACTTAAGGAAGGCGATTTGTTACTCATTGTATACTTTAGCTAGCCCTATGTATTCGGCAGTCAACATATTTAATTTCGCCTATTTCTATGTCCCACTGCTGAGCAAAGGCCTCTCCCTTGGATATTCAGTCCCCTCGATCGATTATATCGTCCGGCCATCCATCCAGGAACGCGTCCAGGTCATCCCGCCATCTCCATTTGGGCCTTCACACATATAGTCTTTAAATTTTATTAAATAAAGTCCTTTATTAATTAATCAATTTAAATTTCGGCCCTTGGGGAATACCCTATATAATCATTAGCTGAAATTAAGATTGGCGTTTGTTAGTACGTTTGAATAAAAGAAATAAACTTTTACGATCTTCGTCCAAAACCATTAAATTTTTTTCAGGCTAATTCTTGTTGCCATGCGCCTGATGACCCGAAATAGATTTTGCAGAACTACCTAATTATGGACAAACATTATTTAAAATGTATTTTTGATGCCTCCTGCATCCATGTTTGAGTATAAGCATAATTTGTAAAATACAATTACATGTTGTGACAGTCCGCTCTTAGCGAATAATTAATTTACATCTCTTTTAAAATTTTGTCCATATAGAAAAACAAAAAAAAAACTTTTATTCAGCCCGACCTTCATTAGTCGATAGGTACTCGCTAACTACTAAAGGTGCCTGCTTATTTACAGGATCTTGTGTTGCTTTTGGAAAAAGCTTTCACCATGAATATTTTCAATTTAAAGTTAAACCCTATATATTATAATCCATAGTTTATACGCTAAAGTTTCCCGAACTTTTAGCTGGTTTAAATAAAAACATTTTTAAATAAAATAAAAATAAATTATTGAATGTTACAGACAGGTAAATACTAATAAATAGGCTTATTTGTTGGCTAACACCAAATTAAATTCTAAAAGTCTGAAAGCTCAATTATTTAACGAATTTCAATGTGATTAACTCTATTATATCTACAGTTTGTTAGTAATTTGTATTAATTAGTTATTAAGAAAAAATATCGCCCTGAATATCCCTTCCTGAAAGTTGCAGTAATTTAAACCTGCAAGTGTCTTTTTTGTTGAAATGTCACACGTTAATAGACACTCTAGGCTCTTAATCAGTGTCAACGTGCAGGCCAGGTGAGAGGCTCGTAAAACAGGAATAAATCTGAATGAATCAAACTATACAATAACTCCTACACAAATCTCATCATCTAATTGCTTCGCCCACTGTTTGGAAGATCACAATCGAAAATATAATAAAATAAATCGCAATGACGTACCATCGTACTTATAGAACGTTAAATCCTGGAGCGCACTTAACTTGTCATTGTTTACACGAATTCTTCACGGTGTGAATATTTCCGAACGATTTCGATGTGGGTTATTCGGTCTATTACTCCGCGGCGCATTGGCGCGAACGTCAAAATGCGCGCGCGCACTCCCCGCCTACCACAGATACACTAATACATTTTTCTTTTGGAATTCATGGAGTCATTGAACGAAGAATTTTGTATTTGACGGGAAAACATCTGCCTACACATGCATGAGAACAATAGAATAACATGTAAGTGGGTGATTTTAAGAATTTAGATTTTATCGTTTAAATAGATACTGTCCTAATCTCTTCGGGTTATAAAACAGTACTTAAATGTTTATGAATATCTGTGTAATCAATGGAATCTTACCAGAAAGAAAAGCTGGCTTAAGAATATTTTCCCGCATCAAAGTTTAATGAGAAATTAAGACTACATTCTTTAACAATTTGCATTTTTTATAGCTTTAGTAATCAGAATCAGATGGTGATGTCTGTTAGGAATTTACACTAAAGTTAATACCTAATACCCAGAATAAAACCTATGAAATTCTTTCAGTAGACGTAAATTGTTTAGCTTTCAGTATTCTAGATGTTTAGCTCCGCATAATGCAGAGCTCTGAGTAACGTTCTCGTAAGTACCTACTGAGTAGGTACAGATAAATTAATTAAGTGGTGGATGAAAGACCTTCATCGACCATGTTCCAAATTGTGATAGAAGATTAATATGAGCTAAATTGAAGCCTCGCTGACAAAAAAAATAACCAGGGAAGGAAGAAACCAACAGTCGAAGCCGAACAGTCATAAATAACATCTTACAATTGGAGTCTTGACGTAGTTAAAAACGTCTGAGTAAATATAAGTACCTAATTTTACTCAAGCTCACAAAAATAGCAAGCTCATAAAATTAAAATTCATACCAGATGTGTCATAACGAGATAAAAAAAGTCGTCTTTGACGTCATACATGAACTCCTGACTGACGCGATAACGTCAGAAATTTCTAGCGCCTAAGATCTAATGAAACTAACGCATTCCAATAATGTCTAACAAGTTCCGAAGAACATCAGTGGTGAATTTGTCATAAATGTATGAATTAAACACAGTAATTAATTGATCGCAACAAATCAGTGAATTAACCAAGCTTCCGCCTCTTCCCTTAAAGATTTGGCATGTTCGCAGCGGAAACACAAATGACGCAAACCGTGGTTCAGACCCGATATTATTAGAACAGATATTTTAGTGATTTTCTGTACTTTCTGTGAGTGGATTCGACTATCGGAAACGTCATCGATCGATTTATTAAAACGATAATTACGTGACGATGATTTATTTTTAATCGAGAATAAGGAAATCCGCAATAGTGTATTTTAGGAATTAGGTTTGTTGACACATACGATAAGTCCCGTGCAGTTCACGGTTTTTGGTTTAGACGCGGTTTTGTAACGTGTTTACGATATAACTATGGAGGGTGTGACATACACCGAACTGTTAAAGTAGTGTCGTGAATACAGGATAACAAATCGGTCAAATACCAACAGGATCTGGGACGCCCGCCTCTACGTTTGTGCCACGACTCTACGGGGTCGTAATGACGTTACTACCCTCCTGTGAAGCTCTTGATTCTTAGCGCCTTTATGATTCATCATGTACCTGCTCAAAATGAATCTACAATTGAATATTTCAGAGTGGGACTTCAAAGAAATGTCTCCATCAGGATTCTTTTAATCCCTGGAGTAAACAGACACACGCGTTGTTTTCCAAAAATACGCGACGAGAGCTTCAAAGTTCACTTGGAAGACTAGTCAAATTAGAAATGACTTATGGAATGGAGAATTGGATCGTTGTTGACGCGCGTCCTATAATGTGATCCAATAGGACAGCTGTCACACGAAGGGAGAGCCCACACTCATTCATCCGTTGCCTACTACTTGCCTATTTAAAAGTTCAACTGGCGGATTTTTGTGTCAACTATTTCCAACGCGTCGCGACGTTTTGATTTGATAGGTGCCACAGAAAGCTTGTAAAACAGAGATTATTATGTGTTTTATTATTATTTATGTTGAGGTTTCCAACAGTTTTATGCTTCCGTCAGCTACCGAATAGAATGTAACGATTTTGTGACGGTTGACTTTTATGTGGATTACAGGAGACTCGTAAAAAGTCGTCTATTATTTATTTGTGCGGGATGCACGTTGTAAATTGTGGGTGGTTATCAATGACAACACACTGAGATCAATGAATGAAAGTATTCACTGGAATTGTAGGAGAAACATTCGATTTACTAGCGTTATTTGGCACAGTTGTGGTGTCCCGAATGCTTTTGGGACATTTCAACATAATCAGGTTAATCTAAAATCGGTTCATTTTATAACGTGAGTTGACTTCTGTATTTAATCCGAGCCCAGAATGTAGGTAGGTAGTAGATATATTATAGTACCTACCTACTCGCTGTCTTAATTTCGTTATAGCCTAGCAATTATGATCTACTTTTAAGTACTGTACTAAGATTGTCAAATGAGGAAGATTAAGTACCTACCTATTGATTTGAAGAAACTACGGCAAAGAGTATCAAACAAAGACCAATTTACACCTAAAGGTCCACTCATAGTTCATCTCAAGTTAACAAGCTTAATCACAATGTAAATAGCTAAATGACAGCTAACGCCACAAATAAATTCGACAACATTAATCTTTATAAATAAACGACAGAAAACAGCAGTCTATTATTATTGTACTAACAAGAATTTTGCTCTATTGTCTCAACGGGATATTATTAATCGTTAAGTACCTACGCCCCCGACCACCCTCGTCCAAAATAATTCACCTGCGTCATAAACAAAAATAACCTTTTCGCACTTTTTTAGAACATTTTGCAGTGAAAGCTTTTTCGAGTGCATTTCACTCGGACATGATTTTGGCAACGTTGGTCTTTTTGTCTGGCGTTCGTCTACCAAGCTCCGTACTACCGGTATCGTTTTACTAACAGGCATTTCAACAGTTATTGCATTACACGATTACCCGCCCATCATCCTGTCATATCGTTCTGAAACTAAAACAGACGTTTTAAAATAAGACCTGACAATATGCTCTTTGAAAATCATGCCAATATTTGTTTTTGCTAACAGTGATTTAGCGAGGATTTCAAGACGCTCCGACGGCTGATGAAATTAAATCATTGTAATATATCTAAATCATATTTTTGCTGTCATAAGCTTCATTCAAGGCTGAAAAAATAACAAATTGCACATGTAATCTTTTGTTCTGGAAACGAAACTATTTTTGATGGATTTATTATATTTGAATAGTTATTTCTAGATACATCGGACAGTGATTCATCGACATAAAATGAGGTCACACTTCATCTTTCGATCGCCTTGATTTTATTAGTACCATTACTTTATGTAAATTCCGAAATCAACACTTCGAACTCCGGATACATTTTAATTTAAAATGAAACTTTACCAACGATGCTACGCGGAGTTTTATTGATTTTGTTTTTCGTTAAGTACAGAAATTAATTGAACATTCAATTTATTAATATTTAAACTAAGAAGAAAGAACTCTAGCAGATCTATGACCGAATTATAGAATTGCATCTTACTCGCAAACTGTCTCAACAATTCTAAAACTAAATTTACAATCGAATGCATCGAAAACTCATTCCCGATTTATAATAGAATACGGGAATTAACGCGAACACGCATTTTACAGATTTAGAGTCTGCCTGGGACCACGGCGAGTGCAACCTGCGCCGAAACGTTAGGCATTTTAAGGTAAAATGCGTGTTCGCGTTAATTCCCGTATTCTATTATACATTAAACATGCAACGCGAGAGTTTAAAAGTTATCATTCCCGATTGTCTCCAGAGCCAATATAACGAGTAATAAGACGCTAGTTTATGAAAACAGACGGTAATAGCATTATCTAAGACCAATATCTAATTCTAAACGGGAGTTGCATTGAATGCTTTAGCTTCGAAACGTTCGGCTTGTTATGAATGAACGCATATGCGGTCTGAAAATACTCGGCTAATGAGTTGGACACAGTTTATGTGATAATGTCCTCGGGATGATGTTCATTCACTATGCGTTAACTGCGCTCGCTTTGAGATGCGTTTGCGAAGATATTCGAGCTAGTTCAATGTGGTTTTATGAAGTTGTATGACGAATTGGGACTGGACTCGGCTGGACTGATGGTTTGATGAAAGAACAGAAAACGTTACCAGTTATGATAATATTTTTAAGTTTTCTGAGTCAGATAAGTTCGTTCGATTATTCTTCGATTTGCCAGATCTTTTTAGAGATACTATTTACTCCTTGAATTCATCTATTTTTTTATAGAGAAATGGTTTCCTCTTCATTAAACAACTTAAAAAGATAAGGAATCTTTGTTAATTTTCCTGGAAAACCTAAATAACCTAATGAAATATAATATTTTTATGTTTTCATCTCATTAGTTCCACACTTTCATCGCGTTTCATTTAAATAGGCGGCAACAAATCTTGTGAAGCCGATGCCTCGGTATCGGCTTACAAATCATTGGGGAGCCAAAAGAAGAAAGTGATGACGTTTAAATTAATGGCGGTGACATTTGCCTTCTTTGTTAATTCGAGATTGTAAAAAAGAATTGTTAAGTTATAGAAATACGTATTATTAGAAATACGATTGTATTAGTATTTTGAGAGCTTCATATTAAGAGGATGTGAGATGCAATCTTTAAAAACAAATTACCTAGATTGTTCTGGAAAACAGACGGTGAAGCAGTGAAAACTGGTAAGGATGCTGATATAACAACAAAATACACTTTCTACGTTTTAAGAAAGTGAACATTACTTAAAAACAGTCGTTCCAGGCGAAAACCAAAAATAAAAGTAAATCGCAAATAAAAACATCTAGCAAATTGTAGCAAACGGAAAAAATGTTTACAGAATATTATAGCAACGCCGAAAGAAGCTAAAGATGGCGAATCAAAGCATTTCATCGCACTATAATAAATGTTCGATACGATAAATAAACGTATCAGGAAACACATTGTGCTATTTGAGGCATGCCTGCTAGCCGGGTTTATTTCCGAAGTAAGGGTAACGCCCTTTTTAAAACTACACTTCGAGGAATGAGGACGACGGTTGTAATTCCTTTTGGAGTGTGAGCAAGATCGTAAGATTAGTTAATAAAGCAAATACTAAACTTACAAATCTTTTGATTCAGACAATGATGAGATTACAAATCTCTTGAGCTTTTAATGTGATTTAAGTAATAATTGTTTTATAGGTACCTCTAATCGGTGATATCTTAATAATTTCCACAGCAACGTGGACTGCGTAATTTATTGAAATCTCAAAAAATAACTTCTATGTAGGTTTATATAACGTGTGCAGATGAATGTATCTATACGAATTGTTGAAGTTCTCGTCGAAGAAAACAGGTAGAATAATTATAAGCAAAATAACAATGTAGGTGCAATAGAATTGTAAATTTCTGAAAAATATCAGCTGCTTCTGCTGAATATAGTTTGTCAGGAAACAAAAAGAGAATAGTAGAGCATTTTAGTGGGCGAAAACTATTAGAATATGCACCGAATAAGAACAAAACATCCGCCCTAGGTCACGCAAATATTTGTTGCAGAAGTAATGGATCTTTGTTGAAAGTTATTTGATGCAATGTCGATTCCGAAGGAGAGATTTGATGTGCTCGTAAAATAAATGCAGATATTTCGTGTTTACTGTACTCTATTCTCTATATAAGAATTCAATGCTTGATACCAAACAAGTTTAAAACAATTTCAATTCCAAAATAACACAAATGTCAAGAGGTCTCTATTCTTACTGATGATCGTATTGCACAAATAACCTTAGTAAGAATAGAGTAGTCGACTGACAGTAAAACTGGACAACGCTAAAGTAATACACAATCCTACCATCCACTTCTGAAAACTCACACCCGTTACACTCACAATATCCATTACAGACAACGCATAAACATAACGCATTTTGACTATCTGCCAGTGGCTGTTTCAGCCGATACCTTTGCCTGCGTTGATAGCTCTATGCGCTGACAGAAGGTGAATTCCGCGCGCCTGCGTTACTTTTCCCGCCAATAGTACCTATTATAAACTGCGTAACGTAAACAAATAGGTTAACAACTCGCTAAACGCACGCAATTAAATAACGAGTTTACGTTTAAATGAACTGTTCTAGGTAAATCTGTTAACAGTTTTTCAAATTTAGTGTGGTTCGTGGAAAAGTTTCGTTGTGTATTTTGAGTGAGTGTTTTCGGTTGGAGAGTTTCTAAAATTGTTGTTGCTAAGCGTTAAGAAGTTATTGTTTCTAATCATAAGATCACCAGAACATATTAGGTACTGTTTGACATTACACAGAAGAGCTCAGGCAAACACAGGTGAGGAACTTTTTTGTGTTTTATTTATATTGACAGGTGAGGCCTTTCATCAATCTATTTAAACATTTCTTCGATTGAAGGTAAGTAGGTACCCTTTACTTTGCACTAGAGGTGCGATGCCTGATTCAGCCCCAATATAAAACATTCGCTTCGTTTTATCTATCCGTTCGCAGTACGTTTTTATTCCACTTAAACTCCAAAGAAATTAAATCTATCGTGTTTATAGATTTTTACATTGGATCTATCACGCAGTCATTTATCAGATAAACATTTTAATTTAATTTAGCGTATAAATTTAAGCATAAAACTGTTAAACATTCGTCAAGTACAATGAATCACGATTGTAAAATTAAATTTTTATTCACGAACACGTTGCAGTCTTTGATCGCGACGCGCCGCTTGTATGTCGCTTCGTCGCTTGTTTCAATGTGTGTATTTTTACTATTATTTCGTTTTGAAAGTGACATTAATGGACTATCAACATGTTGGTGTCACGTCATAAGTTACCTTGTGGACAGGAGATTGTGGAAATATGCAACAACGGTCTTTTTACAGTCATATAAATTGTCTCGAGGATGGAACGTTACTGCCGTTAACCGCTGAGCAGCTGAGTCATCGAAATGTTTTCCGTTTTCATGGTTTTCTGAATGCGTTGTAATGTCGTTTCGTTTCGGAAACTTTTTTGTTTTCTTCTAAAGTTGGAGTAGTTATTTAAATGAACGTGAGCTTTGGAGCAGTCCTGTAGATTGTAGAAAGTTAGTCACAAAAACAGCGTTTTTTATCTGGAGAACCAAGAGTTTCTTACCACTTTGCAGAGCACACGCGTTGGTTGGAATCACAACATTATATTGGTCTCCCGTGTGCCATGTATCCGCGTTACTCCTCGAAGGAGGTTGGACTTTTTATCGTGTAGTCTGTTTAAGTATATTAACGTATTTATTTGTAAAAAAAATGTAAAGCTATTGTAGTATCGCTATTGTCGTTTTTATGTAACAATGTAATATAAAACCTACCTACCTACCTATACCAAGGTATCTATTTTATTAAGCAAATACTACGCTTTCAAACATTGTTTTACTATAATTAATTATTATTTAGCTTGAAACATTGTATTAAAGGTACGCATTCGCGCGTTCATTCTTAGAGCTGAGTTATAAAGCGTCATAGTAATTTAGTGCTATCACACAGAGCGCCTAATTAGAGCTATAATTAGTGCGAGCGCTGCTTGAAAGTGAGACTGCCATACCTAATTATGATGGATGGAAAGGTGACAGAATTGCACTGTGCATTGACTATTCGCCAGAGATCTGTGAATGTAGCTTCGTGGTTAATTCATTCTTTACCACGGTGGATGGGTAAGTCTTATACAGTAGACCTATTTGCCTTAGGTACTTCCAAAATACAGCCCGGTGACAGACTGACGGATGGATGTGTCGTAGTCACAGTACGTTTTTATGTACTTCTTTGCTAAATGCTAAACATAGGAACTAGTCAGTCATATAACAAAAAAAGTCACAACTTTAGGATATTATTTCTCCAGTTTGTATCAGTAGGTACCTACCTACTGCACATTTTAGAGATTAAAATTTTCGTTATTATACAAAATAAACCGTATAAATCAAGACCTAACTAAGAAAAGAAAAAAGGAAAAGTCAATATAAGTGATCCGCCCAGTTTGAAAGGATTTATGTTCTACCAACAAAACTGGAGTAAAATGCTATTTTAGAATTCCACGTCATTATACATATGTTCCTATTTTCTTCAGGAAACGGTTAATTAGTCGTTTTAACAAAATCTATTGTTATTTATGCGCCCTGTCGTACTCCCACGTATTGGTCATGTCTATTTCGAACCAGTTTGAAGTAAGACTTTTAATGATAGACTATTTGTAATGGTGTAAAATCTTTAAAAATATGTCAGAGCAACAATATTTTAACGTTAAGGAGTGACAGTTCAATTTAGTACGGCCTTGCGGAGCGTTCAATCATGTTATAATATTTATTATAGGAGGATAATATCTGATGCGGTACAATATGTTTTCATACGTTGATATATCTTTAATGGCTGGACACTGGACAAGACAATTCTTTAGGAGTAGAACGGGACAGTTTCCGAAACGACGCATGTTTTTTTGCCGAAAGTTTTAGTAAGTTAATAATTACTTAATTATTAATCAAAATTTCGCATTCTAAACAAAATCTAAAAATATTGTTCAAGTTATTGAGGTTTTCTTATAAATAGGTAGTTACATGAAACCTGCGAACTTAGCTTTTGCAAGCTTAAAAGTTTTACTTTCATTTTATGACAAGGGCATCCTTTATCGCTCAATAAAAAAAAAAACTCCGTAAGAATTTGTGCCATATTGAACATGTATTTGAAAAATAGCCAGTGTTGTACACTTTTTCTTTTATTTTTAAAGATTAGATTGAGCTTTTTGTCATTGACCCAAACAAAACAACACGTGTACCATCTCTCACCAAACTTGGAAAAACATCTAACAACACGTTCAAATCTATGTTAATGATACACGAGGACAATAATTAGTCAAAGCTATTTAAAATATAGTAGGAGTAAGGTCGGTCAGAGACTTGACAGGGGCGGTCAGTGGGCGACCCTGCGTCATGAGACTCATGAACGTATGGTGCGTGATGCGTTGCCAACCAGACGATACATGAACTCTTTCAGGCTCATACATATGGCGTTTATTCTCCCTATAGTACCACTGTAGTTGATAATTAAATGGTATATGTAAATTAGTAGTAAGAATATGTAGGATCTCTTAAAAATAAAAAAAATTTTAGGTATGTGTACTAAATATTGCGTTGTTTTTTTCTACTCAAAGATGGGCGTATTTGAACTGTGCATCTGACTCTGGAGCCATTTTAATTCTGAAACTAACATAGCTTCATTTATGTAAAGCGTATCTAAAGTAAGAACTCTTTTAAAATAGTATTAGATCCCGTATAAAAAACCTCCGAATGTGTTAAAAGATCGGATTTTCTAACAGTAGGCTACTGAGATATTTTAATAGAAGGGTCCACGTTCACCAATACTCGTATTAAAACTTTATGAAGGTTGACAAAAGATATAACAAAATTGATTTTCAGTGTAAAAGTAATAAAAAAATATTTTACGTCTACGAGCGTAGATCGTCTACCCAACAGCCTGCTACAAAATTTCGTAGCACTTCTACGCATTACTTTCGTCAATTTAGTAATATCAATTTTAGATTGCCAATTTTCTTATCATTCAATATCAATTGCCTAATTCTCCAATGCAATTTGTATAAATTATGTATTCTACTTTTGATTCAACATGAAAGGTCTTGTTGAAAGATTTAAACGACCCAACAGTGAAAGTTTTACAGCGTTTTAAATATATTTATGTCGCATTAATACGACACAGCCCATCGTATCAGGAAATATTAAAATTAATGTCATAATTTTACTAGGACGTAAAAGTTAGTCTCTGTATTATACTATGTAGGTAGGTAGTTAAGTAAGATACCATATGCCAACCATGACTATTTTTTTAGCGGGACATGAGTATGAAGAGTGCAGGTTTTAGAAGTAATTAGTGCTATTTCGTGAACTTAATTTGAATGATCATGAGAAGGAATTAGTTGTTTAAGCATTAAGAATTACTATGAAATGTCTCTATGAATTTATATAAGTACCTGGAATTACATACTTTTTTCATAATCGAAGTACGTTCGTTCACGTTTGCAAACAGCTAAAGGGAATAGGTAATCTACCTAGAATGTGCTAATCTGCACACTGCAAACTTCTTTATTACCTAGGTGCCTACATCTCTAAGATCTTTAGCTTCAAAAGCTTAGAACCCTTCTCATGTAATTAGCATAAACACTAAGAACTATTTACGTCGTCCTTAGACATCTGTATCGTAATAAACGAATGTTAAAACTTGTTCACGATATGCACAAAAGTAGCATGGAGTTGTGTGTTTACCGCCCGCGGCGCCCCACATAACTAAAATATACCCAACGAAAAATCATCTGAAAAATGGGCTGCTGAAAACTGGTCTGCAAACCAACATTGATGGATGTTTGTATATGTATTAAGAGAAATATGTATATTGCGTACATTTTCACACTATAGCTTATATGCCCTAGTTTTTGAACTCTTTATAGCGTTTTTAGTGAGCGATGAAACGCTATTACAATGTTTATTTAGTTTTTTCGCGTCTGGTTTCGGTTTGCTTTCGTTAGTTTATAGGCATACGCCTGTACCGTTTCGTATGGGCGGAAGAATGTGGATAAATAAATAGTGAACATATATTTTATACGCGTTTGCAACTTTGTAAGTTTATAAACTGTGAGATGTTAACTTACGTGGGTGTGGACGAATTGGGATATTGACTCATCCCTTACTCATCATGAATCTATCCTTGTGGAGAATCTTAGGAATTTGACTTGGTTTAACGACTACTTTTGATGGTTTTAGCCGGAAGCAATTGTACGTACCGAGTTTATGCTCGCCATGTTTTCATAAAGTTTCGCAGACGATTTTTAGATTCAGCTACACGCTCTTGTGTCGTAAACGTGACGATACATTGATTCGTTATTCATTAAATCAAATCTTTGCATCGCATCACCGTAAGATACTCATTTCAACTGTTCTAAGTTTATCAAACATAAGTAGGTACACAGGTTTACATTATAACAATCTACATTGCAAACCATCTCATCAAAAAATTAAACTACGAAATGTATAATATCATCGCATTGGTATCTAAACGTTAAACAAACGATTTGAACTCGACAATATGTTCGACTATCCAACAAACACTACAAACATTAATACTAATGTTAATGATATAATACCACGTATTAATTTCACAGCCTATTTGCCTGACCTATATGCTTTACGATTTCCTAAGACTGCAACCGATCTCCTTTGATGCTTACACGGTATGCCCAGCACACACATATTCAGGTTTACTGCTGAACATTAAATATTTTTGTATTGTCTATTGCTTAGTTTCAGAGTAATGACCGAGAAGTCGTGTTAACATGGCGTTTTATGCGTTTAAAGAAATATTGAGACTCGAAAATGTGTGTTTTTGTCACTGTTTGTATGACAATATGTGGTTACTTGTAATAGTAGGTTGCATCTTGTAGAGAAAAAGGGAAAAAGAATATACAATCCCATATCTAAGCCGGTAACTTACATAGGAAAGCATATTTTAAAAGGAATAACAATTAGTCAGTTTGTTACCACGTCCAGCATTCTAAAGTAAAATGCATGCTCGTGTAAATTCCCGTATGCTAGGAACGACTACCAAAAGGTTGGTAAATGTTTAGTTTTGGATTCAAATGCTACTCATGGCTTCACAGTTGTGACAAGGAATGACGTGCGAATCGCGATTCTATCTTCAACAATTCTGAAGGACAAGGCACTCAAATACGATTATATCCTATAAGCTTTGCGTCGATTGATATTTAAACATCTGCCTATTAGTAAATAACCTTTACATATTCGCACCTAAGTAACTGTAGCTGTGAATATTTGAAATATTTATGCATATTCATAATTATTGTAACTATTTGATATCAAAGCATTCAGGCGTGAAGCACTCAAATTTTCCCGGAATTTTCACGCGTATTTATCTTTGCAATCTGTTTCTGGCTTACCGAGAAATCGTTGATTATAATTTAAAGTAGGTACCTACCTACCTACTTTCAGCATTGAAACTAAACATGTAACGAGAGGTAGGAAAGGTTATTTTATTATGTGGAAAACAAATCTTGTTTATAGATCGAAATAGAAAGTTTCAAAATCACGAGTGTTTGATTTTAGTCGGCATTGGAATAAACTTCAGTATTTCTTCTTATACAACTAGAACGGTTAGGCACTATTTAGGTGCCTACGGCCTACAAGTAACACATTTCTTTAAGACAGTATAAAAACTCTTCTAAAAACCACAAAAAAGGTGAATAAAGAAAGATGAAAAAGAGGTTTCGTTTTCTACCACCGCGCTGTAATTTTCGATTATGCTTTTGCCTGTCATATTAGGAGAAACATTCACAAAAAGTCTTCAAAATACTTATTTATTTTCTTTATATTCTTTGGGGGCTGCTGGGGAAAAAACTTGTGGTTATTTTAAAGAACAGTGTTCATTAGTACTTTACAACATGCTAAGGTTAGGCTAGAGATAGATAACATAGAGTTAGTCACAGCAAATTATCTGTCGCGTTATTCTCTATCTATGTTTATGTCGGAATCGTGATACTAACGTAAATATGTGCCCGTGTAACATATAACATTAATATTCTTGGTAGACATATTTTTCACACCTGATTTATACAAGTGAAACAGATTTTTGGATCCCTATAATGCAAAATTCTGTTGCCGTTTTCATTAATAGCATTGCTTGGTAAGATTTAGCTGTTAGTTTTTTTTTCAATAACTTAATACCTATTCGTTTTTGTTTCTAAATGTAAGCTAACGATACTGCTAACTTAAGTTTCTGTTTGTAGTTATCATAAAGCAAACACACGTATTAATGAAAATTAAATGTAACCTAAGTCGGTTTCTAAATCCCGTTTCTACCTGAAATTAAAAGTGTAAATAGTTCTGCAGATTTTGCTTTATGTTTCTGCGGCATCTGTAATTTTTCAGCTTCTTTGCTTTCTTGCTTTGTAGCGTTTGAAAGATAAAATATTATTGCTGGCGCATTTTTGTTACTACTAACGAATGTAAACTGCACATCTCCCGAGGATATGAAAATGGTCGTAAATATAAAAAAATCTTTAAAAGATACATTAGGTATTTAGTAAGAACATATCGTCATAAAAGTTTACGGTCTGGCATGCCTATTGAAAGTGCTGAAACGTTCAAAAATAACCTTTTCAGAGCTTTAGGTGTTTAAAATGCTGCGGTTGATATGATTTATATGTTTTTTTACGAAAATAAAATGTAGAGCAGTGGCTGCCTACCTGGGAGCGCAGTAAATCAACTAAAATGAATCGCCCCGTCTATTTAAAAGTGAATTATTGCATCTAATAACAACATTCTTTGTTTATGCAGTTCACTAGCGCTAATAAAAATTATAATATTTCTCGCCGACATTAACCGACTATTATAACATTTTACGAGTTTGTTTTTTAAACAAGCTGCAATATTTTACTGAGAATAGCATATTAAAATACAAAAGTAAATAATAGTGTACTTACAGGAGTATCCGAACAAATCACACTATCCTTTTCACAGCGATGCGCCACCCTTGCGCTTACGCACGTCACATCGACGCCCAACTCTACCCCGTTATATTTTTAATATAAAAATCTCTAGTCGCGTATCGAATCATAAAAATATAAATATTTTAGGATCGACCGCGCGCGCAACACCAAGCACGCTCCGTCTGCCCATTGACGCATTCGTTTCGAACTAATTTCGGTGCAGCGACTATTCCGCGATTCTGTAAACACCGCAGCGGTGGTAAAACTTGGCCAGACTACGTTGGTCTCCCACCTACATGGTGACTTCTTCGTTTTCATCACAAAAACGGATAGAAGGGGGAGGCATGATGGCTCACTTTAGATTGGAACGACTACTCTGTTGCAAATTTAGAAACGCAGTTACGTTTAGTCCTAAACAGTTACGATAGGAGCTAATTTAGCGTGGCACAGAACTGTATAGAAAATGGTAAGTAATAAGTTCTGTTTTGGGCACACCGTGAGTCAGCCGGGATGAGGAAATGCGTGCAAGTTATAATTTCGGAGCGGCCGACATTGTTGAATGATTTTATAAATCATTGCGGGATGCGTTGCTGTTGAAAATATTTTGTGGGTGGCAACATTTTTCTTCTGAAATAATAAATTCAAGAAGGAACCGTAATAAATCATGGCATGGGATAGATTTAACTATTAAATGAGTTCATTATGTATTTCGGGAACTAGTATAATCGTAGGTCTCTTAAGTATGTCTCTAATGCCTAAATCATTAAACACTAATTTCCTTGTAACAGCACTCTATTTTTTACTACTGTTTACGTCATAAAAACCACAAATACCTCCGACCACAAATACTGACACGAAAATAACAATAAATTGGAATATTTTAATTTTAAAATGTCGAATTTCCTGCCCGTACTCAATGAAAATCCCATTCAGTTGAATGGTTGAACTCCAATGACATATAAACCTAAATCACTAGCTATTTCCCGTGTATAAATACCTGGACGCGGCCTACTGTATAAAATTGAATATTTTATACATAACATGCCAGTTTTAAAGATATTCTACGACACCAAGTAACGTAGGGTTAAGAGAATTTTTACATGAATATTTAATTTAATGTACCTACTTATACCAATTTTACCACACCCTTAAAATGAAACTTTTCTACGACTAGCGCAGCTAAAGTTTTGTAAGTATAGCTAGACACCAAAAACATTACGTTAGGACTCAAAATTGAACGTTTACATAAGAATCTCTTAAAATGACATGAATAGCTTCAAATTGATATGTTTATTAATCTTTCGAACACCATCTGCCAGCGTAGCGTATATTGGGTAAAGAAGAAATAAAAAACAAAAGTACACTAGTGAAAATGCTTTAATTGTTTCCTCTTACAACTACGTTTACACAAATGTCATTTAGCGTTCTTCAAAGCGTCACACGCTTCAATCATTTTCAGACCCTCCATAATATAAAGGAGGTTTTCAACCGATGCGTCTTCATCCGCATCGAACCATAATGTGAGCATATTCTTAGCTCTTAGGGGGTCTGTAGCATTCTCAGTCTCAAAGAACTGTAATTCGTCTGGTTTGTAACCTAGTTTAGTGCCTAATTTCTTCCAGTCTACGAGTTTAGCGCATAGTGCTTCCATTTGAGTAGCTGATATCATTGTGACGCGAGAGCGTGTTGTTTTGTCGTAATCCTCATCGCCGGCGTGAGTAGAATCTGGCACCTGAAGGAAAAATACGAATAAGAAGCTTGTTATTAATTAATGTATGGTGTATGAATTTTTATGCACTAAACAAAACTTCCGCCTAATTAAATGGCGTGATAAGATAGCCTTAGTATAACATGTCTTATTGTAATCCGAGAATAACCTTATAATAAAATTCATCAAACTTTGTCTACTTGCACATTGTTTTCAGCTGAATAACCTTTTTTTATTTATTTGATCACCAGCACAGGCACAACACATGAATAAGCTGTATATTTAAACGTATTTATATCATTAGATTTACGAATTTGGCTAAAATTTTTCAGGGATCCGCCAGTAGATCTTCTTGATGTCACCAAAAAGGTTATCAGTAAAAAAAAAATTATAGTTACAAAGTTACTCAGCAGTTTCGTCTAAGTTTGAACTCACCTGCTCAATATCGTTTGCATCTCCCTCCTTTATGAGGTCGGCTTCCATTTGTTCCTCTGTAATTTCTTCTTCGGTGTTTTCCTAAAATACCAACCGTTATTTATTAAAATAACTGGACGCCATACAAAATAAACATGAAAACGTACAACTTCAGTGATCTCAAACATATACTTGGTTACTTTAGAAAAGGAGAATTAGAAGTGCATACGATAAAAAAAAACCATTAGAATGATTATAATTACATCGGTATTTAGGTAGAAACATTTGTTTTCTGGAGCTAATACATAAATATACCTCTAGTTACAAACGATTTCAGAACAAAAGTGAAAGAACCCGTATACGCTCGTACGTATGTATTATGACCATGAGAGCTTTGCCTTAAATATATTTTAGTACAGCGTTCCTCGAAATTACACAATAATAGTTGTAAGTTAATTTTGTTCTCCTGCATTAATTATAAAATTCTAAGAGAAATATTACCAATAAAGTATATTTATACCAGGTTTGAGATCACTGAACAATATCTTGCCTCGTTTCTAATAGGGCATAAATTTCGTTACGAATTACTATAAAATCAATTATTTTATCTTTAAATTATCTTTTGATGCATTCATGCAATATCATGTCGTAAAACTGTTCCCTATTACATACGAGGAATTATAACGAACATGAATTAGTACAAAAATGATTAATACATTACAGTATTCCAGTTTACAGTAGCCTGTAAAAATTAAAAAATCAAATGCTTCTGGACTATGGATTATTACTACAAGTAAAATGATGTGCTGACTCTGTCCTACATACACTAGAAATGGATTTTTATCTCTTTCTTTTAAAGACTGTATTAAAAAACCATATGCCGAACGTCAAGAAAAACGTAATTAAAATCTTGCATGTATACGGAAGGGAGATGGTCACTTATACGTAAACGTGTACGTAAAACAGAAACAGCACTAAATGGTGAGATGATTCTTAAAAAATAAAGTAGCTTATTTGTTAGGGATTAAATTGTTATAAGTATTAGCTTCATTGTGATCATTTATGTTACAGCACGCGTGAAATAACTTTGCGTGTCTGTATGTAGCCGCAAGCCAAAACGCTGTGCCAAGCGTATCGTCACCTGTAGTTCTTTTCACTCTTATTATTAAGGAAGGTCGGAACCTCTTACTTAAAGAAAATTTTAATTTAAAAAGGGATCCATAACGATTTTCTTATTGATTACTATGATATAGATTTTGTAATTTTGTTTCCTCATTTTACGTTTCGGCTATATCCAGACAAGTTATTTGGCGTGTGCTATATGTATTTGATTTTACTCATTATCGCTTTTCGGGTTTATTTACAATTACAATTGTTATAGTTGTTATGACAAAAAAGCAAGCCAAATCACACACAACAAGTGAGAACACGGATTATAAAACTTAAGCGCAAAAAGTTAGGCAGTAAAGAATTGTTTAGAAAGAGCAAATAATTTAGCAAAGGCAAAGAAAACGGGTTGATAAAGTCCTGCCTCCGCATACACTACCTAACATAAACTTTTTGAACAAGAGCAAGTAGAAGAAGCAATCTATTTTGATAACAAATGTAAAAGTAGTCTGCACACTACGTTTTTTTTTTTCAAAATCAGTTTAGAATTCGCCAAAATGATGATTTTAGAGCAAAAGTCAGCAGGTTAGCACCCAGTAGCTTATTTGCGTCTTACAATTTGCGTATAAGTTTTATAAACCAATACTTTTTACAAGAACCATGTCAGCAGATGAGAAGTAAAATGGACAAAATGTACCTGTTTAACAGCTTTATCGTTATGATTTTTAGATGTCTCGCCGTTGGCGCTCGCCGCGGCGTTCGCTTGAACTTCGCGCGTTACTCGTTCAACCTAAATAAAGGAATAATATAGTAATATTCTTTCTAGCGTCGTAGCGCACTATAAAATCGTAACCGTATCGCCTTGTTCTGAAACAGGCGCCAATGCAACATCTTTAAACACTTAAAAAAAAGATTCTTTTTTTCATTCAGAAAGCTGAAGTGATTGAATACAAATAAAAACATTACGAAAATAAGACACTGTGACGTCATAATGTCAAATTACGTTTTTGATTATTTTCAGTAGTTATTGTACAAACCATGGCGTTCAAGTAGTCGGGCAGTCGTCCGATGGGATTGTTGGTGTGCACGAAGAAGTGCGGCGACCTCCGCGCCAGCAGGCGCAGCGCGCGCCACCCCCAGCCGCCCGACACCTCGCGGGGCTCCGGCCGGGAACTCACCATGTATGACTCTAGAGAACAGAACATTTATTGTAAGTATATATATCATGTTTTGCTGAAGAACTAAATTGTTGGGATCATAACTAAATTTACCATCATTATTCAACAAAAACACGCTGAAAAATATAAGCAAAATCCATATTAAATTTTAATCAAAATTTAATATTGATTTTATAAAGGAAAACCATTTGTGAACATAATATGTAAATACATACCTAAAGACGGCATAAAATCTCTTTCTTTAGTGCGACACGCAGCAAGATTATCTGGACACAGATTCCATAACTTCGTCAACTCATTGCTGAAAAAACAAAAAAAAAACAATTATATTCAGAAAGAAAACTCACACATAGCACGCAATACTATAAAGAGGGTCTTATTTCAATAGCAGTAAGCTTCAAACTAGAACATAACAAAGTTGAATATTACTTACTTGCCCATATAGGACTTGCTTTGGGATTCATATTCCCTTATGATGTCTCCCACGGGACGTCGACGTTTGCGTGTCTTCTTCACTTCGTCCGATGAGTCGACTTGCACTGGTGGCTTTGGTTTTTGGAACTCTGAAAAAAACATTATATGGAATAAATTAATTATGAACCAACTAAACAGAAGTAACAATTCAAATTAGCAAAACACATTCTCATCTTGTTCACTCTATGAAGTTAACATTGTTATTGGGACCTTTGTATTTGACAAGAAAGACAGATCCTCTAAAAGTAAAGTCTAGTCTAAAACTATGACATATAAAGAATAGCTTACACGAAAGATAGATTTCTAATAAATACATATAATACAACAGCTGAGTAAACAATGTCAACTTACATTCTAAATTAACAAAAAAAATTCTTTTACTATTTTTTAAATACAGTATGTTACCTGGACATCCATCATTTTTCCAGCTATTCCAATGTTCCTCTCTCTTCAGTATGTGTTTGACACATTCAGCAAATCTCTTGCCATGTGGAGGAGTCTCACCTAACAGCTTGTACACCAAAGAAGATGTCTCTTTCACCCAGTCCATCTGATCAGACTTCAGTTCTTGAGATTCCCTTGAAAAATAGAAAATGGACATTACTGGTATATTTCTTAAAATAGCAATGATAATTTAGACAGAATACTGTTTTCTATTAATGAAATTACTTCATTGTTTTTATAGTAAAATGGTAGTAACAGCTGATACAACAAACACAGTTGTTTGAGACAAGACTAGACCATATTTGACACAGAATGTTGCAATGAAAAAAAATATACGATTGATTTTTATTTATATACTATTCATATTTCTATGCTCAGCTTTTCATTTTCATTCAGATTCATAATTATTTATCACCTAATTTAAGAGTGCAATTAAACAGACATCATAAATTCATAACAAAAACCTCAAATTTTTCTTTTGTTTTACAAACAGCAGTGGCAATAAAACCTCAATCATTCAGCCAAATCAAAACCATACTTACATCTTAAACTTGACTGTAGTAGTCAAATACTGGAATAGTATCAAAAACTGTATGAGCACACATCTTCTAAAATTAGAATCAGATAGTTGCAATTCCAAAAGCTTCTGATTGGTCAGGAACTTGGCAAAGTAGTGCTGTTCCTTAGCCTCTTGCATTTCAACATCAACATTCATGGCTTTGATACGGTTTAGCTTGGATTTCTGTATCTCTATAGCTTCCAGTTTGTAGGAGGAGAATGCTGAGAGGACACTGCCGGAATGCTGTAAAAATAAGGTTTCATTGAATCATAATTAGAAAATTCACACTAAAGTTACTATATCTACAGCAACAAGTGGTCACACAATTTAAGTGTGTCGTTTTTCTTTCTTTAAGCCTGTTTGGATGTCTCACTGCTGAGCAAAGGTCCTATTTTTGTTATGCTAACAACAATCCATCCTTATGAAAATAAACAAAAAACTGTTATAAAAACATTTTAATTGCTAATTGAAATAAAGCAAAAGTTTATACTTACAGCAACAAAAGTTTTCCACTGGATTTTGTTATAACATGTATTTGGATTCCTAAAGAAATCTTGCAGACTCCAAAAACGACAATACAGATTATAATCAATATTCAGCTTGTTTTTCTCAGTATCTTCCACTACCATTTCTTCATCAAGTGAATCCTTCAGTGTACTTGTACTGTCACCACCAAACTCTGTCACATTTTCAAGATTAAACTCCGAAACAATGTTCAAACCTGACCGCTCTGAGAATGGGAAAAACTTGGCCAAGAAAAGCAAAATACGGCCACAGAAAACTGTGTTCTGGGACCTTGACAGTCTTCTTAGGAGGTCGTTACACATTCTCAGCAGATTATTCTTACAAGCAACAAAGAATAATTCCTCTTTCCATATATTTACTCCATTTTCGACGTATGAAAACATTTTCTCGCATTTGTTGAGAGTTAGCGCGTCGAAAATGTCGCCTAGCAGAACGACAGGCATTGTAGGAGTTACCATTTGCCGTCTACATGACTCTATGCAGAATGAAACGAAGTTTTCTAACGTGTCTGGGTCTTCTATCAACAGTTCTAAAAGTTTATCTCTGAAGGCTTGGTCCATCGCCGCTTTCCGGTCTGCCTCATTAGTACTCTTTGAAAATGAGTCGAGCAACTCGATATTGTTCGTCGTGAAGGCTTTAGACAGCACATCCTGAGAGAAGAATACATTATTGTCATATAAAAAGCTTAAAAACTGTTTGTTTCAGCCACAAATGTTAGAGAGGTTATAAGTTACCTTGTATCGATTTCGCAAATCTTCAAATCCATATTTTTCAGACATTTTGTCAGGTTATGATAATTATACGAGAAACTGTGAATTATTATTTCATTTGGATTGGAATTAAATTGAAATCTAAACAAATAATATCGCCAAGCCAAAATGCCAAATTTGATAACTGATTATTCAGTGTTGCACTATTTACATTTTTATAACAAAAATGTAAATAGTGCAACACTTGCAACACACTCATAATGTTGTCATCTATGATAACCTAGGTATTTATCTAACAGAATACGAATTCCGTGATTTACATATATGCTTTATTTCTTTTTTATTTTAATTTCATACTTGAAGCCGTTTGCTACTAAACTATGTTTTTTAAATTATTAATTTTCTGCTACGTTATTGGTACTACCCGAATATTAAAAGAGTCAACAGTCATACACAGAATATTTATAAATATTTTCTTAATTAAATAAAAGAATACAGTTTTTTTTCGCTAAGTTATATAAATAAGTGATTTTAATAAACGTTAATATCATCGATCTTTTATTCTAGTTTACGCAAAATAGCTACTCTCGCTTCTTTCCCGCCTTATTGGAGCTTATAATTTTGCGCAACCAAAACATTTCTCTCTGATTGGCCAATTTTATAGATAGTACAACCAATAACCAATCGTAGATCGAGTTCAATGTACGGAAGTGCAGCTGATAGCTATTATTTTTGACAGATGTGTGTCGTCGTGTTGTGTGGCGTCCTGTCTATTTATCTTTAGAATTTTATTATTATTTACAGATTTTTTACTTGATCCTTTGTTTAGAAATGTGTTAAAGTGTAAGATAAGGGTAGCTTAGTAGTATATATAGTAATTATTGTTAGGATATTCTTATAAAAGTGAACACCACAGTGTTTAGAAACATGGACCGTAATAATATGAGGTAAGGGAATCTCGTGCTTTTTACTGACTTTGCTTTAACGTTTTATTTAAGATTGAAGTGTATTTTAAACAATTAATGACGCAGAATAAGCTATTCCATGAAAATTAAAATAAACTATTCATCTAGAGAAAAGATAACCCAGTTACGATTGGGCTTTGGTTTTGTAGTAAGAAATGAAAGCGTGTGAAATTGTCGTATGTCGAGTAGACGCTTAATCGCGCTACGTTGAGCGTGCACTCGTGATAGTAGCGGATTTTTTGCACATAACAAAGAACGGTGGCATGTTTACAATGCGTGAGCGTGTAGGTGTTATTTATATTATTATCACGCCACGCGTTACGCTTATCGCGTCAGTTTTGAATAGTCTGCACTAATGTTACAATATTTTTTCATTACGTGCTATTAATGCTGCTCAGTATCATTGAAATAAAAAAATGAAACTATTTTTTTTAAATATTTTTTTTTTGTCTATGATTTGACAATAAATATAACAGCCTACTGGCTTTCGACACTTTTTTTATCAGACCATCAACCTTGGTACCAGATAACAAAGAGACAGACAGTTTTTATCTGCTGAGTGTAGATCTTATCAATAACAATGTAATGTACATAGATATTATAATATATTGTACATAAATCTGCATATCAATTGAGTAATATAACACTGTATTGTTTGTAAACATTACAGTCAGATAATGTATCAATGCTTTTGTTATTGTACTAATTATAACCACAGATTATAGAAATCCATTGTTTTGATACTTTACTAAGAATTATCTTATTTTCATTGTAATCTTTACTACAATGTTGTGTAAATATAGTAAACCTGATTAGTTCAGTACAGAATGTGTTCATTAGTATAATTATAATATTCAGATTTTGTTACTACACTGGACCAAGCTAGATCAGAATAAACTAAGAAGTAAGATCTATGTAATTTATTGTAAACTTTAAATATTTCACCTTATAGGTACCTTGTTAGAAAATTACTGTTATCTTCTGCTCACAAGAAAAATGATATTTGCTTATCAATTTTTATGTTACATAGAAGGTATTTTCAAGTACATAAATTCTCTATCATAAGAACCTTCATGTTACAAGTGCATAATATAAATACCTTCAATAACTATATATTTAGTTGCCATACTCAATTTCTATACAAAATGTTTCAGGTCAAGCTACCTGAGCAACAATGGGCCCCGCTCACTGCCCCACATGGGAGGCAGCAAGCGTCACAATGGCAACGGACACAGTGCAAGGCTCAGTCCTCCTGCACAGACGCCCCCTGCACACAACAACACTAACCAGCATGATGATCTCATTAATTATATTTATGATTCTTGGAATAAGGTACGTTCAAAATAAAAACAAAATATTATGTCTATGTCCATACACATGGAAACACAACTAGAATGAGAGAAGAATATCTTTATTCCATCACTGCTTTGCACTGTTCCATCAAGAACTATTGGAACTCTTAGGTGGGTTCCTCATGGTGTTTTTCTTCACTGTTAATTAATTGCTTAGTGTTTCTGTTAGGTCTTCGCTATTTGTGTATTTTTGAATATGTGAGTTGCATTTTCAAACAGGGAGAGGTAAGATATTGTTGATACTGCAAGTTTATTTTTGGCTGTTCATAAAGCATCATGCTGTAGGAGGCACAATGCTAAAACTCAAACAAGAAAAATGCCTCTATCCTCTTAAAAAGAATGATTCATTTACAGTGTCCTAGGACATAATAAATCCTAATTAACAGAGATGTGTTAAAATTACACACCTAATCAGGTCAATGTTGTTTTAACTCCTTCATGTAAATTGATGCATGTGATCTGTTAAATGGAACACAAAGGTTGTCAACCTCAAATTTTTGACCGAAAATTATTTGGTACTAGCTGACCCGCGCAACTTCGCTTGCGGCATATAAGAGAGAATGCGTCATAATTTTCCCCGTTTTCGTAACATTTTTTACTGGTACTCTGCTCCTTTTGGTAGTAGCGTGATGATATATATCCTAAAGCCTTCCTCAATAAATGGGCTATCTAACACTGAAATAATTTTTCAAATCGGACAAGTAGTTCCTGAGATCAGCGCGTTCAAACAAACATACAAACTCTTCAGCTTTATATATTAGTATAGATTAGAAATTCGCAATAAGAACACTATCTATTTGCCCAAGATACAGGTCTAGCCTAATTTGGGACCTATTTTAATCCTATGTAACTTTGTACTTTTTCGGGGACTAAAATGTTATCTTAATTTATTTTACTTTCATGTCCAAAATGCCTGACCCATTTTTATAGTTTTATTTAGAAAAACAGGTATTTAATTCCAAAATTGATTACCTATATATTTTTGTAATAATTTTTTAGTGCTACAGACATATAAAATCACACCTTAATCCCTTATTAATGAAGATATTTTCTTCTAATTTGCTTGCTAGGCATGCAAAAAATCATTATTATAACAAGCTAAAACAGTAACAGTTTGTCAAGTAATCATAGGAATAGTGACATAATATTGTATGAAGGCAAGCAGTGCACAGCTAGTCATTATCGCGAACTAAATACGTTATTACGCGACTCACTGCCGAAGTTCTAGGAAACTAATAACTAACCTTCAGCTAACATCGTACAGTATTAAACTGTAATACCTAGAAACCTATAGGTATGTGCATATAAGTCGTGTTTCAAATTTGTGTATATCTATTAATCAATGTGTTTCCTTGTGTTTTTGCTGGTTATTTGTAAATCCTAATGAAACAACTAAATAATTTTGCTGTACAGAATTTGATATCTTCTTTTTTTTATTTCTATTAAGTAGGAAGTAAAGCAAGTGTATTGCCGAAGTCGGGCTTATTACGTAACTCCATGGTAGTATCTACTGAGAATTTCTTTAGAGAACATCCATGAGCATATAGGATTCGACTAGAGAATCCAAAATGGAACGTTGCGTTCGATAGATTTCCTACTACTATTGACCAGGCCCAGCTTCCCTATTGACTAGGCCATAGCCTTATAAAAATAAATATATAAATTAACCCATTACTGTCCAACTGCTGGGCAAGGGTCTCCTCCCGTAATGAGGGAGGTTATAGCCTTATAATAACCCAATATTTTATCATATTACTATTCAATAACTCACAACCTTATTTAACATTTGATCTTGTCGTAACAAATTGACTCATGCTTTAACCATTGTTTCAGGTGACCCGTGACCTAGAACGAGGCAGCGAGGACGCCAAGTACTATCAGGAGGTACTGGCGCCCCGCCAACTGGCTAACTTCAGGCCATTCAATCTCGAGGAGTGGTGGGCTCGCCGCCTACTTCAGACCATAAATCGCAATAAACATCGCTCTTAGTTCCATGGCAAAAAGCGTTCGAAATCAAGATTGTGCCCATTGAAACAGAACTTTTATATTTTCAAGAAGTTTGGTATGATTTGTATTGCTTTGATTCTGTTCTTCGTTTGTTTCGTACAAGGTATTATTCCTTGGTGTTTTATGTAATTTTGTTACTGTTTGAAACCTACAATCACATGTATGAAAGGCAAATGGACAAGTCTTAACAGCATTAGTAAAGGTTTCTGCAGTGTCAAAAAATGATTTTAATTTTCAAAATTTTATTATTTAGTAAAATTTTTAGTTGATTTGTTTTAATGGTAGAGGTTATATTAGGTTGAATTATATTAGTATTCTTTATTTATTTTATAAAAATATTCCATATTTATATAATTTTTTTTGTTCATATGGTTCAGTGTTGTCAATAAAAAAATGCAGTTAAAAATTTCAATGGGCGCAGTTGGAATCGAACGAAAAGTGTATTGTCTCATTGTACATATACAGACTACACTCAATAAAAAAAGTTTTAGCAGTTAAAAGACAATTAAAAAGAATAAAGCAAATAGACTTCTATACAGTGCATTAGACGCATAGAATACAAAAATATATGAATTTTAGTAGTGCACGAAAGAAAATATACAATATTATTGAGAATAAATATTTGTGAAACAATTTTTCAATGGAAATTAGGATATAAGAGTGAGCTTTTTTCTGCTGTGTAATAGAAACTGGTCTTTCTCTATGCTTCTAAATGTCTGGCGGTAGATGATTTATTTTCCAAAAAAAAAATACTTGTTAAATACTACTCCCTCTATATGAAAATTTCTCGATACTCTTTCTATGACACCGAGATTTCTTCTATTCGATAGTATGCACCCTTGTTCCGTAGAAATATCCTAACAATTAAGTTTGCAATGAGACATTACTGTTGCTCTGAGATTATGCTTTACAATTTTAGTTTCCCTTCATTATGTGAACTTTCCCATGAGTACATATGTTTCTGTTGTACACCATGATTAAATGAATAAACGAGAAAGGAAGAGGACAACATTACAAATACTGTTAGTTAAAAAGAGATAGACATATTTCTGTCAATCTATACCTTCAAAAGCCAACATTAACTGGCTTGCTAACTCTTTAAATACTTAAACCTCTCTCTTTATATATTTAATCATGGTTGTATATGTAGAATATGCTTTTGCTTTCGCATTTTCACACTAAAGTAGAAGATCGCTTTAATCATGTGCTTCGGGAAACTTCGGAAACCTCGGCAATCCTCGGATGTCTTCGGCTTCACGGACCTCGAAGCGCATAGTTAAGTGTTGTATGTTAAAAAAATCATTCTTTAGTTGCATTTTTATTTTAAAAAGTGTGTTTTAAATCTGTGTATTATTAATTAAGCATTGTAATTATAAAATGTGCACATTGTTTGTACATTTTTAAACTTTGTGTGACAAAATTATGTAGCGATTATTGAAAGTAGACTAACGAGAGGAGATAAATATAGTAAACGGATTATCAGAGGCTTAAAACATTTTGGTACTTACTAATGAGGTTTTAGTTTTATTGACAAGTGTTGTCAACTCCTGCACTCGATTATCAGCACTTTTCACTTAGCGATAATCGCTATCGATATTTTAACAATTGAGAGAACTATTGTCGTTAAGTTATCGATTAAATATAAAATAGGAATGTTTACAATATCTATCTCGTCTCGTTGGTATTGAATTAAATTTAAAATGTTTACCTTTACAATATTAAGTCCCAGTTTAACCACTTCTGAATAAGTACCGGTTAACTTATCAGGTGGATTATTGACGGCTTTTTCATATATTTGCTGTCATTTTATCCATCGGTTATCCGATACATCCATAGACTGTGAACACGGGCCTAACAGCCAGTTCAGAGCTTATGGATAAATGTTGAATAACGTAGCAGTTAGGTAAAATGACGACAAATGTGTTAAATTCTGTCAAAATTCCTTCTGATTAGTTATCTAATACTTATCCATGAGCCGTGAAACTGCCACTAAAGTACATTATAATCGCGTTTGTAATCGACATTGTGATATAATAATTTGTATAACATTCGTAAAGCAATAAAGTTGACATGAAGGGAATAATGTTGTTTTTAAAAGAGATGTTTTTTCAAAGAGTAGGTGATCTTAGGTAATGTAAATAATTTAGTATGAATTTCTATTTTTATTTAATAATAAGTGAACGTGTCATCGCAATTTAGAATTGGCTAGATATTGTGTTGTATTCTTAATAAATAATAATGATATACTGTTGAACCGTAAAGGTTATTTTGTACTGGCACCTACATAATGTAAAGGGACTTTACACATCGACGCATATAAGTGAATTTTTCTCCAATCATTGATTTCCTTGATTGTTACACCTTGGAAACGAAATAATGAATATGATCTGATCGCCTATGCGCCTAATACTATATTTGTTATTTGACATGAGCGTATAATTGGACCTACATATTATTATGTGAACCAACCTACATTTGAAATCATTAAATTTTTACAATTATGATTAATGCATTCTATCTGCTCAGAAAAGATGGAACATACTCATCTATTAATAAACACAGATTGAATATTCTTATTTGCGCAATCAGCGCATTTTAGTTAAAAAGTCTTCAAAAAAGTTCCAATATTTACTTAGGCGCCCTATGTGTAATCTCTCTCTTTGTGAAACGAAAGATTTTAGTTTATTTATCCACCGTATTTTAGAAATTTGAGTTACAATATTGCATTTAAATGCATTTTCTTTTAGTAAATAATGTGAGACGCTAATGTAAAAATATGTATGCATTTAAGTTAGTACTTTTATGTTAGTTTCAATACATTGTTAAGTGAAAAATATGATTTATTGTAATTATTTGGTTATTGTGTTTGTTATGGATCATTGCTGTATAAACTTTGTTCATATCTACAGACATAAAGCATGGTATTACAACTCTACCGTTACACTACGCGCCACTTAACTTTATGTATCTGAATATGGCAACACTCTAAATTCGATTCTGTCAAGAGTAATCTGGCAGAGGATTTTTTGTTATACTCAGATACACTAAGTAAAGTAACGCGTATTATAAATAGCACATAATTTAAAAACTGTTATTACTATACACAAAACTCGTGATGCTAAGAATAACCTAAAGCAGCATTTATCAACGTTTTCCAGTCTGTGGACCACAGGAAACGGGAGCACAAATTCAAGGAAAAAAAACCTCTTAATATTCAAAAGGTTGTCCACCTATGTTCTAGTGTCTGTAGAAATGAGGGTAGTTGAATAAATATTGTTTAATTAAGACCAATATTGTAAACAAGTGTCAGTACAATATAACTGTAGATTTTAGTGATTGACCTGATGTGGAACCGCCATTACCGGCGATGCACAGATGATGACGTCACCGTCTCCGTATGTATAGAACATTCCACTCACATGTACTTAGCGTTTGAAACTATTGTAAATACGTTTTAAGTGACGCAGTGCTACAGATTATGGATTTGAATAAAATGTTTTTAATATTTTATGCAGTTTTACTTTACCATTCCATACAGTCATTTCTCGTAGCTTAGTTAACAATAGCCGCACGGAACTGTCTCTGAGGTTAAGCTACGCTTGCCGTGTTTGTGCGGTGGATGGCTGACCATAATATATATTCCGAGTCCCCACGGTCCCTTGTTTTGGAAGGCACGTTAAATTGTGGATCCCGCCTGCCATTCTCAAAGATGTTTGTTAGTCGCTGACAGAAGTCAGAAGCTTAAGGGTCTGACAACCAGTCTTACGAAGGATATCGTGTTATAAGTAAACTCAGGCAACTGGGTTGTGGAGTTCCGATAGGTAGTCGCTCTATGTAAAATACTGGTATTCTGCTGCATCCGGTGAGACTGGAAGCCGACTCAAACATAGCTGGAAGAAAGGCTAGGCTAATAATATAAACATATTTCGGCCTCTATCTACGTAATCAACCATAGCATAAAGTTCGTTCACCGGGTTCGCAACTCAAATGATATTCGAATCAATGGAACTTAAAATAAGAAAGAATGCTACTACAATAAAGCCTCTCTTTCCTAGCGATCTCTGCTATAGGTCAGGCGGCGCACGCGGCGCTGCTTGATATAAGTACTTTGATCTATCCCGCCAGTGGCTCCCGAACCTGTGGCCTTGACACAATTACCGGTGCATTCCGCGCGCTAAAATTAAAAAAAAAATAAGTTCTTAACTTAAAAAGGACGCCTTTCTGTGTTTTAGTGAAATTAAATGGTAATATTTAGGGTTTTGTGTAATAAAGACATTTCAATAATAAAGTTTTAATTAGTGTTTACTGTGATAAGGACGGCATAGTGTTGTTGATGATTTACCTTTATTGGCCCACCGTTGGTTCGGTGGAAAATTTGTTATTAGCTAAGGGTGCGCTGTCCGTCGAGATATAAACATTACGCAGTGCTTTTCCAAAATAATTGCTCGAAGTGATTAGTGATGATTAACAAGTAATATCATCCCAGTGATAATAAGTAGCGTAAGTAAGTAATGTGAATCCGTGCGAAGTGTCAGTGTCGTCACAGGATCGAGAAGCGCCGGCAGCGAACTCGCGAGCCTTGCTTTGTTGCCGCTGTTGCTCCAGCGTACGCGTAAGTAATAATTATAGTCTCTGATGCTTATTTGAATACTATGTATTATTTTAGTATTTAGTATGTGTAACACATTTTAATTTCTTCAATTAGCCAACTATTGATCTCTGGTAGGATGGGACACCTACTTATACGTTGAAGGAAGCAAGCCACGGTAGTCACGTCGTACACGTACGTACATACATAATATCACGCCTGTTATATCACATTAGAATTATATTAGGTGTAAGCAGAGGTGTATGAAATACTCCTATTTAGCCGGACAAATTAAAAGACACCTAGGTATATACGCCGACCTCATGAACAGCAGTCGGATACAATACACTGCCAATACCGCGAAAGTGCAGCCTGTTTAAATTACCAACTTTCTAGCGTTTTGTTGACACATAATAAAACAAGAGCCCTTGAGCCGATTAGCATGTAAACCACGCAACTCGCAACAAATCGTCTTACATGTAGGTAAATAGAAACAGAAAAAGTTGTAGTTAATCTCTTTGTCAAACGGGGACTTGGAAACTCATTAGAGGGTAGTTGCGCGGGCCCCGCGGCGCGACGCGTAAACATCAGCTTTGTACATCGTATCCACTGTTTGACATACGACCATACCACGCTTTATGAATGTGTACTATTGGCGGAATAATGATGTTACGTTTTGACGATTGAGGGTGCTTCTTTTCTAGGTTTTACTGCTGAAAAATTATGTAAATATTTGTGAACTAGTGTACTAGATTCATACACTAAGAGTAGAGATGGGATCCCACTTTTCTGGATATTTCGTCTTAAGTGAGATTCGGGTTTACCGTTTATAAATATCTATCAGGTAGCTTATCAAATAGATTTTTTAAAGTTCTTTTCATACATTTGCTGTCACTTTATTGAACAGAGGGGTTATTAACAATTAAATATAATTAAACTGTGGAACTCAATAAATTACCTTTTAAAAATATCTACTGAACTTACTTCGAGACCATTGGCATTCTCTTATACATAACTATATTTGAATAATTTCGACAACATAATTCTCCATTTCGGAACCTCAAAATTCCAACAAAATAAGTAGGCAAAAAGAAGAAAACTTTACTGTTAACCGGGTCCAGAGCGGCGGCCTGAGCCTCTTGGAAATCGAAACGAAATGTTCGTAGAAATTCGGCCGACTACCCTTCACCCCGTCACCCCGTAATTACAATTTAGCAAACATGCCTTAAATTCCATTTCCCGCTTAAAAATCCTCCGCTTGCTAAGTAAAATTATAGGTATTTTATTAAGAAATTCGGAGAATATTTACTCTATGTAGTGATATTTTGAGAGAGGATTTGTGAAGATATTTTATTTATGATCTGTGAACTTTATGTAGCTACTGTACATATTTAAACAGACAAATTATAATTTATCTGGAGTTTTGTAATTCCTTTTACTATTTGTAGATACCTACGTACTTTTTCATTCCAAATTGCTTTATTATTCTGATTATTTAGTACATTATTAGCATCCTATTGTTTTTAAAAGGAATGTTTAAAAATTAAGGTTTTCACTGTTCATTTAAAGTTTTCAGTTTTGGATTAACATTATTAAGTTGCAGGAAAATTATTGTTGGCGCCAAAAAGTGTATTAGGTGAGACAAAAATGTGAAACATTAGATATTGGCCCATTGTAAAAATACCTACCATACATACTTATATAAGCATAGATCAGTCCTTTATCAGCCTAAAACTTATATGTATATGAGTTTCCTTCTAATTATGTATATGTTACTGTAAAAGCCCGAACTGTGGTAAATCCTAAGATTTTCCGGTAAAACCTAAGATTTACCAACTCTCAATGGTAAAAGTCCGAACAAGCCGGAGTTTAAAAACTATGTTACGATATATAAAAAACTCCTTCTGTATAACTATGTTTATAACTATTTCACGGTATAATTATATACCGTGACATAGTTATAAAGAAGGAGTTTTGGGTAAAGCGACATGGGAAGGTTAGGCGAAGCGAAGCTCCCACCTTAGCCTTCGTGGTTATTTTTTTTAAACCACCCAGTAGGAGTAAGTGAAGCGGGGCTCCGGCGACATCTCGACATCATCAAGTGAACAGAGGTAAAAGTTCGAAATAAAAGAATTGTTCGGACTTTTACCATTGATAGTTGGTAAATCTTAGGTTATACCGGAAAATCTTAGGATTTACCACAGTTCGGGCTTTTACAGTAACATAAGTATACAAAATAAATAATCGACGTTGCAACACAAATGAAACAATATCATTATGCAAAATGGTACACAAACAATAAAACTCCGTTATCCGAACAATGAGGTAACCGCGTTCATTTGAAATTGAGTCAGTCACTCATTTCTAAGCGTCTGTTAATCGTTGAAATCGCATCGACCAAATTGAATTAACGTTGAAGGGGTGCGAATGGCCGTCATGATGAATCGAAGTGACGAACAGACCGACTGCCGTGTTAATTGATTGCTGAAACCTTTACACGACCAATTTAAATGCGTTGGCAATGTTTGGACGATTGGGTAATGGAGGTTGTGGAGCTTTATTGGTATTTACGGATAAATTGTGTCAGGTTTGTGGAGTGAATTGTTTTCTGTGTTTTTCGGAAGGGTTATTTATACCTTTACGTTCTGAATTCTTCGAGTGAGCAATACTGTTGAACGGTTACAAATATTCCTCTACGGAATTAAACCAACTATAAACCAAGGTACCATGCATTTTTTTGAGAATGGAGTTTATGTCTCTGCCTATCCTAATGGGCAAAAAGGCGTTATTGTATATATGTACCAATCTATGAGTTTAATATGGAAACGAAATTAAAATGTATGCTATCAAAATCTAAATCCACCAGATTTATTTTCTTTTAACCAATACAAAATAGTAGAACCTGCATAAATACAGATAGCAGAAACGCGTTCCATATAAGAATAACAATGAAAGAAAAACCTGAAATATCAAATCACAAGCAATCTCAGAAACCTTAACTACTGCACCAAAAACGCCTAAACACACTAAACCGAATACTTGCATCCAAATTGACTTCTATAACGATATCAGAGTTTGTCCTACATTCGGTTAATACCTAACAAGAGAGAACAAGCTGCAAGTTGTTCTCAAACACTCTCAATCGGTGGCAGTTAGTGAAAACAGCCAGTGAGCCTGTTACTGTGGCTTATTGAAACGTTCTCTTGAGTACCTGTCGCCTCAGGGAATGTTTGTTTGGGAGGATTGCTGTATTTACTTGTGTACTTACTGCTAACTTACTAGATTGGTATTTCGTGATATTAGATACTATGACTAAGAGCTTTAATTTTATCAAATGAATTTTTCTACGTTGGCTTTACGTTCTACCTAATACCTACATTTGCTGTTACTTTATCCTTTGGATAGTTTAGCTAACGCTTATTCATAAACATAACTGTCCCCTAAAATGTGTAGGTACTTAGCCAACACTTGTTCTATTTGAAAAAGCCGGCCTATGAAAATAAATTCCATGGTTAGGGAAATAAATTAAATGCAATAAGTACCTACAGATTTTTTAATTTACTTACATCGATGGATGAGTGCTCTAAGGATCCACAGGAGATATTTAGTTAGTTGCCACTGTGATAAATAGTCACAACTTGTCTAATAACACAGTAAATAACTGTCTCATTATTAAACATAAAGCAACAAAACTTAACCACACTTGTTCCAGTACATAAACATTGTTCAAACCACTCTACATTTTCAGTTAAAATACAAGCAACATACTTTGTTAATTATTCGTAAGCCGATTTTAAAGTCAAAAAGCCTTTCACGAACGTTACACAACTATTTGACGTCATTGTTACACATACAAGAGTTTACAAGACTCGTAAAGTTCCCGCCATTTTGCAAGGAGCGAAACAAGAATCGTATTAAATGGAGGGTAGTCATAAAAATGTCTATCTTGGAGTTCACTGTTCATTAGTAGCGGTTCTCAGTGGCCGATAAAAGGGCTCGAACTGTAAGCCGCTTTGCTGAGCGCCTCATTAAGTTATTTTTTTTATATTCTACCGTAGATATGAATACTTTTTTGTTTCGTCAGAATAAACAGACTTGTGTTGAAATAATGAGATTTGCGTTTAGTTATTTAGGATTAACGAGATGTGAGGCCATGAATAGACGTCATTTTAATTGGATGCCGTGAAAACGTCTGCTGAAATCTTAATTCTGCATTCCATTTTATCTTTTTAATTTTGTACTGAATGTCTGGCTCGTTTATGGCTGGCCAGTGATGTTGGAGATTAAAATGTTCTGACTAAATTGTAACTAACGTGAATATTATTCCTATTGTGTATCTACAATGAAATATTAATCTATTTTAAGTATAGAATGTTATTATACTTGAAGCGGATTCTTTTACAATGTAATATAGGATCTTGATCAATTTTGGCTTCCTTTGCGTTGAAATTGGAACTATTTTTAGAACCGATTTACGAAATTAGGTAGGTAAGGAGATATTTTTACCGTTAGAAATTGATAGGTTTCAAAATTGAGGTTGCAAATGGTGAAAACCCGCGTCTGTATTCTGATTTCTAGGCTACTGATTTTCTAGATAGAGACATACTTTCATAAACGAACTTACTAGGTAATTTACGCAGAACATTTTTTCTATCACTTCTACAGTTACAATTTCTTGGAAAAGAAAACTTCGTGCGTTTCTCGGACCTCTAATGAGATGCTAATGATGTTGTTTTAAACTCTGCTTATCTGCTTAAGGAAAATCGTGAAAGATTTATTAGAAAATAAAACAAATGGAATCAGTTGCTTCATAACTTTATTTGCTTAAAACAAAATAGCTGAGTCGTCGGTATCTGTCGGTTTTTTTTTGTATTTTTTTTATTATGCTTCGTAAAAAATATATTTTTGCGTACTCGAGAAACGTTAGGCTAGCGAAAGTCGTTGTCTTGAAGTCAAATGCTTTGGAAACTAACCCTTTTAGATAGCTAAATAATATCTAAACCTTATGAATAGTTCATTCGCACACAGTAAAGTTTATAGTAAAGGTATTCCTGTTTTTCCAAGCTTCATTTTTGATGGTTGTATTTTTATAAGAGGTAGGTTGTTGTTCAGATTTTACTTTTCTTTGTAAAACATTCCAGAAGGTTCTTTGGCAATTTTCTCGAAAAATCTTCAAAAACTTTTCCATTATAAAAATAGAAAGGTGAATTAGAAGTTTCGTTAACATTTTTCTAAGGTTTGGATGAGTGATAGAAATTAAATCTATTTTTGGACTAAGCCAAAATAAATTTTAATTTGGGTACTTCCATCAACTTTGGAAGTTTATATAACTTATTTTAAGGTAAACAAAGCTTTTTATTGAATTGTGGAATATTATGAGTATGGATTGCCAGTATGCAGAGTTTACTGGGAAAAAAATTTAGGTGATACAGATACACTTCTATTCTTTAGTTTTATATCCTCTTGCAAAATTGGTCAGGGATTTTGTATTTTATTTTAAAGGACTTCAGAATAGACGCTGTACTTATATCGGCGCTGTTGTACCTAAGCAAAAATATATCAAGGAAAAGGTTATACTAATCACATCATAAGAACTAACTAAACCCTATTCCCCAGAGTAACTCTTCACATATTATTATAAAAACTCAATCGTTCACAAAAATATCACGATATGAATTAAAGGGTTAGTTTCCATGGCAACGGGTAGATAATGTAGCTACAGTCTAAGCTTCGGCGGCTTGTGGCTGTGACTGCGCCGTGGCGACGCTGGTGGTGGTAGACACGGAGTCAGGGTCCTGCTCCCGGACGCCCATCCAGGGGAGACGCTTCTGCAATTCCGCCCTGGAGAGAAAATAGTGTATGTAGTTGAAGGTAAATAATAGATTGGAAAATGGTACACAAGTGCTTATAACTTTTCCGCCCTACGACACAAATAGGTATGACTGAATGAGGATGCATGCGTGAGGATTTTCGCTAGTTGCAATCAACTTGCGACCTGCAACCAAGTGGCCTTTTAAATAATTAAATTAACTATATTATGCTTGATTGCGCTAGTCCCAGTAGGTTGCTTTAATACTTAGGAAATAAAGAAAGTGATATTGGAGCCGATAGTGCCCCAGGTAGAATTGCATAAATAGTAAATCATCAGTCTTCAACAAAACCATTGTGACTTGTTTCGACAGCACGTTTCATGTTCTACTAATGCCTATATTGTCCATACTAACCCTTGTTTTCTACAAACATTGCTGCGTAAATTTCAGATTAATATTGTTGGTATTTTATCCAGCGTGTCACCTAAACCCTTTATCTCGGCCCCGAACAAAATTCCTTGTCTTTGTTCCTTCATAACTCTTATTAATTTTCGGAATAAATAGTTTTGAGCGAGCCTCTGTTGAAAACATTATGTTGTAACTAGCTTCTAGACGCGACTTTGGCTGCGTGAAAATTTTTCAGGGGAAACAAGTGGCTCTAAATCTAAAATCTTTGTTAATAACCATAAACATACATCCATTCTTTCAAACTTTCATTCGTTTGATACTGACCTGTATCTGGGATGATTGATGGCATACACCCATGGGTCTATGCATGACACTACTTTGCAGCAGACCGCTGGTATCATGGTCGCAATTGGAGTAAGGAGGTTCCTGCAAAAGAAATACATTTTTACTGTATGTAGCATTCATTTTCAGCAAGTGCTATATTTTTACCCGGTATTCGAGCCTTAGCCGTTGTGGTCAGCAATTAGCGATGATAATGAAAGGATTTCAATACATCTGTTATTAACTCATTAAACATTCTCGATAATTTTGCAAATAGTTTCTAAGTAGTAACTAAACGGTTGAATAGTATAGATATCGTCTCAATTTTTACTTTTGTAGTTTTCTACTTGTTAAAAGTTTCTATAGTAAGCATCACTCTTCCCATTTCAAGATGAAACCCATATCTATCAGGAAGGCCCGATCTAGATCTTAACGGACTCACACGAATGGCTCCAAAATAAAATTCCTCCCTTGGTAATTTCTGCTTGCAAAATTCGTTATACAACAAGAATAGTTATAAAGTACTAGAGTTGTCATTTAAACTCTCACCTGTCTCCAAAAGCCCCAGTCATAGTGACGAACGCATAAGGAGTCCAGGCGCAGACGAACAGGAAGAATATCGTGAAGGCCACTTTAGCTATCCTGATCTCCACGCTGCGGCCCGCGTCTTCTTTGTTAGCGGCGAGGGACTTGACGTTCATCTTCTTGGCTTGTTCTTGAAGCATGCGCTCGTGGAGACGGACCTGGGAGAGGAAATTGTTTGTTTAGTATATTTATGGAAGGTTTTATAGTAACTGTAGGATATGGTATTTTTTAGGGAGCGTGAATTTCTATATTTTGTACTAATGTGTAGACTATTTGACGTTAAAGTTGCGCAGTGATGCTGATCTATTTTTAATGTACAAGTTTTACGATAACTGGTTTTTTGGTAGTAAGAAATCAGTTTATTCCCAGTTGTCCCCTCCAAAACTGTCCCCAAACGAGAACTGGGAATATAAGTAGAAAGAAAATTTCTAGTCGTCACCCCTGGGTGAAACCCTCAAAAACTTGATTGGATACCATTTTTATCCTAAGTAGGTAAATGTGGCCTAATTAGTCATTAGGTAACTAAATGATAAGCTTTAAACCATTATAAGCGTCGCATTTTAACGTTTTATTGAAATTCAGGGGTAGATGTAATTAGTATTCATATATCTACTAACTAAAGTTACCCAGTTATAATTTAGAAACATAATGTTCACATTTTCCCTCGAAGTGTTAAACTTTCACTCAACGTTTGGTTTCATCTTGTATAACAACGGATTATAGCTTAAAACATGAGTTACTATGAAAACTCGACACTATACAAATTCGAAAGGCGGGCCTTCTACATTTTGAATTGCGGTAGAAATGTTTTTTTTTAAGCATGAAAATAAATACACTATGAAATAAATAAAACATAAACATTTACCATTAATACCAAAGAAGACAATTACGATATAAATTAAATTTTTAGAAACGAAATTTATAGCGAAATTTCTGTACGGCCTTCGGTTAGTTCGGTAACAAATATAGTTTGATAGGTTTTGCCCGCGACTGCGTCCACTTGAACTGATATCCTGAGGTAAAAAGTGACCTATGGGTTAAACTAGGTTATAAACTATCATGCAGATTGCATTGCAGATGATTCATATTGTTATGTATATTATGAACTATATGCGCAGAAAATTTCATGAAAATGTGTTCAGTAGTTTTTGCGTGAAAGAATACATACATTCATACAACCTTAAAATCTTTCGCATTTAAAATATAAGTAAGATTTTCTGTTTATAAATATAATACTAACAAACCGTATAGATAAACGCCAACCATAAAAAATAAGTCGTAAGAACGATCAAAAATCTCGGACATAACATTAAAAGCATTATGAAAAGTAACAAAATAATATCGTCCCATTAACTTAGTCGTTGGAATCACCTTAGGGGCTCAATAACCCGTAAGTATATATTAATGAGCCCCTAACGGGTGTAATGTGGTAGAATACGAGATATGTGCCGCCATCTACCGGTGATGATAAGGACTATCAGTTACAGATAATAAATAATGAGTTACACTACTTTTAAAAGGGTATTTTCTAGAACTGGGTTAGTTTATGGTGTAAGTCACCATAGGAGACCATAGAGTAATTTAACTACTACTTACATATTTCAGTTGATTATATTTGAAGGCCACTATGCTATACCTACATTTCATTCTTCCTTAGATTATAGTGATCAACACGTCGCGTTAATCCAGCTTAACAAAGCAACATTTTGTGTTACAAAAATGTGTTGAGTTTAGGAAAAGGTTAATTAAAGTATGTATTTAATGCTCATTAAGAACAACGTCAATTAAATGCGCCGAGTACTTTACAAGTCTAAAGTCCCTGAGGCTCATTATTTCGACAAGATAATTTTTATTTTCAATTAATTTCATCTATATAACTAAAACATTTCAATTTTAAAACCAACTCAACCAACAATCTTACCTAACTATGTCACCACTACACGACTATTCCCAACTCGTCCCATTAGTTGGTACATTAAAACCGTTATCAGAATGCATCCATACAAATGCAGGGATATAAAGTGCAGTAGTCCACAGTCCACGGCGGGTAGTGGTCAATGCGGTCAATACTGCACACCTTATTTCATTTTATTGGAACTCCGAGAAGCATTATAGCTTGCGAAACTTTCAATGTACTGTTGAGTACAGAAGTGAATGAAAATGTATTTTTTATATAAATCGAGTTTGAAGAATTTAGAGCCTTCGATTTTCCTTCTACTAAAGTGTTTTTGGCTATATGTATATTTCCAATCGTGATTTTAAACTGCTCCTTTATAGTAAAAAACAGTAATAAAATATTTAACCACCATGAATGTATCTTGTTTCAAGGAATTTTACAAAAAATTGGGTGTATTATTTCTAATGAGGAATTTGCACCCATTTTGATACGTATCAAAAATAAGTAAGTATTTTCTATATATTTAATAAAAACAAAGAAAACGCACCCACTTCCCTTAATTTATTATTTCATAGACTTAAATCTTTGGAAGATCACCTATACCTTTAAGTTTAAGTCAAACTACATTTATCTACCATTGCAATAGTTATTATTACATGATCCGTATTAAAGACAGGAATATCATCCCAATATTAGTATTCAGGAAGGACAGACAAAAGCTAGCTTGACGTAGACCGGGCACGTGTAAATTCTAAACGGAATCCCTGAAGACAGCTACGACTTAGTTATACAGGTACTTGCTATTTGTTACCTGTATACACTATTACTACTGCTAATTAAACGTGGGAGTTAGAAAAATTGTTTTAAGAAGAAGTTCTTTAGTAATTAAGTAATTAAAAAGATTAATAGGAAATTGAGGGTAGGTAGATATTTTTAGGATATTAATTAAGGCTTTGAATATGCCTGAATAGCAGGAAACTTGAATATGTAGGTACCTATATCGCACTCTAATAAAACCGAAAATAAATATTGGAAAAATGTAGACCTTCGTGCTAGGTATGTATTTTTTAACGAACCCAGTTAGTTATCACTCTCTCTAAGTGACAAAAGCTACAAAGACTTAAAGGTTTACGATATGTAACCTGATACATCGTTTCGTGATAGTTTCTTACGCAAATACTACATAGAGCTAAGTTATTAGTATCGATGTGATTTAATTGCTGAATAATAAAGGCTTACTTAAGCAACTGTAAAAGACATAAGGTATTTTTAACGATTATTATTTCCTTAGCACTTTTTCATTGGAGAGTACGCGCAACAAAAGTACATCGAACAGCAAACGTTAACCGATACAACGTAGAGCCGTTCTTCTTTATAACATTCCTCCACCATTCCGCTCCACATCGAGAATTTGTGCATTCGTTCAAACACAAATAATGCTTCTTTCCCAGTTCCCAGTCCAAAGGAAAACTTCACAATTTGCCGCTTAAATTGTTCCTCAAAGAATTCCCGGATCGGATAGCTTTGAAATAATTCCCATTTATTGTTTAACTTTCCGTTTTGAATAAACGAAATTGCAAACTTTAAATTGTTCGTGATTGAGATAATATTTATTTGTTACTTTTATACTTTTGCATTTGATTATTATTATCTAACCTTTGAATATAAGTAACATCTCAAATTGACCCATGCAGCTTTGTTAGCATTTAGCGTCTGATTAATATGGTAGCTTAAAGTAGTACAAAAAATAGATCAGCATAGTTTCCGAGAATAATGTGTTCAAACAAACAAACTCTTTGGTCCATCAAGTTAATAAAGATTTTGAGAGATGCTAGCCTAGTTTTTTTTAACACAACATTTCAGCCAGGTTGCATTACACATGACCTCAGCAATTTTCAGCCCAATAATATTACTATTTATATAGTTACGCAATCATTGCAATCTGTTGGCTGTTTGCTTGATAGCATCGTCATAAATCGTTGGAATCTGCCGCTTGTTATCTATGGACGGTGGTTCCCGGGAGGTTAGACGATGACGTTATGGCCCCCACGAGGTATAGATGAGTTTATTTTTATTTATCGCCCGCAAATATTCTCGGCTGTAAGGATTTTTTCAATCAAAATTTAATTTTGCAATTTTATCCTGGTTTCCTCTTACACTGAATTATTTCAAACCAATATTATGTATTTTGTGAATCCTAAAATCATAAATGTTGAAGGGCAAACATAATACGTTTTTTTATGCAGCATCGTTTGCAATATCCACCAGGCTGAAGACTAATCTACCCTTGAAACAGAGATGACCCTCGCCCAGCAGTAGGACAGTTATTTATGACTAGCTGACCCGTGCAACTTCGCTTGCGTCACATAAGAGAGAATGGATCCCAATTTTCCCCGTTTTTATAACACTTTTTACTCATACTCTGCTCCTATTGGTCGTAGCGGGTCGATATATATAGCCCATAGCCTTCCTCGATAAATGGGCTATCTAACAGTGAAAGAATTTTCCAAATCGGACCAGTAGTTCCTGAGATTAGCGCGTTCAAACAAACAAACAATCAAAGAAACAAACTCTTCAGCTTTATAATATTAGTATAGATTTTAAATACTTGAACGGACAAGATACTACTGATTTTGTTATTTTTAGAAATCATAATAATATAAGATATAGATAAGCGGTAAGGGCAATCAAACGGGGTTCTAAGTAAAATATGCTCGGATCATTAATCCACCTGCCAAGAGAGGTCACCGGCAATATCCTGGCAGATCGTTTATTGTTCGCTATGCCAAGTATTGCCAAGATTGTGACAACGTTAGTAGTGGCCCAGCTCGGCAGATGTAGATCGTTTTACTAAATGTTTGATGGATTTAAGAATTTAAGTTAACCGTACTTTCAACTTTGGGAATTATCCCTTTTTCCAATTGCTACTAATCTGTAAAAATCTGATATAATCGCTGGAAATATAAAAATATGTACAGAAAAATAATTTATTTAAATATACTGTGGGTTTCATAATAATACAGACGTTACTCAAAATTTTGCAAAAATTATGATATTTTATAGCATCGGAAAATGAATAAATTTAACCCAAGAATACTATATCTTATTACTACACAGCTACTAAATATACAATTTAATAACACCAGTGAAATGAAGAACGTTTTAACCGATCCCGAATTTTTCAATTTTGGTCGGCCGAAAGCGTTTCACTCCAATTTTCCTTCAAGGGAAAACGAAAAAAACTGAGCAATCAGACTTTTAATTATCAACCTTGTTAAATCGCGTTTTCGTCGACGACGATTTTTTGAATAAAAAAACATAAAACGGATAAAATTCTTTGTCCGTTATGTAACGGCTTAATTATCGTGTGTCGGTGCTTTTAAATATGCTATTTTATGTGTTACCTATGGTTTTATACGCTGTGGTCAATGCGTGACTATTTTATGGGAAAGATTGTAATGCACTATAGTAAATAAAATACTCACGGTATAGTGTAACTCATATTCTTCTCTATGGTTTGACCGTTCAAATCTTTAGCTGTTAAAGTAACTAACAAGAATCTAGGGAAAAACGGAAACTATGCTGATCTGACTCATGCTAAGGTTTCATAAATAAACACTTCTACTACTATAAGCACACGTTTTTTCACTCGCAAATAGTTTAAAGCTTGTGCGGTAATAGTATAAATACTATGTCTAACAAATTGATCAGTAAAAGCGTTAAACTATTCTAAATAAACAACTCTAAAGCACTAAAGTCTTAAAAACAACACGGTAGATTTAATTATACTCTCTCTCAGAAGAGAAGCGAAAAAATAACATTTTAAACTTATTTAGTAACCGCAAGCTGCGTCGAAGCCTTGCGAGTTAATCTGAAAAAAAGCTTATCAACAACTTAACCCACTTTTGCGCTAGCTAATTTAATGTAGGATAGAGTTGGTTGTAAAAATAATTATTTATACGAAGTTTGACGAATATTGACGATGAAAAACGAATGTGTTATGTTATTATTGATTTGTTGAAATATAATTTATTGTTATTAGCCTCAATTCATCTATTCAAACTATTTGAAACTGATTTACGTATGATATTGTTTATTTGAAAGGAGCTATTAAAAGCTTATTACCGAATAATGAAATAGGATTTTACAATATCACGTTCCTAAAATATATACGCTATGTTACGCTTTTGATAAATATTTAATTTTAATTAGCAACTTAATAATAGGACACGATAAAGTGTGAGAGATATCTCCCGATGTCTGTAAGACCTAAATAAAGAAAGTTAGAATAAACAATTTGTATACTAGTCCCATAGGAAATAATCACAGTACATTACCCAAATCGTCTATATTCAAATGAAAAACATAGTGCGGTGAAACTTAAAATGAAAATTGAAATTAAATTTCGCTTGTTCTGTTCGGAAGTTCATCTCGGAGTTTATCCCGAAACAATCCGAGGTGACAAAGTTCCCAACAATTTTCACTGGGAGCTCGAAACTCGAGTGATTCGACATTTTTTGTCTGAACGCAGTTTCAGATTTGTTAGATCAACTTTGTTATGGTCTAAGAGTTTTATTGAATAAATTGATTGTTTGAGGAAGTTTGGTTGTTGTTTATTAATTACCCTTTTTATTGGAAAGGAAATTAGAGACTTGTCTTGAAAAAAGGTATAGGTTTGCTATAATTATTATTGTTACGAAATCATGGCAAGATTACTAGGAGAGAAATTCAAATTTAGTCTCTGCAAGCGAATTTTAACACTAATAAACTGTAGCCTTGTTTTGATTATCTTCAGTATTTTATGTCCTGATTAGCTATTGTATCGCTTCATTATAGAGGAGAGCGTTTATTTCCAAAATAAGTCCTACAATAAATACTCAACAATTAGTGAAAATAAGCTAATTTTAGCCAATTTGTTGAGTAAACTGTATAAAAGTCCAAGCGTAAGTAAGGTAATGGATCGTAATCGCCCTTTGGTTCCTTTTCATCGACTGTGTCTACAATACTGCAGATCAAATAAGAAAGCACAAAGCATCCTTTAATATAAAGTTAATAGAATCGAGATGTATCACATTCACAACAATCACGGGAGTTATAAGTATAGTCCTCATTGACAGCGGAGAGTTCAGAACAAAATACGATTACTCATTTTAGAGGCTTATTACTTTATTAGATTACAAATCATTGTTTTTTATTAAATAAGCGTACATTTAGTACACACAATATGAGTAAATGATAGATTTGTTTTTCTTCGTAACTCTATGTAGCAATTCATTCAGTACAATGCCGATTTTAAGTCATTGCTGTGTGGCATTATAGTTTCTTTTGCTACATGAATAACATAATTTACAGTGCAAATATTTGGAAATCGTTACTTTCAGCAATACTGCATTTAGAAAATGTAGTAATAAATGGCTTTTGCTTATAAATAAACAAAATTAAGGTATAATAACTCAGTGAGAGTCCGCTCAGCTTGCAATAGGGCACGAACTTTAGGGTCAGGCCCAGTTAAATAGGTCGGAAGAACCTTTTGGGCTGCTACACGGAGCGCGGAAGGAAATTGACAAGTTTCAAACGATTCATTTGTGGACGTGTGATTGTTTTAATTCCATAAAGGCTACTTTATAACGCTCGGGTTGAAGGCCTGTTTTAATGAGATTATGCTAGATATAATATATTAATGTTTTGTTCAAACGGATAATGTTTATGACTTTTAGAATGTGTTTCTAAGATATTTATTAATTTTCACGTATTTTGAATAGTTTTGACAACGTTTCGCTGTAAACTTTCTTATTGGACCATTCGTTCCAAAGTTTAATGTCAGTCAGTCACATTCCTAGCTACTTATTTTAAAGTTTTAAACTAGTATATTATTGGCTACAGTAAGATGTTTTAGGCGTTAATTCCCGTATTAGCAGCGAATAGTTTATTAAATATTAAGGCGATATTAACTTTTTTTTACTTATACTCGATTAACAACACTTTTTATCTCGTTGATCAAAATAATCCAAAGTACGTTCGTTTTCTTTCAACATGATCTAAGCTGTAGACAGAAACCAGTTAGCAATAAAATGCCAATTATATAGCTTTTGTTTCAAACAAATACCTTTTTAATTTCCCTCTATTTTCTCCATAGACTAAACAAGATGCCACGTGTATAAACGATAATAAAATTCGTATTACCCTTGAGAAATACGGAGGAATATCGCTAATGAGTTGAGACTTTCATTGGATTTACTTGAACAAGTTTATAAATAACTTGATTACATATAATAACAGCTTGTTAAGTTATGAAACTACGTGTTAATTGTTGTTGTGATTTATACATTATTTTTCAACGTTTATGTATGTAAATTTATGTTTTTAATACTCGTGTTTTCTTCTCAGAAACAATTGTTATGCCTCGTAAAATTGTATTTAGAGTTTGAGAAACAAACACACACTTTTGCACTATCTTGAGTAGTGCTAAAGATGCGCTTATTATTTTATGATCGGTAAAGACTTCATTTGCAAGAGATTCCTTATAGTATCTTTGAGCTAATACTATAGTCATAGTGGAGAGCCTTAATTAGGACTTTATGAATTCTGTAGTATCCAATATAAAGTAGCTGTATTACATAAACACTACTACAATATGATGTTTTCTCTTATTCATTTCGCTAAGGAGTGAAAGAAACAAAACTCTTTATAAGCTTTTCATAACTTCATATATTTTTATGAATAAGAGGGTCAAATTCAAAATTTTGTTTATCTCCGCCAGAAGCGAATCGCATACGAGGCTCTCGAGGTCTAGAATTTAGTTCAGCTTCTTTGTTCTTAGCTACAACAAAACATTCTACATTGAAACCGATCAAACCGCAAGTTCTTTCACTCAACAAAATCTAGTTGAACACTCTCACCGACAGATGTCGCCGTCGTCGCAACTAGCTTCCTTCGTTAGTTCGGCGGTTTGGCGCTTAGAACAACCAGTCTCAAAACTTAACTAATTACGCTAGGTCCGAACCTACGTACACACGACTTGCTCCAAAATTACCCGGGTTTTGCTCAAAATTAACATAATTAAGTGAATATATGGCAAAGTTTGAAGCAATCTGTTTCCCCAAGGAGTCTAATGATGAATTTTCGCAGGTTAAGTTTGTTTGTTACAATTTTACTTTAGTAATTGTTTTAAGTGAGTTGTTAACGGCTTTACAGAATTTATTGCGAGAATTTATTTGCTAAACAATTTATTTGTAAACTAAACAAAACAAAGTGTTTTCCCGAAGCAAACGACTTAAGTTATCCAACATTTAAAAAATATGGACCGATTAATTTGAAATATGGAATAAGTAACTGAATTAAAATGTAGAATTCTATTTCAATATAGGTACTCCATTTTGACAACCCAATGCTATTGGTCACTTTACAGCTGTTTTAAACTAACAGTGTTAGGCTCAGAGCTAACATATTGGAAAGGGATCGTCACTGTATCAACTCGAGCCGGTCATTATTTGTATGAAAAGGTAAGGTAAACGCCTCACCTCCGGGAAAAACTCTAACTGCAGTGCAGTACGTGGCGGACTTGCAGCTCTCACGCTTACAACGTCTGAGACGAGTTATCCACGACGAAAAGAGACGTATGTATACTTACGGCACCAAAGAGTTGCGAGTAGAAGTAGCAGATGAGAGTCATGGGGATGCAGTAGCTCCACACGAAGATACACGCTACAAACACCTTCGTGTCCTGGTCGTCCGTGAAGTAGTCGAACGAGCAAGTCGTCAGGAAACCCTCTGTTGAAAAGAGAAATGATTTAGCACAGAATCCGGTAGATCGACTTCAATTAGCTAGTGAAAGATTTAACGAAAAGTCTGTTAATCCAACTTTGTGACTTTGAGACTAGATGACAAATAAGGCAGTCTTAGGTAGTTTCGAATAGCAAAACTATGGCATGACTTCGGTCCGAACAAGCGCCCGAACTTTCAGCGTTCAGATGATTGTATAGTTCATCATGGCCATTATACATTTGCTCAAAAAGGTAAATAAATATATTGAAAATTCAGAACTTTCGAAGACAATGATATGTATGTACTGGTAAGTAATTTCGCGTCGAGAAGGCAAGACAAGAAACATCAGCGAACTCTCAACCTTTCACCGCAATACTCATTTAATTAGAGAACTGTCATACCCAAAAACGGGACATCAATAAAGAATATAAAAAAGCCACGTCCTCTAGTAATTTGAGAAGGATAATTTGGCAATGGCGTTACTGATTGGAAGTATTGCAACCAAGTACGGAGGGGTAAACGAAATAGCTAATAAATAAAGTGCAAATGTAAGAAAAAACGTCTGTTTGTGAAAATCAGCCATCGGCGTTCGTCAGCGAAATGTGGGTCAGGCTTTTTTCAACATTTTATTGAATCATATAAAATACCACGCTCCACGAATTTCTACGGCGAAATATTGGAAACGGTTGCGTATAATTAATGTGAATTTATGCTTATTTAAGTTGAACGTGGAATATTTATTTGAGCTCTTTTGTATGACGATTTAATTTGATGTAAGTGATATGGAAGCGATAATTGTTTAATTGACTCGAAAAGTTTCAATAAATAGTATTTTATCGTAAATATAATATCTTTGTTTTAAACGCTATATAGTGAGTTACTATAGTATATATAGTACCTACTGGGTAAAGGTATATTATGCTTTGTTCGCAAATATTATTCCAACTAAGAGTTGAGATATTATTTAACTTACTATTCAAAGTCTGAAAACACCTCGCGCTGAGAAATTAATCTTACTCAAGTAACTCCCACACATTTAAACTTACCTACGATGTGGTTTGGAGTTTCAAACAATTTAGTATAAAAAAAATCTAAGAGCTTTTATAAACGAGATCTTTACTCTTTACCGTGCGTTCATTAGTTAACTTATTATCTGTGTTTATGCTTGCACATTGCACATGCTGCAAAAGTTACAATGTATGAAGTATGAATGAAACGCGTTGTCAACTCGTTAAAAAGTGTAGTTTATAACGACCACAGCATTTCGTTGCGACGACGCATCGCTAACATGTCTATGATAATAATCTTGTACTGACACGTGTTTTCGTTTTTGCGATGCGTCGACGCAGTGCATTGTTGTGGCTTCACCCTAAGACTTCGTTACGAGTAGCTATTTCGCTAAACTTGTGGGCGTCCCACCCTTCGTACAGTTAATAAAATTTAAAGTCGATTACTCATCAAATATATCCTACAAGACAATGGTACAATCTCATGTTTTGCGAATACGACGGAAGTACGCAATTTGACGCACAATTGGTGCAGTTAATCAGACGGTTGACTGCTATTATGCATGTTAAATGTATGGTATGATGTTATGCTGGTTCACGCGGGTAATTGTTCGAGAAATTACTTGATTTATGAACGACAAATTGTGTAAGTCCGTAGATGTATGCTTTAGGTGACGTTCGTAGGAGTTATCTTACCAACTCTTATTTGCGTATAAGTTTTTATATATGTACTAGTATGTTCGCGCGACTTCATCCTTTCTAAAATAATTCTTCCTGATCATAAATCTAAAATATTCTATATCGTTCCGAATAAAGAGTAAGTATTCTATGAGTTCATCCGGGTCGTAAACTGCATGCACGCCAAATTAGATCAAAAGCCAGTCAGATATTTTTTGCAGGGCTAATGAGATAAAGTACAGTACATGTACATTTCTGCGCTAGCTTTATTCTAGACTCTATATTCTAGATTCTCCTTGATTAATTTAAATAATAAAACATACTATGATTAAATAACTTTAATTGAAATAAATGATAACATTACATTGCTTCATAAACCAGTCAGTTATGTTAACGAAATGAATGTTTTAATATTTGCGTCGCCATTATTTATTAATGTCTAATTTATTCGAGACTATGAACGTCTTCCAATGGTAATAATTCTTTTTAATTGAATATACAAGTGTTATAAATAAATCATTTGATATGAATCTAAGATCTTCCCCAGATTTAAATTTTCTGGGGTGATTGCAATGAGTAATGTTTTAGTAAAATAATTTCATAATTTCGAGCGTCTGCTGCTTATATTAGTTAGTAAGTATGAGTCGTCATTTTATTCTTTTTTACTTTTTTTAGCTGTTTGATTTATATTTAATATAATTCGAGGTTTATACGAACATTCAAATACTTTACTAACACCTATAAGTACTTAGAAGAATAAATACTAAAGTTTTTGAAAGTTTTTGAAAGAAGTATTTGAAACTAAGAACTAAAAATAGGCCATTTATTATTAAAATTTAATCCTGAAATAGGAGGTGAAACTCCGTCCGTTTAATAATTTTGTTTCGATATTGAGACTAATACGATAATAAGGAATATCTAAAGAAAAAGATGAAGTATCACATTATGGCTTTTCGAATAAACTTAAATGTAAATCATGAATTTGGATAAGATTCGTAAATTGGCTTAAAACGTCATTGAACAATCTCCAAAGGATTAATTATCGATATTAGATAATAGCAATAATTCTAAGTCTGTGTTCTGACCTCCAGACTGATAAGGTAGCGGTCAAGAAATAGATTCAAGTTGTTTTATGTGGCTGTTAGCAAACGTTATCGTTACCTTAACATTGTAGTTAAAATGTTAATATACCTATAGTTATTTTTATACAGATTTCGTAATGTTCATCACCATAAGAGACGTAGATAGACTTTTATGGAGATTTTGTTGGATAAAATGTAGACTATAGCCACTTAAGATTATTTTCTAGATTTTAAGCAAAATTAGGTTCGCTATATTTTTTCAGGTATGTAAGACTCGCTGTTATGCTGATGTTACCTTATCTAAGTATATTTTCTACCTCACAGGTTAACATTATAATAATACATTATAACATTTTTAACGGCGGTCCAGTTCCGCACAGTCGGTTTGTAAAATTCTTTGGAAGCCTATGTATAAGAGTCGCATTCTAGCTGACAAGATAATGAATAATAATATAATGATTCAACAACCGTTTCACATGAGTGGCACAAAACAGGGACGACTGGTAGGAAAGAATCGTATTTTATACTCTGTAGTGTTTTATATCGTAGTGGATGAATAAAAAAAAAAAAATGTAACCCATTAATGTCAAGGGTCTCCTCCCGTAATGTAGGAGGGGTTAGGCCTTGAGTCCACCACGCTGGCCAAGTGCGGGTTGGGGACTTTGCATGCCCTCAATAAATGTATGAATAAAAGCTGTTAAAAATAATTATAATGAAGCAGTACTTACCAGGAACAAATCGTCCCCAGATCTTGGCAGCAGGCAGGATGGTGAACGGCAGTGCCCAGAACCACGTGAACCCGATAAGCAGACACGCTTGTACCTTGTTTATTCTTCCGTCTAGAGGGCACGAGATCGTCCTGTAAAACAAAGAAGGGTTATTAAAAACATAGTAGTGAAGGATACATAAGAATACCTACATACACACGGAGATTAAGATAACTGCTCTGTGAAATATGAGTGTATGTTTATATCGTAGAGTGAGTGACGACTTTGATTTTTTTTTATCTAGCCTGTTTCTGTGTTACATTGCTGAGCAAAGGCCTATCCCCTAGACTTTGAAATACTTTACTTTATTGCTTTTCTTTGAATTAAGGGAATTTTTATTTTGATGCAATTTTGAGAATGTCTGACGTCTTTGAGTAATATTAATACGTTAAGTTTTCTTTAAAATCCTCTTTCGTTGATGTAGTCTTACGTCAGTATTACGACAGTTAAACTTCTCATTTCCCGCAAAATCTTCCTTCAAATGTAAGTGAAACCTGACAAGTAAATATACAAAAAAAACTCTCATAAAATGTTATCCACTTATTCCTAGTGAAATCACTTGTACAACCAAAACAGCTTACAGGTAGTTGTCATCGTAAAATCACCGAGTTTTCACTGAATAGTGCGTCAGAAGTACTGTATTATTCATGAATATCGTTCTATTTCTCCGAATTGTCGTCAAAAATTCGTTGAAAGCGTTCAAAAGGCACATTTCTTTAGCTTTAGGTACTCTAAAAACACTTAGAGGGACTTATAAAATTATTCTGCTATATGTAAAGCAATACTGCTCATGAAAGCGTGATATTTCACGGTCAATTCACAAGTTTTTTGGAATGAATTTCGGGATAATATTTATCTGGATTATTCAATTGGTATCAAAAGTCTATATTTTTTACACTTTACGTTGTGCTTTTATCTACATTTGTCTATGAAAGAGAAATATATTAAAGTACAGTACCTAACTATTTTTGTTGTATCATCAAGATATTAATTAAAAACGATTGACATTACAAAATATTTGTCCATTATACATACATTTTACAATTCGTTCTCTTGCCTTACGTTTGTCAGTCAGTGCCAATAATCTTACTGCATATCAAAGTAAAATGCCATAAGTAATCGACCTTCGGAACTAAAGTAAATGGCCATCTTTCTCTATGCTGTCCCTATTAACACAACTTTATCCAAGAACTTCACAAAACGGAATGAAAATACTTCTACAGTTATTCTACTCACTTGTATCTATCAAACGCAATCACAGCATTAGTAATAGCGCCTCCAATCCCGGACAAAGACCCAAGCACGGCGTACACGTCGCACCCTAGCTGGTACCCCACCAGGCGCTGGTAGAACGAGTTCACGATGAGTAACGGCATCTCCAGCATCATCATCAGATCGAACACCGCCAAGTTGATCACGAACATGTTGCTCGGACTGCGGAGAGCTTTTGAACTGGAAGAAAACAAAAAGGTTGTAGTAATTTTAATATGTATAAACTATGTAGGTTTCAAACCAATTTGCGCTAGTGGGTCTAGAGTTGTTCTTGACGGGGGCGGTAGTTAGATACTCTAAGTACCTAAACAACTAAGAATCTTAACAAGTATTATATTTCCCGTATTGAAAATCATGTGATGATAAAACCACGGTTAATGGATAAGTGTTCAAGTAGGGTACTTCATGTCCAAGTTAAAAGTAGCTTAACAGGATACTGCGGACTCCTAGTCAATTTTTAACCCTTTTAGCATTTACGGTAAAGGCAGCAGATTGAAAACAGTAGGTACACCGTCGACGGTATTGTACATTTTTTTATTTACCATACCGGTTTTTTAAATTTCTATACCATATAAAAATTATGACAATCGCTGGCACGAATATTAAAACACATACACACACTCATATAAATATATAACTTACTATAAAACAACTATTGTCTACCTACTCGTAATTGAAGCTATACAACGGCTGTACTAGCAACAAATCGTTGTAACAGACATTAATTACGAACAATTATCCAGATTGTTTCCCTGATTCTTTCCTACTTGTTCGGTTTCAATTAGCCGATTGATCTTAAGCTCGTACTTTAAATAAACGAGAGGCGATCTCAAAGATTTGTTGCTTTTTCTAAACAAATGGAACAATGTATTGCTAAGAAATAATTTATGTTTTTGGGAGTGTTTATAAGGATAATAAGGTAAAATTGGAAACATAACATAGTATAGATAAATGTTGTTTTTTGAAAAATCGATTCTCTTATTTGTGATGCATTGATATGGTATAAGTACACGTCGTTTTCCCAAAGATGTAGGCTAAGACCAAACACCGCCATTTGTTATCCTTAAGAACTTATAATATAGCATAGCTGCATAGAGACAAAACATTTTTGGTGCTATTTTCAAATTTATGAAAACAAATAGTTAGTATAATGTCATTTACTTTAGCAGAGAAATATCTTTACGTCATCATCATAACTGGCGCATCATCTTATAGATTCAGATGGTTTCAGATCAGTAGGTTTAACAAAAACCATATATATATATTTTACTTTAGCCTTTTAACATTCGTTCATGTTGACTTATTATTTCTACTGAAAGACTAAAATCATACTCCTTTCCAGGACATTTCTAGAAATAATAATCTTAAAACTATACATCTTCAAGTCTCGCGACGATCACACAAACTGATAGTAAGAACTCAAGCGACACGTTCTAAGAAATAACAAGCAGAATGTTATGTTCGCGACAATCAATGCAGATGTAGTGAACTGTTTAAAACTTGCAACTGAAGCTCTATGTAGGACAGAGTATAACTACTAATGGAATTGCGGTTTACAGTATGCTCTGTTCAAGATATTTTGTGATAGAAATATCATTTTCGGGTAGTGTTTTTATACCTAGGAAAAACATTAATGCCCGGTTTCTGAGGCACTTTTAGCGGTGGTTTATCTATTCAAACTGTCATGTTTATATCAGCTTAAACGCTATCGAATAGATAAATTACCGCTAAATGTGCCTCAGAAACCGGGCATAAGACGTCCTTACAACTATCGAACATGAGACAAGATTTTTTTTTTATAACATTGGATTTCAAGTCAGCTTCAGCGGTCAGTGTTAACTGCGGCTAAACTACAAGCAAAAGTCGATTTTTCGTAATTTATTATTAATTGAAGCATTCTTCTACATTTTGTACAACACAGTAACGAAAGTTAATTAAAATGAGTTCTTTTATTACACGTTAGAAGCGCTGATCAGTTTCCATATAAAATGTTTGGTACCTGCCTCGATGGAGCAACAAAATCACTTCTCAGAAATCATTACGATGTTATTTTTCAATCTCAATTAGCAAATATTCGTCTGAACGAGTGTGTGTTGAAGCAAATTCCTTAATTAGTTATAAGGTGATTGTTAACTTCATGTCTTGGATAAACAAACAAAACTTAGCCGTGTTTACATTTTAAGGAGCTTGAGTGAATCTTGAACAGTTTGGCGTAAACACTCGTTATAATACGCCTTATTTCTAGTTGAAGGGACTTTAAAGTGTTTTCATAAAGTTATCTATATAATTTGCTATAGAATTAAAACTGCTATATGGATAAAATGAAAAGCAGACAAAAATGCTCTTAAATTTGCACGATTTATGATGAAAAATAATAAATAATATTTAATAAAATACATTTAAGGCCTTTCTGAATAAGTATCGGTTAGTATATAAGGATAATTTTTGACGATTGTTTTCAAGCAGTTGCTGTGTCTTTATTTATCGTATAGCTTATAAGACACTTATCTATTTCAGGGAATAAAAGCACGATAATTAGGATATTTTTATTTTAATTAGCACGAGTCTTCACGCTTCTGTCTTCTAAATTTCTTTAATTAATATAATTAACAACTTATATTACTAAGGAGACGAGACAAAACAATTTAATAAGTTTATCGAACATCATTTTCTCAGAATGCGAACGAAGAGCACGTTCGAGAATTTTTCAGTGACATATTGGATTTTTCTCGATATAAAGAGAGCCCGAGGCGTATTCGTTGATGTACAACAAGGACTTACATTTGTATAATAATAAAGATTTTTATTGAGATCTTTTATACAAGTAAACGTTACATATTTTCAATATTTGTATAAACAATTTTATTGAGCTTTGAGTGTTGTCTAAGTGGGATTTTAATTGTTTTATTAAGTCGTCTAAATAATATGAGCCTTAAGGCTTTGATTTTGATAAAGTTTCTAGAAAAATAAATATATTTGTTTAATAAGTGAATAAATAGTAACGATATGCGTGAGAAGATAGACATTGTTAAGTTTCTTACGGACATTTTATAAATTAAAACTGAAGACGGCCACTTTGTTTTATAGAATCTATAAAAAAAAATACAGTTTATTAAATATCCTTCTCGTTTAAAAATGTAAGTTGTGGGAAGGAAGAACATAGCTAAGGATATTTTCCACCTTTTTTATTTTAAGATGTAGGATTAATACGATTTATATTTTCATTAAGTTTTTGAAAATCAATATTTCTTATATTTAAATCAAGGAATAATGAAGATTTACGTTTTAAAATAATACTGTAAAGATAAAAATAAAATAAGCAATAACTAATCAAACATATTTTAAAACCTAACGTAATTAGCATTTAAACGTAATCCAAACTAAAAAAGGATTCAAAATGGCGCGGCGTTTAAAAACAAAAACGTTGCAGATAAACCCGTGGAACGGAGCGACAGTCGACAGTGGCTGTATTCTCGTATCGGTCGAGGTTGAAGTTCTAAACCGCTCCACTCCGCGAGTTCGGAAAACGTTTCCTATGTACTACCACTGACGTTTTTTGTTATGTACTTGTACACCAGTAACAGAGCTATAATATTTTTGTACAGTTTTAACATTTTTGTTGATTTTAATTCGCTTGATTATAAAATAATAAATTGTAGAATTTTATTCTGTAATAGATTGGAGTTCCTTATGTTTGATGTTACATTGACATAGACAGAAATACTAGATTATTATTACTTTATTTTTATTAGATTATTAATTAATACATTCAGGTTATATATATTCATTTTACAATTATACTGAATAACGGCTTCATTGTAGTGAAGATCATTATTTGAAATTTACAAATTGGGCAAGAGCTTTTGGTTTGACACAAAAACTTTTTTTTAAGTTATTTGTTTCTCGATCGATCAAAAATATTTTAAACCAATGGACGACACTACATACTTAATAAGATCCTTAATAATATTTGAAATTATCGCATAGCTTTCTCTACAAACGTCCTTATGTTTATCTTGGTCGTTTTGTTCGCTATCTGCGTCACAGGGAGCGCGATTTTAGGCCCTTCATATTTTTATTATACGTTTTATGGTTTGCAAATGCCCGCGTTAGATCTATTTCGGTAATAAAATATGAATTACTTCTTTATTTTATTGTGATAAAGCCAGAAATGTAAGTATTGGTAAGCGTGGCGTTCTGCGATTAAAAGAGCACGTTTTACAAAGTTGGGACTATTTTGATAATTTCCGTAGAATATGGTAATGACCTTAGTTGATTAAAATCAAGTTTCATAGCTCAGAAACGAGAGTCAGATAATCGCTGCTGGATAAAGTAACGTATTAAAACGACTGTCAAAACTTTATTTGATAGTTAGCGAGATTCATCAGATCAGCCATATTTGATATAAGTACTAATATGAGTAAATTAAGACCATTAACCACTAGAGGATTAAGATAGACAATACACGGCTATTATCTTCGCCGTTTAAATTACATAAGTACTTAATACAATCCAAGCGAATCATTTAACACGTAACAACAATTAATTCTACCAAATTAACACCCCAACAATAACACTTAAGGCAAACGAAATACCGCAGTTTAGTTTTACTAATCGCTTTTACTAAAACGTGAATTTAACTTGATCCCCTTACTTGTTTGTCAACGTTTAGAAATTACAAGCACTCTCGTCTCAGTGCGTTTAGAATCTTAATTAAATCACTGCCAAGTGACGTCAGCTCGAAGCGTCAAATTGTTCCACGTTATTAAGTAATGTTAAATAGGTTTTTAGATTTTAATTGAGTGGGGAACGGGGTGTTTTTTATTTTGCCTGTCTCTTTCTTTTTTTAAATAGAGACATTTATTCTTTTGTTCTTTTTTGTTGAGTAAAATTTTCGGCCAGTATTTAAAAAGGTAGAGTAGTTCGACTTGCGGAAAAATAAACACAAAGTTTGGTTCATATTGAATACTATTTTAGTTTAACTATAACTATCAAAATAAGTTATTTCTAAAGATGATGCGAAGTATTACTAAACAGATGATTGAATATACAAAACATTTTCGTAATAAATAAGTATTTTCCTCAATTCACATGAAAATTCCGAGTAAACATATTCAATATGCTCTCAATAGTTATGACAATACTAAAGTTATATTGTTTCTAAGGCTTATACGATTTGTTCGTAATAACAGCTATTGTACTTGTTTTTTCTGATTCCTATCTGTAACGGGAACAAATATATACTTGGGAACAATCCTCTTAGCTATATTATCTGATGTCGCGTCCTCCATATTTGTTACCTGTGAATAATGTTCTTCAACAGGTAGAAAAATATGAAGGAGAAATTTTTGTAAGATGTCGCGCGAAAAATATTAGACGTTTTATTTGGTGGTATTTTCAGTTTACGGTGTCATTAGATGAGTACTTTTGTTAATATAAATTATAATATACTCAATGAGATTTTCGTATATAGTATTAGTATTTTTGTATATAGTATAAAGTACTATAATTTTTTTTACAATTAAAGTTCCAAAGGTCGATTTACCTTCGCGTCGCTTAATATCTTAATTCGAGGAATAAAATAACTTTGACAATTTGAACAAATTCTTCATACTTTAAAATTCGCCTGAATTATAAAAACATTCTACTAAATAGCAGACTTGTGAAGTCCCTTTAATTAGCTACAAGTTAATTAGAAGAATAAAGAAATATTTGATATGCAAATTAAATTGGCATAATTTATATACCTTTGAAAAATTGTATATCAAAGACCAGTCACGCTACAATGAATCATGGGACGGAGCGGATCACTGGGTAATTACGCAACGGGAGGAACTGTGGACTAAGATCTTTTTAAAATTTATTTATCGTATGATTAGTGGTCCACCCAGCGTTAGAATTGTTCAAGCCGATTGAAGAACTTTGACATGGCTTAATAACTATAATCTTAATTTACAACTACCGAAACCAACTTTTCACGTACCAAGAAATTGTAATTTTTTTTTCATCGTGTGGTTAGTGGTCAACCTAGTGTCAAAGTTGTTCAAACATCTCGAAAGCCTTTGACATGGCTTAACGATTGTTATATTGGTAAACAATAACCGTGATCAACTTTTTACGTGCCATCCGCAGCACGGAGACGCCCCGTTTAAAATACCACTAAGCGGTCACCCATCTATGGAATGACGGCGCCAGCAACTGCTTAACCTACAGAGATCGTTTACCAACATAATACAATTTCTCAAAAAAATACCCAAATAAAGTTAAAAATTTGCTGAATCCGCCAAAGGTCATATACTCACGTGCTAAAGATCCAAATGACGATTCCATTGCCGGTTAGCGAGGTGACCATGAGCATGGTGTAAATGAGCGCCAAGCAATAGTGCCAGTATTTGCTGACGGCGGGGAAGTTGCGCCAATGCTCGTGGACCAGGTCTTGATGTTCTTCGGGAATGTTCCAGCCAAGCATGTGATCGACCACTTCTTTGGACACCCTGGATGAAGAAAAATATTGGTTAAGTTAGGAAGTTAAATGTCGTTCTTTACAGCTTGTTTTTGTTTTAATTTAGTAACAGGATAATAATATATAGTTTATTTGTTTCCAATATACGAGTATATTTTTGTTCAGAGAAGTAGCTAGTATATAAAGTAGCTATCATTTTTTGTTTGTTCATTCTTTGTGGTAAAAAAGCGAAACGCGAGTATTTTAACGAGTAACGAAGAGCGCGGTTGGCTTTACTTATATTTCTGTTTCTGAAACTTTATTCAACTTGAATATTTTTAAGGCGGAAAAATTAACAATAAATCTCAGCTAGGGCAACGGAATTTATTTACAAAAGGTAGAACTTTACTCCGTAAATATATTTCAAATTAGAGCTACTTATTACCATAAAAATGTTTCAAGAACTTATTACTCCGAGAACGTAAGAAACGGAACAAATTTTACCAATTAAGAAAATATCCGACATGAAAAGATTAATTATTTAAGTACGCTACATCGATATTTGATTAAAGTAATTGAAATCACTTCGATTTTACCGGCAAAAAACGGGGCAGTTTATAAATCTCGAAATAAAATCGGGCAAATTAATGAAATTGATACGAACATTTTTAGCGGATAAGCCATGGGGCCGATATCGTCGGTGAAATTCATCGCCATCTTGTACGCGTTGTTTCAACAAAATGGCGGAATAAGTTATTTTGACTTTACTATTGTTTCATGGAATTTTACTTTAAAGAGTTTTTATTACAAAATAATATGATTTATTGACGAAGTGAGTAGTCCGACGTTGCAGTCGCTTCTCACTTGTGGTTTGTGACCGGCGGTGCACAGTTTTATATCGTTCCAAATAGTGCGTGATCGTTAATTCCTTAATTCAATAAAATACTAAAGCTACTTATTCAATTGGTCAAGCGTGAAACACGTCGGCGCCATTAGTTCTCAAACTATGTCTGGAAATGTTCTGATTTATTTACTTTTAATGATAGATGCTATTTTCTTAATGTAACTTGTTTCAAAAACATTGTTATACTTGTAAAATATCTTCAAAAGAGGTTTACAAGAAGATAGAAATGAATAACAAAAGGTAGAAAAATAAAAAGTGATAATTCGAAAAAAGAAGCAACAAATTCTCTTTCAAATATCTGCGAGACCGCGAAAGCGAAGGCAAACAGGGGCACAGCCTCAAAATGTACTACTATATTCCCATTACTGAAATAGGGAACGGCTTTTTTATTCAAACGTCTACATAATGGAGACGGGATTACGATGCCGTCTCGTTGGTGGAATCCTCGCGTCATCGACGACAACGTGTCCGGAATTCAACCCTATTATGAGTAACCCGCTAGTTAATCGTGGAACAGGGGACGGTATGTGGAATTTAAGTGCAGTGTAGTTGGGTTTTTAATTTAGTTGGACTTTACAAAGTGGTGGCTTTTGTGTTTTATAGTTTTAAAAGGACATTGTTTTTGTTGAGTTGGTTGTTGGTTGATTTTAGTGCTGAATTTAATAATTCACTAAAGTCAAATAAACCATTCTAGTTATCTCGTAACAGATGAACTTTCGAAATTCTAATTTTATAACCGTAGCTACCTATACATTTTGCGATATTTAGCACTTATTTCAAAATTTACGATACGAAATGTTAATTTCGCAATACTCAGAATTGAAATAAGACATTCTATTGATGGCACATTTAATTTTTAAAGGGAAAATTGGGTTAATTTGGCCGCTAATGAGGTCACTCGTTATAGGTCGGAACGAATATTTTTCTTTTAGCGGCACCGAAGTGTTTATGTTTGAGACAATTAAGCTCTTTGAAAATTAAAAACAAGCGGATTGTTTACTGTTGACTGTCGACAAAAAAGAAAAAGAGATTTGAAAATGGAATGTTTCTTGAAATAGTATTGCAAGTCGACGTTGATAAAAATTGATGACTTGAAATTTTTGTTCGAATGTTTTTTCAACAAAAATAAGCTTTCAAGATTATTTCCTAGGCCAATTAAATAAAGTAAAAAGTGAGATAATCACGGTAGATCTTACAAGTACGGTACTCTTTGTTCAACGTCGTGAAAGTCCCCAGGCGAATCTTATTAGGCACAATCATTCTGTAACTAGGATTATTAGACAAAGAAAAATTTTGTGGAAAAAAGGAGAGAATTTTTACTTTTTCCCGGGTTTTTTTCTGACTGATTAAGCTAATTTTGTGGAGGAAAAAATCTTGAGTAGCTAACATAGAACTAAGACTAGAAAAAACTTGGTTTTTGCTATATAGTACCGACATTTTTAAACTTACGCTTCAAGCCTGACTCCGATCGCGTGTGATTAACAAAACTGGTTTCTGTTTCATCTCAGCTCTACAACTATCTTCACGGTAAAAATTAAAATCGTTTCAGTAGTTGTAACTGTAAAAGCGAATAAGACAGACATACTTCTAACGTCGGGCAGCAAATAAGGTATCCTAACCTTTAAATTTTCAATCGCGTATAAGACCCGTTGCATTATAATATTTTGTGTACTAGTCGCGAGAGTTTAAAAACATTAATACTTCTAACCTTTGTTATATTATTATTCAAATGCAAAGCGCAATTACAATGGTTCAGTAGATTTGTGTAATCATGAAAAAATCTCCTCAATTCAAAGTCCTTAGAAAATTATTCTGGAAACTTCGAATTCGTCCGAGAGCAAGTTTGTAGAATTACAAAAAAACGTAAAATCTGACCTCTTTCTAAACGAAAATATGAAACAAGATAACGTAAAATAAGTTAGTAAAACTCAGTAATAAGGGGACAGGGGCCGTTTCCAAACACAATTTCAACTTTTCTTTTTGCAATGCGTTGCATTTTCTTTCGTCGTTCGTTCTAATTTGTACGCTACATTACTTTCTGTAATTTAAAGATGAGGTAAATATGTGTAGGTGTTTTGACTTCGTAAACACGAAATGAGTCTATGAGCAACAATCATTATTAATTAGAAATCTCTATAGTTGCTTTTTCAAGTAAATAGTATAGCATTGACTTCGCCATTTGGCTCACAGGCAATTATTAAATTGAATGACCACGTAGAAGAATCTTTCCACGAAGGCGTGTCCAGAAGTTGAAAACATATGATGTCACAAAAATATTTATTACTTTCTTACTGCTTATGCTATCAAAAGTTTTCTAAATGCCTTAATAATTTCTTCTTTTAATACCCATCATAAAACAGTACATATTAACAATATATCCAACAATATTTTGACCTAGATCCAGCATCTTCAAGGTTTGTAACTTAGCGTAATTGCCAAATGCCGTTGCCAAAACCGGTTACAAACGATGACAAGCTGTGTAATATCATATAGGCAGAACGTAGGATGCCTAAGTGAACCTAGAACACAGTTGCCTAACTTCCTAATAGACTTTTGTAGCTTGAAGCGAAGTGGCGCCGGATATTATAATACGAATGCTTGAGATAAATCAATAGAGAGTATATAGTGTATTACAAATGTGTGTGTGTTCTTGTTTGTGTTTGTTTGTATGTACTTAACTTCAAAATTGATGATACGATTTGATTAAAATTTGGCTGCGTGATAGATATGATCCTAAGGATGTACTGATAGTGTATCCCGCGAAATCATTTTAACAGAAAATTGGAGTGAGAGAAGTCGCGTATGTCGTCATATATCATATAGCTTATAAATGTATGTGATTGTATTATAAACAATCTCAGGCTTTTTTATTTACCAGTAATTTGTTTTCGTGTATTAAGTTTCGAGAGTTTGTTTGGTTTACTGCCTACGATTGTCGTTTTGTATAATGTCATAACCTTAAGTGTGTCGAGGCGAAGCGATGCGGAGGCGAAGCTGTGTGGTCCAGCGACGCCATGTTTTGCCTGATTTAAATATCACATTGTGAACAATACCGCTTTTGTCAGACGTGGCCTTAATATATTGATTTTCATCATAAACCTCATTTCTTATATTCTACTGCGAGTATAAGAATATACTAGATTTTCAGTAAACTATGAAAATATGAAAAATTTACTTACCCATGTGAACGGGAGAAGACTTTCCTCCAGGCATCGGAAACACGCGGCTTTAAAACTCCGCAGTTGAAAAATGCGAGGTATCCACGAAACTCCTCTGAAAACGATCTTGAATACATTTTTGTTAGTCAAAGCGAGTTTCCAACCCCAAGCAAACGTTTATATTCAAATCGTAACACTCAAGAATTGCAACTCTGCGTAATCATCTTCAGGCGTCATTACTTTTTTTTCCTTTTTAATTGTCTTCCTCAAATTGCACAGTAGGAAAAAGTTGTCAAAATCGAATTGTCCCCACAAATTAATCGTGCTCAAACAAATTTTAGGGGAATATTACTTTTTGGCCGAAGCTTTAAACAGGTAAATATTTATCTCGAGTTTCAGAACTCGAACAAATAACCGAAGTGACTTGGGAACACCTGCTGCGATTGGCAAATTAATAAATCAAAATCAAAATCAAATCATTTATTCATATAGGTCAAATGTTGACACTTATGATAGTCAATGATACAGAGAGTGAATTTACCGCCAGTTCGGAAGGTAGGGCCAATGAGAAGAGCTGGCAAGAAACTCCAGGCCACTCTTTTTAATCGCCAATTAATTTTAACAATCTTTCTATTAGGTATAAATTTTTGATGATGTAAGGAGCTGCTACCAACACTACCGAACACACATAGGTATAATATAAATAAATTAAATCAATATAAAGGTGCTAATAACATAACAAGTGTATTAGAAGCATGATGGGAGCATCTACCTAGATCATGATAGTATTGCAGTCATAAGAGGCATCTCAAGAGCATACTATGGCACAAGGAATTCTATCGATTAATACTTATTTACTTTAAAAAAAAAATATTTGGCAAATTCACCACAACCAGGACGACCAGTCACCCCAAGCAGCACCCGTTCACGAGTATGACGCATGGACCAGCCATCACCCCCTTCGCACATATTAGAGGGAAGGGGGTGACCCGGCACACGACGCCGCCGCAAGCAATGACATTTTAGTGAGCATGACGAACCTTGGCATGTGGGAGCCCACCATATCTATCAAGAAAAGAAAACGAGTGCCACTGAGGCTCGTGTGATACCTCTCTGTTACAGAGTTAAAATACTACTGATTAATATTTATACAATGCAAAGATGAATATATACATATATAGATATTTAATCTTGATTTGTGTAGAACGCGCAACTAATCCCATGATTTCTTGTCCATTATATAATCGTCGATCTTATAATAACCCCTTTTAATAAGATGATCTTTAACAACTAATTTGAATTTTTGTTGGGGTAGATCCATAACACTGCTGGGAAGTTTGTTGTACAACCGAACACCAAGACCTGCAAATGAGTTGTGTACTTTTTGCAATCTATTGCAGGGACCTACTAATTTGTGCTTATTTCTGGTATTAATGTTATGAATGTCACTATTCTTAGTAAACGAATTTATGTTTTGTTTGACGAACATCAAATTCGCAAAAATATACTGTGATGCCACCGTCAGTATACCTATTTTCCCAAATACCTCCCGCAGAGAGTCCCGCGCTCCTAAGCCGTAAATAGCGCGAATTGCTCTTTTTTGAATAACGAAAATTGTGTCTACATCAGCAGCTCGGCCCCAAAGTAGAATACCGTAGGACAAAACGCTGTGAAAATAACCAAAGTAAACCAGTCTTGCCGCATCTACACCCGCAAACTGTCTTACTTTTCTTATCGCATAGGCTGCGGAGCTGAGCCTGCCCGCGAGCTTTGTTATTTGGGTGCCCCATTGAAGCTTATTATCTAAGTCTACACCTAGGAAGGTTGCGGAGTTGACCATGTCTAACACCTCACCATTTAGAACTACATGCGTACCTAGATTCCTAGCGTTGGGCATGGTAAACCTAATGCATTTCGTTTTCTTAGAATTTAACAATAAATTGTTGGCTGTAAACCAATCGAGAACCTGTGTAAGAGCACCATTTACATCGTCAAAATCAGTTTTCTTACGATCTACTTTAAATATAAGCGACGTATCATCAGCAAATAGTACGATATCACACAGATCCTGCACCTGATGTGGCAAATCATTAATATATACCAGAAAAAGAAAAGGACCAAGGATAGAGCCCTGCGGTACCCCTAAACTAACTGCAGATCCAGTGGATCTTGACCCATTGATATCTGTATACTGTACTCTCTCAGACAAGTAGGATGCAAGTAGGTCAAGTGCCACATCCCCAATCCCATAGAATTTAAGTTTATATAAAAGAGTATTGTGGTCAACACAATCAAACGCTTTGGAGAGATCGCAGAATACCCCAATAGCATCCTGCGACGCTTCCCAAGCATCGAAAATATGCCTAATAAGTGTGACCCCTGCATCGATGGTAGATCGACCCTTTGTAAAGCCAAACTGTTTGCTGTGGAGTAAATTATACAAACTGAAATGGCTCTCTAATTGCTCTAATATAGCCCTTTCAAATATTTTACTGAGAGCAGGCAAGATGGATATTGGCCTAAAGTTACTGGGCTCACTTTTGCATCCGTTTTTAAACAAGGGAATTATCTTACTGTGCTTCATTAAATTAGGAAACACACCTACATCTACACATCGGTTAAAAGTTGCAGCTAAATGAGGCGCTATCTCAGCGATAATACTCTCAAGTAACTTTACAGAAATTCCCCACAAGTCCGCTGTATTTTTTGAATTAAGCGACTTGAATACTCTGATTATGTCAGAGGGGTTTATATGCTTAAAATAAAATGAGACATTGCACTGACCCACATTGCTCCTAAGTAATGATCCTGCTTTAGCGGTTGAGGAATTTAAGGAACTAGTCGTAATGACTGGTATGTCAGAAAAATAATTGTTAAATGTTTGAGCTACGCCTAGGCTATCTGTAATAACCCGATTGTTAACATTTAATTCGAAGTCGTGATCAGGTGGTGACGATCTTCCTGTTTCATTGTTGATAATATTCCAAGTTGTTTTTATTTTATTGTTGGAATTTTTGATCTTGTTGCTTAAGTACAAAGACTTAGCAGCGGCACAAGATTTTTTAAAGATTTTAGAGTAATTCCTAACATATTCGAGAAAACCTGGATTGAAATTATATTGTTTCATGGCATACAGCTCATACATCCTAGCTCTACTTTTGTAAATTCCTACGGTCGCCCAATCGCAGAATTTCAGCTTTGTATTTTCCTTTGTAAATTCCTGTGTAAATTCAGACTCAATAACATTAAACAAGGATTTATAGAGAACCTCTGGGTCATCCTGAGTAATATTAATGTTGGCAATCTTGGCGGCTACCTCTTGATTAAATAATGCCAAGCGGTTGTGGGTAATAGGTCTAAAAGTTATCGTGTTAGATTTGATAACGTTCTTCCTAGAGAAGACGGCGTTCAGTCCACAGTGGTCTGACGTTAAATCGTTGACTATGACCCTGTCTAGACATACGCAGTTGCTAAACATATTGTCCAAGCATGTGGCCGAATGTTCGGTAATTCTAGTTGGATTATTAAAGAGATGTTTAAGATTAAATGATTTAAAGAGAGAAATCAGTCTGGTGGTAGTGTTGGACTGCTCCAATATGTTTACATTAAAATCACCACAGACAACCACATACTTGTTACTAACACTCAAACGCTTTAATATATCTTCCACTATCGCTTCAAACAAACTGAAGTCACTCATTGGTGGACGGTATATACATGCTATAATATGCTGCTCGAGTTCTACACAAGATACTTCGGCAGTACGTTCTACTGACAAGCTAACTATATCCTTACGTTCTTTGCATTTTAAATTGTTGCTAACTAAGATCATTGACCCTCCATGTATTGCCTTCTTCCTACTGAATGCACTTATCATGGAATAATATTGATTATTTAATATTAATTGGTGCGACAGCAACCAATGTTCCGTGACACAAAATACGTGTGTGTCATGTTTTTTCAAAAATAATTCTATCTCTAATTCTTTGCCGGATAAACCTTGTATATTTTGGTGTACTACGTTCAGAAAACCTGCCTGTTTATCCGTTGTCTTGCTTAAGCGTTTAAATTATTGTTGTTCTTTGTTACATTATGCGTAACTGTGTCCTTACAAACTAAATTATCAATAATATTAATCACAGTATTGTTAGTAAAACGACTAGACAATACTGTTCCGTCCTTAAACCTAGGCTGTGTTATATCTTCTATAACTAAGTTAATATTATATGCTAACAGAGTAGCAATTAAATGTCGATTTTTGTAAGAAAGGAACATTCTTTCTTTTGTTAAATAAAAAGTACTAATAAATTTATTAGTATCAAAAAACAATAGTCTATCACTGTGATGACTTGTTATCAAATGTAAGATAGCATTCAACTTGTGAATTTGTCGGTTCTCATTCTCAGATAGTGAGTCAGAGTAGGGGAATGCACATATTATTATTTTTCCTAAATTCATTTCTAATAAACTACTTATGCTATGAATAATGTCAGACTTTCTTAAACCTAAGCTATTGCCAATCATAAGAACAATTGGAATGTCTTTATCTAAATTCATTGTTTGGATTTTCTCCACTATTCTGCCTAACTTGAGGTTTTGGTAGCAGTGGTTGGTCACTTTGAAGTTCACATTGTTATTTATAAGTGAACCAAAACCTAAACCTATCCTATCTGAGAACATTAATGCTCTGTTTTCCTTAAAACTGTCCTGAGTTGAGCTTACACTAATTTTATATTTTGGTGATGCACTGCTAGTGGTATGGTGAGACTGCTTTATACAGGTCAGAGACTCTAATTCACTAGAAAGTGAAATGGCCTGAGAGCATTTTGGACATTGAGAACTACTGTACAAAGATAATACACGTTCTAAATTTTCCTTACCAACTTTGGCAATCTCATCATATTTGAGTATGTAGTCCCTAGTGTCCTGTTCATATTCTAAGCTCATTTGAGATAGTCTATCCTGTAAAGTGGTGATTTTAGCCTTTAAGTCCAGAGTGTGCTTTTCATACAACACCTTGGTTGAAATTAATTGTTCGCTACAGGTGTCTAATTCTACTAGTAAATCCCTACGTTCTGCCACTAATTTATTGTTATTATTTTTCAATAATTTAATTTTATTGTACCTACTGAGATTAAATTCGATCTTTTTTATCAACCAATACAAGTTTGATCTCATCCTGAGTTTAAGATAACAATTATGTTTATTGTCAGTATATTATTATCGAATGAGTTCTTGTTACGCGGCGAGAGACTCGCTGTAAATAGGGCAGGGCGTGTAATAAGATTGTAATACGGGACAACGTCGCTTGAGAATTTTCTAGATTGTATGCTTTGGTTGTCAGTGAGCCTGAGGGATTTGATGCAGCGTGTTTATAAGAAACTGTGTCATTACTTGCTTCTTGGAATATTATGAACTCTCTCGCTGTAAAACTACGATTGAGGAGATAGCGAAGTTGTGTTACAATAGATTTGACAATACATCTTTGTAATGATGAAATAAAGAAGTAGTAAGCCTACTATATCTCTTTATGAAGTTTCATTTCAATTATAGGATATTCGATTACCATTATGTATCTAAACTTGTTGTTTCGTAAGATTCAAAATTAACGAAATCGTGTTAAGAATCAACCGAAATGTTGTGCGAAGCCTCATTTTTATTGAATTATACTTAGTAGGCACCCATTGTTTTCGGTTCTCTAACATTTAGAACACAACAGTAGAGTATAAATAGAAATACAGTGGACATAAAAAGCGGTCGGTTTCATGCGAGAGCTCACAAACATTACACCAATAGCTCGCTTTTGTTCTTTTGTGCCTTCTTTCCTGTTTCTCAGATGTTTTGTGGATCCCTTTTAAAATCCTTGTTAATCTCAACATAAATCTCCGCGATGTCGTGATGACAGATTGTGCTTTCAGCTTGCTTGTTCACTTTTATTTATTAAAATTAAGGTTGTAATGTTTTATAATTTTTCTTTACATTTTTATTGACAAGGGTTTTGTGGAAGTGGACAGTGTTGTCTCATTTAAGGAATGTTAAGGCAATTTTAACAAACATACATCTTTTTACTTTTAGCGACAATGCCGAAAGCCTAACGGGAGACAAAAGACACACAAAGATTTTAAATTAATGATCTTTAGCTCTATAAATAAGTGTATAACTAAAAGGACACAAGTCTTTAACTATACAATGTGAGTTATGCCTTTTTCGAAATAGCACGTTCAAAATACCCGACTTAATATCAAGTCTTAAACAAACAATATCAGTCAAGCGACATAGTACCGTAGTGCATCTTAGACGTGTTTATATTGCCAAATGCTATGCAAGCCACATGCGGCTTCAGTCCGCAACCAATTATGTACACAGCCTCTACGATATATGAGCGACATGAATTTATGAATAGCACGCGCCACGGCTAATTTACGAGTACCCTCGGTCGCCTTTAATTTACCATCATGGAGTGACCTATTAAAGGGTTCCCAGTTTTTGTGGTGTCTTGTCTTGTTTATGGTATTGATGGATAGGTTTGTTTGTATTTAGGAGAAAATTGTATTGTTTGTTGTGTATCCGTCGTACTGATTAATTTAAAATTGAAAGAAAATTTACAAATTCGCCATGGTTTCTAATTTAATCTAAGCACATCGCTAATTAATGTGAAACTGTAGAGATCGTAGCAGTCGCAGCATCGTTATATCATCGCAGCATCGTATTATACTATTTTTTTTTTGTATTTATACTCTATGGTTCTCTAACATTAATATATTCCTATTATTAATATTCTCTATTATTAATATTTTCTCTATTATTAATGTATACTCATTCATTATTAGTATTTTTATTCTCTGAATTAAAGTATTTTTTCTTTCACTTCCCTGTGAACTTTCGGTAGAGATGATGTAACTACCAAGAAATGGTATTAAAAATACAGCATCACTGGTTTCACGAACCCTTTACGATGAGTATATTGTACAAGAAACAACAAAAGGTTCTAAATATTCTATAGAAAATAAACCTATCAATTTATTATTGAGCGTCTGGTCCATCGACACTGGAAACTAATTAGGTCCCAGGCCAGAGACCGGGCCTATTAGGAGCGAGACTAGACGATATAACTTAGGTACTAAGCTCACTGCCACTACCTAGCCTGTTAGTTTACGATACTTAAAACAATTGTTTGCGCCGATTAAAATGTTAGGGTGTTATTTTCGTGCTTCGCAAACGCTCAGAAAATACATAATCAGATCATATTGGTGATGTCTTGCAAATATGTAAGCGTAGTGCTCGTAACCGGCGGTCCTGTGTGACAAGATGTATAGATGTGATTAAAGCAAGGTAAGTTTGAAGGGATTGTAGCTAGTGGCGGTTTTTAGTCTCTGACTACTTCTATTAGAAAAAAAGTGTGGTTTTATGTATGTATTTTATGTAAAACCACAAAGCCTTAAAGGACTGGGTAGATAACATCATGGGCAACAACATATATTGTACAAGTTCTAGTTTGTATTCGAACCTAATGCCTTAGGTATTCTTCTATTCCTAGTCTAAGTTAGTGGTAAATATATGAAGAGATTCATTTTCAGAAAGCGCATAGAGCAGTGTAAATTGATTACCCATCAAAAGACTTACCTTTAACCTTATTAGAGCATTACATTACTAAAACTTTACAAACTAATAGTAAGGCGCAAGCTACAAACGGTTAGCGATAATAAAATCACTATCTAAACAAGTCGGGAACATTTCAAAATCCGTCAACTTTACAACGAAAATAGCTAGTGTATTCCGAGTCCTAAACCAAAAGTCCTTGTCAATAACTAGAGATTACTGACGGACGAATTCACTGGTCCTTAGGGACTAAATCTAGGGCGTCGAAGCGGGGAATATGTAGGTATACTGTATAGTATATACATTTCGTCAAAGAAAAACAAGGTGCGGTTGAAGACCGGGCCAAGGCAAATTTATTTATGTCGAAATGCGTAGTGAATTTGGAGTTTGCGCAAGAGCCTGAATAGTTTTCGCTAAGACTTCGGATATCGCCAGGATGTTATGGATTTATTTATAATTGTTAAGAATTTTCAGCTCTGTTTTTTCCTAACATTATTACATCTTTCATATAGATTTCTAGAAGCAGCTTAGGCTTTTCATTTGCGAGAAGTTTAAGGGTCTGAGATCGTGATTTCCAATCCCACCCACAACATTCTTATCTTTGACTATCTCCCATGCTAGCAAGTAGGCAGGATTCCTAGTTCCCTGTATTACATAATCCACAAAGCAAACAATTTTGATAGAAGAAAATAATAACAATGATCTCGCCTCCGCTTTCGTTTGGGTACTACTTATATCCACCATGCCCTATATAATATTAAAACCGGTATCAAGATACTAACCTACTTTACTAAGCTTCTTAAACTTAATCTAGCTCAGATAAAACCTATTTTAGTCTATGATGTGTCCCGGGTTGGCGGAAAAAGGTTCTGGATTTGCTACCAAATAATGGTTTGAGTAAACATATTTGTATAGAATGAAAATACTTGGTATTCAATAGATTCTTGGGTAAAGTACCGAAAGTAAATGTGAATACACTATTTATTTTTTCATACGACATTCTAGAAAGCGAAATATTAATCTAATCTCTTGAGAAATATATGTTAAATGAAGGAGTTCTATGAAAAAAATAATACTTAAATGATATTTTTATTTTTTTTAAAAACTATATTAAATTTATGATAAATAATATTAATTTCTACCGACCAAACGATAATTCGCATAAAATAAAAAAATATAGAAATAAAGGAAACAAAAGTAAAGGTCATGTCATGTCATTTACACATTTTTTTTTTCTGTTTACTTTTTCCCGTGGAGAGGTTTTCTAAAACTTTTAGATACGCAAACTATATAAACTTTTAATTTTCAAAATGGCTCAAGTAGTTCCGTAGATTACCCATCCAAAGACAACCAAAGCAATTTAGTAAAGTTTTTTATCCTATCTTTGCTAAATATACTCGTTATTCATATAAAAGTTAATAGTAATAATAAAAATGTTGTGTGCGACAAGACTGCAGCGACAATTACTTAGCACCAGATGTTTTTACAGTAAATTGATATTTGTTTACTTGTCCAAAGAGCTTTCAACTCGCTCGCTTTTGGGACACTGACAGTTGGATAATAAAGTGTTGAATGGAGTTTAAAAGACCGCACACTGGTATCTTAAAAGTTGAGAAGATATTTTTTATATTTAAGTAGAAACTGGGAACTATGATACGATTTTAATATCACGATTTTTTGCGATGAAAACTGCTAGTGTATTCTGAGTCCTATCGCTATATTTAATATCGGTAGATTTAAGTATAATTTGCACGAAATGACCCTTAAAACTGTATGTGTAATAAAGCATTGACTTCACTGGAACTTAAAACAATAAGGCCTATTAAAAAATTTACACGACGCTGTATTTCAATCCTACCTATAAATATCATAAAATTTTGAAGTTTCCAAATGTGGATTAAGTATTTCTTACGATCCTGTAAGGCAAGAACTTATCCAGATATTCTAAAATATTCAGCAGACCATCCATTTTTTTGTCAACTCAAATGAACTTAAAATCTCAAAGGCACAATACTATAGATTTTTATACGTCAGAATCATTAATTTTGATTCAGAAAGCCGATCTCATTCGGAACAAGGTGTAAAACAGTTTTCAAGGTAAAATGAGACGGCCATTATTGTCCTTTGATGGGTCAACTTTCATGTTCTCTCGATCTCATCCGTTTTCCTTTTAAAGGTGTCTGACGCTCATTTGTTATAAAAAGAAAAGATCTATTGTTGGAACACGTTATTATCTACTACCTATAAGTAAAGGTATCTGATACAATCTTGTTACTTTATAAAGGGACTTATTTTTACTAGTTATATAAAGTTGAAGACTGTTTCAATGCGCTAATCTCATGAGCTTTTGAATTGAAAAAATATGTTCGTCTCTAATAGTCCATTATTAAAAAAGACTATAGGCTACGTACATAACACGACGCCATGATTTAGATAGTAGTATTATGGTAATAAAAATGTTGTTTAAGCGGCACAACTAAAGTCCACGTGGCCGATGTCGCGGGCAGCCGCTAGAAGCGTAAATAGGTCACAGAAAACTGTTGGAGTGACTAGGGTGACCTTTAGACTTAGATAACAAATACAACTATTAATTATAACAAACTAATTTAAGTTATTTTTGCCTGTGATTAATTAGCAGCACAGTTTTCTAAGAACCAACATTATCTAGACTACAGAGAAGGTATTCAAAGAACAGTTTAGAATTCCTTGAAACGAATCTTCAATCATTTCAAACAAGCACTCAGCTTAATACATCACTCGTATTTAGTCCAAAACAAAACTGTGAGAGGCCACAAAAGCAGGTAATCAGTATCCTGTAAGCACACGTTCTCACAACGGGTGGTAAATCATTCCAGCGCCCGCTCCATTTACAAATTGCTCTCGTTCGATGAGGGGCGCCCAGAAATCGTAGAGCTGTATAAATTTGAATAAATGAAGGTATGACTGCAGCTACACGGTCACCTCTGCATTTTTCTTAAGAATATTTCTGAATGAAAAGGAATAGTTTTTGCTTTTGCGAAGTATTGATTTGGGAACGTTCTTGGTATTCCGAATGCTTGTTTTGTAATGTACGAGTGTATTTATTGTAGAAAAGTTCCTCAGTAATAACATTAATGGCTTGGTACGATAGTTTTTAAGGAGAATGTCTTGCAATATAAATGAAGACTTAAAGCAACCGTGAACTAAGAGTCTTAGCTACCTTAACAAAGCGCTTAGCACTATGCAGAACTAACCTCCGACCACCAGACAACCAGTTGATCCACGACGTAATTAATTACATCTGATACGGATACGCTTCCGTTCTGTTAGCATTGAGAATCATGGACTAGTACAGGAACTACTCCAGTTACGAAGCTATAGAACATCCCTCAAGTGAATCATCTGGTTAGTCCAAGTTGCAATTAGCTAATTATGCTATTGCTTACACACCAATTAGTTGTAGAACGGCAACATCTTATAGATGTTCGATGTTCACTAAGAAACTATATAAAAACTTGATCACAGTTTTTAGTTGACCTACTTTCAAGAAACATTTTATTCAAATGAATAAAGCAACAAATTCTATAGGTATGTTGGAATCGTTAAAAAAGATTTTAAAGTACCCAATGGCAATAAATTTTCTCTTCCACAAATTTTCTCCCCATTCCTGTAGTGTTGATTAAAGCTGCGCGGAAGCCATGACGAAAAAAACACCCCTTTTTGAAACACTCAAGTCATGGGGCCTTTGTACAAGTGAAAATTGTTCTATGCACAGCATATCTACCTTATATGGCTTATATTAGTACTTGTGTAAGAGGGGAAGAGGTAAGTACTAAGATTTTATAGATACAATCTTATTATTATTTTTATAGATCGAAGGTTTTTCTATCAAAGGATTTGTACTGTTATTTAGAACTCTATTTCGGATAATATCGTCTCCATATTTCCTTTTTTAAGGCTTTTCTTACAACACAGTGCGGTGTATGTAGGACATTAGAAACGTTTGTCCTATATTTCGCAGCCGATAGAGAAATGGAAGCACTTGCTATGATCACTCGCAGTCCTTTGTCGACAGCTAAAAGCTTCTTTATTCAGTTTTTGATTAACTTTTAAATGGGCATTGTTTTCTTTAAAGTTATATATAAAGGACTATGGGCAAAAATGTATGGGCTCCGTCCCCACCTACCAACATTTGTTATTGATTTCATATTTCAATAATTATTTTTACTCGTCAATTATAATGCTGTCTAACAGATGCGCTGGCAGATTAAAATCTGATCAGATCTAAAATCGTGGGTTGGAGAGCGGGGGGAGGGGGTTATTTTGTACCCAGCTATCTTTATGTGCATGTGGCGTCCGCCGCTGTGCACTAATTAATAAATAAATGAGCATGTATTTTGGAATTAGTCGTCAGACGTCAATAATACGTTAACGAGATATTTGTTTAAACGTAAGATACTATGAGAACCCCATGCATTTGGGCAATGTCGCCATAGTATAAAAATATCGTCTTGCCAAGATATATCAATTGAGCTACATTTCATTTTTGTTGATGGGTGGGGACGATTCCGCCCATAGTCCTTTGTGAAAACGATTGGAGAAACTTTGTTTTAGAATGCTCAGCAACAAATCAATAAGTTCACATGAATATTCACAATAGTGACAAACTATTCGGAGTTTTAATAAATAGCGTTAACAAGAAAACCGTTGGAAACCGCCGACAGCCAGGAATTCCGAGCTCCACTCAAACTTATAATGACATTTAGATATCCTTGTCACCGGGGCGAGGGGAGGGCGGGCGGCAGGCGCATCTCGCGGGGAGGGGGGCGCCCGGACCACGCCGAGGAAATTATCGAGGAATATTTCTGGATTCCCGACCATTTGACATGTAATTTACTCGGCTTCGGCACCAATGATTCAAGGGTGTTATTGTCTGACGATTTAATGTTATAAGAATTTCCTTCCCTCTTAGATTGAAAACGAACGTCATTAAAATCGTTATATAATTTGAATTATATGATAAGAGGGAATCCTGAGACTTTGTAGTAGATTGTTTTTAAATCTTGACAAATGCTGGTACATTGTAGATAAGTTTAAATGAAATGAAGTGGGTTGGTGTAATAGGGGCTTAGTGCGCTTGAGCGCGTTCGTTCGCTTGAATTCTTGGAGTAAACTGTGGCTTGAGAGCGCTTAGTCATATTAGAGTGACAGTTGCGAGAACTTGGTGTACTATTAATCATATTTATCTTAATATATCTAGAGTTGCGTTGTTTGTACTCGGTGAAGTTTTGAGTGTGAAACTTTATGAAGCAAGATGATGCGCTGACTCCGTTGACACTTGAGACGGTGTGCACTAGATTTGCATGAGATTTTGCTTAGAATTTACATCTGAGACAGTGTTACTTATGCTGAATTCGCTTAGCTTCATCCCAAACCAAATGTTTAAGCTTTCGTCTATTCTTTATAAAAGCATTTTGATAAGCAAATTGCGTGTAAAATGGTTTGTAGAATTGTATTTGATTTCTATCTTTCCAACTTCACTCGACACCTAACCTCACTTTTTTAACAAACACTGTTCATACCTACACTACAAAATAGTAAGTAAAACTCCAGAGTCCCGTGTAAATACTTAACACTTACTACTTAGTTAAGTATTGTTATAATCTCATATTGCGACGTCACTGTATACAGGGCGCTCCTTAAAAGCCTTCCCGGCTCGCCCCAGGACATCCTGTTTTGTCATACAGTTTGTGACATGACGTATCAACCTGTATACTTAGGGTTGGTACACGGAAGATTACGAAGGATTTGTAACGCTTTATGGTCTTAGTAACGTGTTTCGGTTTACTAAAGTCGTGTTTAGTGGGATTATAAATGTTTTTTGGATGTGTAAGGGTGCGCTTTTCCCTTTCAGATGTTGGTTTTGGAAAGTACTTTAACATATTTGGGTTGTTTGTTATGATAACTATTGGACTTTGGCCACCTTTTACAGCAAAGAAAAAACATATAACGACAGAAAAAGTGAATAGTTAAGTTGTGCATTTTATTTTTTAATATTAAAGACACTGTGTTCTAAAATTCCATTCTGTTCAATTTCGCTAACAAAACTGCAGTCAGTAAGAATGTAGTGAAGTAACAAAAATGAAATATTCAAAATTTAACCATAATAATCCACGCTAAATACAAGCAACCCACTGAGTTGCAAGCCGAAACGGGCAAAACAACGATCTATAATTATCACCGTCATAATAACACGCCTGCCAACCCTACTCTATACTTAGCACTGAATTTTAACTCCACCACTCTCTCTAAAACTGAATTTCTTGAAAGTGTTCACGGTACATATGACTCAGGGTCATCACAAACCTGGGAAATCGAATGTGATCGCAAACGTGTCCTGTGTATCAAAATAAGGGATTTGATTTTTATGTACTTTAAAGGATGTTTGCATTTCGTGAGTTAGTTTCTTGACTATAATGTGATTTCAAGGATATGTGGACTAGAGTATTGTAATATTTCAGTAGTCCTAGAATTGTCTTATTTTGGGGATGGACACTCGATACTAGTTTCCAATCATGACTTTGTTATTGTTTATACCAATTGAAGATGTTCTGGAACATAAGTTTATAAAAATTCTGTCAGTATTTTCCGTATTAGACGACTCTCTATATTGTACGTCCACTGTACATTGAATAAGTAATCCCCTTGGTAAAAAGGGGAAGAAAAAAATTGTTATCGTCGACTGTTAGATTCATCATGCGTCAAATCAACACTAGCGAAGAATATACAGAGAAAAATTCCTCAAAAATTGTTATTAGCCTTTACGAAAAATATCGTTGACAATAAAACACCGTACAAACATCGATCTGTGTCCTACATAGATATGTGTTCATATATTTGCTCAATAACGGCCCATCTTCGGCGTTCGATAGATTTCATTTGCATATCAAAATGAGTAGAATTTTCATTAAAAACGGTCCTTTGACGCAAAGGTGGTGAGATAAGTTTCCGGAAAATGCTTTTGCAATAAAAGTAAAGAGAAAATATGAGGTTATATGGCTTCGGGACCAAATCCGAATTCAATTTGTATGAAGAATCTGATTTTCAGGAATAGTTTTTACTAGTAAGAAATGAACCTTTTACTCGAAGTATTTTTGAAGTTTTTCATTCAAATTCATGTTGTTATAAACTTTCGAACATGATTGATTGATTGACTGTCACTACAGATGGTGGGCATATTAATTTGATCGACAAAAGAATATAGTCTAACACATGCACTAGTAATTTAGGTACCTACTTATGATATAATAAACAACCGGCTCATCGCAAAACCAGATATTTTAGCCATCGTAACTGAATTCCGATTATAATTTATTAACAAAGTCTGTCCTTTTAAAACGACTTACTTTTCATAACCTCAAGGCAGACCCCATTCCTTCACCCACACCCACTTATTTAAGAGGCTGTATCTTATTTACTTCTGCTATTGTTGTGGTGCTATACGCAAATAGAACAGTCGACTGCATACAATTTTTGCCAGCACGGAATGTAGATTGCATTCGTTCAGTCCGCTCGCGGTATTTTCAATATAAAATAAACAATACGATCATAGTACTCGGTTCATAGATATCCTATGTTATGTATATTCTGATTTCTGTGATTCTGTTGCTCCATTCTTAGAAATAATCAAAAGCTATATGAAAAACTAGGTTTAAATTACAGCGTTAATTGTTTCAGTGAAATCAATTAACTAATGTTGGAAACACGGATTAATTTGATCGAAACTATAGATAACCTCGTTTCTATGAACCCCTTTAAATCGAACCTTTTTTATTTTGTTTGTAAAATCAATTTTGCTTTCTCGTAAAAAATGTGTTTTCCGTGATATAAAGGACGCAATATTCTTGGCCGGGTTTCAATATAAAAATAAAGGCACCATAAAATTACATTTCACTCGAGACAGTGCTTGAGAGCAAAAGATAAACGTTCACACTGTCCTGCGAGCTCCGCCGGATAAATGGGCCGTGACGCTTATTTAAACTATCTTACAGCATAGAAAATATGAACTAACGCGCTCAACTATTATTCAAACAACGTACAACTAAACACTTTATCTTCACATCATATTTAAACACGTTATTTAACAATAGTGCCCAAGCGCAGATGCCTCCGAATTTAAATAACAAAGCCATTTATTATGAAAAACGATTTCAGGTCAACTATAATTTACGGTTTGTTTTGAAAATACTGAACGTGACATTTAAAACCGCTTTTGTCCGCTAAATGAATTCAGCTAGAAAAAAAGTAGGTCAACCATCCATCCTATACGTTTTAAAAACCCACACCGTTTACAAAGCTCGTTTCACTAGTAGTTACGTTAAAAGCTACAGAATACTCTAGCTAAACGCATCCGCATTGTTCCATCACACTCGTCCCGTGAATCAATTCCGGAGCATGCCGCGTTCGGCCTCCCCGAATGACAACGACACGAATGCGGTCGCTGTAAATGTTCGTATTTGGCGGGAAATGTGAAAAGCGCGCCACGACCGGCAGCTGATGTCAGGCCGCCATTTTGTTTCCTATGTGGTTTGGCCCACGAATATTTTTGATGCCTACGTTTTAATGGAACGTGAACTGGCGCTGTTATTGAGCTAATTTATTTTTGTGATCCGGTTTTGCGTTAAACTGTCCAACAGTATGTTGACGTTGAGTTTTTGCAATGAAAATATGCAGATGAGTAAAGTTTCATCATTTTGAAATAACTGTCAAGTGTTTTGACGGATCGTAACGTATTGTGTTTTGTAAGACAGCAATAAGTAACTCCCTCCATTAGGATGATTAGATGGACCACTCACTTTGGCTCCGTGTAGAGCTAAATTGCTCTGTACATACTTAGTTGCGAGGGCCCTGAGTGCGTCTTAAACCGCACTGGAGGCTGACACTAAGAAGATGGGATATTCGAGGACTACGTCGGACGGCAATTTATCACTTGCTGACAAATCTCGGCCCGATTGCCGAATCTCTGGCGTAAATCTTAGTGCATAGCAAGTGATGGATGAAGATAAACCAAATGGGAGAGGTTAATGCTTACATGGTTTTAGAAGTACGTTTAGTAATTGCAAGATAAACATACAGATTTGATATTTTAGAAAAATGGGACGTTATCTTTATTCAAAAACATAATAACCCTGGAGTATATCAAATATTATTGGTAACATAATTGAGTTAAACTTTGAAAACCACAGTCCGTAAATGGATAAAAGATTTGTTTAAACCGTATTTGTGTTAAGTGGTTTATTTAACAACTAATTGGTATCGGTGGATTAGCCGGAGCGTTAACGCGTAAAGCTTTCTATTGGATCAATCCAGTACACGTTTCAATTCGTTGGTAAATGGTTCAGTTGACAATACCATTCAGATTGTGTGCAACGTTCCAATCATTGGGAAAACTGTCCGTACTTATTGACATTATTGTTCTGTATATCATGTAGTAGTACTTATAAAGTTTTATTCTGTTGTTGAATAATTTACCTACGTTCATTTATTTATCTATCTAATTACGGTAGTTTTAATGAAACATTGCAATTTGTGTTAACAATTTTCTAATTACCTTTGTAGATCCACAATTGATTGGCGACTGCAAAAGTAATAACGATATTCCAAACTACTTCAACTTTAAAATAACCAAAATGTTATTCGCGTTAACATCATAATAAACACAATTTTATGTAAGGCCTATTTGCAGACATAAAGAAAGACGGAAAATTGTGACGAAGGAGGTCGGTATTCTCGTTGCAATGTTGAGTACTAAGTTTTGTACTTATTTTGTGTGCCGTAAATTGGGCCAACTTGCTACAACTAGGCTAATTGGAATTCAGAGATGAATCGTTTGGTTTCTTTGCTTCCCAAGTGTTACTACGTCGCAACTTTACCAATTACTGTGTTAATAGTTTTTTATTTTGTTATGATTTGATTTAAAACATTGTACTATTGTTTTTAATTAGCTGTATTTGTGTTTCAGATTTATCAAAATAGGACTGGAAACTGATAAGTTTATTTGTAAAAATGTGCCCTTTTTATTTTAGAGTCCAAAACCACATTTTAAAATCTCTTTCCTTTTAAAATGTTCGTGTCTCTTAAGATGTACCGCGCTGTTAGTTTCGCAATGTGCCGTCATATGCTACGATTTATTTCGTAGATGCTACGAGATTTTAATGGCTTCTACGATTGTTCTACGATACTACGAGCCTTTGTTTTGCAGATTTGTATCTACGAGAACCTACATTATGCATTGTCTAGTCAGTCTGATTATTATTATTTCATTTTCATTATAAGTGTCTTTGATTTAGAACATCTTCCTACAGTATCTTAGTTATCTTAGTTAAGCACCGTGATAATTGAACATTTTTAGTTTAAGTTTATTGCATTTTTGTTCCAAGAACATCTTTATAGTGATTGTACTTCCTTGCTGATTTTATTTCATCAAATGACCGTATTTTCCTGAACAAAGTCCCCATCATAATAAATAAATGTAGTACTTATTATTAATTGTAGTAGTCTTCGTCCAACATATTGGATTCGAAACTTATTTAGCTCAAGAGGAAATTAAACGCCCGAGTTTAGTCGTTCATCGTGTGTTAAATTAATATTTAAAGTATCAACACTTTAATCTTTGTTCTACCTCGGCAAGATAGGCCTAATTATAATAGCCAGACTTAATGGTTCATAAAATTATCTGTACGCCTTACTAAGTGGTTATTACGCGTCATAACATTAATTAATACTGTTTTGTACAAATTATTTTAGGCGTTAAACCCTTGCTGATAAATTTTAAGCCTAGGTTTAAGTGGCGTTATCTTAGACCTGAGATTTTAGGTAAAGTTAAGGGCCTCTTATTTTTAATCGCTAGATAGTAGATAAGTAAGTAAAGTCTACGCTACACTGTTGAATATAAATAATACCGTCTTTCCACCAGTTATTTTTTTACTGTTTACTCGTATTCATTGTGTATTCTGTATTTTTAGGTACTGGGTAAGTTATGCTTGATAGAGTTGATAGTTGATAAATTATATGCTTAGTGGCAAATTGTTGATAGTGGCAACAAAAGTCGCAGGATGGAGATGTTTGAAACTTTGGAAGGAGAAAGGGAAGGTACCTGCTCAATTATTATGAGATGCCTAAAAGCTATGCATAAAAAAACAAACAGTATTTATTCAGAGCAACGAACTTAAAACCTCCAAACTCCATAAAATTGTAAAGATTTACATTCCCCATATTTTGAAATAAAATCTAAAACATGTACTCAAGGTCAAGTTGAACCTATATACAAAAGAAAAATCCTATAAAGTATCACGATTGTCGGGATGAAAATCGATTTGTACGTCAAGTCAAAGACCGAATGTCGGCGACGTATCTTAATAAGGATTCTTTCAAGTTTTTCATCAAGCGGTCTTATCGGAGGCGGTTCTCCTAATTACTTGTGTTTTTTTCCTATTTTCTCGGCGCAGGTCGCGTCGCTCTGTGAGTGAGCGGCCCTGATACGAGCGAGACTTATCCGATATCGTGATTCGTGAAATGGCGGGAAAACATTCTTCTGGCACAGATTAAAATAAGAAGTTTAAGGCTAGTTTTATGACCCAGATCGTGTAGAAAGATAACTTAATGACTACTCTTAGCAGTAATTAGAGATAAAACCTGTAATAAAATGTAGCTTCTCACTTAGTGGTTATATGAAAATAAAATCCTTGCCTCCTTATTTGATCCTTGACATGCCAAACCAATATTTAGATTAAACTTTGGTGTCTTAAAGTCAATTTAAAGATACTCAAATCACTAATCTTCTCATGGATGTACCTAAATACTAATTTATATTCAACAAAGTAAAGCGGTCAATCAACCGACATTTCATTTATGCATCCAATCTTTTACGTGCAGTACAACGACTACGTTGTAAACATACAATACACTGTAAATATAACAAGAGCAATGCAATTTAAGCCACACAATTTATTTTACAGAATAAATGGTTATCCACATATCACGCTCCATTTGTCGCGTTCGCTTGTTGCACATAAAGCATTGAGCACACAAGTTATCTTTGAAAACGATCTATAGGTACTCTTTAAACATCTATACACATCGCTGGTCGCCTCCATTTATTTATCTCACGATTTCTTAAATATAATTCGCTCGTGTTCGACATTTTTATTCGACTGATCAACAAATTTTGTTGAACTTGGTTTCTCGCCGCATAGAGAACAGACACAATAAACTCAAAACCTATGAAACAGATTTTTATGCGGTTGGGAAGATTTTAATGTATTATGTGATGTACTGGGCTCTGAGCTAGTAGGTACAGTGTACAAATAAGAACTCACCTACTCAATAGTGAGGTTGTTTAGAATATTACAAATTTAATACCAAGCTAAAGATCTCTGTAAATTTCCCAAGGAATGTATTAAAGAAGGATTGAGCGAAGTTGCTTCCGAGTCCGTTATTTCTGGTAATACTTGTTAGATTTTTGAAACATAATAAATATAATTAATTCTTTCCCTATTATAAATATCTTATCGTACTTATATTTATTTTTATTTCTCAGTTTTTATAGTTTAAGAAGTATGGTAGGTATAAATCGATAAAATAAATCAGGTCACACTATTCCATGAAAAAAATAAGGCTGGAAATATAGGAATAAAATATAAAAGCGTAGTGGATTGTAAAGTAATAGGTTCGCAGCTCGTCGCGTATTTGTACGACCCCTTCTCTCAGTCAACTAGAGCAGATAATAACATAATATTGTGCTCTATTTTTTACTAACACCACTACTATCATCTTTTCGAAGGGTTTGTAAAATATTAGGGTGTACCTGCTTATTGTCACACCCTATTGGTACCGAAATTTTGTTATTTCTTTGTGTTAAGTAACAAAAACATTGTCGTTTTGAGCTTTAGAATTGAGAGGTTCTCGGCAATGTTGGGGTTGAAAACAGGTACGCTGTTAAACCGGATTTTTTCGAAAACTTGTACTTGTATGGCGCGATTGTTATCAAACATAATAAATATTTTAATCATTAGACTAGTATGACGGTCCAATATGACAAGATGTATTAATGTGAATGAAGCAAAGGAAGTTTGAAGTATCGAACCAAGTAGCGTTCTTTTGTCTCTGCTTTTTTTCCCCCTTAGGGTTACCTATGGGGAAAAAAAATTAATTTTATGTATGTATGTAATGTATGTAATTAGATTAGTTGTCGTAGTTATTAGCAACACCAAGACCGCCTTACTATTTGACCGGCCACAGATCTAGGGTTAGAACTTCATGACTAGTGGCACAAAATTACTCACGTCAATGTAAATCAGAGTTCGGCACTTATGTTTCTGTACTTACTTATGAATTTTAATTATATAAGTATTTTAAATAGACGACAAGGATAGTTTTTATAATGTCCGAAAATATGGTAATGTCGATTTTTTTTAATTAGCTACATACATTTCTGTGATCAGAAATGTTTTTATCATACAAAACAAACAAATCATAGAGATTTTACTTTTTTAAGTGCAATCGGTTAGGGAAATAAACATGTGCATTTAATGTACAATCGACAGATTATACAACATCATTGATTATGCAGTGGCATAGTAAACTACTACGACAATAGAGTTGTTTTGAGACACAGACATAACAAAGAGATGATTTAATATTGTTTGTAATAAATATGACTAAGGAATGAACACAGGTGGTAAGATGAATCAGTTTTATAATGCAGTAGATAATTCCCACGATTTAAATAAAACGTAGTTTAGACTTAACTAATCCATCTATCTATCTGTTTAAATAAAAAAATATCGCCAAATGTGTTGATAAGGTTGAACGGTTCCTCCAATTTGGCAAATTATTTTAGTCATGTATTTGTAAGACACGGGGAGGGCTTTTATGGTGCGAAAAAAACAAAAATAATGTTAAATTTACATTTTCATGTAAGCGGTGCCGCGTGGGTCAGCTAGTTTACAATATGTTGTTTACCATATAATGATCCGTGTGGGAATTAAACAAAGTATATTGCAATTATGATATCATGGCGACCCTCAGAATCTGTATTACTATTTATTATTATAATATGGAACGATTTGTTGCAGAAGGCGGTGTATGTAAGATTGACTCAACAGCTGATAGTTGCCAAATGTTAACCCCTAATACCACTGAACGTATTCGCCAACGGCCCGCTAAATTCCAATTTAAATAATACTGTTGACGGTCAAACGTTTTTGTTTTCAAATAAATGCAATAATACAATTTTTATTTCTAATTCTGCCTTTGCTTTTGCTCGATTTTCTTTGTAGTCTGTGATTTAAAAACAAATTGTATAGCACAAAAGAGTTTCTATAGCAGCGGTCAATTCCATAAAGTATTCATACACACATTCCAAATTTAAATTTCATTCCCGCTAAATGGCCAGTCTGGTATCAGAGTGGCGGTATCAGAGTGCGGCGTGGGCAAATACAGATGCATAGTAAAGTTGTAGCAAAGTGCAGGCAATATTGGCAGGAGGGGGCTTTAAATGCAATTATGAAACAGTATGTCCCGCCGCCGCGCCCTAGGGACAATCGCGACGCGTTCTATACCTTTTTATAAGGAACACGTATGATATAAAATGTTATGAAAATCTTGTAACTTATATTGTGTAAGGTTTATGAGGTTCAATATCGAATATTGGGACACTGGTTTGAAGAATCTTTGTGTGCAACTTTTATGAAATTTATAATTAACAAACTTGACAACATCTTTACAGTGTGAAACTGTTTTGTTTCGTAGTAGTACGTATAGGAGAGAACACAGGAAGTTTTCGCTACCTTTCCAAGGAATGAGTTACAGCTTCGCCAATTTCCATCTATATCGGTTCAGTCCTTTGGTTGGGAAAGGGTACTAGGTACATAGGTATATGGATAATAGACAGAGGAATAAGACAGAATTACGTTCACATTTATAGTAACTATGGAAGATTGGTCGCGTAAGTAACAGCGATAAATATGAGAAGGAACACAACTCATAAAAAACAAAAGAAAAAATCACAAGAAAAAAAATTAAGCACAAAATCAATAAACAATCGCTGAAGGCTGATAACAACACACCCCCGGGGAATCGAACCCGCACGGCCATTTCCGCCGGCTACACGGCTGTTAGCGACAGACAGTAACCAGACGGATATTTCCCTAGGGCGCTATAAACACAATGGATATAGTTGTTCAGTACACACGCACTCGATATGTTGTGCACTTGAGTCATGGCGGGAATCGCGATAGATATGACGCCATCTTTCTTTTACAGTCGATTTTACGATTCTTTGTTCTTAAAAAATAATACCAATTGTAACACAAAACTGTATGTCTACTTAAATAAAAATATATCAATTTAAGAGAATCTTGTTTGTTTGATTATATTAATCGCTGAAATTATTTACCGTATCTAACTTGTTTTGTGTATGGCGACTGACTGGAGTACCTAGCTCGCTTAGTACGTACCTACTAAGTATAATAATAATCACAAAAACGCGAGTGCAACTGCGGCGCGCGGCTAGTACTTAGGTATTGTATAAAAAGATAAAACAAATCTATCAATTGACTATCGCTTTAACAAAAATCACACAAACTGTACCTTGTCCTTTCCTTATATGATACTGAATAGATAACACATGATTATGACATTAAAGTTCATCTTACTCTATCTAATGAGCTAACTAAACAATAAAGTTTAAAACACGCCTTTAATATAAAAATAACGAATGTAAATTCAACTGCCTAGTTAGAACCGCACCTGGCGTTTAAATCTAAAACCTACGCCTACATACTGCTTGTATAATTAAAATTCCATGTAGAGATTTAATGAGTACTCCTAAATTAAAGTTTTGTTTATTTTATTGCCTTAAAAGGTTTAACAAAAATTTCATTTGAATTACAACCGGGAAAATATTTTTTACAGCAATTAGGTACTGTTTCGCTGTTGAACACAAGTTTTCTCCCGGAATCAGGAATAGTTTACTTTTAGTCTAAGACGCTGGCCAGGTCCAAGTTCTTTCAGGTCAAGAACTTTCCTTTGCTTTAAGAACTGAAGAAACTGTTTGTACGAAAAGTTATTCATACATAATATCACGTGGCATAGATTTAGAACTCTCATACTATTAATATTATAAAGATTAAGATTTGTATGTAAGTATGTTTGTAACCAATTGGTTCAAGAAGTACTGGACATTTATAAAAAAAAAACACTTGTCTACATTAAAAGATTTCCCTGGGTACAAAGTACGCTGTGGTTTTTTTTTTATGCGGAAGTTTTTATTATATTAATAGGATTTGAAAGCTACATTATCACTGACTTATACAGGCTATTTTAATTTGCGAGAAAAAAAAAATGTTCACTTATGTGAAGCCGGGTCGGGTCGCTAGTATAAGATGAAAAAATCGTTTTCTAAATCAGTCGAGGCGTCCGGTACATTTTGATAACTTGCTCCCCCATTGATATCGAATACATTTTGAGGGGAACGGAACGTTTCGATTACTTATTTGTTTTATTTTTTACAGACGAATGGAAGGGGTCACAATGTTTATTCAGCCTACTTACTCTGTGGCTCGGAATCTAAATAATTATTGTACTTTCGTCATTGTTCTAAATAGATTTGTCTTAAAACTACCTAATTACTTTTACTTTACAACTGAGTTTTTAAATAGGTGCTGCACCGGCTCTAATTCTATGGTCTTCAAAATAAGCGACTATGAATTCCATGGTTCTGATGCGTATTCGGTTAGGTTAAATACTGAAGCTTTCTTTTAAATAAATCTCGACAGCCGGCCGAGAGTTTAGTCACGTGTTCACCAAAAGGCGAAAGTCGGACTCCTAAGTCACGAGACTGAAAAGTACAATACAAATGAAGAACACTACCAAGAAATGTTTAACTAAAACAAACCAGTACTTAGACCAACTTAATTTAGGAAATCAAAGCTTACGTCTAACAGCTACTTATATTCGTAAATACTTGAAACAGTATCTCCATACTACAGCATCAAACATTGGCGGGTTAAAAGGGAAGTTACCCCAAAACGACAAACATATAATACGTCATATTGAAGCAAATAAAATGAACCAGTTTATACGGCAAGAAGGGGAATATTTGTACCACTAGCGAACACCGCATGTAGGTTATTGGCTGCAAATGCTGAATTAAAGAGCTCTATAGAAATACGGAGCGTTTTCTTGTTATTTAAGATTGGATACGAAGTTTTATAAAGGACGGCTTCATAAAAATATGTTTGCGAACTGCAGTTAGAAGATAAAAACGATAATACTTAAGAAGTTATAGAAATGAGAATACTAAGCTTATGATACGTTATTCTTAAGATAACCTAATAACTTTGGTTAGGTACAGAAAAACAGATATTAGTATTTTACTTCCAAGTTTACGTTTATGGTTAATGTTTGTATTATTTTAAAGTAGGTACCTACCTACATAATTATCTATTCTATATCTTGCTATCGCTTTATACGTTCCTAATAAATATTAAAATTAATATTATACGACAGCGATTATTTAAACCGCAACTATTCGTAGCTTTTTATTAACATTATATAATTATTATCATAACAATAATATATTAAACCAGGTATACTTAAGTACATTTAAGACTAAGTACGTAAGTACCTAAATACTTAATTAAAATATCTAGCAGTGTATGTAGGTATTATACTCGAAGAAAGTTACTGTCATGTTATTAGAACTTTTCAGATTAGTTCTACATCTACTACGGAGTGCTACGAGAAAAGCCACAGTCTACTAAATAATAGCTCGTTTCACGCAGTATCTTCACAGTTCACAGAGGCCGTTGACTACAATATCATCCATCCTTTTCTAACAGCCATCTATACTCTTCCGTAAATCGAAATCAAAGCTCGTCGGGATTGGAGCGCGGTGAAGTTCGAGCGGTCCCGGCATGCAGTGAAGTGAAATGCAAATCGGCGTGCGTTCGGAACCACTAAACAGTTAAACTTTCGAATGGACTTTTGACGTTTCTCAATATTCGAAATAAATGAAAATTACCGTGTTCTGATAGTTAAAAGATAATTTTTAGCATTATTATATTTTGATTAACAAAGCTAAGCTGTATTTTTAACTGTATCTTCAAATCCCAAACAAGATTTTTTCGTAAAAAGGCGATCAAAAGTGTTGCTGCTTCATTAACGTTTTGAACAAGCCAGAGCAAAAAATTTACGCTCGTATATGTGCGGAACGTACCTGCATATGGCGGACGCTCAGTTTGTGTTTATGTCAATAAGAAACTGATTTTTAACATTTGCGCGGGTGTGGATTAAACAATATATAAATGATTATGTGCTAGTGGAAACTGTGTATTGTGTGTTTTTTTCGTGATAATGGTTTTCGTGGTTGGACATTTGGATAACTTGATATCTTCATTGTACTTATAAGGGTACGTATTTATTTTATGTTTCTCTCTATATTTTAGGATTTATAGGGTTTTACGAGGTTCTTTAACTGTGGTTACACTAGGGATGTTGTGATTATTTTATGAGTGCATTCTGTGTGTATATTTCGTCAATATTTCGCGTTGATATGGCTAGGTTCAATTGATTCGACTCTCATAGGTTATCGCCAGATGATAACTTTTCGCGAATTATCACGATGCTCTCTGGAAGTAGGATGCAATAACTAATGCACACAAACAATGCATTCGGTCAGGGTGCATTTATAGCCATTGATAGCGAATTGAAGTGTAATTTATCGTCATTACTTCCCAATAGTTTCGATAGTAAGACTGATAATTAAAACTTGACTCCAACTTATAGATAGTTTTTCGATGTAATTATCGTAATCATACATTTTTTTATTTATAAACAAATGATAAGCGATAACGTTAGAATAGACAGGTTTAAAAACAATCAATTACTTTAATTGACTCAATAATAGAAAACTATAATTGTTTAAATAATAAAATAAAAAATAAAACTAATAACTAGATCTGAGATTATTTATTTTTCGTAAATTCATTTTTATTGGCAAGAGCTATTAAAAACATGACAGATTAATACACCATAAAGATTTTACTTAGCCACAATCCAAATTTAAAAATATGGTGGACATTAAAAAAATAAACATGATGGGGATTTTTATTTATGAAACAGCATGCCAGTCTTGTTACTGTATGGAGAGCACATTGTGTTTATAATTTGGACACATGTGTTTTGATAACTGTATCCCATGATTCATGGGACATGTGTCTCTGTGATTTACAAACTGAAATACTGGCTGATGAGTATTTAATTTGAATATGGAATGCTCTCAGATGTCTGATTTTTTTTTCTACTTAGTAGTATTGAATATAGGGCAGTTTAATCAGTTCAATTAATTTGATATAGAGTTATTGCTGTTTTGTTACAATCAGTTTAGAAATAGAATTGATGAGTTCATAGTCTGTATTGTTTTATAGCTGTAACAAGATATTATAAGCACAAATAATAAACTCAGTACAATATATTTTTGTTAGTCCAGAAAAAAATATGGCATATTGAAAGTATACTGTGAGAATCTCTTAGTTCTGCATTAAAACAGCATTATTAACCTAGATATTTCAATTTAAACATGTGTTTTAGCAGACTTGCCATTTTATAAACATTACACATCATTGGGAAGTTGTACTATGTGTTGCAAAAAGCTAAATTTTATTCTAAATATTTAGGTAGCCATTAAAAATACTATTGCTTAACTCACATGATATTTGTTAAATAGGGGATTGTCTGCCTGGTACCAACCTTATCTATAATTGCACAGACACAGTTCTATATTATTATACCTAATATATTATAGTCTGTAAATAATAGACGTAGGTAATAATGTTTAGATCGCAGTTCAGTCAATTGTGTCCGTAAATAAGTTCCACCACTTATTATTTATAATTAATATAAAACCTTATCAAAACGGGAATTACCCAATTAATCTCAGTATTTTATTATATCCGTACTACTGGCAGGGTTTGTTTTATTCATTTGTATTGTTGCATAATATTGCTAAATTCTTAAACTGTACAGTGTCCCATATATTTACTGAAACATAATCACCAAAGTCTCCCACAATCCCTTATAATGTGTGTTATGACTGTACAATGAGCAATCGACACATTAAGTAAATGTTACCAAAAATTTTATTTTAATGCGTTTTTCATTGTGTTCTGTTTAACATCCAAAACATTTGTAATAAAAATACTACGTTAGATATTTAAGTCCCATATTCCATTAAAGAATACAGAACATTTACGGGCATCTTATACCATTGAGTGAACAGAATGAATGGTCTAAATTTTCAATAATTTACTATTGTTTACAAGTAGGTTAGATCTTATGTGCAATGATCAATTGATTTTGATCCAGACAGTGATTTGACCCAGTGATACGGGTCATAGAATTTTTGTGCTGAGTGATACTTGTTTGACAATACGTTAATTTGAGCCCTGTTGTGACTGAATGTTCCTGATTTATAGTTTTGAAAACTTGTGATTATGTGATTTATTGTTGAATTGGGGCTTTTCATTTGGGATTTGGTGAAATGTCTTCAATTTATTGTTTTGGTACATAAATACTCAATATTGGTTGTATGTACTAAACCGTAGGTACATATTTCCGAGAAAATTGCCAGGATATATGGATCTTTGTTACTCTGTCGTACATAAATTGCTGAAAATAAGTGTTTTCGTAATTAAATTTATGAGTACCTAATGTGTCAAGCGGAAGCAATATACTAATTGAAAATCTGATCACTATAAAAAGTATACCGCTACAATATTGACGTGTATATTGCGCAAGAAACTGACCTACGAAATCAAATATTGTACTTTCCATGTTAAAAAACCCAATTGTGAACTAATTACTTAGGGCCCTATGTATTGAACTCGTGCGTAAATAACTAAAAAAAAGTATTTGCTAGATACAGTCATCATCATACCTAGTATTTGAACCTGAATTTTGCGATAACATTATGATAGTACTTGAACGTAAGCGAGATAAAGTACTGTGAGAATTACTTACGAAATAACGACTCGGTAATATCTAAAATGCAACTATATCCGATAAATGGCCCCTAGACTAGCGAGAGTAGGTGTGAGATAGTCTACGCCTCTGCCTACGCCTAGCTCAAGAAACCTAGGTGCGACAGTTATTAGTAGTATCAAAGCCCTTAGGGATCGTGTGTTACTCGTGTAGTACGCGAGACGTATCTTATCTTCGTAGAGTAATCAAATCAGTGGTGTCGTTGCCCTCATCTCTTGTTATCATGTTTGTTCTCGCTGTAATACCGAGTTACGTTCACAACCTTGAGTTTGTCCATGTTACGTTGATCCCAATCATCTTTAGCGCAATCATTTATCATAATGTTGGCCAGCTTGCCTCGATCGCCGGATATTCTCACTCACTTCTATTAACTATATGTTTTCTACGTGCGGTGAATGATTAAATAAATTGCTTATCTTTATATTTTAATGCAATTACTTAGTGTTACCGATTTGAGAACCCGTTTTTCTTGAGCGTTTTACTTAATTAGATTATGTTACCATTTTCGTGAAGGCTCGTTTGTTGGCGTTCTAAATATATCGACTGTTTAGCATGAGAAATTGTAAGGTATTCCGTTGGATTTCTTACACCAATCAAACGAGAAAAACGCGGGTAAAGTGGCTCGCCATGCGAGTGAAGCCTCCACAAATATTTCGCATGTTTTACTTAGAATTGGCGGAGGGAATCAGGTATTGCCTTATTTGTAACCAAATGGTTAAGATGTCGTCTTTTTATGCTCGATCGATGTTACTCAAAATGGCTTAATCATATTAAGGCAATGTATTCCGGCGATTCTGGAGTTGGTTTCTTAGTTCCATCTAAATTCATAATTTAAGTGCTGTGCGCTTGTTGGTGTGGAGTTCTACGCTATCTTGTTGTGTTCATGTTTAAAATTACGCTGTATTTGTTTTTATTTCGTGACTTAGGTGGAATATAGTAAAACACTACATTAAAATGTATGGTATATTTATCAGATGACATATAGATCCGCAAAAGTTACTTTACAAACAAAATGTAAGTCTTGTGATGTGAATAATGCCTAATTTGTTCCGTTATCGAGCCCTCATTATAGTTAAACGCTTGACGCTCTGCGCTAATAGATAACACGGACATTATACTAACGTTAAATACGTAAGATAGCAGCACGTACCTGACACGTCAAAATCACCCCATTTCACTCAAACTATAAATAAATTGTTTGAAGCATTAACATCAAAACGTTCACTCGATTGTCGGTTCTATTACAAAGTAATGCAATGCTAACGCCCTGATGAACAGAAAGCTCTTTAAAGACTCGAAGACGCTATTTAAAACGACATTTGGCGGCAGGCTGGCAGGCAGACGGATCCCTAATCAGGATCCTGTACTAAGATAGCTTCGCGTCTATTCTCGGAAGCTGTAAAGCCAGGGTAAATGAGAAATGAGCCGAATAAATCCCTCGAGTAGATTCGTACGATTCTGTATGTGTCATAATTTTACTGGCCGCTATAGAATCGCGGTAATGTATGTAGATTTTCAAGTGAGTTAATGTGATTATTTTAGAATTGGGTTGTTGGATTGTGTGGTGGAAATCGCGGCTTGTTATGTCGTTGAATAATGTTTTGATGAATGACATGAAGCTGTAGAGACGCTTTGAAGTAAATCAGACCTAATATTTTTCTTATAAATGCTGAATCAGCTGTATATCCCTTTATAAGTACGTCTAATGGCAGCATTTTAGTACTTGTGTATTTTTCCTTTTCATATACGATACAAACAACCTTAATAGTAATAATATCTAACGTTTACGCGAAAACCACATTCAGAAATGAAACACTTTTTTTCGTTGGTATTTGATCGCGGTTTATTTTCAGCTTTTCTAAAGATATTACTTAGTTTTCCATTATTGTGTACATTTAGGATGTTTTTGAAAGACTAGCCGTGAACTCGTGAGCGCTAGGCATTTCGTCGAGGTTTTAGGTTAATGAAGATTAGTAGAAGTGATTAGTTTTAACCACTTGCATAACCAAGTAACAATTGCAATGTGAAAATCACGTCTATCTATACAGAACACTGAAATAGCTCTCAATTTTAATAACGCATTAATCTATGTGTCACTTTATTTCAACACACAATTTTTACCCTCATATAAAATGAAATAAAGTTGCAGTATTTGGCCAACTGAACAGAATTACGCTGATAAAGTCCGTCCCGCGGAAAAATTGAATCCGCATTAAGCCATTCAGGTCAGAGTCTTGATACGTCATATTATCGTGTCTAGCTGACGTTCTCGTGGCTGGTTAACTCACTGGAGACAGCCACTGACCCTAGAATGTTCGCTGCAATCTTTTCCATAACATTTGTGATTAGATTTTTGTATAGAATGCATGGGAATTGTAAAGATAGGTAGATGAGAGCTATTTAGTAGTGATTTTGTCTAGGTGGATCTCAGATACAGGGTGTACAGGGTATTCGATGTTAATCCAGGGTATAAAATATCCGTTAGATGTAATTTATCGTGACTGACTAATAAATACCCACCTATTCTGTTCCTAAACTTTTTGGAGGATGGGAACAGCATGTGAGGAGTGAGATGGTGCAAAAAATTAATGTAGAATCAATATTAACCGTCCTCCGGACAAAGCCTGTAACGTAATAAATGATCGTTGCAAACTTAAAACTTAGTGTCATGCTCTCGATTTACATATAAAATGGGACACAGATACACATATATATTGTAATACGACTACGTCTTATGGCTGTTAAGTCTCAAAAACTAATTTCTGGAACAAAATCTCTAGAATATCTCCTAAAATAAAGTAGAATAGAATATCATGTCTACTCATAATTGAAGAGACCGAAAGGTCGACACGAGACAAAAACCACTAACCCTTGAATGTTTGTGCAATCTTTGTATAATATAATCATTATAGGTTAGCGTTTGCCCCTGCTACTGACGTGAAGCGCTGCATTGTGTCTTGAGGGACTTCGTACCGAAACGAATGAGAATTGAGTTTGTATAGCCCGTATACGTAGATGAAGACTACGTAGACGTGATTGTTCTTGTTTTATTTGTTTATCCGAGGCTTTTACGGGTATAATGTTATATTTTGATTGATAGGATTTCTGTGGAACTTAGAATGATGGAAATTGTATGTACCTAGCTTGTAACTGTGATTGCTTCAAGTAAAATTGTGGAGTGGTTGAGATATAGTTCACTATGGAAAGCTGTTTGTGACCCTGATTATGAGGTGGTTCGTGACCAGCATCGAGACTGTTTAGGATAAAAATTATGCGATCTTAAACCACGCTTATACAGGGTGTCCCAAAACTCAACGATAATCCGAGACAGGATGAAAGGCCAAGTCATACCGGTTATAGGAAAAATAAAAAAAAAATCCATATCACTTAGTTCAGCAATAATAGACACTTTTCAAAAAAGTCAAAATTCCACACCCTTGGTCGCATTTTCAAGTCCTGTGATCACCAATGTCACAATTTCGCTGTGTTTTTTTACTTTCGTGATTTTAATTAAATATGCTATTAATCGTATAACAAATTAATGCACAAAACATTGTTAATTTAATAAAAAAAGTTAAGTTTTAGTGAGTCATCTTTCTCAAAAATATCGTTAGTCAACTTTGACGCTTCATACTGAAAAAAAAATGTACTACACTACCCTTGGCAAGTTATTTCAAAAGTTGGCGCATTTAATCAAAATTTCAAAATGGTATAACACTTGCCACTTTTCTTGCCATTAAAAATGTTATTTTTATTTGAACGAAGAGTATCCTCGCAAATGGATCGGACGCAGTGGTACAATTTTATGGCCTCCTCGGTCTCCCGATCTAAATCCAGTAGATATTTTTTACTGGGAATGCATAAAAGAAAAAGTTTATTCGAAATCAATACAAAATCTATCAGAACTTAGCCAGAAAATTGACACAGCGTCAGAGGAAATAAATGCAAGGAATTATGATTGACTGGTGCAAAGGTCTTTTGTGAGGCGTTGCAGAGCCTGAATTCATGCCAGAGGAAAACAATTCGGAAGAACTTTAGATTAAGGAGAATAATTAAGTAAGATCGATGGTTCGTTCACTGTTTTTTTTTTTAATTATTATAACCTATTATGTTTATTTCATTAAATATTTGTTATGGACTGACTCAATTACCTCTTTACTAAAAATAATTGCTTTCCTCTGGCACGAATACAGGCTCTGCAACGGCGTACAAAAGATTTTTTCACTAGTCAAGCAAAATTCCTTGCATTTATTTCTTCTGACGCTGTGTCAATTTTCTGGCGAAGTTCTGATAGATTTTGTATTGATTTCGAATAAACTTTTTCTTTTATGCATTCCCAGTAAAAAATATCTACTGGAATTAGATCGGAAGAACGAAGAGGCCATAAAATTGTACCACTGCGTCCGATCCATTTGCGAGGATACTCTTCGTTCAAATAAAAATAACATTTTTAATGGCAAGAAAAGTGGCAAGTCTTATACCATTTTGAAATTTTGATTAAATGCGCCAACTTTTGAAATAACTTGCCAAGGGTAGTGTAGTACATTTTTTTTTCAGTATGAGGCGTCAAAGTTGTCTAACGATATTTTTGAGAAAGATGACTCACTAAAACTTAACTTTTTTTATTAAATTAACAATGTTTTGTGCATTAATTTGTTATACGATTAATAGCATATTTAATTAAGATCACGAAAGTAAAAAAAACACAGCGAAATTGTGACATTGGTGATCACAGGACTTGAAAATGCGACCAAGGGTGTGGAATTTTGACTGTTTTGAAAAGTGTCTATTATTGCTGAACTAAGTGATATGGAATTTTTTTTTTATTTTTCCTATAACCGGTATGACTTGGCCTTTCATCCTGTCTCGGATTATCGTTGAGTTTTGGGACACCCTGTATATCACTGTCCCAAAATATTGTTCTACCAATTATCATGTTTCTAGTGTTGATAACAATACGCTGAATATTGTCTCCACTGCTTTATTAAATTGAAACATTATTTCATACAAAATGCTTACTGAACCAGCTGATTAGGTATTAAACTGTTCAAACCATTAGCTTCATATCGTTCAGTTTGCAGACGTGAGCTAATATTTTCCACCATATTTTGATGTTATTAAGATCAAAGTTTCGGAAGCGTGGTGCTCAAACAGAGGTTTTGCGGGAGGCTTTTAGTACAAACTGTCGATGTACTAATATGTTTGCTGTCTTATTATCTAGAATTTTGGAGTGTTAGATAACGTTTCGTTCAGATACAATACCTCGTATGATTCACAGTATGATTCGTTCAATATTGTTTTAAACGAATACTGTTTTGTCTGTGTAGTAGTTCTCATTGCAATGACGTCATCGTTACGTTCTGATATAATCTTGTTTTTCGTTTGATTTTGCAAGTTTTGAGCCATAAAATCATGATACTCAAAATTGCCGATACTTTAAAAAAAATAGGTGTCACCTTTATTCATAAAAATGTTGAATGAATTTAAATGTTGAATTGGTACACTGTACTATCCGATGTCAATAATGCCACTGGTAACGGATTTTTAACCTTTATTTATCTTTAAATTGCTTCACATTTCGTCCAAAAGACTGACTCGTCTATAATTTGCTGTTTCAAGTTATCCGAACAAAAATCTACCTGATATGAACTTGTTAGGCGGTACAATTTCAAATTAGGTATTTCCACATAACATTTTCTGATAACAATCTCTAGAAATTGAAAATTATTGGTGCATTTCCTTTTATGCATATTGATGGTACAGTAATAAGTACTTTCGTTATTTTCTATACGGTAAAAAGGAGCCATTATCGTGGCCATTATTGCACTACGTAGTCTATTTAACGCTCTCCGTAAGTTTAATGTGCAATTTCGTAAAGAGGAAAAAGGCTTATTAGGTTTTTGTACTAAGAGATGTACTCTGTTTTAGAAATTGTATATTCACTAAGATTTTACCTAACAGCGTATTTTATATACAAAAGCTATCACGCGCAACTTCGCTTTCGTCACATAAAAGAGAAAAGGTTACAATTTTCCCCGTTTTTGAAACATTTTTCGTTGCTCCTAATGGTCGTAGCGTAAAGTTATATAACCTATAGTATTCCTCAATTAATAGGCTATCCAACAGTAAAATATTTTTTCAATTCATATCAGTGGTTTCCGAGATTAGCGCGTTCAACCAAACAAACATACTCTACAATTTTACAATAATAGTATAGATACGAATAGGCTGCTAGTTGTAAACAAAAGCTGTCGTTTTTGTTTACAATTTGCTGATACCATTGTGACAGTCGATGTGGACATGTAATTCTACTCCAGTGTCGTTTTATTTCTGTATTGTTGCATATAAATACGTCCTGTATGAACCGTATGATCAAATATCGCATCCATATGTTACTATCATTGTACATAGTAATTAATGTTTTTAATTAAACTGACCTTAGTCTACAGATGAGTAACACTTTACATCAATGCAGTACTATCAAGTATACAACTTACGAATCAATAATCGAACAGCCATTAAATTTCATCTGCAACGTTCTGATTTCTGTACTCTTTTTACATTAAAGTGTAGTCTTTAACTATCTATAGAAGCAAAATCTTTGGACTCCTTTTTTACAAAAATTGCGCGCTCGCAGGAATACGAAATTTGACACACTTTTTGTTTATGTGTAGGAAGAGTGCAGAACGCTAATATTTTTTAATAATAATGCTTATAAAGTATATAACATCTATAAATAAAACATTACACACTAGCATGCATTTGACATTTGTCTATCTCTGTATAGCACTGACATAGACATAAAGTACCGATTTATATGTTTACTGAGGTCTTACTGAATGTCATACATTTTTATATGAAATAACTTATAATTTTAATTAATTATAATCGCAAATCGACTACTGGGCGACCACTAGTTGTCTCAAATACGTATACGAATAGAAAAGCATTGCATGATGATAGCAATAGGCAAAAGAATAAGACATTGAATTGGGGCACGTACGCCTTAGAGGTCGATTAGGCCGCCGGCCTACTTATGAGATGAATTTATTGGCTTTTATTTCAAGGGGGTTGACATTGGTATAAGATATTATGCCTCTGGAATTGTAACTTGGGAGAGTTATATTGGATGTTTTTTACGTTTTTTGTATGTAAATAATGTTGTATTGATCGTGGGAGTTCTTTATTATGAGTTTAGAATATGTATTCCGTGTCTGGTCTATATCTACTTTTTTGCGTGTGGTTGTCTGTAGTGTCGGTAACAGTGTAACCTTATCAGTTCTAGGTTACAATGTTATAAAGGGCGAGCCTTTTGCTATCTGGCGTTTGCAATGTGCAAGGCTGTCATTGAAAGTTCTCTGATTGGAAAGTTGATAATAACTAGGTATCTAGCTTTTTATAGCAAAACGTTTTGTGGTTAATCGAATAAAGGAAATTAAGTAATTAATTAAACATAGATTTATTTTAATTACAATAATTATTGATAGCGATAAGAGTTCAATTAACAGGAAAATGTAATTTATTTCTAACAATCCTTTTTTATTGTTAACTCTATGGTTTATTATTGTTGTATTTTCCGTATGACTGACCTTGATAAAATTGATTACAAATTAGTTATAACTATAGTTCCGTGTGTGAACCGTTTAGCACACGGAAAGGTTACCAAAGCACTGCTGATTGCTATTTAAAAATGGTCAATTATCACGCTTTTTGTACCTTTAAAGAGTAAGTAGAATTGTAGTACACGAGTTATGTTTTGTCAGATTGCCAACTGCTCGATTATTTCGAAATTAAACATTTTTGTGAATAGCTGTATGTTTGTTACTCTTTCACAAAAAATCTACGGGACGTTTCAATGAACTTATAGTTCGCAAGCTGCATCAACACATACTTTTTACCCTGTTAAATCCTCACGCGGACGATCTCGCGGGCCGAAGCTTGTTATTCATAATTTTGTGTATTTCCAAAAGAAAGCTTATCTACCAGGCCATCGCCAGCTGCATAAGCCTGCGGGTCACCGATGTTTAAATTCTGAATTTTGTATACCTCCGACAGCCGCGAGCCTTGCAAAGAGGGTACTCTAACTTTCTTGCCTATAGCTGTGCGTCTGTATGAATCGAAATTCTCATTGACTCGCTTCCTAAGCGAGTACTTCCTACCTAAGTATTTTAAAGCTATGAAACCCAGAATATCATTTGAAATAAAATGATGTAAGAAATGCAGTCATTAGGATTCACGCGAACAGGTCTCGCGGGAGATTATGAATTCCTACTGAACTCTCTGATGTTCCTTGTAGAAGTAAAATGTTCTAGACTAGAAATCTTCATCTTTACAACATTGGATAAATGTAATCTTGTTTTTAATTATATTTTACTAGAATTGAAAGTAATTTAAAAAATTATATTTTCTTCATTTCTGTAGTCCGTGTGAAGATCTCTCTTAAATTAAAGAGTTTAATTTTGTACGTGTGCCTATAACTCCTAGAAAACTTGAAGGCATGTAATACCCTCTCTTGGTTATCATGGCGAGCTCAATGCTTAACCATACCTCTTTTCTGGAGGAAATCTGTGTCGAACAGTGGGACAGTACCTAAAGGTTTTTTAAAATTATGAATTGGGCACCTGTTCAAGCTGAAATAATAGTGGATTAGACCCACAGTGGAAAGCTGTAGGGGGAACCTTACCTAGCAGTAGGTAGACGTAGACTAGAAGACTACTGGTTTGTTTATTTTCATAACTTTTAAACTCTCGCAACATTTTACCTTAAAACGCCTAACGTTTCGGCGTAGGTTGCACCGAAACGTTAGTTGATGATGTTGTTGATTTTTGTTGTTATTATTGTCCTTTTACTAACTTAAGTCCACGTCGCCGCGTCGCTAGTAATAAATAAATCATAACTTTAACTATAGCAAGGTGAACAATATAAATAAACGTAAGAAGTTTTGATAAAGCAGGTTGATTAACTTACTGAGCCAAAGTTTTACCGTCACTACCTCAATTTTTACTTAAGTTTTAATGACTTTTAATTAACCTCTCGCCAGTTTATCGCTCGAAACTTGTTCGAACTAATTATTTAAGAAGAACTGATTAGGGTGACGTTTATAGTGTTATTTTAATTGATTTTAGCCCTAAAACAGATGTTTTTAAAACACTTCCATTATGGAAGGGCCGGTTGTGTTCTTGTTAAAAGAATTTATAAACAATAAAAACTTTTTATGATCGTGTCAGTTTGTTAATAATAATGTAAATGCAGATGATTGTGTTGTGTTATTTTTAGCTTGTCGAGATAAAAATGACATGAATTTTATGTATGACTAAATGTTTTGTATACATACCATAAATAATTACTTTTGCTGTTATTAATGTCCAACCACAGTAGGTACCTAATATCGACTATTATAAGATCTCGTAATAAGTTTTACCATATGATCTTCTTTAGTAGGTAGGCTGAGGCGCCCATAGCCAGTTACGCTCACCGGTCGGTAAACGATCTGTGGGTGAAGCAACCGTTGGCGCGGTCATTCCATAGATGGGTGACCGCATAGTGGTATTTGAACTGGGCGTCTCCGTGCTTCGGAGGGCATGTAAAAAGTCGGTCCCGGTTGTTGTCGATTAAGATAACAGTCGTTAAGTCACGTCAAAGGCCTTCGGGCGGCTTGAACAACTTTGACACTAGGTTGACCACTAACCATACGATAAGAAGAAGAAGTAGGTAGGCTGCCTCATTTCAGCTAAAATAAGAATGTAACTTAGATACCTAGTTCAGACTTGTAAAGAGTATAGTTCCTTTTCGCAGAAGACATAAACTAAACCAAGCTGGTATTTATTTATATATTGCTATTATGTATAAATTTTTCACCCTATAAATACTTTTAAGACACATATATTGCTGTTTTGCATTATTTGAACTCACGACTTATTTTATGGTATTGAGTCTCCACCTTAAAAATATCATCTCGTTAACCGTAAGAGGTTGTTAATCAAATGTTTAAATATGTGTGTCAGTTTACAGCCAATGCTGCATTTATGTTAAGTGTGTAATAAATTATATACGCATTATGGAATGTTCTTATTAATTCGACAACATGACTGGAAAGTTATTTATATAAGAGACGTTTCAAGACTTCTAGGTGTTGGATTACGTATCTGACGGATTAACCCCCGGTTTCTGAGGTACATTTAGCTGTAGTTTATCTATTTAATAGCGTTTGAGCCCATATAAAAATTACAGTTTAAATATAGTTATAAACTACAGTCAAAGTCCCTTAGAAACCGGGCATAAATTGCAAAACTGCCAGCAAATGGTGGATATAATCCGTCAAAATTCTATCTAGGAAATTAACCAATACAGTAATCAGAAGTAGCAAAGCGGCCATAATTATTTTGGAATTATCTATAAAATAAGTTAGGTACCATAGGTAGTATTTTAAACATAATTATTATTAAGGAATAGTCATTATATATTTAGCGTTTTCACTATTTTATTTACCTATAAGGTTGAATGTTTAATCTGATAATAATTTAATTCGTAGAATCATGTTAATGATTCAATATGGGTAATGTATGGGGAGAAGATTTATTATGAGTTTTTTTTGTAAATACACAATAGTGTTTTCCACGAAGCCGAATTATAAATCATTAGATATATTGTTGTATACTTAAAAGTAACGTGTTCTGTACATACAGACCACATTACTAATAAATTACATTACAAAAAATCGTTAAATTACATAGTTTAACGATTTTTTATAATAGCTGCAAGTGATTGGATTCTTTGCAAAAATAAGACAGTATGTATTTATTTACTCAGAGTTAAATAAATAAACATCACATTACTATCATAATATATGTTTACTATTACCGAACAATACAAAAACGAGCATTATGACGTCATCAAGCAAAGCACAGCACATTTGTATGAAGTAGCACTTTCGATAGTAAACGCATTGTTTGCAAACAATGTAAGATAATGCGGCGCGTTTCTACTCGTTATCGTAAATGTACTGCTTGGACTGAATTGCTCTGATCTTGGCTCATGACTAACGCTAGTTTAATAGAACTACTTTCGTACTAATGTTATGAGCCAACAAAGAAGCAAGGTAAAAGGTGGAACTATAACCATTTGAGAATGAAAAAGGGCTTTACGAAGTTTCGAAGTTTCATCAGATCTTTTTAACTTTCGCGTTACGTATCTAATAATAGGTATGTGAAAATGATTGGAATTTTACATTATTTACTTTCATTTGCTAGACATTTCGGCCAAGTTAGATTGGCTGTTGTCTCATGTTGACTACCTAATTGAAACATAAACTAACGTAAATTGTAAACCTAAATACCCGTATAATATAAGAAAAAGAAGCAGTATCTCCATTCCCGTTTTAAATGAAATTTCTCCAAACAGAACGACTTGAAGCTGGCGAAACGAATGCACATTCTAATAAAATCCCATTCAATTCAGGATATGCGAAACGATAATAGATAATAATGGAACATGACTAACGTGTTCTATAAAAGGAGAGCGTTTTGAACGTGTGTCCTCTCGGTCCAGATTATATGTGCGTTCTTGGAAGTATTCGTCATACTTTTAACGTATTACTATCGGTTACGTAGGTGTGACTTTGAATGGGGTCTTAGTGGTAAAAGTAAGTTGGACGTCGGTACAAGGACTGTTTATTTTTTCTTTTTCTAAGAATTCGGTGATTGTTTAAGGTTGCTGTCCCGTTTCTTCTGTTGCGTAGAGATATGTTGGTATATTGTATAAAAATTTGTTAGCTAAAAATAGGCTTGATAGTTTGACAGAAGTAATTATTGTGAGATGTATTACTTGTTTTTCTTATCTTTTAATTTGTAGACGTCTTCTTAAATAAGCATTAGTGACCGGTCGGTAATCGATCTGTGGGTTACGCAACCGTTGGCGTGGTCATTCTATAGATGGGTGACCGCATAGTGGTATTTGAGCTGGGCGTCTTCGTGCTTCGGAGGGCACGTATAAAGTCGGTCCCGGTTGTTGTCTACTAAGATAACAGTCGTTAAGCAACGTTAAAGGCCTTCGGGCGGCTTGATCAACTTTGACACTAGGTTGACCACTAACCATACGACAAACAAACAACAGTGACTGTAGATTCAAAAATTTTAAGATTTTGCATAGAAATTCAGTTCAAACATTTCATTTGCGTCAATAATGTCAGAGATTTACTCTACTACCCAGCAGTAAGTATTCGCACTTAATTAATCCAGCAACATCTGAGCTGCAGAGAAACGTGGCCTTTGCAACATTTTCACTTGCAAAAGCTTCCGTCTATTCAGACTATTTCATCTAAATACCAACTACCCACTTACTACACGTTCATATAAAATTCATATTATTTATTACGCTAGTCTTGAAAGTTTTCAGCCTAACGTAATCCAATATTACATAAGTGGTTCATTTAAATTCTTTTGACCGTCGAACCTTAAATTTCATTGCTTACTTAGGAATTCTAAGTCTATTAGCCAATTGGCATTTGAATTTTAAAAGCCATTAACAGGTTTCGACTGTTAACGTTCATTACTGGTTGTAACATAAACTTCGTTGATTTGATTGCAGTTGAAAGCTTTATTTACCACTTCGTCAGATTTGTATAGGTAGTCGTCATTCAGAGAGCATTTGAAGTGTCGTAATTGAATATCCAATTTCCTGATCAGTTAGAAGTACCAATTAAATACACCCGAGTAATTAAATCTATGAAAGCTACTTACTTTCCCTAAACCGGCGTCCGACCGCATAGTTTGTTTTAGGTCCTATGCGTAAACTTGGTTATACGGTTTACTAGTTAATTCAAAAGCTAGGTAAGATTTATTATAGAGGTGTAAACCCACCTTGGTGCTAGTTCTATCGACACAAATCGTAAAATTATACTCTAACAACTTAGTGCAGAGTTTTGTAGGCAAAGTTTACGATTGTCGGTAGTGTAAAAAAATTGGGGCTTAGAATATTAATGACTTATGCAGCTGATGGTGACCTTTTTTATACTGCTTCTTTTTTTTGGAAATACATAGAATTGTGTATTTATTATAAGCAAAATAAATCGTGCATGCTAATGCCCTCTATTAATTTGTCGTGCTATAGCAACCGTCATCGTGGAAAAGGAAACTATATTCTATTGGATGCAGAATAGACTATTTCAAATATAATTACTTGATTAGCAACATAGATTTCGAAAGTTATCCTTATTCTCTCATTCATCTCAAAAATAGGGTTGCCCCATAAACTTTATCATCAATGAAAGTATAAGTTACCAGAAGAACTTAATTACCTAATTGCATTATGAGAACCGTAGTGTGGTCCGACCGCACAGGTTGACTTGCATCTCAGTAATGAGATCAATTTTCAAATAACAGAGTAATCAGTTCAAGGTACGTACTCTACTACCGTCTTACAACATCCGCTGCAATTTTCAATACAATTTAAACCTTATTACCTTAGTTATAAAGTGCACTTTACCTTTCAATGTTTTAACCGACCGCCCGCCACGTAATATTAATTTAAACTGATCAGGAACTAAGTATTTATAGTGTTTGTCTTGTTTCCGTATTCTTTAGATAAAAATAACTGGGAAAGGTCTTAGAGATTATTATGTTTTAATTGTAACTTTAACCTAGTTTTAGTGCCTAGATATTTGTGCGTTATGACGCAAGAGAGTATTTATTTACTTAATAGGTATTGATTTTATATATTTAATAACTTACGTAACGTTTACTTTTTGAGATGAAATGGAAATAATTTGTAATTGTAGTGAAATGTACTAACGATTTATATTGTGATTTACTTTGTCATCATTAGGTGCTGATTGTTAGACCAACGTTTGAATATTATTCATTTACCAAAATTTTGGAAATATTAATTTCAACTCTCATAGTGATTGGTTTTTTGGGTATTTTATTCATGCTTCGATCATAATTGCTATCCAATGCCTAGCCCCGTCAAAGAACAGCAATTTGCAATCCAAATTGTCCAAAAATACATTCGGTCAAAAATACAAAAAGTCAACCCACTTTCCATAGAATTTTTCGTATGCAATTTTAACAGCGTTCGATGTTGCAGTAGTCCGGGGCCGAGTCCCAAAGTTGTTTCGCTAATGAAGTTTGCTCTCCATGCAACACTTTGATATCAAAACACCCACGTACGGCGTCCCGATAAAAGCTTGTCAACGCCGCGAGTGACAAGTTTTCGTCACAAATGAGTGGCTGCACTTGACGTAATAAGATTTCAGTGTTATGTAAAGTTTATTGAGGCTCTTTCACGGAACGATGTTACGTGCCTGTAGTTTTTGTGAAGGTTTGACGGGAACGCTTTTAAGGCTGCTTAGATGAGGGTTCTGACTTATCATCGAGTGTCAAAAAAGTGTTAGGTCTAATGTCGTTTGCGTGATCGTTGTGACTATAAATATTCAATTAATAAAGGAATGGAGGCGCCTTTTACACAACTCAAACAAGATCTTTTGGGAAAAGAGTCCACGACACTCCGTGCCATGTTTTGGCTTCTGAAGCACGTTTCCTCAACGTTTTAATTAGGTTGGTACTGTCTCAATGCAAAGTTAATTATTTTTCATGTATTTCACCCATTGCCTACAGATTGCCCGATTTTGTAGTATTTCACCCACTTGCCGTAGTCCAGAAATATAACAAAGAGTACCCATATTTTAAGTTTTATTATCATACCACACTGGCACAGCTAACGGGAGTCTAGTGTCTTCATAAAAAGCAACCTTCCATTTATCTGCTACCCGTAGCCCGTGGGTGTTTTAAGACTCAGAACTTGACGAAATTATTAAAATATAGCCGTTAGCGATAAGGTACACGTGGATGTCGTAAATGTCGCATTTTACGACGAGGGATTACGTCAGGTCGCTTCAGCATCAGGGTACTGATAAGATTTGACAGGATCAACATCCATATATCTTGAAGTCAGCAATTTAATTTCTCAGAAACTATGGAACTTTGTTCAGGAATTCCGAACTTTTGTCTTTTCAATAATATTGATTGAATTTTTGATTATTATTTTGTGCATGCACTCATGGGCTTTCAGATGAGTGGACCATAGTTTTGTAAAATTTTTGTAACTCAGGGATTTGTGGCAAAAAATAATGACGACGAAGAAAGAAGTATGATGAAGTCGAATAAATGGCCTTCTTGGTTTGGTTTCTGGTCATGGTTGATGTTGAGTTTAAAAATGAGCTCTGTCTCATTGCGTGCACCTGCTCCACAGTCAAATGCAGGTGACATTGACATTACATTATTAAGGAGTAGTAATCTTGGTAAAGTCACAGCACGGTCAGGTCAAAGGTGTTTGTTTAAGACACGCTCGTCTATTAAGAGTCACACACGGGCTCATGCAATGTCAAGAAAAGCATTACTTATTTTAGAGCTCTGTTTACAGTTCTTGAAAGTCTGTGAACTGCGCTAACCCGCATTAGTCTAGAATGTAACTTTTGAGTCTTTGACGATTGTATTCAGCTTTTAAGGTAAAGTCAAAAGTGCTTTTGTTGTTACCCATCTGATCCTCATAAGTAAAACCGAAGGCTGTTCTTAAGGTAGGATTCCAAACTCTAACTTACGACCTTCTTGATCTTGAAGTCGGTGCCGTAACTATTACGCTGCTGTTGTTATTGACTGTCTCTACCTTATTAACTCTTCTAGCTAAGATTGAGGGAAGCTTATAGATCTTGTCCAGTAGAGGCGCATTGGCCGCGATTCTTTCGCGCGTATTTCTTGCGAACTTTCCGTTCACAAGAAGCATGAGCTTTGCGCGTATTTTGAGCTTACGCGAAGCTTGTGGACGCGTTGTATAGGTGCGTAGTATCTCGGATATCGATGTGAATCGATTCGCGGTGATTTCTCCACTTCTGGACACGAAAAAAGAAGAATTAAGAATAACTTCACTTCGGCAATCTAATCGGTTTGTCTTCAGACCATGACCTTTATGATCACGAGTTCTATGCTGTCACTACTACGCCGTCGCTATTTCCAACTTGATTTTAATGCGTTATTGTTTCATGAACTATTTTTACATAGCATTTGCTCTTTTAATATTCAAGTTTATAGTACTGATATTCAATGTGCCCTGCTTTCGCCCTTGTCGTTCAAAGCGCACGTATACGTAACGTCTCTTTAAATATTATGCAAGTCTACAGTTATAGGGCATTCCGGACTCTTTACCTATATAAAAGTCCAATATTATATTACTGACGTCATTCACAGACTTACGTCACATATTATTATATGCTATTTTTGTGCCAGGTCTATTCACTTTATTTCTTACTTAATCATCAAACCATCTTTTCATGCTGCACATAGACAGGTCATCCAACTCTCCATGTTCCTATTCTTGAGCACCAGTTAATTGAGAACTTCACCTGCCATCACCACATCTGACTAAATATCTTGACCTAATGCCGTTCAAGTGCTGTTAAACGGTCTCCAATATCCAATATTACCAACAATATGAAGTTAATTACTTGTATAATGAGTTCACGTTTCAATCCGTCAGCTTAGATTCTGATTGCCTTCAAAACTTATCTAAAGTATACAAAAGGAATGATGTCTGGTGTCTGTGAAGTTAAAGGCTTCTCTTTATTCATGAATTTCCTTTAGGACACGAAGACCGTTAGGTAAATAGCTCAGAACTTATCAAAGCTGAATTGATCGACGTATTTTTGTAATATTTTGCTGATAACCTTGGCCGAAGGTGCCTTTGGTGTTTTCATGGCATGTTACGATACCTATGTTATTTTAATAGCGTACATTTTTTGCCTAATATCTTTGCTATCGAACGTAGTAAAATTCTACTCCGCTGTTACGATATTTAAAACCAGACTACGTTTATTTTGTTTGTATGTTTGTAGAGTAAACACGAAACCGTCTGAAAACATCTAAAAATCGAGTACTATTGCTATGCTGGAATTTGAGAGAAGCAATAATTTGTTTTCAAGAAAAATATCGTTATCTTGATATAATGTCAAGATTTGAAATTGTTATTCACAGATTTACTGAAGTATACGAAGCTCACAAGTTATTTTGTTATCCTACAAATATAATAAATAAACCGTTTTTAGGTTAGCAGCATCAAAATATAAGCAACACGTATCCAAACATTGAACATCTGCGTAATCCGTAAAGATTCCCAGATATCGTCAACAATACGATACAAAAATCTGCCCATACATTTTGCTACATTCCAAAAATGTTACTGTACATACTAAAGCTCTCAAGCCCTATACTAGCCTTACTTTGACAGAGTTCTAAAATCTCCACGAACATAAGCAGCTTAAGCGTACTTTGTCTTTTATATTTCCAGTCCGACGTGCAACTTACCACAATTTTATTTTACATACGAATGTGAGGAATACGTAGTAAAATTTGTATTCATTAAAGTAACCATACCGTGACGTTGTATGGGCGGTTTAATGTTGTCCTTATTTTAAACGAAATAAGAACAATATACGGTGTTTTTTTCGCTAGGACTTTTATTTTAATTGTAACGTTTGGTTATCTTGTTGACAAATGAGTTTTAGTAGTTTAACGGACAATAAGCTTTTCCAATTTTTCAATAGCGCGTAACAGTAATGGATTAATACCGTCAGAATTTAATATAAATAGAAACATGAAAATAACTCTCTTATAATCCAGGCTGTGATCATAATAGTATGCCTACATTACATAATCATATTCCTGCGTCCTACTTTCTCGCATCAGGCTTTATAAAATAAAACGCAAGTGCAACGTAATTTTATTATAAAATCCCGCACACGCAAGTGATACTTTACCATAAAATTGTAAAGGTGAGTGCTCAATTTAATCACGGTGAGCACAAATTATCGCTCAATGCCCCCATTGTAGTGTATTGTTGCAAAGTTAACTTAATACAAAGCGTTTTAACCCAATTACCATGAGAGCTTATTAAAGCCAGCATCCGTTCGTAATATTGGAATTCTGTTGAAATATTTTATGCCTGGTTTTCATTGAATTATATCTGTATTTTACTGAAAGAGGACTCTTTATGATTTTGTAGTGATAATTGTCGTTGTTGTATTTTTCGTTTGAAGTTCTGATATAAAACAAAATTATAGACGTTAAATGTTTCACATTTACACACAGTATTACATTCTCTCAATTCTTTTTTCTACCTATAATGAAATACTACCTAAAAAAAGGTATCAGACGAAATCCATTTAGGTACTAGTACTCCATTTCATGATCGAATAATCTAATGCTATCGTCTAAGCACCTAAGCTTACTATCTCATGATCGACTTAGGCGCTTCTAGAATTTTCTAATATAATTTATTCATTCTAATCTACAGTCGTGTTTTTAAACCCTTAGGCTTGTTACCTTAGTCTCACAACTTTTCTTTTGTTCCCTCCCTAATTTGTCGGCGTAATTAGATAGATAGTTCCGAATGGAGTGTAAAAAATATCTCATTTAGCCTGGCTCTAGCTTGTCCAGGCCGCCTATAAACCTCTATATTTTTTCCAGAGATTAGCGGCTCCTTATTTCAGAAATATTCACCCAGTAATTCGCCAGACAAAAATATCTAAAATAATTAGTGAGAAAAGTTTTCACGCCTATGCTGTATAAGCCCCCGGATCATCGTATAAAACGCAAATGACTGACACTAATTTAATTTAACCACACCAAAAACATTTTAGGAACTTGGCCCGTTTTTGACCAAGTTTTATGATACCTAGCTGTTGTGTAAAATGTTGAAGTGACAATAGGAATTCTTGAAATACTCGATCCGCAAAAGAATTTTTAGTCTTTCCGCATTGGTCATCAAAAATGTCGTAACCGCTTGACTCATTCGCATAAATCAAACTTCGGATAACATACTAAAGATTATTCCAACTACATATTTCAAATAAACTTGGTCATTGAAAAACTTAAATTCATCCGACTTTTACTGAGATTTCAAACTAGCTAATAAATCAGACGGGAGTCTTCATTAGGTAGGTTGGAGTAAAAAGTAGCTCGATATGGCTCGTGGAAATAATGCGCGATAGCTTACCCGCCTAGGTTTTTTATTTTAAGGACTTGTCTGGCATGCTGCTGTGCGCTCGTACTATTTTTAGACCAAAATCAATGCATGTCGGGAACTGAATGTACACCTCTTACTGTAATGCCTCTATTCGTGTATCCTTACCAAAATCACGCTACTGGTTTTTTATTAGGTATCCCAGTATCAAGGGTTTGGTATAAATTGTTTTAATTGTGATAAAAAATGCTAATTAAAATTACAGTCTGGCAGAAACGCGTCGCAGAAACCGAAGTAACTAATTAAAATTTCACTAACAAATGCTCTACTTGCGTCAAAACAAAATAAATATATATTTTTATACCAACATAGCAGTTCCATTACGAAGAATATTCATTGTCATACGACCTCTTCACGTGAAATTGTTCATTTTTCGCCATTAGAATACGTGAGACTGAAAGGGGTTTCCGAGAGGTTTGCGAGCTTGTAATTTATCACTACTTGTATTTCCTGAGCACTGTTACCTACATTTTACGATATATTGCCTCCTGAGGCATTTTGGTTGCCCTCTCCTTATCCGGTTTCGTCTTGAGCTTAGAGATGGAAGGAATTTGCGATTTGCTACTAACTGTTTGTACCTGTACGATTAGTATACATTTAATGTGGTTACAGGAACATCTATTCCTTGAAGCTTTTAGTAGATTGTCTGTTTCGAAATGTATAACGTTAATGGAAACTATTCAGCTTAGGCTTTCCATTTGTAACTACTGCTTGCTGCCTAAAACGATAGTCTTTTAGTTCTAAAACCTTTTACGATATTGTTATAGATATATTTATTTGTTTCTTTTCTCTGTGATTTCTTACCGTGTGTTTAATAGTCAGATTAACACCTTAGATTCATGCAAGCTGACCCAAATGTCTTTGACTAGAATACCGCTTGTCTTTGCAGAGTAGAACACCCGAAATCGTATTATTCATGCTTGTGTACCTGCAGCTTAAATAGCACTATGCAGCTATCGATCTATAATCTAGTTGCGCCGAAGGGTGCTTACCTTACCAATCGTTTACCGATCAGTGAACACAAATAGCAACGACTCTGTAAATGAGTATGAAACACTCATAGATCTCGTTAAAATTGTACGAAACAAATAATGTCGTTTAAAAATTCCCTTAAAAAAGACAACTCCCGCACTAAGAATTGCTCTTTTGTAGCGGGGAATTTTCGCAAACAAAGGTTACAAAGTACAACCAGATCCGAAATCATTATTATTTGTGGATCGCACATATCATTGTTCCGTGTGGGAATCGAACCCACGGCCTCCCTAGGCAATAGTAGCGGCGTGGCGACATAAACCATTAATTTTTAATTTCCATAAAAACAACTAAGCTACTTTTTCAACAAATTCATCACTCAACCAGGACTTGTCAAGCCCAAAGATTGCAATAGAAAAAGGTTGGCAAATCGTATTCCAAAGTCGTTAGTTAGGTGTGTCTGGGAACTCAACGCCTAAGCCAATTTGCTCGCAAACCTTCCCGGGATGTCGTTTGTATATTTGTATAAAACTACAAATATGTAGGGAAATGTTGTGTATTATAAATAGATTAGATTTGAAAGTTTGCTTCAATTTGCTGACTAACTTTACGCACGGGTAACCTAGATTTTCTTTTGCGATTTCGGTTCGATACAGCTATGACTTTTTTTCATTTAACCTCTTGACGATACAGGACGTCTCCTATAGTAATTTAAACTAGACTAATTCCTGTTTTCAAGCTGTCTTACTAATTATCGCGGTGTATTGATTAACTGTAAATATGTTTTGTATTCATCAAAAACAAAAAAACTAACTACGTATGAATAAGTCAAAACTTGAGCAGATAACACGTATTCTATCCGAACTTACGCGACGATTACTATAATAATATAGTAAGGCAGCATATGTATCAGGATTTTCTTGTAGACACAGAATCCTGAATCCACTTTACTGAAATGGTTGCATCTGCCATAATTACAACTTAACATTTTCACCAAGCAACAGCCAATTCAATTACTTATTTCTTATTATCCCCCTATTACACAGCGTCGTGGAAGTTGTCTGAAGAAAAAGTTTTCTATAAGTGCCGCGAAAGTAATTTTCTGTCTCGCGGATCAGCTGTTCGTTTATAACGGCAATTTGAGGCGCTCGACGCCAGTTGCACTTGCTGATTGGGAGACGATCATTGAAGTTAATAAGTATTGGACATGGGCTGTAATTTGAATCTGTGATTGTTTGGGAATGTCTAAATATAGTCTTGGCTTTTGGGTCACTATAATCTAAGCCACGGTAACTTCTATGAGGCTTTTATATGTATAAGAATTCTTATAAAAGCTAAAGTAACGTAATTAGACATTAGTTATATTACTATATTTCGACAGCTTTATTTTCTAAGAAGAAAATTGTGACAGAGACATCTTTTGGGAGAATTCTAAAAAGAAAAAGATTTTAACGCAAGTAACGTTAAATATTTTTTGATCTAAGTAGGTATTATATTGAATCAACCCCTATCGTCAATAACCTGCAGTGCTTAGATAATAATGTGACGTAAACCTCATTAAACCGTAAACCGCTTCTATTCACTACGTATTGTAGAGTATTGTTAAACTTGCTAACTTAGCTAAATTCTTGCACTACAAATGGGTTAACTTCACTGCAATAAGTGGAATTTGCAGCCACAAACTTTGTTTACTAACCTAATGCTTTACCCATTGGGCTTTCGCCGCTCCATATAATCTAGGATACGAATTGGGCGACCACAAAGGCACTCTATTTTTTTAACTTTAGTAATTCGCACGCGTGTCACGTATCAACTCCAAAATAAATTGATGTAGGACGTGGTGAGGGCGTATAGCTTTCATTTGACAAAATATGTCTGGAAACTTTAACAAAAGAATTGTTACGATTCTGGTACTTACCGTCTTAAGAAAGTTAGGTCTAAAAGTGCCTTCAAGGTAAAGGACATATTGGTCGAAATTAGAAAGTGCCTGCCAAGATAAAAAGTATGATAATCTGTTAGTATTTGACCTCTTTAGCATTTTTTATAATAGCACTAAAACTGTGGGACCTATTAACCTCAGTTGTATTCAAGTTTAAAATCAACCATTTTGCGTACATTTTCGGCTGAAGTATTAACAGATTATTATATTTTTTATCTAGGCCGGAACTTTTATCTTTTTACCAAAAAATTATGAAACATGGGTGATGTCCTGTCTAGTTAATCTAGCGGATGTTATGTAGGAACACTGCTAAAACTCCAGATTATAAATTAGCGTGGGTAGTGGTAATATTGCTCAATACTACACTACTATCTGAAATATTGGCTCTGTTTACTACGTTTTTCACAAAACTGTATAGATGCCTCAAATGCGATATCGTTCTTATTACACGAGACTATCATTATAAATGGCGAAACGTGGGTGTATTTTTCACCAATTCGTGTATAACAGGCGTGATGGTATGTATGAATGTTAATGTGATTTAAATGTACTAACACGATTTGAAACAAGATTTCACCGCTAAATGGTAGAAGCCTTCAGTAGACCAATACTCTAAAACTATCGACTGCCGACAGCTGCCTATCTATCGACAATTTTTTTATGAAAACCTAAGCGTCCCTATCAGGTGCCGTACGAACGTATGTTTCAGTACATTTTGAATATCAAACTCTCGATAGTTGGTTTCTGTTGTAGAATAAAGCGCTACAGTTGCCTACAACTAATTGCTTTTCAACTATTACAGAAGACTTCTCCCAGGTGACCGGTTACATAGGTGTGCCTACAAAATTAGTTCCCAATATTTAGCATAGTCCTGTTCAAAATTCAATTGTAAACCGCACTGATGCGGGCAAACAATCCAGTGAAAATTGACAACATTTCCCTGGATTGTTTGCGGCGAGGTATCAAATCAGTGCGGGATAGACCCGGGCCATTTCAACACGTACATTTTATACAAAACCACTATGGGAAATTCTATGAGTAAATATTTATTGATTTGTAAGTGATCTTTTATATTTATGTATTGCAGAATATTGTTATGTAAATTAAAACTGTGGTTCTGCGGTAGTATATGAGATTATTAATTGCCAAATGTGGGGCAATAATATGCACGTTTTGTTAATTGTACATTTCAGCATTATATTCATAGGCACTGATTTAAGCTTAAGTCTCTTTTACTGAAATACAACGTCATAATGTTATGATGATAATAATCTAGCTCTACACAGTCAATTTAACAGCTCGCCAAAACTCAAAACACAGGAGAAAACAATAGTAGCTAAAAAAATTGCCTTGTCCCCTATTAATTGTTAAATGGCGAAACGTAAATGACGAAACGTGGTAGGTCTGCCTCTGTCAACACCTCATAGTCATAAAGGCGTGATGTTATCAATATGAATAAAACAGAATTGTAATCGATGATATCTAAACTGTATACGAAAGTTATTACAATTCTACATTTTACCCTAGATTACTTTACATTTCGACACGTCTCAAGCAACACTAGTTAAAGAATAAGCCTAAAACTAGAATAATAACATACTCACTATGAACTATCGTGTACAAAATTAACCCGTCCGACATTCACAGCCAATAATATCCGAGTCTAGATTCGTTCAAGGGTTACTGGTCAGAGGTCGTGGGGTAGAAGGTCATCTATGCACTGATTTAACCCCCGTGTGATTTATTTAGTTGCCTAGCGAACTAGCGATGGGATTGGCTGAGCTACGTTATGGTAACTGGTATAGAGTTTTTTTATACCACAAAGGTAAATTTATATGACACAGGATTATATCCTAGTACAGGCTCCCTAAACGTATATGTTCTATGTAATTAAATTATAAGACGTAAGTTAAGTATTGTACTCGTGTAGATCTGTATGATGGGTAAACTCGCATGAAACACAGTTCAAGTTTTGTGTGAAAAAATGTTACTATTGAAATTGAGTTATGAATGTGAATAAAGCAAATGCAGTCCGCAGGGATGCAAGTTGTGTTCTTTGGTTCCTGGTCTAATCCTGTGGGATGCAGGCGGGATTTAATTGATGTATCTGAATTGTGGGTGTATGTGTAATAATCAAAGCACTATATAACTATTGTTTGTGTAATTTACCTTACTTGCAAGTTAAGTTAAAGGCTTAGACGCGTAGGAAGTAGGTTCACGTGGGTATTGTGAAAAGAACAATATCATCAGCCTAGCCTTTCTGCCTTTCTTCCAACTATGTTGGAGTCGGCCTCCAGTCTTATTTCCTACTGCTACGACCTACTGCCTATCCGACCTCCGTAACCCTGTTAGCTGCTTATAATACGATACTTTTCTGTCAGCCAAGAGCAATACTCGAATCAAAAACATCTTGATCGAAAATTCATTACTATAACCATCATATTACAGCAGCTTTAAACATTTACTATCTTATCAAAAGCAAGAAAATCTTCGAAAACATTTGATTCGCTCACAATTGCAAACGTTTTCGCACACGCTAAGGTGAACACAATATAACCAATGTGTTTTGTAAGGCGATACGGCGATACGGTTTTTTTATATTGTTGTTATACGTTAATGTGTTGGAGGTGTCCGTGACCCAGAGTTGCCGTGCTGATCGATTAGCGACATTCGATCGAGTCGAACTGCCTATCCACTTAGTATGTGCAAGATATACGAGAAAGGCAAAGTTATAACTATGGCCAATATTTTAAGTGCGAGTTTCTAACCCCCGGTTGCTGAGGTACACGAAGCGATAGTTTATCTATTCAGCAGCGTTTAAACTCATATAAAAAAACCCTACCGCTAAATGTACTCAGAAACCGGTGGTTAGAATATATGCTTCGATTTGTGTGGTTCGATTTCAATCCAAAACAAAATTCATTTAAAAAATAGAACTATGTAACGGGTTTTCCATCGTATTTAAAGTTTATAAAATTGTGTGATTTATTTATCGGCTAGTATGGCTGTCGTCTTGTTGCGTTACACAAAGGCACTGGAAAGTACCATTGGAAAAGGAATTTTGTTATCGAATTTATATTCTTTGCCAAAGTACACAATATAGGTGCTCGACGTGTCTATAAAATGGAAATATCTACTATAAAACTTTCACAATACTACGCTGAAAATCGTCACGTATTTAATTACTTTCGACTATACAAAAGAGAAATATATTGGCTGTCTGTCCACACAATAAATTGTACAAAATTCATGTTCTCTTTGTTACAATAAAATCGTGTGTCGCATACTTAATTCCAACTATATTTTACAAGATAATTCAGTTTTTTCTATGATTCGTATTAGTTTTCTTCAGGAACAAGACGACACTAGAATTATCAATATTCCCGCGAAAAGGTCAACGACCGTCTAGCGATCCGAAGTGATTTATACTGATTGGATTATTCTCTCTGTTACAGACATTTAGTTGCAGCCCATAATCATCCTACAATGGAGGCTGATACCACACCCGTAAGTACCTAGATTATAACTAACTAATGAAATAAATAATATAAAATATAATGACATTTATAAGTATAATCATCTACATTATATACACATCACAACAAGGATTTGTAAGTTTCGTACTACTACTGCCATCTGTTGGCATGCTTACGACAACCGCTACATGTTCCCGTAGGATGACAACGCTAAAGGAGGTTCATATCGGGGTGTGAAATTCACTCCGTGACAGTTAGATGGCGTTGCTGTACTCGCAGTATGCAACGTGGTAGTGTAGATGGCGCTGTGTTAAACTTTGTTCAAGTGTATTGCGTAGCGAACTAGGACAGTTTGTGATTTTTGAACTTGCTTAGTGTTTTGTCCACCCTCCGTTAGGTGTCGTTATTATATTTTTTTTTGAACATTTTTTTTTCACAATAAAACTTTTACACAAACAAAAAACATCTGTAAATAGCTCTAGGCATAAAACCAAAGTTAGGGATGAATGTAAATTGTTTCCACTGACATAACTGTATCGAAACTTTTGAGTTAATTCCGTATATAGTCTAGAAATAGCCGAAAGGCAGTCGAGCACTCATTTAAGCCTCCCATTCCGACAGTGTGCTTGATGTATGCAACACATATTCTAATAGAAGCCTGAAAGCTTGTCCGTGTTATTTTTAAAAATTCAACCCCACTCAAAAGGCGTCCCGTATGTAAGCTTAATTTAATGCTGTATATGGACTTCGCACGTAACATTTTTCGCGCAATATCACGAGGCATTCACGCCGCGTTATATAAGTGCCGAATTAACACATTTTGGCACGGGTTTCGCTTTTACAATATTTTAAAAGATTGCATATGGCACCGTCCCACTGGCCGAGTATCCATTGTCCGCGGGGTTATATTCGGCGAATTTATCGAAAGCGTTCCCAGCCTCATATTGCTCGCTATCGGTTCATTAATAAACTATATCCTGTTGCCGCACCATACAATACAATAGCCGCAGAACGTTTCAGAATCGCTCGCGTGCGAAATTTATAGCGGTTAGAATTTTGAATATTCGTTTCCATCTGTGCCGCTTCAATTAATAAAAAAGTTTCGAATAAAAACAGACGCTGAGATTGGCGCCCACTGAAAATTGGGCTTTTAGGTTTAACGTCGGGTAGAAAACAAAACAATGAGCGACTTGTTTTTGTTTGTGCTTGGAACGCGTATAATTAACTAATGTTATGAAAAAGCAGAGTGCACATTTTAGTAAAACAAAGCTGCTCGTAAATTCGCTGTGTGCTAGTAGGTGCACGCCGCCTCGGGCGAACCGCGGTGCCGCTCGGCTCACGTCTGTTCCGGATATTCAACGTTACGAATGGCTTTATTAAGACTAAATATTACAATTTCCGAGCAACTATTGCGACGGTTAGAATTGCTAATGCCCGCCGAAGGAGTCGAGTGAAAAGATGCGATTGCACCCAAACCCGCCCGGCGCCGCCAGTTTCCTGTTTTATGAGCGGCGAAATTGCAGTTTCACTCTGAGTTGCCAACTACCACCGGATGTTAGGTTTTGACTGATTTGAATACTTCTTTCTCGATAGCGCTGTCGATATTCTTACTTTCTCTGTTCTACAAACTCTTCAAAAGTAAACCAGGGGAGAATCGCGTGTTCTTATCTAACTTAAGAAAAACAACCAAAAATATCTTAGTCCGTTGTTAAGGGGATATCGTCGGAGGGGGCTGCGTCTTGCAACCACAAATTACTATGATTTAATATTGCTTAGTTATCTGCGGGTTGGTAATTTGTTAGCGCCTCTCAGCCCCGCGTTGGGCGCCATTGTTGCTCTGCAGCCTTTTGTTCATCGCCTTCTACTGGCGATACGATCTTGAGTTATTATGATTAGGATTCTTTGCCAAGTGACGCGAACTCGCTAATTCCTCCATTATCGTTTTAGTTTTACTCACTTGTGAGGGTTTTATAACACTTTTTTGTTTTCATCTCGCGTTTTTCACGACCCTCGCGGAATTAGCCATCATTCTTCAGTGCTCTTTGTCTTTTAATCTTAAATTAAAGCTTGCTTATGTCTTGACTGTAATAACAGTTATAATATACTGTCGGCTGCTAGTCAGTGCTGGCCTGCGTCAATTTGTTTACATAATGCGTCCAGTAAACTACTCAATTAATATACGCATACGCATAAGCTTGCGAGGTGACCTAGTAGATTAATAAACGTCACCACTGCTCGTAAAGTCAATGGAGTTAATATATCAGGCGACACGTCACGCCATGGCCGGCACTTTCATTTCATATAGTGCTCTCAAACATATCGATCCGTGTGTGGCTTTTTCAATTAGTGAAAACATTCGATTGTCATTGTGTTTATAGTGTAATTGCTGGTTTGTTATCCATCCATCTTGACCGGTGTAATGGGTAGCCATCAGGGAAATGAATCGCCCCGTTGTCTGTCCGGACGGAATGGGAGCGCGGTACAAGTGTTCTCGTCGCAAAATTGCTTTCCGTTTTAATGTCCGAGGTATCAAGGGATGCCTCGTTTCCGTGCTGATTGTTTTAACATTTATATTTAAAACAGGTTGTTACTGAACGGTCTCGTTCCTTTTCTCTTATATCCACATTCCACGTCTAAAAGCTTTCATTAATAACGTTCGCTGTGTTATAATCACTCTATTTTATTTGTTTGTTGCTTGATGAATTTATATCATTTGTAGAAGTATTACTCATAAACGTACTTCATGTGCGCGCTTAATACCATGTACTTACCTAATATTTTCTTTTGACTAAGGTATGCTTGACTAAAATCTTTCTTGTTCTTTGGGATTTTAAACTAACAAGCATAACACCATCGTTCATTTATTAAACATCGTATCATGAAGATACATTTTTTTTATTAATATTTAATCGTTTATTCGTCTACTCATATGTTTTTCATTTCATGATTTATTCATATAGTACTGTGGTTACAGTACAGTTTTTCAGTCTTATCGTATTTTATTTGATTTTAATTTGATTATTTTCAGTTTTCAGATGCCTGCATGCATATTTTGATTTGTCAAAGTTTGAAACTGAAGAAGTTTTTCCATTCTATTAAATTTTCTAGAAAATTCAAAACTGATTAAATTGCTTGAAATATTTTGTGATTTTATTACTAGTTACGGCAACGACAAGTTGCGATATCAGTTCGACAAGTGAATGATGAGAGGTTATAAATAAAAATGTTATTCTTAATTTTCTGAAGATTCGAGAGACCTAGTTAAGAATGCATAACTTATGTAGCCACATTTATAAACAATGCAAATATTTATTGCTAGACCAACATAAGCAAAACCAGAGTGTTATTACTTCCTAGATATAATTAAAACCGAACTGAAACACTTTCCAGTGGTTTTAGACCCAAGATCAAAGAGCACCAGTGTCTTCCATCATCCAGCAACGTTAGCGGTTGGGCTAGCGCGAAAATCGTAAATATCCCCTCGTTGCGCTATGGCAGTGCAGTTAGCAAGGATTGCAGATACTGCAATGGCATGCAGCGTGCGTGCCACACCCCATTCATTAGGCGCCGAGTGCTTCCGCGCATTTATCAATCTACCCACACAAAGGCGGTTCGCAACCCTCCTCATAAACACGGCGAATAGATTTTTAAATACGATTATCTGTTTAAAAGCACATTAGTTTGTATTAAAACCGTTTTTTACCTCATTTGTCTTCACTAACCTGATTTATCATTATGTTTTATATTTGAAACAAAATGAAGCTTCAAAATTTACCGATCGACGATTTTTGTTGCAGCATTGCGTACATCGCATTGAATATTCAAGCGAATGCCATAATGTTGAAATATGCACATGTGTCTGATATGTTCGCGACATCAAGATGCAATTCGCGTGTTACGTCAATCAGGCTTTGTTTGTTATTTCAGCCCGACTCAATGCTCAATACCTGTGACGTAAATATTATTTCAAAAAGCAATCGACGACAAACGACCAATCGAAAACTGTTCGATTCAATTGAGAAATTTCCAATTTGTCAAGTACTTAAACTCGAGTAAACGTTAACCCTTCGACCCTTCTGTGAGAATTTTAGCTAAATTCGTCTGTACAAGGCGTAGAATAGAGTGGAACGAAATGATCAGTTTCAACTGGGCGGAGAGTTCGCGCACCTGCGTCTCCGGTGATCCAGGCTTATGGCCAGCCGCTCCGTATAAATGCTAAGATACCGATAGTGATAAAGCGCTGCACATTAACGTTAGCTAAACTAAACTACAACCGAGTCTAGACTTCATTTAGGATATTAATATAATGTCTAAATGTATTCCGTTCCACTGTGTCTATAAGCACGGTTATGATGGCGTTAAAATATCGACGTTCCTTTGTTATGAAAGCTACACTGACGGAACTGTTTCGTTGACTTCAAAATTTAATCATTCGTAAGTTATTACCCTCCCGTGGAAAGCATTAAGGTAATGTTTTCATCGCCTTTAATTAAACGATTATGGCGCTCATTAAGTTGAAGTATCGTAATCATAAACGCAATAAAAACGCTTTGGTAGCAAATAGGACTTCCGATTGGACATTCATGATTGCGTTCAGTGAGTTGGAGTGTGCGGTTAGATTTATTCTCACCCGACCTACTGACTCTTGTCTGCGGTTACTTCGGCCGAATTGAATCGTTAAGATGCGGGGACTCGGGGACATGTCCCAAACGAGATGGTGTTATACGACCTACTTAGGTGGGAAAAGGATGGAGGTAAGACAGCCATGTTTCTTTGATCGTTGACGCGTGCCGACGGTATGCGGTTTGGTTATGCTTTGACAAAAAACAGACGCATTATCCCGACTACTCTGGCTTATATATTTCTTTATTAGATTATGAATAGTAGTGCTTTTTACTTAGAGAAATGTTTGACGTCGACGCTTTTTGGTTAATGTACAAAAGGAACAGAAGGTCTTTACTTATGTTAGTGGGTTCTTTTCCCGTCACATACTTAGTCAAGCTAAAAGCTACCATCTTCAAACCTAACCATTTAGGATATACACGTAAAAGTATTAGGTAGAAAAATACATACCTTTTTCTCTCTCCTTTAGTTAGAATGCCTCTCATAGACTTTATTAGGTTTCTGGATAGATTTATTTTAAGATTTACGACTTTTAAATATGAGAGACGACTACAATAAAAGTGTTTTTATAACATTTTGTTGCGTGGGATCGGCAGACTAAAAGCGTAGGTGAAAATAATTTTATATTACTGCGTCATATTGAGTTGTTGTGCAAATTTTGCGCAATTTTAGACCTATTATATAGTCTTTGTTGTTTAAGCGATTCCAAGAAAACTTCAGTTACTTAGACACGCTATTGTCTTATTCAAATATTTGACTGTTTACACAAGCTATGTCTACTGAAAGCAGTCTTTGGCTTGGAATACTATTAATAGACCATATTATTAATGGGTAGATAAACGACTTGCAAACTTTGTTCCCTGTATAAATGGATGATCCACATCATTAGGATAAACAACATCAAGGAAAATACAAAACAATCCGACCTAAAAAATATCTTATACCTTCCTACGAGAAGCAATTATCCAACATTTATACACAAATTTGAAATAAATAAAGTCCCCTACAGCCGCCAATTAACCAGTCGTATTTGCGACTGAATCCCACAGTAAATAATAATGTCCATCGTCCAATTATCTTATAGCGGGCCGGTGACGAGTCACGGGATATAAGGGTCAACTCTCATTTGATATTCTGCTCCCACCCTGCGTAATGGAATAACGTTGTGAGCTCACCGACGCCCGATACGATCGATCTACATCCCTATATATTTTATTTTCGTAAATTGTACCGAATGATGTCCGGTAACCCTTGTCAGGTTACTAAAAATGTGTCTGATGGACTGCGAGAGTCCCCGGCCCGCTAAAATCACACAATGTTGCCAGTTATTTTAATGCTACTTTTTTTACTTGTCACTTACCCTGCGTGCATATGTAACGGACATTCAACCATAGGCTACCTATTTTGGTAACGTTATATTTTTTCTCCACAATAAAGTAATTTCAGCTGAAACAGAACAAGGTCGGGGTAGTAAACGTACTGTCTAAAATAACGCGATGTACGTGAACCTAAAAAGTCACCTACTTGATTATCTATTTGATTTACAGAACGGATAATAAAATGTAATACAGTAATGGATAATAAACACACGAATGGAACAGCGGTGAGGGACACGCAATTCAGCGAAGTAATTTTTCACGTGAATGCATTCTAAACAGTGGATTACACCACACGCCAACCGACGGCTTTTACGATTGCACACGTACAACTTTTATAAAATGAATTACTAAAAACTAACATAAATCACAATAACAGCTTTTAATGTTGCTCGTAATTTTATAAAACATTTTAAAAGGCAATATGCATTTAAATTCAACTCGCATGTTGTAAAGTTATTGTAGATTTATTCCAGTTGATAATCTTGTTACAGTTGTTAGTGGATGTAATCGCGTTTATACATCTGAATAGTCGGGGATTATCTTTGCATATGAATTGTTACACTAAAGAAAGTATATTTGTCGTTTTGTCTTTATTTGTTATTCGACTCGTTTACTTTAATTGCGTTGAACCCTGTTAATAAGACGTGCGTCTTACAAGACACTTTGCACACTTTAGTTGTTTGAAATTTTCGAAACTCAAGAATGCGCCTCAATAGCGATATTAGAATGTACAACTGTATTTTTTCACGATGATTTATTGAATAAAGGTAAATTGTAATATCCATTAAAATTGACAGGCTCGGTAGAAGAATTATGTCAGAGGTCCACAGAGTCGACAAATAAATTATGTCTGGCATGCGCGACGTCAGGGACGCCCGTCGCGCTCTTAACTCTTATTTTATACTTATCGGTACAACACTTTTATCTCCGCATAAAATGCTATGCAGGATGCTTTTAAAATTATATTATGCAGAAGCAGACTGCTAAGAGGGTTTAACTGTACTTTTAAAACGCTCTTTTAAAATGTAAATACGCGCATACAATTCTCACACACAGCAAACTTGACGATTTATGTTTTAATTTCCAAGATCAACTCGAAAATTATAATATAAATAGCTTAAACTTTATATTTTATACACGCTCAAAGTTATTTGAGTGTAGTACGCTATCACAACTTTTCAATTTAGGTGCCGTCGATGCGGCGCCGCGGAACAGGGCGCAGAATCAAGTTATAGCAACACAGTGAACGCGTTAGACGAACCGCATAGAATATTTCCACGTTTCTATTTGTGTACGTTGCGGAAAAATAAAGTTAAATCAGACGCGTTAACGCGTCGCTTGGCGGGGATTGCCGCGAAATTGTTTCGCTGTTTTGTGTAGGGCGTTTAAAGTGTTTTTTACTCGGTTTGCTAATGGACGCGGACTTTACTTACCGCCCCGTTCCGTTCCGCGCTTGTTTACTATTAATTGCGCCTTTTGTCGCCTACAGCTGCTGTCTCGCCGGTAGGATACGCCTGCGGTCGCTCTGCGCCCAGTTACAACCTTTATGGATGTTTACGCTGCGCGCGCTAGAAACGAGTCGGCGATTTTGTCGCCATTTGCGCTACTGAAATAAAAAATCTTGTATTTTCGTGGCTAATTAAGCTGTTTATGTTTTAGTGATAGTTTCCAAAACGAATTAGGCTTAAGAATGTAACCGTATTTTAGTCTAAATGTATTTTTTATTATTCTTCAATTAGGTCCTTTTTAAGCTAACATTTGAGTGTTTGTGCAAAAGTACGTAATTCAAAGTACGTCAATATCAGTAATTGCCAACAATATAACAATGTGTCATTAAAAGATAATTATGGTGTTCTTACGCTTATTTTACCAACCCTAAAATAAAAAATACATGCTCTAAAATAGTTACATGTGTTTCCCGTTTGCCTCCAAATAGAGGAGCTATATTTAAGTAAATAGAAATCACAATGTCTGTATTTACATTGAATCTTTCCGCTGCCATTGCAGCAGTTTCGGTACAGTATAAACCGCAAACAACTACCCGCGTTGTTTCCATTTCACGCAGAAGTAGAGAACTGCATGCGGTCCCAGATTTTTTGTTATATTTTTTTCTCCCGTTGCTCGGGAAATAATTTTATTTATCGCTGTCGTGGTCCGTTGTCGCGCCAGCGTTGACTCGCAACTTTTTAATTAAATTATTCACTTGATAATTGTTGGTGCAGGAGTGATAGCCCCGCCATTTTTGTATTTATTGTTCACCAGCGAGACTGTATTGTAAATTATGAACTTGATATTTAAACCAGTTTATATTCCGCATGCTCCTGTGAATATATTATGCTCTAACGGTTCTAATGTAGTGTTGATGTTTAGACGTAGCTCCTGCATTGAATGACTGCGTCGTAGTTCAAACTATCTTATTAGGTTTACAATGTAGTACCTATATAAATATTTGTAAATTGTTGCATTATTTATCTTGCTCTTCCTACTGTTTAATCGAAATAAATGTTAATTTTACAGTTTGTACGTTCCCCATTAAACACTGACAGGGTAGTTTTTTTAGTTAATTTAAAAACGTTTCGTAGACGTGCTACGAGAACGCTACGAAGCGACTACGACTGTGCTACGACGTAATTACTCGGAGTTTAATTTACGTTTTTACTTATCTTTCGTGTTTTTTCTTGACGTAAGACCATTTTAGTGAAGGCAAGACAAGATAATAAGGGAACTAAAGTAGGTGAAACAAAGGAGGAAGTAGCCATGAACAATTTTAGTGCGGCCATCATGTCGTCACAAGTTTGCAAGTTTTGACCGCGCCGCAAGTTCCACATAGCGATTTAAGACCCACCAGTATTTTATTGGCGTTGTTCAGTTAATACAAAAGTTGTTGTAACTTCGCGACATCGATATTAATATTACAAACTTTACAGAATTTCAGAGGCTTTAATAAGTTTCGCATAAAATTATGTGGTAGAGTTTTCCGAGAGCGGGTGAGACGCAAAGAATAAATATTGTTTTTCGCAAGCTTTGTACATTCAATAAAGGAATTGTTTTTCAAATTTACACCCTCGGGGCATTTCTTCATGAATAAGTTAAGATACGTTTTATTTTAAACGTACGCATACGTATATGATTTCCGGCTGGGAAATGTTTCTGGTTTACGTTTAACGAAATAAATTGGAATTGGGTCAATATCAATTCATTTACATATACTGATGGGAACATATAGTCTTGATTGACGATGGTCAAACCTTATCACCCAAAACGTAATTTCAGTATTGTTTACAGTTTATCATGTCCAATTATGATAAGTAACTTTTCTATCACTTACACACACAGGACGGCAGCTATAAAACAAAATGAACAAAAGCCCTTTACTCCTACAATGTTAAGTCACCAATCTTCAAGAACTACTAACCATTTTGTTGTCCTTCCACCTGACTTCCATTAAACAATACTACTTTTCCCAAGTACACATTGTTCCCATTTATTTTGTTTCCCCGGGTAATAGACAACGCATCCGGAAGTACGGATAATGGGTCCCGGGAAAAAATAGAGTGCCTCGACGAAAGCCAGTCAGTGCAACACCTGTCGCCCGTGACGCGCACTGGTAAACAGCTGCGAATGAATATTTAAAACAAGTAAGTCGTGGAACACGGGTCTTAACACCAGGCCCTCTACAAACCTCCTTGTTTTCCATCTATTTTTAAATAACTACGTGCATTTACGAAACGAAATACCTAAACAAAGTTATCAAGCAAGTATTCCTTCGTAGAATATTCCATATTCAAATTTCGCCACTAAGAAAATTCTAACGGTTTTTCCCGTGAAGTATTTCGGAGAGCCGGCTCTAATAAATACAGTAGGTCCTACGAAAGTATATTTCGCAAACTTAAGAGTGTATATTTTGCAAATTACTTTCTGGATCTCCACATATTTAAGAAAAATATTTTCCTGTTCCTTTTTAATTACTACTTAAACGTTATTATACTTACCTTGGTTTTTGTTCTCGAGATTTTTTCAGAACTTTTGTTATTTCTTGGAAATGTTCTTGTCTTTTATAATACTAAGTCATGATGAAAGAACATGAGTAGGTATAATATATGCGAAAAGTATGTCAATTTAGTCGTCGAGTTCGATAGCAGTGACATACCTCGGCGCAGCAGGCCGGCACTTAAGGCGCCACCGATGCAGATTGTATGACGCCGTATGATTTACACCGCGCACGCCGCCTACAGCCACCCAGCGCCTGCCAGCGATAAAATGACGCACCAGGGGATTGAAGACACCATTTGTTCCCTGTTATATTCTCGTATGCGTGCAATTTCTTATCACGTGAGTGTGCTTTAAATTGAGATAAGGCAACCCCTTAAAATAAACGTACAAAAGCTCGTAATTGGAAATATGTTTAAAAAAACAGTTAATTTCCTTCAAAGACGGATAAGTATCTAAAAAAAAGAAATCTAAATACGTATATTTTTGCTAAGGAAAAAATGTAAGTACTTTCCCTAGGGAATAGATGATGAACTCGAATATCATCTTCCATCAAATTTGCTTAACGACCCATAATTTAATACCGCAGAAGCCCCAAAGGTAATCAAATAGTACGTCATATCCAGGAAATGGTGGTAACAGCAGTCAAAAGCGCAATTAACACTGAAAGTTCGGAACATGGCGGAAAACTTCAAATTAATTAATGCAATGTAGGCTTCAAATGTCACGGCACGCAACGCTTTGTCTGTCCGTATCTAACTTGTCTACTTGAGGAGTAAAGAGTTGTACGTGACACTGTGTTCTATTTAATGATAAATTCCTTTAGATTTTGTAAGTAGGTAATAGATATCAATTTAAAAGAAAATAATTACGATGAATGGAATAAGAATAAAAACATTTCGAAAAATTAAAGAAAGAAAAATAAAACCAAATGAGCCTGTGCTACAATTATTCGGGCATCTGTCGTTTATAATCATTTTTGATTGGACCTCTCAACTGTAAGGGCTGTACTTGAATCAGAATTGGATTGGGATTATCTCGATACCGTTTCGAAAGTAACCCCATTAATCTCGATAAGGATCGGCCGAAGCATCGACTGCTGTTTTATTAGCATGGACTTCTGTTGTTTATGGCTAAAATCTGCGTAAGTTAACTCGAGCGAAAATAAAATAAAAATAATGAGAATTTAATGTTGCTCTTTGTAAATTCGCCAACCTTTGGTTTCGCAAATATCTTGTTGCCTCATGGTATAAAAATAATGGCAAAAAATTTAATTTCCATTTAGATAGGAGTCTTAATCGCTCTTGGACTCAGAGACAGTTTAGTAGCAATTGTTATGGTAATGTCTGGAAGGTCTGTGTTTCTGTTTATCAAAATCGTTTAATTAGCGCCCGGGGTCAAACAAACGGCGGCCCAACACGCAACTGACGGTTAACTGGCGATCGCACTTGTCCGTTATTTTTTTTAATTTGCTGTCTGCGATCTTTTGTTTCTACATTTTTTGTGGGAACAGAAAGAATTTTGGTAATGGTTTTCAACGTTTAGAAACGAGATTGTATTGATACAACGTTATTACTCCTTTAAATGAAATGAAACTCGATTATCTAAATCAAAACTAATGGATATATCACTAATATATACGATCATTAACTCCCAAAGCAGTTCTGATTAAAGAAACATAACACACCAACAAAATGAACACATCCACTAAAGATTAAGAGATCTGTTGTTCCGTACTGACAGGTTATCGCTGCGATGTTCTATCGGCAGCCGTCAATTATTTCCCGCGCCCGGCCCATCCATTACCGCCAATCCGCCATATTAACTGCCCACTTTCATCTTTCTACGCCATTTTCCATGCCTTTTGTTGTATAACATCGCTTGTAACTAAGTAACTGTTTAATAGTATAATCGAATAAAGTGAGGGTAGTTGTACAAATTAATTTATGAAGTGGAAACCTTGAAGCTTTATTTGAATTTATTTTGTGTCGGTTATTGATTTTGTTGTTGTTAAGTTATTAATGATAGGGAAGATCTATGTACCTATTATATTAAATAGTTACTAAATCGACCGACAAGTTGTCGTCCGACACAAAAATGGTTTCTTAGCGATCTACAGAGGTTTTAAACTTTTGACAATCATACTAGAAAATTATTTTGCAATAAATATTTTGTGCAGCCACGGTTTCTGATCTATGGTTGTCTATTTCCCTAAACTTCTTTTGTTTACAAAATACGAAAATTAATTTGTGAATTCTTCTTCTTTTTAATTTAAACAGGGAGTAGCTCTGACGAATTCTAATTAACACAACAATTGAGGAGTTTAGCGTTTTTGAGAGATGGACTCGAGACTGCGTGATGAGAATGAGACGTTTTTATAGAGAAACGTGATAAGAGTTTTTATTACAGTTTATTCAACACAGATAGGTAAATTGCCGTATATTAGCTAAGAGATAAAACTTCGTATAAAATTTACTATTATAAGTAAGAACACATGTAGAAAAGGAATTCGAAATTCTTACCAAAAGAAGAACCGCCGTATGATGCTCCTATTGCTTCACATAAAATAGAAATTGATCAAAATAATAATGTACAATAAACTGCTCCAAACGCAAACAAAATTTTCAAACCAATAAAATAAATAACTACACATAAAAGCACGTTGAACCGAATCAATAACGTTGCAAAACTATTTTTATAATTGCTACGTTTTTGTATCAAGGATAAACAAATTGCATGTAATCACGGTGCGTCATTTCGCAACGAGCCATCCCAATCACAATAACACGAACGCCACTCGTACCGTTGTCACAAATTGCGAATATCCATTAACCAACTTTCGTATTGTTGGCCGAATAAAAAAATATATATAAAAAACGTCGCAATCCTGTAAATATATGAAGTTGGATGTAAACAATCCAGCATTTTTCACATGAGGGTAGTCGCTTACAATCGGGTTTTACGTTAATACAGTACCCGCGCGGTCGCAAACTGCCTGCAATGTTTGTATTGAAGTGTCCATTATCGTGATGAGGCGCATGCCATTCACGTTACTACATATAAAAATGTGAGCCCCGACTCTCGCCTGTGTTTGTGCCTAGACAGGGAGAGGTGAAATGTCTCATACGACATTTTGATATAGGTATTTATGGACCACTTTAATATTAGAACTGTTAAAGCGCAGGTTTATGGATATTGAAACGGCGTATGTGGAGTTTTTAATATGTATACGTTCAATGTAAAACTGAAACACTGTTATGCGATGCTATTATTTTTATTGGCTTTTGTCGTTATACAAACTGTATATCGGTAACACTAACAGGAAATATTAAATACTGCCAATGACAACAACTATAAAAAAATTATACACGTCTCCTAAACCGTAAGTCTAAAGTGCAATACGTTCTTTTTAATCTCCAAAAAGTACTATCGAACAAACTGAATCATGACCCACCATGTGCTCATTTTCTAAAACGCGTCTATATACGCGTAGGTCGAAATTGGCTTGAACCTTTCGTTTCCTTGGTAATGAATTTGTTATCTGTCATTATTGCGACCAATCTTTGTGCGCCAATACAATAATGCTTTGCTACCGTTTTCAACAGGCTCCGTGGCGTAGTGGGTTGATGTTACGACTGCGACGCGTCAGGAGTGGGTTCGATACCCACTCAGGGCATGGTTTATTCGGCCATTATAGGAAATAATGTAACTATAAAAATTAAATAATATAGGGTAACCAGCATAGTTATTACCCGGTTAAGGAATTGATACACAATTTTGGTCAATAGTGTCTTTATTTAGTAAAACATTGACATAAACTCTATTATAAACGCAACTTAAATATTCTTTCTAAAAGAACATCAGTCCTTTGTTTCAATAACTTTATACTAATTCAATGTAAAACACTTAAAAACCATAAATACTAGCGAATACTGTTAATTCAAATGTGTTATCCTTAACAAATATTGCAACAAACTTTAACTTTTTCTTTTCGAACTACACGCCTGTCGCACAAACGTCGGACATGAGTTCTATAAATTAAAATGTTACCAATATTCTAAAAATGACATATATCGCAATTAATTTGAACTGGTTACTTTAGAAATTAAAATAAAAGTATTATTCCTTAACATTGGCAATCACTGTATGATGGGCAATGACTGTAATGGTTACCCTAATCGTTTCACAGATTTCTAAATGACGTGCTATTTGATATTTGACACAAAATAGGTTTTTTCGTAGTGAAAAGAGTTTAGACTATTTAGTATTTACATTCTACATTCAAATTAAGAGTGATTTATCGAAAACGTATCTACGCAGTGTAATAACAAAGGTCAAAGTCGTATGTAGTCGTAGATACATCATAACACAGTCGTATGCATGTTTAAAATGTCCTAAGTGCAACTTTGACGATAGAGACGAAATTCTTACTGTTTTGACGGTGTCAAGCGAATTATCGGCAAAATGGGTCATGAATCAGTTGGTTCGATAGTACATGTAAGTGTGAAGATATAAAATTCTATTGTACCTAACTGTTCATTCTACTTTTTAATATTCGAAGTGCAGTTGAGATGAATGTGTCGCTTACGTTATTCCTCTACATGTAGGTACTATGTACATGTTATATTTTGCACCCGAGTTCGTCCTCACACCCTTCTTTTGTCGCCACTGTTCATGTCATGTTTTCCTCAGGTAATTGACTTAAGGCTGTGTATTTTACGTGTTATGTGGGTTACTTTCCACGGTAAGTAGGCAGGCACTAATGAGGAAGTTTGGAAAATTTCCAGTTAATTATTTTATTTTAAGAATAATTTTGAATCTACTTAACTTGTTGAATAATCTAGCAAAATAATTATAATGAAAACAGAATAGCAAAAAAAAAACATGTTATTATTTCTGTTTTATAATCGTCACAACAATTTCTAGCATTACTAACAAGCACTTAATTTGTCTGAAATGAACGCAAATATAAACCAAACAGAATACCAGCATAAAATAGCTTATGAGCTACATCGTAATAGGTTAAGAAATGTAGCGTCTAAACTAACTTTAGATGCAATTACTCGGTTACTGGATACCAAAACACACGCAGTGCATTTCTACGAAACGTAGAAACGATGTAACACAAACATACCTAATGAATACTTGACTACAAACAGAAACTAGGCGATATATCTTTACTCGCTCATCGATCTGGGTGCAGTTACTGGATTTAAGAGTTCGTTTACATGTCGCTTACGTACAATCCGTTGGCGTGTTTATTTCTGTACAAGGAACAAAGTAAGAAACAAGCTTGTTACAGTTTAACGAATTGTTTCACTTAATTGATACTTAAATTATTTCGCTACGTGTTAAGAAAAGCTCTATAGTTCAATGAAGATCATATGTGGGTGGTTCTGATCAAGTAGAGTATGAAATTTTACTTGCAAACAGTTATAACATCACACCTTGTTCCCATTGGCGTTTGACTCATATAAAATAAGGACTGCCGTTTTGTGAAGCTTTTTCTTCATTTGTGTCATACCTTTATAATATACCTACATAAATCTTGCTAGACAAAATTCTGAGAATGTTTTACTCCATTGTACTATAAAATATCGGTAAGGACAACCAAATATTGATCTACCCACATAGTTTCAAAGAACTATATCGAGTTAGATCCCAAATAATTTTCACGTAAGTAATAATAAATAAGTTTGGTAGAAAATCACAAGACACAAAGTGAGTTTATTGTACGTGCATTAGCTTGTTTGTTCCTACCTTCGGCAGCAAACTGTAACATTGTTACTGAGTTAGATTTGTTCGACGATCGCCTACGAAGTAACAATCGATCGATGTTTAAGCCTCACTATAGATTATATTTTAGATGTTACCTGTTGTTTACTTAACTTTTATTTGATCAAGGATAGACATGTTTGTTACTACTGTGTTAGGTACCAATGTGACCTAGAAAAAGATAAGGGCTTGGCTTGTTGCAAGACTGGCATCTAATGTACTGTCTCTTGCAAGACTAGTTCAACTCGTCCGTAACTTAACCAGCTTTTATATGTTTTACATTGAGTCATTTAGAAAATTTTTGAATCATTACAAAATAATCTCGACTCTCACATTAAATCAGTTTTCATGTTACACTCATTACATTTTCATTGAAGTTTATTTAAATATTCCCATTCACCTGCCAACGCCCAACGAAGAGCCCTTAAATCAAACGGATACAAAGCAGAGGTTCCTCATACAGGGCTCAACGTATCATACTACTCACATATTCATAAGCTTGGAGCTAGAACTTAACATTTATTCTTTCCCCTTGTTTCATAGATGTGTTTAGAACGTTCCGTGTGTAAACAGAGCCACTTGACGCGCGAAATTAAACCTGCGGACATGTTGGAAAGTGGAGGGTAGTTGTGTTTTTTACGTGTCGTTCGCTGGTTGGTAAAACGTAGTGATAGCAGAATAAAGACTAAATGTTTGTGTACGTAATTTGGACTTTTATTTTAAGAGGGGAATGCTTTAATGCGAGAGTTAGATGAATTATGTTGGAGCTCATCTTTAACCAAATATTACCTTAGACAAGTATTATTACTACAGCATTTATGTCTCGCGGTAATCATTATTTTGATTTTAGCTTAAACTTGTGCAAAATATGTTTTTACCTTTACCTGGTTAAAATATTAAATGCGGAACACGCATATCACTTTTCTTTATCCCTTCACACCCTACCGTTCGCATTGACGCGAAACAATAAACACCTTCCGAAATCACGAAGTAAAATATTTCTAAAAGGCACGTGTGTATTTATTTGAAAGACTACCCTTCCTATTGTCCCTTTATATCTTTAAATCCTCGTATATTAGGGGAGGGCTACGAATAAGAAGGCAGGCTTCACAAGAAATAATGAATTCGTAATACAAGATACCGGGGCGCTGTGCTTTGCTATCTCGAGACAAACTACCTCAACGCTCTACTATTACCGGCCATTAGTAACTTGACCTATTGTAAACAAAGACGACTATAGATAATAATTTACATTATAAGTAGGTACCATTTTTGCAGCTCGATGAAGCCAGTTTAAAAGAATAAGTTTGATTTTACTGTTTTGTACTTACTCAATTACAATATGGTAACTATTTCCAACTTGACGTTCCACGGCTCAGTACAAATCAAGGGAAATGAGACTTGGCCTGTTTGTAAAGATGATGGATTATAGAAGTGATAAAAAGTATAGAGGTACTGAGATGCTCGTTTTTTGAAGTTGGTTAAAAATATAATATTATCGCTCCTATATTCTTCGACAAGTTTTGTGTGTCAGGTAATTTTCAACAATAGTTAACAACCCTCAAAATCGCTGATACAAACAACATGTTCTCACCTTATACGTTGATCAGCAACATCATTAAGAGTCGTGTGATCTGCTCGCTCGTGCGGTCACCGGCTTGAATTAGCGACGCAAGACACGACATGTGTCTTGAATTGATTATCAACTCTCACAGTTTTACCCAACACTGTGACAAGATAAATCGTCGGTGGAGAAAAATGAAAGCAGTTTTTCAGGAGCTATCTAGCGTCGTAAGTTAGATGAAGAATGTTACTATTTTATGGTATCTTGGGTATGTATTGGATGGTATATTTGTGTCTACGCACGAGTACGTTTTACGAAGGCTGGATAAAATTGTTTTGTTTTATTATAGTGCGTATAATAATATTACTTTAGGTATATGCCTTCTACTTAGTGAAAGTAGTACTCATTATGTTCTCGGTGCCCTTCATGTTAATTGAAGATTATGAATAAATTGCGTTGGCAAGCGCTTATTAGACAAAATATTCTTAGTTCGATAAGTATACTTAGATAGGTAACAGTTGTAAACACATAATGTGAATATTCACTAATGTTCTGCGTAAAATGACAGCCAATAACGAGTAAAAAGCACTTCAAACTTCAAGTAATAAAAATGTTGTAGTCAAACGTCCCAAAAACTCAATTCCCCGTGCCCGAAGTGCAAACTGAGACAGCACGGGGTAATTACACCCGACGTTGGCAATCAACAAAGCAAAATGTACTTATGTCACTTAATTGTAGCCGTACACGCGAACTTTTATGTTCTACCCGCGTTTTGGCCTCCTGGCCAACAGCCATCCTTATACACCAACAATTTTGTAGAGAACCGTCTATGTATAAGAATTCCATTACGGATCAAATGTTCCATTACGTAAATATTAATATTTCTGGGTAGTGCTAAGCAAAAGTAAGTACCTAGCCTACCTATGTTAGTTTGTGCCAAAAAATATAGAGCGTGTCTCGCCATCAAACGTCAAAGTTTGGCGAGGGTGACTAATTTGTAAAACAATGTATATTTTATTTAAATTCGCGGCTAGCGGAGACATACAAAAAATTTTTAGAACATTATTGACTTTCAAGCTTATGCAGCGGACGGTTACTTGTTCGATACAGCTACTTTTTTGTCAAAATACATAGAATTGTAAATTATACACTGGATGAAGCGTGCATTCCAAGGCTCTCTACTAATTTGTAGGACTACAGTACGAAACTGAAATTTACGGCGAATATGTAAAAGTATGTTATAATGTATTACTGGGAATGTTTTATGATGTTGTGAGTACTTAGTGTTTTCTATTAATTCTGTGCTTTCGTGTAAAGTTGTCAACGGCGTACGAAAATTGTTTTATGAATAATTTTTTGTTGGTGCTAAAACGTTTTTCTGGAAATTGAAATGATTTTTTTGTAGTTTACATTTGGTTGTTTCATGTTTGCTATTTCTTTATTAGATGCTCTATTGTTTATGTCTATTAGTTAATACGTATTCAAAACAGTGTTTATACATAAGTAAACAATTATTGTAATTGCTTTCATATCAGGCTATGGAACGTAAGTTCCTATACCAACGACATACATACATGGAAATGCAAACGATATTATGAGAATTACGATGAATCAATACACAACATCATGGTTCTTTTACCTTTATTAATAAGTCCTGTTAAATAGTGACAAGCGTTCATTTCAATTCAGATTTCAAGTGGGCTCTGTCTTACGAAAGTATTCGGGACCCTCTTCAACACATAATTCTATACCAAATACTCCCAATAAACACCGATACAGGAAGCTGCAAATATCTCGTTTATTATTCATGCAATAGTTATTATTGATCGTAAAATAAAATACGGTAATAGTTTACGGTCGTTACGCTAATATGCAAGACACGAATGTCGATGCGAGTAGCTGTCATGTTTGTTGCAAGTTAAGTGTTCTTGGCGACAAGGAGTAATAGGATGGGTATGTTTACTTCTAGGGCATCATAGAATGCTTGATTGCTTTCTTAGACTGTTTAATACTTCACTTTTGTAATTTGCAAATACTATCAAATTCTAGCTATCCAGAAAGCAACAGAAATGGTAGGCTTTAAAGTTCCACTCAGTTTCACGTTAACGAAAGATCATGAATAAAAAATCATGAAAAAAAAAATACACCATGAGACTTTATTTGATGATCAATGCTCATAGCCAATATTCGTACATAAAAAAAAGTTATATTTAGGTAAAATATCTGTGCAACAGTTAAGTTATATAATAAGCATTAGCAGGTGATCTAAAGCCAATGTCCTATATCCGTAATACCATGGCTAGCTATTATTGACTTGCCCTGAGGTCGGGTGTAAACAACGTTATCGTGGCGTCGTCATCACGACGGTTACTGCCAAGTGGCAACGTTTAATGATAATATAACCGTAATTATTGTTTTATGCACGTATCTAAGTAGGAATTAATGTGGGATGAGTATGCTAAAAACTTCTGTAAGAGACTTCTGTTTCTTTCAATAGAGATCTATGTTTAAACCAAGACATTGCAATTGTTTAAAGCAGGAATGAAAGTGTACCGAAATTGTTTAAAAGTTTAAAGTTGGTACCAAAATTCTTTATTATTATTCTTAAATCTCGTTCAAAAAGCTTATTGTACAATGGTTACCCCACAAAGAAAATTTAAATCACAAAAATAAACTCCATAATCCAACGCATTCAACCGTCAAAAAAGGAAAACAAACCTCCATTCACTTCGGACAACAAAAGCAGTTTGCAAAAACATTTATACCCATCTCAGGGAGTGTCGTATCCTTAACCCTGTTTAATTAATTAAAGCGTACACTAATCTGACGTCGGTGCAACTCATAAAAGAATGCTTGGCGACAAAGATAGTCTTGTTGATTAATGCATGATGCTGAACTTTCGTGCTGAGTTTTTAGTCGTAATCCGACTAGTTGTAGCTTTGGTTCGTTTTGTACTGATAAAACTTCCTAGAATTTTTCTAAGAGCTAAGCCTTTATTGTCCTACTGCACAGATCTTCCTGGAACGAAAGACTGGTTGAGTCTGTTGCGCTTTGATGTGGGTTGGAAAATCCGCACATTTTTGTAAAGGATCAGATGAGAATTAATTTTGTTTCCTTTAGCTTATTCACCTTCATCATCTGTAATAGATGAAAAGAATACTTTTATAGAATTTACTACATATTTAAATTCTTTATTCGTAAACCAACTCATTCCAGCTTAAGTTAGTAAGTCAAAATAATCAAAACCTTAAAATTGTTAGCAACGAAAAGGAACTCTCAGCTGTCCAATTCTACATAAATGGTAGTAGTCTCGTCCAGCCGGATAATTTTAAATACCTCGCTAGCTGAGGAGCGTTGTAAGGTGCACTCAAAACCCCGCATAGGTACAGGTACAACTACCAAATCTAAAAGGAACGTTTTGGATATTTTTAATATTGCACATTTCTGCTGCAGGAATATTAAACGTGCTCTTAATCCCGTTATACAATAACAGTTATATTGTTTCATTCATTAATGAATCTTTATAAAGCTGTGTAATCCGTATGGTAATGTTTATTAAATGTAATCGCATTGTCATGGACTTTGTTTACTTTTGGATTAATTTTGGTTTTCGGATGGTCTGCGAAGTCGACATATGGCGCTCTTTTAAACAAATAACGAACAGAAAAAAAAATGTTGAACATCTTAGCTATTCACATCTTAATTGATTGTATTGTATTTACTCGATTTTTATTAATAAGAGTATCAATTTGTAAACCAGACTCTTTAAAAAATATACCTATCTATCAGCTAAACATATACCTACAACCTACCTAAAGATCTATTACATCCAAAACAAACTCACGTAATAGTCTTAGAATTATATAGTTTGCACTTAAAAGCGCTAAATCAATTCCGTACTGTATTGTTACAATTTTAAAAGCATAGTTTTAAAAGTGTAGCAAAATCGTTTCGTATTGCGAGTCGAAACCCACTCGAAGGGGTGGGAACCATGAATCTTGTTCTCGTAAACCGAAGGAAATTGCTTGCTAAAAGTTTGCGAATTTATAGCGTATTTGTAGGTACGTCTGTACGTCCGAGGATTAGGCACATTCGTCACTAGTACTGAGAGTTTTACCTGCCTTTGTTCAGTCGATCTTTGATAGGATTTTTATAACTGTGTGATTTTGAAGCAAAAAGATTAATCTCTCTGTATCGTACTGGACTAAGAGGAAATGCGAATGGCATTATGTCTGCCAATATACAACACTGTAAACAAAATATAAAGTAAATAAATAAGTAAATTATACCTACGATTTTCTTTATAAAATGCAACTTTTATTTCATTGATCTTAGACAGTAGCCGATTGGGTATATTTAAGTCATTGAATGCAGTTTTCGACTGAGGTGTCGTATGAGAATTATCACCAGAAATAAAATGAAAGGATACCGTACTTAACTTCTAGTTTCATCTTAAACTAAAAGAAACTAGTATACTTATTAATTCTGATGAAATAGATAACTAAACACTATATCAGACAGATAACGAATAACATTAAAACTACAAACATATTTAAAAGCTCGGCAGTAAGTTAGCCAGCCTTTATCAGAGTGGCCGGGGTTGAGTGAATCCAGTCCATATTTCAGGGCACTCGCCGCGATTTACATAATTAACCGCCTTCCTCACGACTTTTGCTACAACCTTGATATATCTCCCAGTAAATGTGTAAGTAACTAAGTAATTTCGTGTCCTGTTTACGTTATAGGTGTTAAGGTTAAATTGTGTTTTAGAAATAAAAGATGATGTTTTATGTAGTTTTTTTACTTAAGTTACACTTATCATTCTTTCAGTAGGTACAATAGGGAATCAGGCGAGCCATCTTGAATAAAAAAACAAAAAATACTTCCAAATACAAAACAACTTAACAATGTTGCCATCACATAAAAATTACATTGTCTATTATAATATTGCCAACATAAATGTACAGCGACGTTGAGTTTTTTTGATAAAAATAAAAGTGATACTAAGAATAAAAGTATTAAAGGAATTATTCGTTTGCTATATAAATAGCCACCTTTGGCTTTCATAAAACTAAGACGTTATTTTATATGTGTATGTATGATTAGTATTTGTTAAACAACTGTGTTTAAATTTATACCATTCGCAGTGTGACAGGACAGACAGACAAGTTGAATGCAAACAATAGATATTTAGGCCTTGATATCTAATAAAAAGCAAATCTTACTCTGTTTGAAATATATGTTTTTTTATAATAAAAAATAGTCTCTTTTTATTACTTTAATTAAAATGATATTATGTAATTGAAATACTTTATAAAATAATAGCTCAAACCCTCGGGCAGACAGTAATTGTTTCAAGGAGGTTAGACATAAATTATCTCTCTTCTTAAAAATTACTAATTAATTTTTAGTATTATCATAAGACGTTTATTTTGTCTGCGTAGGTATTGTTGATATTAGGAATAACGAAATAATAAAGATTGTTTTAGTATATTCAGAGTTTGTATATATAATTTTCTGTGATTTTACTTCATTTTGATACAAAATAGTATCAATTAAAGATCGCTGATTATATGTGGGAAATGTTCACCCTAGTTTATAAATAATCGTTAATTGTTGTAAATATCACTATAATTGAGGTTATAGTGTAAAAATAAATAAAACAAAACACTGCAATCCAATGTGGCTATATTTAAACCTTTGATAAATACAAAAAAAAATATCAAGTATCAATTAAATTTCTACTAGAGCTCTAAATAAATCAATTATTGTTCTGAAGAAACTAATCTTTCAATTCCAAATCCTCAAAATCGACATGAAATATCGAAAGACCGTCACACGAAACACCGAACATTTCTCAGACAACCTGTTAAAAGCCAAAATTGGTTCCGCATACCTACCAAATTGTTCTCGAGCCCAAACAATTGAATTTAAGGATTTCACCCTCTAAATCGGCCATTCCTCGATTCGTAAATCAATTGAATTCTTTAATTGAATATTGATCAATCAGATCACGAGTGGCCCTTGATTTTAAATGAGAAAATAAAAAAAACTCCAATTAAAAGCCTCTTAGATAATTATTCTGTTGGATCGCTTTGTGATGGGTTTATTAAGGATTTGTACGTGATTATAATAATGAAAATATTTTAATTGTGATTTTTTCATTGTGTTAAGGAATCTGTGTAAATAGTTAGCTAGGTTTGATTGTTTTTAAAAAGTATAAACATGAAGTAATGTTTTTGGGAATTATTTATATGGTATTTGAAGGAATGCAAACTCTTAATTCTGCACTTTGCCAGCGTATTGAACTGAAGGCCACACATTTTACCTCCATCCTGAGCGGAAATCTCGCTTGCTGAGCAGTGAACTAATAAATATTTATTTGTAAAGATATTACAGTGACGTCATAGCATAGGAACAAAATAAATACTGATTTAAATAACGTAAACCTGCAAATTAATTATACAAAGAAATATATTTTGTTCAGAGCTAATTACCATATTATAATAACTCTTGATATTCATCGAGTCTCTTATCTCCTCAACTCCACTTTGAACACATAAAGCCACCCACACAGATCTATTTTTAAACCCGGACTTAATTTCTAACGCAGCTCAAATATCCTAATCTAATTTTATCATGGAAAGCCCTTATACGTCTGTAAAGCTATGTCTACATTAGCATTTACCTAATACTTCACCTTAAACTTGCGATAATTCCATCCACCACCAATAGATTATATCTATAGATATATAGACCTATATGTATCTCCGCGATTATTCTCCTATTGATTTCATTCTCTATAGCCTGACATAGTGATAGGCCAAAGAGCTACAAATACGAAGAAAATACTTGTACGTAGCTTCATTACCTCTTATGCACATAAGTAATCAATATACTCGTACATATATGTGTCATCAAATGTTGTACAGGTACTCGAAAGCGACAAGCGCTATTGTAAATTCCGCCTTAATTCTACTATATACGTATATAATGTATAAATAATATGTCGTTATGTAAAGCAGCACCCCGCATTTAGTCCTTGATGGACTTAATTAATTTTTGACACGAATCCGATGCGATGGCGCTCTTCGGAACCCTCTAATCAGGTTTACGATCGATTTGAGCGGACCCGTCGAGTGAACGCCAGGTAAATTAAAAATTAAATATTTTGACCCTCGATTTTTTCCAAATGATCGCTCTTTGAGTGTTCGAAGAGTTGTGAAAAATTAAGTTTGTGTTTTGCCGTTTTTTTGTATCAACTGAGCTTGGTTTAGGTACTAACTACTGGAATACACTGAATTTGATTCCCCAACGGAACAAATGCTGTGTCATGTAATCGAAAAAATATTGCTTTGGTCCGGGGTGTGAATAAGAACCACAAGTTTCCTAACATTTAAAACTGAATAGGACGACACTATCTTCTATTGGATTATTTAATGTATAACACTTATTTTTCGAATGCATTTACACTATAGCTTTTCATTATTAAGAATATAAAATAAACCCGTTTACACAACAGCGACCAAGTAACCGTCAGAGCAGAACCAGTCAGTACAAATTTAACAGGCAAAAAGTTTATCAGGAATGGGCGTGTCCGTGTAGATTTCACGACAAATGTCAAGTCGGGCTGCGGTCGCGGTCTCCAACGAAAGGGGACTCAACGCCTCTCTTGTAAACGCCACTTTATAGTGCAACGGTCAGAAATAAAACTGATGACTGGTAGTACCTACTTAGTTTGTTTTTGTTGATCGTTTGTTGACGATTTTTGTTACCTGATTTTGTGAAGTAAAGGGTATGTTGCTTTATAGTTGTTGAGGGGAAGTTTTTACACCATGTTAAGATAACAATCGAGTCCTACAAAAAGAGGCTCAGAAGAATTTAAAAAATCAAGAAAGTAATTATAATCTCATAACTTAAAATTACGGATACAAATATGAATGCAGTGTATTTTACCTTTGACTGCTTCAAGTTTTTTTTTATTAACTAAGGACTACATTTTTAGATTGAAAAACATTCGCTAATGTCAGTATCTGCAAAACCATTCACAAAAGAAGAAAGTTTATTATTTGGATGTAAAGCAAAGTCTAACATTAGCATCACTGAAACAAACCTATATTTTCCACTACACAAAAATAGTCTCTCCACAAAATTTAGTTAAGTCGGGTGCACAAATGAGTGGTAAATGCAGACTGTTTACATGGCGTTTAGGTACAAAGAGCAAGCGTTGCGGCGACACTGACCGCAGCGTAACGTAAGTACCGCTTGTGTAGACGAAGCTTAACATTTCTATACTTATGACCGAGGCGCAGTATAGTGCATTTTTAATAGACTTAAATGTTAGACTAGTTAGTGACGTTTGGTATGATAATCCTGTCGTTATAACCTCATAGCTCTGAATGATCTCGAGCTGTCTCCTCTCGATGTCGAATCTGTTGTTTGATGTTTGGACTCTAATATTTCATTGTTGTCCTTAAATATTTTTCACGCTCTTCGTTGACATCAACCCTCCTTGGGAAGCCTCCGTTCCACGATTTTCTTCTACGCTAAGAAATTGTTTATTAAATAAATAAATTAACTTCGTATTTTTTTGACCACGTCTGTGTGGTCAAAGACAATGCCCCGCCCCTTTTGTAATAAATCACTGTTGATTAATGAAGTAACAGACAAGGGTTCACTTAACTAATCATATCAGTGTTGCTTTGCTTCAATGGATTAAATGGTGTTTAGCCAACAAAAGATTATGATGATAATTTATATTAATATGGGCCGACCCGGGATGGGGACGAGGCGGGGTCGAATGTAAAACTTTAGACTTTTACTTTAGAATACACCTAAGCTACGTTTCTTTAAAAAACTTTTGTGCTAAGAACTATGGTAACAATTTTAAATATGTACCTTCGTATTCGTACCTTTGCATATCAAAGAGTATTCGTCGCAAACGTATCCATTTGTGCATCTTGGGGCGGGTAATCTTTTCTTTCAATTTTAATGGTATATAGTCAAAATCTTAGTTGACAGTGATTAAAGATTTTAATAAGGTTTTTTTCAAACCCATTTTGACACTATGATTGTAAACTATTCATCAAATAAACATTCAAATGCAAGTTAGCATGATACAGTCCAAACACATGGACATCGTAGAAACAAATCCATTAATTGGCAGTTTCCTGAAAGCTCTTAGTCTCTATCCCGTAGAAAAACGAAACGGGAGCGAAAATACTGCTGAAAAAACCCTGCAGAAAACTATACATAATAAATTTATGTTAGTAGCAACACGATAAAAGTTTCATGTCAATCTGGATTAGTCAGTTTTGTGTGAAAGTGCTGAAAAGCTTTCAGTTATTATTAGGAAAAAACTGTGGTTTAAAATTTGTATATTGTTCATGGATCACGCTGTCATGTTTAATGGTTTTTATAAATATAACGTTTAAATAGGGAACTTTAAAAATGAAAATAACACATACTGAATTATTTACGTATATTCTGTAAAGTAATATCTATGGATTAAAGGTTCTTTACTCTATTTATGGGTATAAATATTATTGATTGTTTAAAAGTAAATTATCTAAATTATTTGGGTTTCGGTATAGGTTATACCTAAGTAGCATGTGATAGGGTGCGAGCCGTTTACCGTATAACGGGTGCGTTACCAGATTCCAGACCACTATTGAGAATAATGAATCTAATATAAATTAGAAAAAGATCAAAGTTCTTTGTCCGGCCTTGGAATCGAACCCAAGACCTCGTGGTCAGCAGTCAGATACACCACCTACCGCTTCATAGAGACAGCCAATCTAGTTATCTGTAATCTTTTATAGTAAACAAAATATACCGTAAATATTAAAATATTGGCAAGTTTTATTCATATCTTTATAGTGGCTCCACATATTTGCTTCTGGGAACCTGCCAGCTTTGATTTTGGCATACCCAATACTTGATATCCGTAATGCACACGAAAAATATTTCGATTGTATTCAATGCTTACATTTTTTAACACTTTTTGCTTCCATGAAGTTTATTTAACAATTTATTTTTCCCCAACGCCAAATGTGCAGTTTTTTTTATTAATACCCTGTCGACATTGTGCCGTTAACCGTTGGTGTAAATTTAAAATCGGAACTTTTAACAAATTTAAAATGTCGGATACGGTGTAGTGAGTTAGAAGAATTAAATAATGAACGCAACTTGTCATGAGTTTATTGTTACTCGTATGAGTGCAACGTAATAAAACAAATAGCTTTCATGGAAGTATTAATTAGTCAGTGCACTAAAACCTCTTTGTTGTAGGCATCATACGAAACAGAAAAAAGAAAAAATATTTTAAAATTCAAACTTTGAACAGAATAAACGAAATATGTTCAGTCTGGCTAAACAACTTTCTTTTTAAAAAATCTATATAAAAAGCACAAAGTCTGGTAAAAACTCTGTCGGCAATGTGTTGCCGGTGTCCTTTCATTGTTCTTTTGTTTCGTACCAAGATAAACTTTCTTCCCGGCCTGAAGGAAGCCGAGTGTTTTATGCCCGTGTCAAATGTCCCGCCTATTTAGCTTTGTTTTGTAGTGAAAAATATATTGCACTGCACTTTGTACCTGTTGATATCAGGGAGAAATAGTTTTTGTTTTTTTTATTAGTGGGTGTAAGTTGCAACATTAGTCGCTTAGAACTTTAACATAGATACATACTTAAGCGTCGTTTTGCAGCCCGTTAAAACAAGTCTCAGAAATCTTTAATTTTCTTATACTATTTTAAATTGTTATTTCTAAAGCCTAACTATACTCTTTGTTTAGTACATTTACTTGATATTACAAAAAAATAATACTGCAACTCGAGTCCAAAAGTAATCTGAAAATCGAAATACAAATCGAGCTATCAGTCTAAACGTAACATCGGTCATTATTAGTAGAACAACAAACCTAGCATTGCGGCCCTGAGTGCCGTGACTAGGGTGTCAATGTAGCAATAATACAGCTTATACCGCCGACTGTACGTGGCGGTGGTGACAAACAGATCGAGAGGTGTCCGGATATTCCCAATTTCCGTGACGTCAGCTCCGGATTTATGTCACAGTTGCGGGTAGACGGATGACGTCGGCGGCGACCTGTTGGCCCCTGAATATTTGCAACGCCCTTATTTAGTGTACGTACGGCTTTAGTGAGTTCTAGCTGTATTTATTAAAGTCAATTGTAATTCTGAACTTATGTAAGAAGTGTAGAAGTGTAAATATTTAGATCGGTTGTTTTAAAATGATGTATCTAAAAAGGCTCTAGATGCAGTAATTTTTTCTGCGTAATTCCGCTTAACATATTATTCAAAGCTTTGTTATTTATACAATAAATAACAAACTATTATCTGCTTTAGTTGGTCCTCTACGTTAAAATGTATAATCAATATTAAATAAAAATATAATTTACACTACATAAACACTACTCATAACGTTATCGCCGTTAGCGAACAATTTTTTATTTCCCAAAACATAATTCTAATCCAAATTGAACCATTTTCGTATTGAATATCCTAACGCAACTTTTATAACTTTATAAAGTGGCGTATGTTTCAGTGGATCTGCTTTCATAAATGTGAAATGCTCGCGGCATTGTTTACTTTTAATATCACTGGTACCACGGGGTGGCGAGCCTCGGCACCTAGCTTCTCCTTTTATTATATGTATGCCCACAAAAAGGTAATGGAATAACAAAATGATTGCACACCAACCTCGGTGGCTATATTCATGCTGTTTTCATAAATTGCACTCAGTTTGATACAGCTTTTTAAATATTTATCGAGAATACCGTTTTAGGGATTGCTGTTCTATCGAGATAAAAGTTTTTCAACCGCTTAATCCTGACGCGGGAGTGCTGTGAATCTAAAACTAAATTGGTTTCGGTATAAATATTCAAAAGTTATATAAACGTGGTATTTATACGCGCAACAGGTTATAACAATATCAACGAGAATACACAAAACTTTTCTGAAAACTTGCTACTTATGCTTTAGAAATATCTTTTACCCACTAGTCGAAATATCCGTGTTGAACTCTCAAACAAATCCTCGGTATCGCATATTTCACGGGTCCATATTGTGATTTACATCGTTCGTTGGATGGATGTTCCCTCCGGTGGCCTGCGCACCCTGCGGCATAAATTCTTACATTTAGCGCGCCGTCACCAAATGAAATAATGTGTCCTGTCGCGGAATTATTTTGACACCTGCTTCACAAGTTTGAGCCCGATTTATTGCCTTGTTTGAATTACGAACGTGTGGACATTTTTTTGCTAATTTCGTAAGTAAAATGGAGACATTTTGAAATGGAATCTGTTTTTTAAGTATTAGCTGAACAGTTATTCTGTTGTCTACGTGTAGAAAAAACATTGTCGAATTAACAACCTACCTTATCAAAGGTAAGGTAAATTACCTTTTTGTAGTCGGATAAAAATCTCAACAAAAGAGGTAAAATAAATTGATTAAAAATCATTTCATATTTACTTTTGAAAGTTTAAAATTCTACATAAGGTACTAGAGAATTTAACTGCAGAAAAATACAAAATATATTTTTTTGTTGATTTAAATATCCGTCCATTGTTTACTTTATCCAATTAGAGTTTTGAGCTGAAAGTCTCGATACCATATTTTATTTCTCGCTGCAGTGAGCCAGAAACTGCAATTTTCAGTTCTTAGAACTTTAGAAAAGCTGACTTTACGACTTTGGCGTCCATTGTGATTTCTTTCACCTTATTAAGTTCCTTTTGTTTATCGCCTTCACTGATTCTATTCTTTACTTTTGTTTTTATTTTATCAAGAATTATGACAATTAATAAAACCTCCCTTAAGTAAATATTTATTACAATGAGACGATATTAAATAAAATGTTTTATTTTAAGTACTTAAAACTTTTTTCAAAAGCCATTATACTCGAGAGGTTTAAAGTTATTTGATATAAAAGTAAATATTTTAACGAATCCTTTTATTTTTAGTTATTATACCTAAGTGGAATTGTGTTGTTACAGCTTTCAAATGTTGTTTTAATCTAAACGAATTAAAATAATAGTTTAATTTTGGATGACTATTCTGAACTTATTTATTTTTAAAAGACAATATTTAAATTAAAACCTACTATTTTGAGCTTACTGTACTTATCTAACTATAAATATATTTTATTATATATAACCGAATTACGGTTATAAAATTAATTAGACATTTTATGTAATTCATTAAATCTATAAATATAATTTATTTTAAATGGCAACAAATCTCCAAATAATTTATGAAGGAACAAATTTAAAAGTCTAACACAGAAAAAAAAGAAATTAATTGGAAAAAATGTCAAATATATCACGCACCCACTTTACATTCCATATTTAAAACGCGCTACGTCATCGTGTTTAATCTCATAATGTGATTTGTGTCAGTGAGCAGTGTTGGCTTGTGTTGGCTTCTGTTGGCTTGTGTTGGCGTGTGTTGGCTTGTGTTGGCTCGTATTGGCTTGTGTTGTATTCTATTGTGCGTTATGACAGCTGACTCGGTTATAAGTGACAGTTGGAATACGCTACTGTTATGATACGTACAATGTAAATGTGTAATATTGTTATTGTGCTTTGTGAATCATGTTGTCGTTTATCCAACGGTAACAGATATGAGTGAATAAGATTTTTTTCTGTCATGCGCTTCATGATTTTTGAATGGGGCTTCTTTTACCAAAACTGGGTTATTTTGACCCTGCCAATCACGAGATTTTTGGAATTTTTGAAGCCGAAAAAATGCTACTAAGTTCTATTGTGTTTGGATGTTCTTAATTTTAATTCAATGGCAATCGCATGCTCTAACATGAGACTGAATTTTTAAACAGTGATAAATAGGTAAAGAACACAACTTTTCTGCTAGCACCTTCGTGTTCAAAAGAAGGGGAATTATAAAAGTAAGTCCTCAACCCGCACTTGGCCAGCGTGGTGAACGTAACTCCCTCAATTCGGGAGGAAACCTTTAAAAAACAGTGAAAAATTCATGGGATAACAAAATAAAAAATATTGAACGTTATAGACTTGCATGTATAAAATTAGTTAGAAATAGAATAGTAAATGGTCCTTGAATGATAGTAATAGTATACTAGAAATGTTTTAGTTATTTGACATACATTTGTAGTAGTTACAGTCTAAGTTCAGATAATGTAAGCGTCTGTTACCCTTGAAACTTTGTAGCGGAACAGTGATTGTACGGAAATTTACTATGACAATGTATTCAAACTTGTTATACAGATATATTGTTTGTACATTTATAGTAAGACATTGCTAACAAGATATTTTAAGGCTTTTTGATCTACGTGTCCTAAATTTAAAAAAATACTGTTGATATGAGGAATGGATTCGCTCACGAGTCCATTGCAGACTAGATACTCCTTCAAGAACTGTTCATAGAACATTAAGGGCCAGTTTTACAGACTATAAAAAAGTTTGATATAGGGGTTAGCTCAAAACTGTAAAGTAGTGAGACAAGTGACACGATAAATGTTTTATTTCAATGCATTTCATATAATATCCTGAAACGACACTTTTATTTGTCTTCAAAATTTTAATGCAGTCATATTTATTTTAATTATGTTTAATTAAAGACTTAATGACACGTACTGACAGTCGCACGAAGTGAGGTCTGTTCTTGATACAAAGCTCAATTTTCTGCTTCTCGCTATATTATGATACTAGCTTTTGCCGGTGACGTCGTCTGCGTAAAAAAAAACTTGGGATAAAAAGTATATAGTATCCCATGTGATAATCGAAATATCAGTGTACCAAATTTCATTAAAATCCATCCAATAGTTTTTTTTTTGTGAATGAGTGACAAACAAACATTCGTCTATGACCCATACCTACTTGCTAACATTCGTATTTATAATATTAGTATGGCTTCTTAAAAATAACAGATTCTGATAAGTAGATATAACCTTTTGTCTTAATAACATTGATGTTTTTGAAGACAATATTTTGAAAGGTCAATGATCTTTGTGATGGGTTAAATGGTGGCTGTTAATTTTCCTTTAAGTACAAAATTTTCTCAACCAAACTCTATTCCAAGAATCTTTTGGCATTTTAGGTCTGGTTTTCCCATGGCCGGTTAACCTTATTCAGAGAATAATGGAATAATTGAGATATTTTAAACAAATTCTTCATAGATTATTTCATTGAAATATGAAAATTATTTTTAAATAAAAGTTATCTCAGCATGTAAAATCACAATGGTCGGACGGAATTATACCCCAATTTAAAGTAACGTATTTAATGTTTAATTAAATTAAACAATGTTTTAAATAAGGATTCCTTACAATTCTTCTTTTTATCGTATGGTCAGTGGTCAACCTAGTGTAAAAGTTGTTCTTGCCGCCCGAAGGCCATTGACATGGCTTATTTCCTACCAGTGAAATTAGCCTATCTATTAATAGTAATTTAACTATCTGCCCGAGTGAAGTCAGTACGTTAATAATTAAATCACTAAAAATAACTAATTCAATCTAGTAATTTCGACTGACAATTAGATTGAATAACTTATCTTTTAAAACAGTTAAATGTTTCAATTTAGAACATACGTATCCAACGTCATTTTGTTAATTCATTTTGACAGCTACATAAATGTTGCCAAATTATAATTGCAAATTAACATTGAAAACAAAATATAGAGCGATATTTGAGTGGCATAGTAGTTATATTAATTCATTAGCATACCCTTACCAGAAACAGTTAAAACTAATCAACAACTATGCTTGTTAAAATTTACATTTATATGAAAACTAAACTAAAATACGTAGTTACTCGTATAATGTTGTGTGTTGAAAAAGGCTTGTATTCCTGTTATTTTGTAGAAAATGTAACACAAAATAATTACATTTGCAAATCAAATGCCGATTTCCGGAAACAATCACTCAGGGTGATTACAAGTCGTGCCCGCAATAACTTAATGTTCGTACGTCGTGGGCGGTTGACAGTGTTGCCACATGCAAATTTAAATTCGCCATTGACATTTATATCCTTTTTAGAGCTGCGAATATACAAATAAAATTGCAAGCTAGCTGCCTACTGGTCCATATAAATCTACACAGGATTTAGCAAGTTTTTTCATCACGTTGAAAGTTTCACACACAGTTTGTTTTAAACATTCATGCGCTAAAAATCTAACGTATGATCGACTGTCAAAACATTTTCCATTAAAAGAAACGGCCAAATATTTTGTTACACTGAACGAATTCGAAAATAAATTCCTCCATTTTGCAAACTGACTCGTGGTTTGACGTTGCACACGGAAAAATAAAAATATTTCTCTTGACATTATTCATTTTTATTTTCACACGAAATATAAACAACGGTTGAAATCCAGTAGAGTAACTTCTGTGTTTTGTTAGTATATATTGGAAATATTTCCTTGTTTCGTGGGAGGATGGTTATTTGACATGGCAACACTAAGCCAATGTCATTTGTGACCGTTGACGCCGCGCAATTGGTGTAATTGACATTAAGTGGATCATACGCGCCTGTTTGTACGTGACTTGAGTATTTGCAGGTATAACTTGAACATACCTACACCATATAATACAGTTTAATCATAACAAAATTAAGTAGCAATTACCGTATAATACCTAAGTAACATTTTTTTGAAAAGATAAAGCAACGTGATAATTTCTTTTTTAATTCAAACAACTAAAAATACAGCGCTCTTTTTGTACCCTGTAATTTAACGTCAATGTGACATAAAGTGCTGTCACATTTGACAGTTAATATTTTCTTTGGTAGTAAAGACAAAATGCAACGTTTTTTACTTTACATTGAAAAATTTTAAACTTTATTTGTCTATCCGTTAAAAGCCTTTTAATTCGTGTCAGTGTATGAAAATTAAGTTCTAATTCATTGTGATGTGTTAACACATACTTAATTACTTTCATCACGAAACCCATGTTTTACACCAGCAAACAAATATTCGGAAACATACTGCATAATGGAAGGCAAAAATACATATTTTTGTACCATAACTGTTCCATTATAAACTTTAGAATGCGTCAAGTAATTATTACTTTTAATCGTTTAACGGTCGTTGCATTCAAGAAGGGTCGGTCCCTATAGGCAACAGCTGTTATCAAGGCGAAAAAAAAAACTCAGGCAAAGGTGTTTCGGCTATCGCAGGTAATCTCACTTCTCTAAAAATATGTTGTGTTTATTGTAAAGACATGTTATGAAAACGTTTAAGGAACAATTTCACAGCTTATGGATAGATGTCATCTAACCTATCCGGTAGATAAAGTAACACCAATATGTGAAAAACGGTCAAAACTTCACCTGATACTCTAACCGATTCTTGAGAACTGCTGAACCGGACACCAAAGTTATATACGACAAATTTGGTATATTTAACTTCTTTATATTGCGTTATATTTTTTACCTACATGCCTGAGTAATCAACAGTGATGTCGACACTCGCTATATGTCCTAGCATTAATAGCCAGAACGACTGAAGACTTCGTAATCCATTATAGTCAATCAGTTTGATTGGCGCTTCAGTAAAACACTCGGTCGAGCCACTCGATTAGTGTAATGGCAACTTATCGCCGTGTTAATCTTGTCTATGTTTTAAAACTATTGTGGCAACACTGCCTGTCATTTGAAAGTGACTTTTTTTGACGTTCGTTTTTTGAATAACTTTTTTTATTTTTAATCGACGTAAAAAGGCTGTATTGTAACAGCCAGGGAGTCTAAAATCACAATTGTTTATCGATGAGTAACGGTAAAAGTGTTGTACATAATTATGTGAAATGCTAAACTAGAAGTAAGTCTCACCTACTGATCACGTGTCAGTAACTACAAGCAATTCACTCGAATAATGTGTTTACTTGCCCTCTATTGACCTTACAACTTAATAAAAAAGCCTTTAACAGCATAATCAAAGCACATACATAGTCTCTACTATAATCCATTAAAATTGCAGTTCCTTAAATTGGCAGTTCTAAAACGATCGTACACCTGCACGCTTCGCTTATGGTGGGTAAGCAGTAATGGGGTAGTAAACATAAAGTGCATATCCCATAAACTTGGCTTGCCTTTGTGAAACATTAAATATACTAAGACGTGTGCTTCAACCTTCTGTTTTTGTTATTAAAAACATAAAATTTGGAATTACTTTTCTACGTAAGTGCTTATATAAACGTTAAATGTTAAATATTGCCTACTTATTTTAAGCGACGTTTTAACGGGTATGTATATTATCTAGTAAGTTGATTTAAATTTAGGTAAATGATAGACTTCAAACGCAAAGATTGTGTACCATTCTCAGGTTCATAGTAGTAGACTGATATCAACTAAGAAGCCCGGTATTCAAAACCTATTGAAGATACTAAAATAGGATCCTAAAACCGTGCCTTCAGGTTAAATTCAGTCTATTTATACGGGTTATCAAAATGACACAGCTTCAAATTCTATAGTAAATTTTGTATTGCACAAAATACCCTCCTAAATATAGAATACAAAACATTTTTAAACAAAGTGTCAATTCCCAAAAGTTATGGAAATATTTCTGAATAAAAGTTAAGGGTTCGAGAGAGTTTCAGATTGTCACATTGAAATTCACATTAAAAGTTAATAACGAACAAGGGGAAACTTTTGTCTATGATTCGATTATGGCAACTCTGGATCTAACGAACGATCATTATGGTGATGTAAATCCAAGATATTGTTTTAGTAATACTTGAAAGTATCTTAGTGCATTGTAAAATTAATATTCTATTATTTATATCATCTTGAACAGCGTTTCTTATTCTTCTCGTTCTTATCCCACGTTACGTTGAGTCGCCACTATTTTTTTTCTTAAAAACATGCTGCAAACTGTATTTGGCTTATTTTTTCATCACTGATAGCATGCTTGCCAAATGACGTTTGGGTGATAGTCACTAACAAATGAATAACATCAAATTTTCTTATCGATTTCGTTAACGAACCACTTGGAAAATATAAGTTCTAAACAAAATTTTTGCTCTAAACCGTCCAGCAAAATTTCCGTAAAATTAACACCAAAATCAAAAATTTACAATCTCGCCTTTGAGTCACGAACATCCTCTTACGATCCATGTTTATGACAGACACGCTACCAAATTAGTTGGTCCACCGATTTGACTCTTCAGCTTTTGAAAATTCAGTATGTGTAGGAAAACTCATATAGAATGCATAAACGTACGAACCGACTTCATAAGCAGCTTATTTAAAATTATAATTTACAACTGGCAACCCTCGGTGCTGTAACAGTTTGGTTTAATTCGAAAACGATGGCAACACCATGACACATGACAATAATTTGTATGCTAATGTTGGTAACACGTAAGGGTGACCTACTGATCCGTCGCTTGTAATTGAGATTGTATATGTTTTGCTTGAGGTTTATAAGTTTATTGCTGCAAGATACTGCTTCAATTATATTTTTGATTTAAAGTGTAAAATAATCTACCAACGAGTTTTTTTTTCATCGTTTCGTTAGAGGTCAACCTGGGTCAAAGTTGTGTAAGCCGCTAGAACCACCTTTGATTTTACATTGCCTAAAAACTGTTATCTTAATAGAGACAACATTCGAAACCGACTTTTTACGTGCTCTAAGAGTCACTTATTTAGACTAACTTTAGAATTTTCGGAAAGTATTCTACTTCAAATATATGTTCCGCAGTATTCTTTGGATGATCCAAATTGGATCAGATACTGTTCAGCTGAAGCACTTCCTGAACTTATTGCTGTTTCCCATTTTCCGCTTGATTAATAAAAAAAAAATACTAGCCACAAAAAGAAAGTTTTCACCTCTCCAGAATAAGTATCAAATAGCTTATTACGTGGAATTTTGACAGATGTTTTCATACATTTGCTGTCACTTAAATAGGTTACAGTTAACTTATTTATAAGGTGTGAAATTGACCTTGAAAGTGTAAGTATTTAAATCCATGCCTCCGTGGCGCATCAGTTAAGTTCCTTACAATGTCGCTACCTCTGCATTAGGGGGGTCTTAGGCTCGATTCCCACATGGATAAATATTTGTACGATCCACAAATTGTTGTTCGGGTCCGTTATTTGTGTGTTTGTAAAAGTCCCCGCGACACAAGAGCAATTCTTAATGCGGTAGTAATTTTAAAAAAACAAACAAAAAAAATTGTGTTGCCAATATAAAATTTGCCCAGATACTTCTCAGCACCAAAAAGGTTTTAAACAAACATTTAGTAATGAGGTTGTATGTCACCGGCTGTATCATTAGCCTCGGATCATCGGCCCGTGAGATGTCAGCGTTCTAGTTCATAACTTTAATTGGCTCTAACTTACCTAATAGACTGTGAATTGATCTATTGTTATGTTGTTCTATGTATATACAGATTTAGTTATAAAGTTAGGATGAAACTACCTGGATATGAATAGTAGTATTAGCTAATGCTTGCGTAGGATTTTTTCTAGACTGAAGTTGACCAATAAAAACAGTTGTTTCAATGTAACTTGTAATTTTATGAAATAGTAGGGTTAGATTTACCTATAAAAGAAGTATAAAACGATTTTAAATATTCTGGATACACAAAAAGTGTGTAAAAAATACTCGTTGTCAAATTCGGATTGCCAAAATAAAGTTCTAAAAGTTTTCAATTCTAATTAAAACACACTAAACGCAAAGAAAGATTTAGCAGAATCCGCACCGAGTAAAGCAATATAAAGAGAACAGCACAGCTTAATTTTTATACAAGATGCGGAAGAAAATGACAGAAAAATATTCATCGCGAACTGCATTTTGCACCTAAATTATGAACTGTTCGTTAACGAAGCCACTGCAAAACGGAATGTGCATCGTGAAAGAAGATTTGAAAGCCGCTTTACCAGTGCCGCGTACGGCTTGAGAACCTATTTTGACTGGCTACTAATTTGGTAAAACTATTTATTATAATATTATAGAATATGGTACAACGCAAACACACATTTTACTGCAGAATACATGGCGTTTCGGTGATTCGGCGCAAGCTGGCTGGGAAAACTAGAGTTTGTGATAATTCAGGTCTTTTATTAATTTTGAACATGCGACGTAAAAGTTAAAAAGTTATAACTAAGGCACGAATTTCTACAGTCGGTAGCTACCATCGAGTATCTATAGTTAAAACGTAATTCAAAGTGAGTTCTCACGGCATCTGCTAGAGGCACTCGCACCTAGCTGGCTATCAATCTAAGACGATTGCAGAATATCGCCCATTAAAAGAAATCCGAATAAAGAGGCAAGGTGAGAAATAGTGGATGTTCATATTATTCTTGGCAGGTGAAGGTGCTAGCGTACGTAAGATAGGGATTTAGTGGTCTCCAGAATTTTCGTAGTTTATTAACGTGCAAGTGGGTCCGACAGGTCACCGCAACGTTATCGATCCCTGCTAGTTTGAAACCTGAACGTGTATGACCGTCCTAAACCCTCAAACGGGTACCCAAGTAATATAATATCAGGATTTTTGATACGGCACGCTAACAAGGATTGGAAACCACGGAAATGCTAAATTGGGACTAAAGTTCTCATCTTACACGATCTACCCGCCAAATGATGTAATATTTAGTTCATTTCTGTACCGTCTTCTCAAAGTATCTAATTTCTTTGTACATATTGTTTAACAGATACGGTATTGTAAAGTTAGAATGGATTTTTCAAAGCCGGATCACCCTCGGGGTGTGTATGATAATTTTGTTGTTGTACTTCCAAAACTTTTGTGATGCTTGTGTTGCGAGTTTGTAATATAAAATTGGGGTTCGACCACAAAAACTGGGTACCTGTGTTGTCAAATGTACCACTGATTTATTGAATTTAAGCACTGCACAATGCGGAATCATTTTAAAACTGACTTATGGTATTAAAAAAACGCCTCCTGATTTACCTAATGTGGTATTTAAAGCATAAAAATATACGGTTTTTGCCATTTTTAGTGAAGTATGAAATACTTCTTGTTCTCAAAGTTGACAATAAGTATTTAGAGAGTAAAATTCAAAATTTGTCAATACAAACTTAACAAAAAGCTTCAAACTTCAGAAAGCCGTTTCCCAACAATTAATCGACGAATTTCAGTCCCTAAAGGTTGTTGCAACAATAGACAAGCTATCTTTAAACACCGTTTACACGACACAATTTTGATATCAATCCGTTTATTTGAAAATTGCCAATTCGATCGCGAATAAGTTCCAAGAGAATTATTAAAATCCGTCAATATCATAAGATTAATTAATTTTTTAGAAGTGCAAAGTTTCTTGTAAAGTTGCAGTTATGAAGCACAGAAGTTTTCGAATGACACCGAACATCGAATATGTATGTAATTATATAAAAAAAACTGTTTAAAAGGTGACCTTAATGACAGCAGATGCACTCCAGCCTGCCTTTGGGTGAATTAACGATAAAATAGGGCGAGTGCATAATAAAAGGGGGAGGTAAAGTTACAGTTTATTGTTCAAATTCCGTATGACTGTTGCCAATCTGTCATACCCCAATTTCAAGTCCGATTTAGACAGACACGTGTAACACAGCTGTAACGGGAACAACAGCCGTAGGGTCCGGATAAAAGGGTCTTTCACTAAAGAGAAATGTGTGAAGTGCCTTCATCTGTATAGAGTAAATGTTATTTTGTTTAATACATCCGCGTCTACATTACATTTGTTTGCTATGTCACAGCTGGGACTTTATAAGATCTATTTGGCTTTTTGTTTTGTCATATATACTTGTATTTAACTTAACTTAATTCGAATTTTGTCATAAGTTCTTAAAAGTTGTGTTGTGTGCATTTTATCAGACATGGAGTGTATCCAAACGTATCGAAGTATGTTTATCAGTTGTTAAGTTACCATAGTACAAGCTCTGCTTAGTTTAGAATGAAAGAACTCTGTGTTAGTCACAAAAATATTAAAAATGAAAGGGTAGTGGCATGATGTGATTATTTTCTTTACGAATTTAATTGCTATTTAATGTATCGAATAAAAAAATTTATGCCGAATGTTCAACGTGTCGGAATTGTTACATATTGTTATTGTTCGAATTATTTTTTCTAAAAAATAGTATCAGAGGCTTGTTAAAACAAATTTCAATTAATATCCGTAAAATGATTTGTAGCGCTAGTGATGTAGTAATTTCTAAAGTTCCTAGAACTAGCACGCCAAAATAACCTGTCTAATTTTACGTTATTGTTTCACGTTATAGCTCTTATATTTACTGATATTACTAATAGTTGTATTTGTTTATTTGCGATGGTTAATCGAGTACACTGGGTTGAAATAACTGCGTTTCTCAGAACGATTGGGTAGAAAATAATAGCTGTATTATAAATACGTATGCTTTGTTATTTTATATAATGGATAGTTCTGCGTTTGTGAGGGCGTCTATGAGAGTTTTAAATTATTTAATAATGTATATGTGATGATAATGTGATACGCTTGGGCTATTTGAAAGATACACTATCTAATATTTATGTCGTAAAATTACATAATACCTTTTATCTTATGAGACAAATTACTTAAAGCGTAGTTTAAAATAGTATCGCGATAGGCTAAATATAAATTGACTTTAAAATAGAAAACACTTACTCTAAATATTCACAAAAATAATGTTTCCATAAAAAATGTACTTTCTAAATAAATTTCGCGAGACAAGTATATTTTCTAGACACGAAATTCAAGATTAACCCTTTAAAGTAGTGACAGTGAATTAAGTCTATTTTATTAATGGCTTACATAAGCCGTCTGAATGCTTCGTTCTGAAATCTCTTGTAGTGAAATGGTCATTGTTCTCCAAATATTATTATGCTAATTCGCTCTTGTAATTAATTGTATTGTTTCAATTTAATTAGTTTTCGTGTAAATTCCGAACGAACGTTGTTCGAGGCGGGGAATATTCGTTTCGAAATTCAAATGCAAAGTTTTTTTTAATAGCAGTATTGTTGATCTGCTTTTTACGAAAGAGGTTTACTTAAGATAAATAAAGTGAATTTAGTGATTTACTTTTAAACTTACTCCCGCACTTGGCCAGCGTGGTGGATTTAAGGCCTAACCCCTCCCTCATTACGGGAGGAGACCCTTGCCCAGCAGTGGGACATTAATGGGTTAAATTTATTATTATTATTATTACTTTTAAACTATTAGTGTGTATTACCAATGTTGCTGTTTTATTAATATACGGTAAAGCCATTATCCTATTCGGTATTATAAAATATCTAAATCTTAATATTAATTTCACTATATTCCTAAGTGCCATTTAATCTAGGCCGTCTATAACAACCTTTTGAAATAACAGTGTTTACAATCGCAAAAAAAATCTTCAAAATTATTCCAGAGCGGCCTTAAAATATCTATCATCGATATCTATTAGTACATTAAAGTATAAAAGAACGTAAACTATGAATATTAAATGCCTAAGTCAACCAGATAGCGGCGTACAAACAGGGTAGAATCGGAACGCGTCGCCGCATAAACCATTAGAGGCCATTAAAATTATGTACTCATGCCGTTTACCATCGTTGTATAATTTTATGAGCGGGCAATGAAAAATTATTAATCAGATTTATTTATTGTGATTTTTTGGGAGTGCGGAAATGAGATACGGGTTAGGGATGGACGGCGTTACTAATCGTTGGAAATTGTAATTAACCGTTTTTTAAAAAAGTCAAATTATGCGGAAAGTTTAGTACAGGGTTTCGAAATGTAAAAGGAAATCAGAAAAAGTAAGTAGGTAATATAGTGAAAGGGTGTTTAATCATAAAAGTTAGACGCGAAATGTCTCTTACCTAAAATGAGTCACACACACACATATAGGCATATTTTTTTTGGCAAAGTTGACATCACTTTCTAAACTATTTTCTAAAGCAGAAACAGCTTTACCTAGCTTACCTTTAGCCAAGTATAAAAAAATTACTCTTTTATAAAAATAATCATAACTAAACAGGTAAGCATAAAAAACTTGTCACATCCAAAACTAATTTACTTCCAGCACTGAATCAACATTAGAAAAACAGAACCCTTAGTTTTCCGTCATAAACAAGCTTATTTACATCATTAAACTTCAAATTAGCGGGCCGGTAGTAAACGACGCCACTGACGATGATAACGCACGGACACCTACCTTCGTTCACGCTTTACACCCAGTCAATATTAGGAATGATAGAGAATTATATAATGTACTGTTATGATAGTGAAGTAATGGATAATGTCCGTTTACTTTTTGTGAAATTAATTTAGAAAAGTTGTTATTTTCACAATAGTTTTTTTTATGCAGGGCAACACTTATACCGCTATTATTCTAAGCTGTCATGACGTAAAAATAAAATTATTTTTTTGAATGCCGCTCGAGACATTTCTTTTCTTCTGTAATTTATTTTAACGTTATATTTGCTGAATGGTATAAACCCAAAATAATGTTAAACTGGAGCTGACATGTGCTATGCTTAACCTTGTACTATTGTACTGAAAATGATGTGATAAGTGCAAACAATGAACAGAAAAAAACACATTGAATAATAAAAAAGTATAGTTTCTCGCTGACACGAAGAAACGATAGTTTTCCTTTAAATAAATGATTTGATTTGATTATCCAAACGAGTGGAGTGACCAAAACTCAAGGAAGTTGTGGAGAATCCTCGAAGCTGATATTTTATTCAGTCTCGCTATATCCGATGGAATTGAGAAGTGTACTAAGTGTAATATTTTCGTTTGTTTATTTCTAGGGACCTTGGGATAGCAAACGTACGGGAAATACAGCTATTTTCGACGTAAATTATTTAGTGGAAATCAATAATGAATTAGAATAGCAGAGGAAATTACTGTGGTGCTGTTTTTATAGCAATTTTAGTATAACGATATTTTAAACTGATTTACGGCCATATTTTGTAAAGTTACTAGCGCCCGCCTCGGCCTTGCCTGCTTTAAATGTAAATTTACAAGAAAACCTATACAATTTTAACACATAAACCATGTATTTGAATCACTATCTATTGAAAAAAACCGTATCAAAATACGTTGCGTGGTTTTAAGAAATCTAAGCATACAAAAAGGCAGGCAGTGAACAGTGACTTTGTTATATACTATATACCTTAGCGACAGAAAACTAAAGAAAGCTTAAATGGAGCTGTTTATATTTTATTTGTATGTACGATCTCAGCGTCTGTCCGTACCACCTTATTATACAGAAAAATATTAATGTATATTACGAATGCAGTCAGTTTAGCTGATTCACCCGGATGCCGGATGTCCGAACTAAACATATATTTAGTCCGGGTATATCCGGATACGGATGTGATGCCGAAATATTCCGTCTAATTATTAATCTTATGGCAGCTGGATGATTATGTAAATTGACCATGATTTCGGATGCAATTCATGATAATGCTAGGCGCGAATTTCATGGCGAAATTGCGGACGTTATTGCCTTTTGAATACGCTTTTGAGCATTATAACTGCTATTTATAGACTGTCCTGTCGTTTCAAGTTAAATTATTATATTTTTATATAGTGGTTCGAAACTGTCTCCAAAAAGAGTAATCATAGCTTTGCTATACATTTCCTACTAGGTTTTATACGATAGAGAAGAAGATACGATAGTAAGAGGTTATCTCACCATCTTCTTTGGGGTCTACCGAGGCGGCGCTGACATCCCCTGCAAAATACTAATAGCAATCCCAAATATATAAATAACAAGCAGACGTTTAACCATTGTGCATAATCCCTTGTCTCAACGGTGCAATATCCTTAATTTAACGACTGTCGTAATTTGCCAACGAATTTGGTCTAAATACGGCAACTATCGGAATTTACGGGAATATGGCCACTTTATCGCGCCCTAAGGCTGTGGGGAGCCAGCCAAGTGTACAGACTGCTGTATTTACGTGATTATTTATGCTTGTTTCGTGAATCCGTGTTTAGTGAAGATCGGATGAAGTTTTAGCTATTACTACTTATTGTCAAACAGCTAGCTTAACGCTTATTTTCTAATGCTGTATTTTAGCATGAGTTTGAACTATTTCTGATGCTACAATATACTGATCTCACTCTGGAGAAAAATACAATAAGATTTACTTAGACTGTAAACACTTAGGAATCCTTAATTGCCCAAAGGAGTAGTAGTTGTGAAGTCAATAATGATTTTTCAATGATTATAAATGACGGAATTAAATCCTTTTTAGCATTATTAGCTACGCACACAAACTGTCTTAGGATTCAGTAGTCGAGTGAATATTTAAATATGCCTTTAAAAGCATTTTTTTAGTGTAGTGTTTAAGAGCTGACTAAGATAATTACATCAACGACATTTTAAATAATATTTTCTTTGCAATCCAATATTTATATTACAGTATTCGTAAATATTTTGACCATGCAAATGGCTATTTAAAAACAAATGCCTTTGAACCCGTCTGTTGTGCATGTTACATAAAACGAGTTAGGCGCATGGCTTGTGACTGACATAGAGAAAATAAAACGCGAAATTGTTACTGTATATCACTGTTTTGTTATTGTACGCACTGCTACTGTGAAAAAAGTACGCAACAGTGGCGCTTTTTTTAAATAATAATATAACGTTGTAAATAACGACGAATATAGCAGTTAAAGAAACGTATGTAGAGGTGTATGAAATAATCACGTTCCGCCATTAACAATGTTAGTCCCATATTATAGGGGGCGAACCTCTGCCTACACTTTCGGGTATAATAGGTATGATATTGTGTGTGTTAAGGTATAATTTAGGCTTAATCAATACGCACTAGTTATGGGAACAGCAAATATTTTGCATTCTACAGAATTCAATTCCAAATGATTACTTTTAATAATTAATCTGAATTAAATACTTGTAACTTCAAAACACACAAATATATATTAAAAAGTGTTTGTATAACAAGGTGAAACAAAAACATTCGATATAACATTATCTCGGAACAACAGGTAACAATGTCCCCCGTCTATCTGTCCATGCTTACATTTAATTTACGAAGCAAACTTTGCCCTGGATTTGAGTGGCCCTAAATTTTTCAGAGATCCGCGATACGCCGCTCGCTAATTTGTTTTTTAATATCCATTTTTTAACGGCAAGTGCTCTTCAACAAATAAAGGCGTAAAAATCAACAGAATCTTCCGCGACATAAATTTTGCGAATGATAACATCAATTTCGTTTCGTTTAAACATATTTATGAGCTATTATTTTAAATGATTACAAGAGGATCTCGTGGTTTAGTACAGCTGCGTGAATCCATCTCTGAGGTTAAGCTACGCTTGCCGAGGTTGCTCTGGGAACGGTCGTCATGTTCAAAGATCTTTGACGGTCGTTACTAGTAGCGTTGTGGAAGTTCGTTAGGCAGTCGCTCCATGTAAAATACTGGTATTCAGTTGCGTTCGGTGAGACTGGAAGCCGACGCCAACACAGTTGGAAAAAAAGCTAGGCTTATGATAACATAAATTTCTTTAGTTTAAATATATTTATGAGATATTATAGTAAATGGTTTTCTTATTAATATTCTGAAATTGGTTTTAACGTTTCAACTACAGGCTTTACTTAGTACTATTTCATTTGCAGACTTGGAAACTTTGAGAACGGGTAAAATGATACATTGTTTTTGCATTAAGCGGTGGGTTAACAAACCCTTTAGGTCTGACTATTTCTAAGCCCTTAAGGTCAAAGTCTGAGACAGCAAGAAATTAAACAAGACACATCTCATCTAGAATTGAAACAGTAATAAAAACTTGTATATTATAAAAGTTAGTGCGTGTGGTTGAAACTGTCTGGTTGTAGAATGGTCGCCAGTGGAAAATGTGGTGATATTATTGTTACCACAAAAGTGTGGTCTTTGAAAATATGTGGTCCGTTTAGGATTTTAGTTGGCATGTGGTTATTTGACCTGTAGATGTACCAAACGTTTCTTTCAGAACGAACTTAATTTGAAATAGGTACTGTGGTGCGATTCTGTGCAATCGGTAGAATCGTTAACCGAGAGACTTTTGTAACGTACAGCAAAAATAGTTTCTACTACGCCCGCTACAGTCGCTGATCAAATTTTTATACAAAATTTATCGATAGCTAGTCAGAATATGCTATTGTAAAATGAAAAAAAAAATCACCAATACGTAACGATCTGAACTGTTATTTTAGCTTTTTTTGTTGGCATTGTAGTATTATGATTATGATTAATTAACACGTTAATGATATGCTAATAGCATTCGAAAATTATAACTAATCGCGATTAGTAGCGATTACGTCTGCGATTAATTAATATAGTGTTAGATAAATCGTTGCAGATAATTGAAACAATGCAGGCACGTTTAATTTGCATAAGTAGCTTTATCTCTTGTGATCCTACGGTGTTTTGATTGCATTATAACGTTATTGACTGCTATTTATGCTTCTAGCTTTGATTGCACGTATAGCAGAGCTTTTATTAAGCATCTATAAATTGATGAAGGATTTTGCGTTGTGTCGTGGCTGTTTGGTTCTTAGACTTTCATTGAGAAACTATACTCTACTTTAAATTCTACTCATCGAAATTGTTCCAGCAGTTTAGTCGTTGAAGAATGACAGATAGGCAACATTTTTCAGTTTAGCATTTTTTTTTAAATTGAAGTATTATGGTTGTACTATATTATTACTGACTCCTTTTGATTTTAGGCATATAAATTTAGGTCTATAGTGCAATGTCTGGGATTCGGACTCACTACTTCGGCCTCGCGGTCGCCACTCCTATATTACCTAATATTGGGTTACCTATTAAATTTACTGATAACACACACCTTTAAATATAAAATTCCATTCTTAACAAAACCACACTATTAAATTCTATAACATTCAACTTAGTCAAAACATCCACAACTCTAAAGCTGTACAAACGTCGGATCGCTGTACCTCGCTCGCTCTGTTCTCTTATATCACGGTCCATTGTTCGCAAAACACGCAATGTATATCAACTTAGTCATTGTCGACGATGTGATGAGTTAGGGAATAAATTATGAATGCTTGAATTATGTTAGAATTTTGTATTAGGTGTTATATTACTAGCTGTTAGGATTAAACTGAGAATAATACGTTTAATGTGACATTCATTTTCATTCAGTGACATTGATATTCATTGTTGAATTAAATAGTGTTAAGAAAAGTTCCGGACATAATAAGTATCTTATGTGCTCATCCATATTATAAACTACTGGTAGTTTTGACGTGCTTGACAAAAATCCAAGCTATCGCATGTGGCGTGTTTCGCATGTCTCTAGTGATGTGTTTACCGTAATATTATTATTTCGTCTCAGACATTTTCCTTTCTTTTCATAGATATTATAAAGCATCGTTTTTATTTTTGTTTCATAGGCCTTATATAACTACCTACCTAGTCTACCTACACAGTGATATTTATAGTAATTATCTTCCATTACACATAGGTGCTTCTAAACATATATTTTCGCCACATTCCCGATCTTTGTACCAACAGCGTTACCATAATTGAGGGGTTTGAAAACACACTTGGTTTATATACGGGAGTATATTCCAAATTGTTTGTTTTATTATGTAGATCACTTTGAGGTTACGAGACGTCTCAAGCTTTAACGGATGGGATAAACAGAAAAAAAATGTAAATTATTCCCGTACGAAACACGTACGTTAATATTAAAAATGAATCACTTATGGAATGGGGGTTTGAGATACAATACAGTTAAGTTATTGCAAAAGTTTGTGAGGTAATTTCTTGCACGGACTTAATGAGGAGTAGTGATATATTAACCACGCGTTACTTTATTAATATGACATGTTTCTCGATTTTATCTATCACTATCGATTACCGACAACCGGCTAGCTGTACTCTTGGGTATCGGGAGTTTGACACTTAAAATGTACTGCCAAAATAGTTCTTACGAAGCCCGGTAGAGGCGCTAAACAGATTTTCGTTTAAAATTTCTCGATAGCTAGCCGGTGGTCGGTAGTCGATAGTTGTAGAGAATCGAGCAAATACATTATGCTTATTTCGCTATTATGTACCTCGTCCCATGTAATAGGGCGCGAGCTTATTGCCATATACTGGGCACGTTACCAAACTCCGGGCTACTATTGAGAACATTGTAATCGTATTATTAGTATTAAAGCAGTTTGAATGAAACCTTCGAACCACAATTCAAAAGTATTTTACTAGCATTTTCATGAAAGGCTACTACAACTATTACGAACGATACTACGCAAGAACGAAAAAATTATATTTATTATAGCCAATGTAAACACATAATGTTAGTCAATTGAAATTCAAATACAGGGAGATGAGAATGGCCCCGGGAACACTGAAATTACATACGTATAAGAGAACGGGTAGCGAAATTTATAAGGTGACTCCGCCCATCGAATTACACGCAACGGTCATGTATGTAACGAGGTACGATTGCCTTTTTTACAAAGTTTTGTATCTATTATCTATAGTGTAAACGTTTTACACACATACATACATCAATTTTATTGTAATTTTAACGGACTTGTTAGTACACATTGCTATTTCTTATGATTATTTTGATGATTTCATGACGTAGTTCGCACGTTTGTAATGGCCCGAGTATAGCAAAAGACTTAAGTTGCGTTTTATGCATTTATTTCGACGGTCAAGAAAAGAACAGACAAAAGTAATTGTAGAATAACTTGAAAGAAGTCTCAAATAAAAGAAATATTGAATTTATAAAACAAACCCGTTAATAATAGGACAGAGAAAGTAAAAAGTATCACTCGACTGGTATAAGTTTTGTTTTACGGCTTGGTACAAGTGCCAAGAAAACAGAAACGAGAGAACTTTCGATACTATTGTAGGTATTTTTCTCGTTTCGTACAGATTCGTACTATTGTAGTGTATGCTAAGTAAGACAATGCAAGAAAAAAGCCGTTTATCTGTCTGTGATAAACCACAAAACTAATTTTCGTAAAACGAAGAGACAGAAGAGATCTTTACACAATTTTACATAATTTTTAATTTCAACAATCTACTCTGAAGCGTTTAAAAGAACGTGTATCTGATTTTTAACACGTAGAGCAACCAATAATTAATATTTAGTTTCAATATTTACCCACTGATCATCTCTATCTATTGAACCAAACTTCTATTACTAAAGAAGCATTCTAACTTTCCTTCAACTCCGTAGCACAATGCACATCTAACACTATCAATAGACATCGCCAGACATTCCCAACTTGCGCCTTAAGGCGTGACACTCGAATCGGACGGCGGTAATTTAATAAACGGCCTTTGCAAACTTTCAGGGCACAATTTACATTGGCTACTGCTAAAGAAACGTCTCTGAGTAAAGGGTGGCTCACACTGATAACGACTGCGTGACCAATGCGTGAGCTGTGCGGTTTATACATAAAAAATATTTGTGTTACTCGATCGAAAGTTTAAGAATGTTATGAAATACACCCACTTTTCGCCATTTACAATGTTAGTCACATGTAATAGTTGCCGAGTCCATTGCTATTGAAGTTGCGCTTCATTAGCCCTATTTATCTCGCGATCCTAGGAGCGATGATTACGAAATGATCTTTACATACACACAACGACTGTATAAAGTGCTCTAGTTATTGCCGCACACACAGCGCGGGACACGATCGTCATTTCAACAAGTAGCGACATTGCGTGGTTTCTTTTTCATGCGTGTATTAACTCTTTGTAACTACAGCCGTCGTACTCCCGCAACTGTCCCGCAGACGTGGTGTGTGTGATGCGTTTAACAGAGCAATGAGAGCCGATAAAAACAATGTTTGTGATGAAACAGTCGTTGGAACTTTCACATTAATGTTGTTTAGGATTGTTTATTGGATCTCTCTTTCCACTATTGTGCTTGAGATGTTTCCAGTTCACGAATTGAAAAAAAAAGGTGAATTCTAGTTAGAAATCTATAAAGATGTTCGGATTTTTTATCGTTTTAAAAGGTATTTACTTATCTATTTTAGTTTATGGATTTTTAAGAAAAATATTTATGCTAAGTTTTGTATGTTCGGATGTATGTTTGTTACTCAATCGCGCCAAAACTACTGAACGAATTTTGATGGCTACTGATAGTTTATAATCTGGATTAGCTCTGAAGTTTCGCGATTAAATGTATTAATATATAAAGTAACATGTTTTTCAGTTCTAGTTTGTACACTCCTTCGAAAATGTAAAATGTAATAATACTCGATTCTTTGTACACAGGGACACAATAAAGCTTTTTTTAAATATTTGTTCTCTGTGAGGCTACCATTGTAATGTTTACTTGTTTTGACTGTTCATGTGACATACGTTTGCATGTTTTAAACTGTGGAATTTTGTAATGATTCTTTTCCTGGTAGCATTTTGAGCGACTTGTTGAGAGATATGTTCATTATTCTACTCAGGTATATCCTGTATATATTGGTAGAACTCGCTGTTAGTGTGGGAATGAAGGGTATATACTGATAGCTGAATAACGTCCCTAACAGGTTGTGGGAGTAAGGGAATCGAGTGCGACTGTGTGAGCATACACTTGGACGATATAATCCGAAATCAAAATATTAAAAAAAAAGTGAATATATAAATAATATTCAAGTTGCGTAAATTTTATTTTTACAATTAAAATTTTCAACAGACTTTTTTCACGCTTGCACACAATATCACCGAAAACGTCACTCAAATTAACTTATCACCAAGCAAATTTCTCGCTGGTCAAATTGACCCGTACAGTTTCTTAACCCTCCACCGTAGATCCGTAACATCTAATCACGGCACGACATCTGTTCTGCCATCGATCATCGCGGCTTGCAATTTTCCGGACGTGCGCCCAAATCCCGCCCGTCGACTAGCCGCTACCGATAATGCGTCGCCCGTCCCCATTTGCCCCCAATATTCAATTTTTATCACACCAAAGTGAAAACTTGATGGCTGGACGCGAATTAGATTAAGTTTAAATTTTCATAGTTTGATGGCGATCAGTTGTGGAGGGAAATGTTTTTATTTTTTGGTTAACTGGAGCGATATTTTCGTGTGGCTGTTTTAGGTCAATATTAAGAAAATTTGTAAAGTATAAAGGTAGTAAAAAACTGTTTAACACATTTATTTCTTGATGCAAAGTCTAAACCCGCGCTTGGCCAGAATGGTGGATCCAAGGTCTTATCCCTCCCTCGTTCGGGAGCAGACCCTTGTCCAGCAGTGGGACCGTATGGGATTTAGAAAATAAAATGGGTAGTAAATGTATTCAAATGAATATAAACCTAATACATTGTAACAAACAAATAGAATGCATATATAATACGTCCATAAAATTATTTGTTACAAAAGTCTTTTTAAAACGAACATCATGTTTCACATTCATTCTCGTCTTAACTCCATTTCAACATTTTAAATCCCTAAATCGAAAGCCAACAGTCATTCGATACTCCGTTAATCTTTCCTATCACATTTCCGAATACGCGATCCAAATTTATCCCCTTATTATAGACCCGATCTCAAATTCCCAATTTTCGGGCATCGCACACATAACTCGGAAGCACCACATTAGCTATCCTAATGACTGAACAGTCAACAATCAAGCTGTATTTACATAGATATGCGGGCAATCAGGTGATAAACATTACCGGCTGTGCATTATGCTAATACGCCACATCGTACTATTACACAGCATTGTATACTGTGCAGAACCGATGATAATTGGCTACTAAACGGCTGAGATTGATATTGTCATCGTTACGGATTTACGTTACTATAGGTTTTTTAGGGTTATATGAGAATATGAATCTCATACATAATGTATGCGGATTAACATTATCAAAATGAATGTATTTAAAAGTCCTCTTTGTGTAAAACGGCAAAATTAAATAAAAGATTTTTTTCCTGCCTTAGGTTTATATATTTAGGAACTGAGGAAATACCCACAGTGTTCTCCTCAGTGTAGTCTAAAGTAAGCTTAGGTAACATATAAATTTAAAAAGCAAAGAATTAAAAGGCTGAACGAAAAATACTTAAACTAAACTGTATAAACATTTGCTTTATTAAGTTTAAATTGATTTTTGCCGAGTTTTATTTAAAATAAATTCCAATATAATACTTTTTTACCACAAAATCAAGATACCCAAAAACTACAAAAACAAAAATCTAAAACCACTTGAAGCAACCTTCGTACTATAATTTTTATGTCAAAAAACACGTGTCAGTTTGTAGAGTAATAAGGCTTGAAGGGTTGACGTTTAAACTTTACCCTTGATGTTTACTGCTCCTCCCTAGCGGGCCCACTTACCGAACACCACATTACATCTACTCAACTAATCTTGCTGGATGTGGCTACAATTTCAAGCTGTACTAGAATATTGCTATTTTTGAGACATGTGTGCAACTACAGTTCATAGGGTTTAGGTTGCATGTCATGGTCTGGTGAAAAGTGATTGTTTTTTTTGTTTAGGTTTTGATTTCTATAAACAATATAGTGGTCAAATTAGCTTAATTTTTTTTTGCTAAGCATTTTATGTGTCACTACAGTTATTTAAACCGAAAATTATAGGGATAGTATTGACTAGACACATAAAGTTACACCTTTTTACCATACAAGATAGCAGGGACGAAAGAACGCCACATGCTACGATCCCTCCAGATTTCCCTTGTTTCACTCACACCTTGTCACACAAGACCGTCGGTTATAATATTTGTGATACAGCAAAGAAATCGTTCTTATTATTCCCGATTATTCAAAAATTTTAAACAGAGCTTTCAAAAATAATTAAAGTTAATTATTCAATTCTCAAAATTAACTAATAACTAATTTCACATACGTAATCGATCATGTAACATATTAACTCATGTTAAAAGTCCCATATAATTGTATAAATGTTTGCCACATAGCAGAGTGGCTGTGTTGAATTTCAATGAAATACATTAATGCATAATTGAACAATACACTTCATTAACAATCACTGTGTTTATGTCACTGTCAAACATGTGGTCACTTCTAAACTGTAATACGGGGAACATCTTCTGCCTTTTATTTCTTTTTATGGATCAGTAGGTCAATCACCATAAAGCCGTGTAATTTTTTTGACGTTTAAACTAAAGTAAAAATTTATTCCCTTAATGCGGGGACGCAGATCAATATTTCAAATACTAAACAAACTACAGTTTTTCACAAAAAAAATTCACATTTCACAAAAAAAACACAGTTAAAACTTTAAAAGTATAACTTAATTCAAACTGGTCACTTCTAGTGCCTCTACATCGGTACATAAAACCTTAAGCAGATAATTCAGGCTAGTTGCGTTTGAGTCGGCACCTGGGGGCGCCTAATTGCCTCAACACATTCTGAGAACCTGAGGTGTCGTCGCACGTTCGTTTTACTACACATAAAATTAACAACACTAATCACACGAGATTCCACTGGGCACTACTATTCTGCTAACGGGAATTGGGTCGCATCTCTAGTATTGTCGCCTTTTTGGCATTTATGTTATTTTAAAAATAAATTCTATGACCGTATATTGGTTTTGATTATGGTTTTAGGAAGTATATATAGAGTACAGAGATTTGGATATAAAAAAAAACTTTTTGTATTTATGTATGCTCAAATCTAATATGATTTAGGTACTTTAAGATATGGTATTTGTTCAGTATATTTTTGTTACAACACTTCAGTTGTGCCTGAAACTCTGAAATGAGATTACTACCTAACCCTTGAACATTATCCTTCAGTCAGTATACCTTAAAGTGGATCTATATTTAGAGCCTTTTTTATTTTTAAACCAGGTAAACAACAAAATATTATTAGAACGTAAAATTCTAACGGTATATTAATATTTTTAACTTTCATTAAAATGGTTTAACGTCGGTCTTTAATCCTCATAACACTTTTCCTGTTAGCTTTTTGTAATTGTAATCTTTATATCGTTGCAATAAATATGAAATAAACCTCTAAGTTAGTTTTAATTCAACGAATAATGCTCGCGTGCGTTTTTAAATTCGTTCATAAATTTTGTTTTGAATTTATTTTTGTCGTAAATTTAAGGGCTAATAAGACCGTGAGTTATTGCGAAATTTGTGATTATATTACGAAATGAGGAACGCCCCGGGAGATTTGAGAATGTTTCAGAATTTCCAGTTTAATAAGAAATAGTTTGTGAATACACAAGTTTTATCTTTCACTTGAAAGCTTTTTTGTTAGATCGACTCAAAAACTTGGTCGATCGTCGCAAAAGTGTCAAGAACTCGATGATACCGACAATAAACACACTTCGTCAATGCGTACAAGTTTACTCCAAGTTTTTATCTCTGTTAAAAGATTGGATTGCTTCCCTTGTACTTTTTTATTTCCTGCCAGCTTTTTATCTTCTTTACTGCGCTCAGTGTCTGCGGACTTACAATTTTTTGAATGTCGAATCATTTTCCTTTTAATATTTTCTCTGCTAAGTGGAGATTCAATTTGGACGATATAAAGTCAGTGTTTTCACTATAAAGGATTGAGCTTAATTTGAACAAAAGCCGTAAAGTTGAGGACTTAACGAGTGAGTCGGGAGAGGCGTGAACTAGTCCCAGCTCTTTATGTATCTAATCTACACAAGATAATGACTTCACAAATAAAGGTTCTCCTTTGTACTGTTTCATTTTTTATTTAATGTCCCCGAGATTTGAATTTCCAAAGGGCGAGCGAGTATTTTAGATAAAGCTTTATTTTATACAGAAAATGTACACCGCTTCGATTGAGTATCATGTTTTGTTAGATATTTTAGATGTTTAATTTTATCTTAATTAACTTGTCAGCTCTTTGGCTTCCATAGCGTGTTGTAATTATCTTGCAGAAATATACAGCTAAAATCCTTCTTGAAACATTCTCTTGAAATTTTTGAATGAAAAATGAGTTTTATTAAATTGTCACTTTCAATATGCCTTCAAGTTTTAATGTAACATACTGATCGAATAATAATAACGAAGAGTACACGTTGATTCTTCAAATTTGCGCGATCTCAATCGTTTATCGCAATCTCACTTACGCCTATTATTTTCTCGGCGGGATTTATAAGTCGATCGTGCAAGTTGCGCGGGTGGAAGCGCGCAAAACTTTGATAATAACTGCGAATGAGTGTGAGACCTCACAACACGTAGATTGACGCTCAGCAGCGTCACGTACTCAGAGATTCGCACGGATTTCGTGTGGAATCGATATCGTAGCTAAATGATGTGTCTTTATAATAGCTGGCGAACTGAATATCGAGTGTTAGGATATTATATGAGTGCCGTATTTGCTTTAAGAAGAAGCTTTTTACGCTTTTGTCGGGAAATACGAGATTTTAGTATATTTTTTGGATATTATCTTTAGGTAGCAGCTAAAACTAATGACTCCTAAATGAAGTATGAAACTGAAGTTCTCGAAGAGTATCTTCCTTTAAATGTTCCTGGAGATTCCTGTTTTCCTCATTCCTTTAGATGTTTCAATCTGAAAACAAAACATGAGTTTGAAGACGCAGGGATAATTAAACTCCTTTAAATGTACTATACTACAGGTACAAATTACTCGAAATCTTTCTGACACTGTAATTCTTTAACATTAAGACACAAAACAGCTTTGTAATAGAACAAATGTTTCTCCTGTCCGCGTGCTACCTACTCGACTAGCAGAAAATTCTTCAAGGTGTTATTAATAGCGCACGTTGTCAACCTAGCTTTCTGACATTAACAAATTGCTTCTCGTCACAAGCACCTAATAATCTGTATATTTCTTTTCGCACCATCATCGCCTATTTATTTGCAACATCCATTATTTATACCAGATGTTTAATATCTGACTCCCGAGAAGAAAATATAAGGATTATTCTCATGAATGTCTACATAAATGTACGAAATAACAATAGTTTCTTATTCGCGTGACTGCAATAATGGAAAACATAAATCTAAAGAGACAAATTGGTGTCCGGACAGACTGCGGCTGAAGACGAGGACGGTTCCGTCTGCTTTCATGCCTCTTGACAACGCTTTAGTTGCGTACGAAAACACCGCCTTCTACATCTTGCAACACCTTTAATCCAACTGAATAAAGTCCAAAATCGCTTACGTGAACTGCTAAACTAAACTTGCTGGGACGTATTCTGCAAACTTATTTGGCAAGGTTATTAAACCTTATGTGTGTGTAATAAGGTCGTGTTTGTCGTGCGCCGGGTGTGGCGGCGAGTGGTGCGGTTGCAACTGCGTGTAGTCCGAGTTAATTCGGAACTGGTCACGTCTCGTTGGCGACGTCGCAGCGACCAGACAGACTGACATACAAAATGTCGCCCGTGTTGGTAGTGCTCGACGTTTTTGCGCTCGTTTATTTGATACGTGCCCGTTTGAATTTTAAGAAAACAAGAGCTTAGAAGTGGAAAATGTCGAGAATAGTGATAGTGATTATATTCTTTTTGAGACGTTCAAAAATTGGAAGTGTACTGATGATTGCTTTTCTCATACCAGCCCATGTCGTGGAATAATTCCATCAATTGGTCTTCTTTTACTTACTACGGGCTTAAAAATGTATTAGTTCATATATTTTGAAATACGTTAACATTCACAGTTTGGGTTCTATTTGATTTTATTTAGAACTATTTTCCATCCATTTATTTAGAACTATTTTCCAAAATATGCCCTTATCACCGACAATTTCTACACGTGTACACAGAACATGTAAATACAATTCACCTGGCATTTGAATTCGAGTCCAATTTACACAAAACATTTCAGAGTAAAACGCGTATATTTCGCATACATTACGAGACTGGCGACAAAGGGAGTTGAAACTAAATTCGTTGATCTCGGCCGAAGTTTGTCAAGAAGCAAATTAGTGGGTAGTCTTTGGATGTAAGAAACGTGCATTCTGTGCCGGACCGGGTGCGGGTTCCGGGACAATTTGCCGGCGCCGCCGGAATTCGCGGTCTTTCATTCACAGTTTGTAAACGCCCATTGCTTGTAAGTTTTGTCCTACTCGTATTTTCGTTGGAGAATTAAGATGGTTTATTTTGATCTGCGTTTTAAAGTAAAAGTATTTATAGAAGATAACTATGGAGTGTATTTAATATCAATTGACATTTAAAACTTCTTGAAAAAAAATAATTCCTCAAAATGTCGCTGGTAGCGCTGATTATTTTTTTATTTCAATTTCCCGATAGTTACGCTATAAATGCCTTCAAAGTAGTCAGGAATCTACTATCAATCTGTAAATAAATTCAATAGACAACTGAATGATGTTGCAAAACTATAAACATTACAATCGTTTTCCGTTCCTCACAATGTCGTTGCGAAAATTAGCCAACCTTTACTCAACAATGTACAGCTAATTAGTCATGTTAGTGCTCAATGGTACAATATCGTGGAAGACAAAGAACTACTGTATTCTCGTAACTCAGTCAGTACGACGCGAGTACGCGACAGAAGCGCAATGACGTCGCTAACGGAAGTGGCTTCGTATTTAATTCATGGTTTGTAGACACACCCACTGGTATGACTACACTGTGGAAATGGTACTCTGTCTGCGTAGTATGTACTGTGGTAATGTATGAACCGCCCATATCTAGTTGCACTTACCGGTCGGTACGATCTGTGAGTTAAGCAGCTTTGAGCGCGGTCATTTGGAAGATGGGTGACCGTTTCGTTGTATTAGAGTTGAGCATTTCTCGTACAAAGTTGGTCGTATTTATTGACAAATAAGATTAGAGTCGTTCTTGATCAACTTTGACGCGTAAGTTGACCGCTTACCAAAGGATGAATAAACATCCAACTGTGTAACTGTTAGTCTGTATGTTGCCTGTGTACTATGGTAATATACTAATGTATGGTAATCTGTGTAAAAAGTGCACTTTGCTACGGACGGTTAAGCTCGACGGATGGATGTACATTTGATGTCGGTTCTAGGTTTTTATCATCGCATACATGCTATCGGCGCAAAAGCATAACGTTTTAGAATATACGTACCATTTCGAATATTTTTCAACGATTTTTAGGTCCCCTCGGAAAAAATGCAGAGTGTAGTGACGAGCGGTAAAGCGCTTCGATCACTATATTTGCAGATCAGTCGATCAAATGTACTGCCTTTACGTTTTGATTGCTTCGGCAACTTGCGCTTAAGTGGTTTTGGCAGCACCTATACTATTCTTTTTCTGCTTTGAGTATCTCTACTTAATTTCTAAGAATCTTCCCTAATCTAATCTTGTCGTACGGCAAGATGTATGGATGTGAGTGAGGCAAAGGAAGTTTGTAAGGATTGCACCAAATGGCTTTCTTTTGATCTTTGCCTATCCCGATAGGAAAAAGGCGTGATATTATGTATGTACTAGCTTTTGTCCGCGACTTTGTCCCAGTGGTTTGTGGCTCCGGTCAAATTCATATAAATTTTCATCCCCTATTTTTTCCCCTTAGGGGTAGAATTGATCAAAATCCTTTCTTAGCGACTATATTAGTCACCTTTGAGCTATAAATATATGTACCTATATTTAGATGCATGTATCTTCCCTTTCTTACCTATTGTATACAGTCTATTTCTACAACAAAAACACCCCATACATTTACCGAAAATTCAGCAACAATTACATAACAACAGTTAATTCTCCCACATGTTTACCCACCTCTTACGTTTCTCACTTATTAGATTATAAGAATTTATTTTCCTCCTACACTTGGGCTAATGTCGGCTGTTGTCACTTGGAGAACTATTATGAGGATAAAACAGGTGGTACTTGTTCGTGGAAAGTTTTTGTTTTACCCGTATTGGAAGGTAAAAGGTTGGGAGTGGGGGTAATGAGTCATTGTTGAGTTAGCTGTTGATGAGAGCGGACGTGTGTGTGTCGTGTTTGTTTTGTTTTAATATGTTTATGTGGTGATTCTCTATAAATGTATTATTATTATATAAATTTATTGAATAAAACAGTACGTTTGTACCATTTTGTAAATATTGAAGGGCGTAAAATTAAAAGTATGTAATTAAACATGATAAGAAAACTATGAGTGACTTGCTTAATGTAATTAAAAAGATTGTTCAAGATACTGCTGCAGCTGTTATGATAGCAATTGTTTCAGCATTTTATTTACTTTTGTCAAGCTCTAAAAGCTTATGATAATTTGTTATGCATTAAATTTTAAACAATAAAGTTTATATTTGACATTTTTAAAAATCTCAATATTTTTCATTATAAAGGTTTATAAAAGAAAACACTAATTCCCAAGATGACAAAAAACATTGAACTTTTACAAAAACCACGATAATATTTTTGCGGGCTACAAGTATCGCCACTTGCGCGACCGTAGCTACCTATAGATAGTTTGCAAGTATGCAGCTAATAACCGCTGGAGTATTTATGAGTCGGCCCCGGCGCAGTAATTGCAACTTATGATGATTTGTAGCACCAACTGACTTTAACTTTCTACCTTATGGCTAGACATATACTAGGTACTTGTTATTTATACCTAGGTATTGTTCGTGTGCACTAACGACTAAATCAATAGTGATGCTTTTATTTCAAAATGACAATAGTAGTAATGTTAGTTAAAAAGAAATACAAATAACATTCTTAAGATTTTGTTCTCAAAGTATGAGAGTATGTATGTTTGATAGGATTTTTTACGTATTTTTCTTTATATAATCATATAAATACTCACTAAAAATTAACCCCTGCTTCCATAGAAAAAGGTATAGAGAACAAAATATCCCTCTCGAGATAACTCGTTTTTTTCTTATCACCGATCGCTAATCCAAAATTCTCTATACATCAAAATTGTATTTAACTAAAAGATGCATTCAACTTAACAACAAATTTTCAACAAAAGTACCTGAAATTTAAAGTACAAAGCAAATTGTTGGACACAATAATGGCCACTGGTGTTTGATCAGATAAGTATGAAAGCTTAATTATGAAATTACCTTCAACACGTTCAGGGGTGAATTAGGGGATGTATTTAACTACAACCATTATGTTAATTATGACGTAATACCGGCTTGTTATATTAATAATAGTTATGCAGTACATTTTAAGCCCTAGGCGGGTGTATTTAAAAGTATTAGTGGATATTATATATATTATATAATATCCACTAATACTTTATATACTTTATAATATATATATTATATTATAAAAGTATTTGCTAACTTACATTAATTAGTAAATATAATATAACGATGGTATCTACTTATATGCTGACAAATAAAGGAAAAACTATTTGTAATCCTTTATTGACTAAACTGCTCAACAGATTTTGATGAAAATAAGTATGGATATATATAGTTGAATACCTGCTCTAAAGCGTAAGTTACAATTTGTTATAAAATCGCCCCCCAACGACTCAAGTAAGGGGTGGAATTTGGGAGGAATGCACTTATTATGTATATATTTGCGGTCAGACAGTTGTATCAACCGAATCTACGATATCTAGAATTATGATTATCTTCATCCTTCACTTCACCATACTCTTTAAGACCCAAGTATTGAAGAGTGTAAAAAGTAGACAGGTCGATGTAATAAAAGGTTGTAATCGATTAGAGTAAAATAACAAGAAGAAACAATGAGCCCTGTTCCCTCGTCACTTGTAATCCGGGATTATCTGCTTGATGGAAGAATAAACAGATAGTTTGAAAACTAAGATCGTTTTATGAACGTATTGTGTAGTTTAGAATTATTACAATAATGTAAATGATTGGTTTGATTTGATATAAAGAGACTTTAACGTTTATGTTGTTTGATGCCTGGAACCACTAAAATAACACATGTTGTTGCTTGACCATAGATTTGTAAAAATGGGTTGTTCAAAATAATGAGACCGTTTTAGACCTATTAAAAATATTAATTAACAAAAAACTAGCGATACTTACTGACTACACGTTTGTCTCCTTGAGATAAACAAAAATGCAACCTATTTTAAAGCCAACAAAAAGTCCCCGATTAACCCCATTCACCCCCAAACAAACGACAAAACAAGATCAACATCACCTTAAATAACTCGTATAAAATTTATTATACAATTTATTTTCACCTGCCCCTTCCGATCGTCGCTCAATAAAACACTTGCTTCTATGGAGATTCCCAACTGATAACATCTCTGCCCACCCTCCGCAGTTTATTGTCTAAATAATACGCCTTTGTCCCCTTATAATTGTTTTCCCTTTCTCCTTTACGGCTATGATTCAGGCCTTATTAAAAGAATTTGTTTTGGCTAATTAGATTTTTACTAAAGTTCAAATTGTGATTGTTTGGGATTTGAATTTCTGGGTTTACCGTTCCGTGCGACGACCTTTTATGACTACGAAGATATTCGTTGTATTTGAAAAACTAAATTACTTTTTTTATTCAATGAAAACTTGAGCACGTTTACGAACTATCGATACAATAGTACAGTCTAGTCTAAGCTATTTAATCAGTTCAGAAAATCAATTTTCTGTTCATCAAAAATGTACATTGTACATATTACATTTTAAGCCGAATTAATATCTTAAATCCTCATAATAAGTCTAACTGCAAATATTCTTTCCAAAAAGGAAAAAAAACTCAGACTCTTAATGAAGCTAGTGCAAATTTAATTCCATCCGTTTTTGTGCAACCAAGATTAAGTCTAGCAAAGTATAATGTTCGTAGTTAAGGCCGCAACTCACGTGTTTCGCCTTAAAGGTAAATGCACCAATATTGAACACCTGTGTCGATCTATATCGAAGACATGCTCGTAATGTATTGGCCAGTTAGGAGCGCATTAAGAGACTTTTCCATAATGGAGTGCCCCGTAATTGTGTTACGAACTTTTGTGTTACACATCCCGGCGAATTATCGTAAAACCCTACTTAGATGATTTCGATAGATTGCTCTGTTTCTTTTTTATGTTTTGAACAAGTGAGGCTCACTTCCTGTTTGATGTAATGTGTCTTTGAGTAAGTGAGCACTCAAATTGGATTACACTTAAGTTTGAAAAACAGCAGCAAAATACATATTTCTATCTGCGTAATGAATTTGATGAAAACTTTCTAGTTATAATACATTTCAACCCTAGAATGTAATTCTGTAACATGTTCCGGAAAATTTCCAAATTAAGCGATGAGGTTGAAAATGAGTTCTAACACTGCGTCAGTTATTCTTCACATTGTGCCGTTGAATTGTTTGATTTATCCGGATTTTAATTAAAAACCATCTCCCGCGACCCCGTCCTTATTATATATTCTATCAAAATGCAAAATGAAGTATTTCGCCGAGTGTTAAAACAAGTGAATATTCCCGAATTCAGGCTTCCACTCACGAAAGATGGAATATTTCAAAAGGCAATAATTTGAATGCGTGCCTGTTCACCCAGACTCCATTGGCAATATCTTAAATTGATATTTGACACTGTATAGCACTTCGCGCACTCGTATGACTTTTACTGCTATATTTATCTCTCCTAAATATACATTAGCGGGTAGCTATTTTTCTTCCACATATATCTTTTCGGTTTTTTTCCTTTTGCCGTTTTGTATAGGTCCCAGGCTCAGAGCTTCCATCCAATATATTGATTAGTAATTTAGATATTGGTGTCGCCGCGCTGGGAGTGCGTTCTGTATGACATTTCGCTAAGAAAGATTGTTATTCGAGAGCGATATATTTCAGGTATATTTTTCTAAAAATAAAATGTATTTTCTGAAACTAAGGTTGTAAATCTGAAGGGTTTATGTGTTTCAAATTATATGTTTTATAGTTTTAGTCTAGACGAGGTGTTAAATGCTTATTATTTATATTCGCTATTAGAACAAATAGTTTGTTCATGCATGTTTGTTGAACATGTTTTACGTAGTATCGAGACTGTGTAAACCGACGCTGTAACGTGGGAATCGAACTGCAAACGGCCATAAACATGGCTATCGATTTGGTTCTCGGTTCACGCGACCGGTTGCAAATCACCTTGAATGTGCGGCTTACGTTGCAACTTGTATAAGTTTACTGCTGACCTGAGATGTCAAATGATTCAACTACACTATTCGTGCTTTTACACTGTTACAACCTTATGCACTGAACTAACTTTGCTAAAGTATTATGAGAAATGTACTATTAACTTCAGGTTTGTTGTCTATTATAAACACATTTCCTCTTTAATATCATTAAAAAGACTTTTTCTATTAATTATTATGTAGGAATAAAGAATACCCAATTTTCTGTTAACAGTATATTTTCTGAAGATGTTTTATACCTAACTTGCGCGTATCAATAAAAGGTTCACGAAAAGATAGTCACCGCAAACTATTTACTTCTGGGTTATAATAATTCAAACCAAATACGGAATTACAATAAGAAAAAAATATTGCTCTCTCTTTCTTTCCTCAAACAAAAGAAAAAGAGGTTCGTATTTGTAGTTAATTTTGAGTCAATCCAGTTGGGAACACATTAAGTTAATTCGGGCATGCACTCAACGTTGAGGTGAAAACGTGTGTTGTTTCTTACGTTTGAGTTACCTGTACTTTTGTTATTCAATTATTGAGAGAATTAGTGAGTTTGTTTCGATTTTAGTTGCCTTTCTGTAGGACGGTATGAGTATGGGATAAATCGACGTTGTTATAATAGTAGAACAATGCTTGTATTGGTGTTTTAGTGAAGGCAGTTTTATCATTACTTTAGGTTTTGAAATTAAGTTGTGTCGCTTTTTTTACCCTTGTCGGTTCCATAGCTAGGCAAGAGTCTCCTCTCGTTCGAGTGAAGGGCTTGAGTCCACCAGGCATTACAATATCCATTAATATAAACAATATCCATTTTTAGACGTTTTTATTTATTTAAATGATTCAGCCGTACTTAATCCTCACTTTATATTTTTCATATTTTTCACGTAAAATTCTTTTAAATCAAAGTGGACGTATATTTACATTGATAAAAAAGTCATACCATTTACAGTATTTAAAAAGTCATAGCCTATATTTAAGTGCTTCGATGAACAAAATAATTTAATCATACATTCGTGGAAATCGTCATATGGTATGAAAATAATTTTACATAAAATATAGTAAAAAAAATACGTTTCGTTTAGTACACTATAATAATAGTGGGTATTTCGAAAATGTCCTTCAACTTGACCATAGAGTATAGAGCGATTATTTATTTCTTTTTTGTCCTTGAACAAGTCAATGTCCTCTTTTGTAACCATAAATCTATGGTATTGTTGCCACTCGAATGTCTTGAATAAATTGTTATTTAATTGTCGGATATGGGTAAAGCTTTTTTTTTACTGAAACACTTGAAATTGAGTGTTGGTATATAGTTTTCTATTGATACATATTTTATATAGAGACATAGTACAAAGCAGAAATGGTTACACATTTCATTTGTGGCTGTATTACTGTAAAGAAATTGCAATTTCGGATTCAGTTTCGTTTGTCTGTTACACTTTTGCGTCTGAACGGCTGAACAATTTAGCCATGATGTTGTATATGACAAGAAATTAAATTAACTACTTTTGACACAAAGAAATGAAACAGTTGAAATAGCAAATAAGAGCTAATACAATAAATAAATTACATCAAAACTATGTACTTTTTTCTACTCAGGTACCTACCTCACTATACTTCAAACAGTAGAGCTAAACCACGGAAGTAAATGAAAATTGATCAATTTAAATTCATACCCACATTTAACTAAGTCCAGGGTTGCAAGCGTCAAAGTGAAGCGTATTTACCCCACTCTTTATTCATAGTGGGTGATTTTAGGCTATAAGCAGTCAACGCCATGAATTTTACACAGCTTAATAACTGCTAGTTGTTGGACTAAAAGAAATTGTCGATAGAAAGGATTGTAGGTGAAAATATGGAGTGTTAGTTATAAAAGCCTGTTCAACATTTTTTAATATGCCAAGAAAGGCTAAAATATTGTTTATCTTAGCTACAGATCAAACAGTTATTTTACTGTGATCAGCCAAAAGAAAAGTATAAATAAGAGTACATTTCAACTTCAACTTGCAAGACTGCCAATGCGATTTGCTTGAAACGTCTGGCAATATCAAAGCAAATATTTCAATCTGTAATAAACCGCGATTTACTTGAGAATGCCTCATATGAAAAAAACATCGCTTTAATCGAGTTGCGTACCCTGGCGATCTGTTGCTTCCTATACAGCATAGACTTACCTTTCTATGAAAACTAAAACTACAATAACAATCCCTACATCATACCGTATGTAAAACAAACCCCTAAGTAAAAACAATGTTCACTACATCCCTGTATTTTCATTTTATTTTCTCATAGTTCATAACGTGGTGTGCATCTAACCGAGGCTTATTAGCAACGCCTCCATTCGCCCATAAACGTTGGTCGGTATTTTCTTTGCAAGTTAACCCGTAGTAGAAATAGGTTTAAGCAACGTTTGCCCGGCTTACCTGGGTTTAGTTAAGATAAGAATGCTGGTTTAATAGTGGGGCCGGCTTTTTATATCGGGTTTAGTTAATATGAAATATTTTTGTTTGGTACTGATTGTGGTTTATGTTTGCGGAGGTTGGCTTTTGCAAGCTAATGGTGTTAATATGTAGCTTTGTTTATATTTATATTCATTCTGATTAAAATCCTATTTTTTTTACTTATAGTGCTTTTTCAAAAAGCGTTTCACATTTAGAACCGTTACTTACGGAACTTTTGAAGATAGAATGTTTTTTTTTTACTTTTGCCCTAAAATGGCGAGCTGCTTACACTAATAACAAAAACACATTTTATTGTCGTGAACAAAATACATTTTCTTACACATAAGACATCTCAATTTTATTATTAATATTTTTACTTAATAAGCCCAAAAGCAATCAAAATTTGTCTCACATCAATATCGCGACACGACTCACACTAAACGTCTATTTTTTACAATTTAAAAGGGAACTACAATAAAGAAATGGAGCATTAGTTATAAAACACAGTTATACCGCAGCTTACTCCCGGCGCGTTTTTATTACTCGCTAGACGTCTAGTGCTTTGAGCAAGACTGATAGCCTTTTGTACAACTAATATTTATTTGTTTTTCCGTTTATGAAGGAAATATGCAGTTATATGTATGAGTGAAAAAAATAATGGGTCGGGCAAATAACTGTTAGTCTTTTCTTTCAATCTTAGCCTGAAGTTTAGTAACGTGCCCGGTAAATAACAATAAGCTCGTCCCTTATTACAACTAACATTGTCTAAGGTGAAAGATGGGTGTATCTCATATGACTCTACCTGCACCTTGGGCTATAACAGGCGTGATATTATGTATGTATCTAATAGCTGAAGATATATAATGTACCACAACGGTGTCACAACGATGGCTGAAAAAAATATGTAGGTTTTTTTATAGACGTCACAATTTTCGGACATCATTGATGGCATTCGTTATGTAAATGTTCACTAACTGACGGAAATTAAGATTGAAAAGACACCTCTCTTAATATTAATAAATTTAAGGAATCTAATTTCCTCGTTTAATGCAGTTAGGGAGGCTTCGTAGACTTTACCTTAAACAGAAAAAAACCTATTTATTATTACATTTTTAACATTCGTCTTAATTGTTTTGATTATTATCAAGCTTATTGCTAAAGAAATGACAGAGATCAATTATATGTATAAAAATATTAGTTGTGAAATGTTTTATCAAAATTAATTTTGAATATTTTTACAAAAAGCAAGGATAATATTTTTCTGTCATAAAAACTATTTTTATAACCGGCTATTTTTACTTCACATCCAAAACTGGATACACCATGACATTGTCAAAGGCCCCCCGCGTCGCTACCCATACTTATTTAGCGAAACGTCGCAATAATACCTATGTACATTTCATTTTTACATCTAAGAGAACGCTTTGACAGAAAAGAACCGACTGCCTTTGACATTTATATGTATCTATTTGATATTTTTGCTCCATGTGATGTTATTATGATCATTAAGTATGTTTTTATGTAGTAAGGAAGGAAATTTAGGTATATTTTTGTAAGACATGTTTGCTGTTTTCGAGGTATAATTAGTGACTACTGATTGAGATATTGTAGGTTTAATTACTAAGTTTCCTGCCTAGTGGATTTCTTAGATCTTTGTGTTTCCCTAGAAATTATACTAAGGTACAAAGTACGTCTTTACGCTTATGTCGCATTTCGAATTGCAAATAAAATTTTAGCTATTTAACTATTAATCTAGATCAAATCTCAAAACACTACTAAAAATAAAAAACTGTAACACCTATGCTTATGTAAAGAAAGCTAAAGGAAACTTGTTTTTTTCTTTATGCACGATATCTATGATTCTATGAACTACTGCTCTGTATCTTTGAAAGTACGAGTCCGATAAAAGAATCTTTGTGTTTGACTCTTTACACTCAGGAAGAAGATCGGTTATCTAACATCACACTGCTTATCTAAGGTTTACAAAAAGCGAGTGAAACGGGACATAACAGCTATAGTCCAACAATTTTTTAAGAGAGCCTTGTATAAAAAGTTCACAACCGGCCGAGGTATTGAAAATCCAGAATTTAAAAGACTAGATACCTCCAGGCTTATGCTGCAGACGGTGCCTTTTTTGATACAGATACTCTATTTTGCAAATTCATACAAATTATTATATTAGCTTCTGCCCGTGAAAAGTATATTTTCGTGTTAATCCAGGTAATAAAGTATCTGTGTATCATTAAAATCTATTTTGTAGTTTTTTCGTGAAAGAGTAACAAAACACACATCCATCCTCACAAATTTTCGCATTTATAATGATAAATAATCCACGCATGTCAAGGCTTTCTACTAACTTGTCGGTCTTTACATAACCCAGAACAGTATTTATCAAGTAGGTACTTTACTCAAAAGTAATATTTTAGCAATTCAAAAGTGCTGGATTTTTGTGAGATATATCTTTAGTTTTAATTAAAACTTAGAGTCGGTTTAACGTGAATCATATTCAAGCTTCGGACGCCGTGTAACGGTACCCTGAAGAGACATTCAGGCAGGTTTTGTTAGACTCCACTATGAAATTGCCGCGGACATTTTGTTACCTAGAACATTTTAGAATAAAACTTTCCTTTTTTTATTTTTTGAATTACGCTTTAAAATATAGAATGTGGAAATTTGTGTCGGTTGTTTGAATGATACAATAGTTGAAGTATTGTTGTCTTCAAATCTTGTTTGAAGCACGTGAGTCTTTTTATTTGTTTAAAGATGGAAAACGAATAAATTCGAAGTCACAATCATTCATTTTCGTTTAGTACAACCTCTAGGTAAAGAAAGCTATTAGGGTACGCCATATAACAATTAAATGATGCCTACCACACACCAATATCTCACAACCAAAATCAAATCACCGTAAATCCGTGCGTTCAATAACGTCCAAATTAACCATCGTATCGAATATCGATTATACTGGCATAATGAAACAAATCTAAACTCGCAAATAGCTTGGTCCTCGACAAACAATGGTACCGCCCAATTGTTGTTAAGTGAAGATTCAATTGTGCCACAATAAATTAGTTAGGCCATCGCCTTGGTCGGTCCCGACCCTTCATTTGCAGTCACATGCTCTCATTGTGTACGGTGGTACAACTCCCTTATTGTTTCCTTGGAATTTGGACGTTTAATTGCTATTTGCTAGTTTATTGATGTCTTGAATTGCATTATACATACGCCGTTTGAATTCATTCATGTACCTATAATAGCCTCAATCAATAGACAATATGACGAAGAATTCCAAGTACAGACTGTGTCTTTATGTTAATAAAACTAACCTCGTACAAATCCATTCAAAAGTATTGAATACTATAATCCAATATTGTTCTTCAGCCTTGATTCACATAAACTATCGATACAAAATTAATATGCGCGAAGCCACGTTGCCAGTACGTTGTACAGAATGACAAAATAGAACATGTATTCCAGCTATTTTTATATTCATCCCTAGGTTATCTACGAATAATCTGTTTTTACGTAAGCCGAAGTAAACCTACTTTATGGTAACCTCTGAAATACGTAGTCTATGCTAAGCTCGAAAATATTGGCACAAAAACGAAACAAAACAAAAACGTTCTAAATTCAAAACAATCACATGCGGACGTTACTAAACTGGTAGCCATTTTTAGAAACTAATTTTATTTTGCTTTATTTTAGGAGTCAGACAGGATTTTCACGTTAGCATTGTGCTGTAGGCAATTATACAATTCGTTGTGAAGGATTTCAGGCAAAATTATAAATAAAATTAATATACTGCCTAGGTTAAGTTTATTTGTTTTCTCGTAATATTGTTTTTTTTCGTACATAGGTATATTTAGTATATCATTATAGATTGATAGTTAATTTTACGCATTAATACAAAACCGACTACAATTTTAAATCTCAATTATCTCAAACCCACCATTATCACTCCCACTCTTATCTTCAGACACCTGAATCGTAAGATCTACTGGAATCTTAAATGCGAACGTGGAAGTTTGCCCAGTCAAATGTTAAGGGTAACATCCCCTATTATTGCCCCTGTGCAAACATTAGCCCCGGCTTACTCGGCTTAAGAAAAGCCTTTGTCGTCTCGCAATGGACCGGATAGTTAAAATGATGAATTTCCTTCTGTAATTGTCGTTTTAGAAGACGTATGTTGTTAAAAATGGCGCTTATATGATTAGAATAGTGTTTTATTTTGAGGTATTTACTTTTTATAGCGTTATTTCACACATACATAATACCATGACTTATATCCTATTGTTGATACAATGTTAGGCCTATTGCTATTTTTCGGAAACGTTACCAAACTCTGGGCTACTATTGAGAAATTTTAATATATAAAGTAAAAATACCAAATACGGTTAGGTACAGCAGTCGAAGCAGGACGTTGATTCTAATTTAAAAACTGTCCTATCGTAATTCTGTTATTGATATTTATAATTAATACAAAACAATAAATACGTTATACAGTTAATGTTAAACTGATAGGTACATAAAACTAAACCTCATCAAAAAGTCTTTCAAATAAAGCCTACATACTCAAAAAACACAAAATACCAAACAACTAATGTACATAAACAAAACAGAATTTCGGCAGCCGTACACCTGCGTGCCAAACATAAACTATATATGTTTGAAAGATAAAAATACTCTGCGTTTTTCCCCTCAGATCCCAGATAATTTATCACCTTTATGTCTATATGAATAAGGTTCATAAAAGACTCATCGGAATTGCCAAGTGCGGTGAAAAATATCTTATTTGAATATCCCCAAGAGAAATGGATCGGATAACTGAGGAACTTTTAACTGAAATAATATTGTCTTTAGTGCTAGAGTTGGCACTCTTTTGTTATAAATTGTGAAGAGAGGTATTATTATTAACAATTTATGATAACTAGTTGAGTTCTGTATTTATTGCTTGTTTTTGTTTCCGTATCTTTGGGATGGAACTGTTGGAATCGATATGATTGCCGATATACTAGGCGGGCGCAGTGGTTGTAAATGCGTGTAACTTGCGTCATGGTGCAAAATGTATTTTAATCTTGCGTAGAGCCATAGAGGTGTCAAAAAAAGGCAAATATATACGTTCTCGTATATGTAGGAATTTACACCAGTTAATTACAGTAATAATTGAGTTTTATTATTACAGAGTTATTCATGTTTAAAACTAGTGAATACATCTACTGTCATTGTTGAGATATTTGGATCGTTTTTTTTTCTTTCATACACACCCAAGGGGCAGGAGAGGTCCTTAGAGTATATAAAAGCATGCTTATTCTACGATTGTTCGAACGAAGTTTCCAAATATTCATTTCTGTTGAAATAAAGTACACCCCTATTCATAATTCTAATAAAACAATCTATACTAATATTATAAAGCTGAAGAGTTTGTTTGTTTGTTTGTTTGTTTGAACGCGCTAATCTCAGGAACTACTGGTCCGATTTAAAAAATTCTTTCAGTGTTAGATAGCCTATTTATCGAGGAAGGCTATAGGCTATATAACATCACGCTACGGTAATTAGGAGCGGAGTAGCAACGAAAAATGTTACGAAAACGGGGAAAATTTTGACCCATTCTCTTCAGTGACGCAAGCGAAGTTGCGCGGGTCAGCTAGTGTATGATAAACTCGTAAAGTATGGGACCAAATATTTTGCATATGTACGCGTTTTCAATGTGTTTGTCAAACCTTAGCCGGTCCCCTTACTATGAAAGTTTAGCAGAATATGACCCGGCGAGTATAGTGCCGACCTTTGAACCGATGAGTTGGCGTTATAGACGTGGTAGTTATATTGTTGATAGATTAGTATTAAGATAGATCAGTTTGGCGTGTATGTTTGGTTTTAGAGTATTTTTGAATGCAGTGCTAAAAATTGTTAGGTAAAAAATCTTTGCAAGATGCGATGTTATGAAGTAAATGCTTCTATAATCCAGAAAAGAAGCAATATCTTTCTGAATTCTCGATATAATAACTTATATCTTTGATTTCCTAAACGAAAAGACATATTTATGTGGTAGAAATTGTGGCTTCAGTTCTGGTGGTACTTTGTATACGTTATTGGCGTATTTGTAAGAGTCAAAAAAGAATTATTCTCAGAGCAAAAGTTGTCTTTTTAAAAGAAAAAGAACAGCTGTCAGAATTCTACAAGTCTATTTAACTATCAAATGAGACGAATCTAAAAAAGAACATAACAAAACATCCCTCAAAGTTATTATAGAACATTGAAGATGTTTATTATAGGGAAAAATTCAAGGCAAAGTGCCGACGCACAGTATTCACTCGGAAACTTCGAGAAAACTTGGAAAAACCTCACGCTAAGAGCTTTATGCGAGCTATATTTCATAGTTTAAAAGACGTAGTAAGCAGTGTATACTTTTTATTCACTGTTTATAAAATCTACTGGCTGGTTTTTATAACTGGCCGAGTTTGTATAAAATGCTGGTGGGCGATTTAAGTTTGGAGTTTGAAGTTTTTAGGTTATAATGTCAGGATTATTATGGACACTTGCCGGACTGTGTATTGTCCTATTGTTGAAATCAACTTTGGTCAAATGACGGCAAATGCTTTGCTGTATAATTTGCTTTGATCTATAAAGGACTTAGATTAATCATAAAAACTTACTATGTACCTATTTCCCTAGTACACCTTTGTCCTTTATTAACAGATATCAAAATCTCTCAATCTGTGCCACATTTAAAGCATGTAGCAACTTTAAATCCGTTTTATATTAACCTGAGCCCTGGTTCTTTCTTTGTTCCTTACTCCTTCTAAGGTCTTAGTCCTGCAGCGGGAGGAATGCCGCTGTATGCGTCACTGGTATCGGCTAGGAAGCAGTTTCCACCGGTTTCTTTGTTGGCGGACGTCGTATGGTAATTTAGTTTCCTTCCCTGTGGCCGCTACCCCATAAATTAGGTGGCAACGCCCGGCCTCGCCGCACGCCTGAAAAATTACCAACTTCTACGGAAAACGATGTTGAAATTTACTGGATTGGACTGTTGGAAATAAACTTGCAGTACTTATTTGAGCGTGGTTGTTTAGTTTATACTATGAATTCCTAGAATATCACATAGGTATAAATAAAATATACAGAAAGCAGACCTTAAATCAATATCTATTGAATCTTTGCCACTAGCTGCATGCGTCGTCAGCTTGCGACCACGGCCAATATAACCTGCGCCGAAACGTAAAGCATTCTTAGGTAAAATGCATATTCGTGTTAATCCCGTATTCTATTTTATACAAAACCAATCCCGTAGATTCTGTAAAAAGAGTGTTCACTGCTTCAACCGTTGTGTATTTTAAGAGGTAACATATTATATATAAACTAGGTACAATAGACACCGAATTTGTAAGAGATATTACAGGCACATCCAGTTGAGAAATGTCTGCATCGGACACACAAAGTAATGTGAGTTTTCAGAGTAGGTTTCTGGATCATTTAGTCAATGATGCGAGGTTGGACGGAAAGGTTGCCTTTGCTATCTTGTTTTGTTTTTCAAAATATATTCTAACGCTCATAATATATAGAAATAAACCGTGAGACTGATTGTGACGTCATAGTAGTTGTATATAGGTAAAATTTTAGATGAACTAGCTAAATTATGAAGCCTCGGTCGTGTAATAATACCTAAATATATTGGTTCATGATTTTATATTTTGTGGTGGGGTTGTAGTCCAGTATCCAGGCTCCAGCTGACGATTTGACCACGGCTGACATTTTCTGTCACCCCCTTTGCTCTCCAAAGTATCTGCTTGTATTCTTCTGGATCAGGTTACCTAAATGCTAGAAAATCTATTTATTTTTTAAAACTTTGCACTCACATGGTGTTGCATTATCTTCACTTCCTCATAGCAATGTCTGCATTTGGTCTATAACAGGCCGATAATATCGTTAACTAAAACTTAGCTATATTAATAACGGGTAGTAACAGTCTAACACAAAATATTTCTCCCTAGTAAACAAAACCAACTAAGTTTGTAATTAAATCTTAATTGAATCATATTTATCATAGACTAAGCTTTTTAATTCCCTCAAAAGCTTTCGGCTTACTGATAGTATTCTCTCAACAGTTGCCGCAAATGTTAATAAAGTGTATAAATATAATAGCTGTTGCCCGCGACTCCGTCTGCGTGGAGTATAGTTATGAGGCCTTTTATCAGCATAGTTCTCGTTGCCGTGGTATTTTCGGGAATCGAACTATCCTATACACTTTCTCAGGTTTCAACCTATCTTAAGCAATATTTCATCTAAATCGATTCAGTAGTTTAAGCGGGTAAGCGTGATAGACATACAGAATTGCTTTCGAATTTTTAATATTAGAGATTCGAAACAATAGTAAATTTTGCTTTATTTATGACTTACAACTAATTAACTGATTGTGGACGTTTCAAATGAATTATTGTCGTAATAAACTTAATAGAGTGGCTCCAACCTTTTAGTCGAATCGAAATTAAAAATAACGTTTTTAGTATTGAATTTTAAGTGTAAACTTTCATTTGGGAATGAAATAGAATATTGATGATTGAGTGGCTTTTTTATTGTTTTCGCAGCTTAATGGGTGTTGTACAAGCTTGAAACAACAACTTGAAACAAAATGCATTGCATAGTCACTTATCTTTTTTGGAAAATTTGATAAGTAAAGATTGGATCAAAATCTAGTGTCTTGTAAAAATAATTAGCTTACACATCTGAATTAAGCTTCTTATAAACAACGTCATAAAAACAAATATGGATTTGAATGTCATTTAGAACTAAGGTAATTATATCCCGCATTGTCTTGTACGATACTTTTCACTCGAGGAAATCTTGCAAGTCCCATTACACAATTCTATCGCCTCAAACCAATAAACCGTCAACTTTTCCTCTAACATAAGATAAAAGTGTAACTTTCTATCGTATGCACTGAACGTTACATGCAAATGACTATTGTACCTTGGAGATGGCATGCTGCATGCGCCGCATACCACTGGATGCATACAATACTGTGTGTGTTTTTTAAGACAATGGTTTTAATATGATTGTTTTGGTATTTACGAGTGATGTAATTGTGTGTAAAGTGTTTATTGGGCTAATAATTGGGCTTGTTATTTTGCTGTTAATTTAGAGTTGATGTTCTATGACGTTAACATATCTTGAATAGTAAACTTTTGGCGGCGATTACAGATCAATGTCTCAAAAAAGGAATTTTTTTTTGGGCGCACATATAAATTGTTTTTTCTTATTTGTGCATTTTTTATTGAACGTCTGAAAAGTTACTTTATTTTTTGTCTCATGCTAATACTTCTTGTTTGTCTGTCCAAAGATATACTAAATATAAGTATCACTTAATAAAACTAACATATAAAATTTCCAGTTTATGATCTCTTTACCCTGCATTTTATTTTGAAAAATCTAAACTTCAAATTGCACAAAGCACATTTCCATTCCAAAACAAAATCAAATCGAACGAGCAGCCAATCCACCAATCATCGCAATCAAAAACAAAAGACGTGATTCAGACAAAAGGCTAACAAATCAAATGTATCTGAATTTAGACGGTTGTATCGATCTGGTACAAAAATATCGCGGGCATGTTCCCCAATTAGGGATGACATTGATCCCGTCTGCCTCACGGTGCACTGGAAATAACTGCGCCGCATCGATCCGCCGCGACGGTTTAAATTGTCAAAACTGCAAGTTATTGCCTCAAACTGAGCTGAGTTTTTGAGCTTCTGTAGTCTTATGACACTTGGACATGTTGTTTACAGTTTTTTTTTTCTGAGGAGTGCGGATAAACAGTACCAAAAAACTTAATCCTCATTTAATAGCTTTCAGATTTCAGTCACTATCAAAATATATAAATAAAAAAATCACTATAAAAAATATCAATAAAAAACACACAGAGATCGATGGTACTACTTCCAGTCGATCAAAAAACTAAGTACACCTCTTGAAGACTCCTAACTGAATACTGAAATGTGTCTCAAATCGAGTAACGGTTTAATTTCGTGTTGTTATTGTCACTTTAATGTTTAATAGGAGAACGAAATGCGCTTAAACATAAGTTCACTTAAATCCAGTTCAAGTATTTGGCTGATGAACCTATTAGTACTGCCAAAGCACTTATTACCTAGCTGCCTTAAATTCATCAGCCCCAATTATAATATATCGAAGAGGCACAGCCAAGTTATGTCGATGCACAATCACCAAGCTTGGCAGCCGTTTACCGTACGTAATACTAAATTATTATACACACATACGCATCCTTGGCATGCTTGAGAGGAATTGATGAGATGCTCCTCTCATTGCCAAGATTACACACGTGTATGTATTTGGCGTGTGCATGTGTGTGTGCAAACTGTTAATTTAATTGTCCTAATATGGGGGTAATGGTTTCCGATTAACGGAAAGGGTGCAATTGTATTAGTCAATAGTAATAAAGTAAAGGATTAAGATAATCTATTGAGACCTCAAAGTAAATATGTAATTCGTTCGAATGTAGCCTTTTTATGATTGGTAACATTAAGAAAGTCAACTTCGAAGAGAAGTAAAAGTAGAAAGTTATTGAGAGGAAGGCTGAATCCGCCATTAGCTAGGAAGAGAAAGAGAGTCAGTTTTGTTTGAAGCCTTTCGGCGTCGTTCTGCTTCGTCCCTGACATTCTTCGTTATAGCTCCTCGTGCTGCTTTATTCAAACACATAATTCAAAACATCTCGAGCCAAGAATATATGAATAGGCTCTCCCCATATGACATGGTAACATTTGAAGCTGTTAACTAATTGTAAGGGCATATTTACATAAGTACACCACTGAATATAACAAGAGCGAGTGTGTAAAAAGGAAAAAATCGTGTGCTTCCTATGCTTATATATTTTACTTTAGTTCTAATATAATAGTATCCATAATTCCAAATAATATTGGAACGTTAATCATCTGGTAAATCTAGCATACAATATTTACATCGTATCTCACAATAAGCGTTAATTTGCTGACAACAATGTGGGACTGTGGTCACAAACGCATCACTGCTTCGGCCGAATATTTCAATTACGCCCGATTCCACGGCTCGCTCGACCACATCGTGTAATAGGTTATTCACGTTTTAAATGTGAAGATTTCGTTTACTTTCAATTAAGAAAAATAAGCGTAATTATGTAGGTAAAAAATTTTGGAAACTTGCGTATTTATATTATCGTTTCGGTGGTGAATACAGTGGATTCTTTGTGTCTTGTCATTCGTAATCTCGATAAAAAATCGTATCCTATTTATCGTTATTCAATGTAATAGTGACACTACCTTCGCGCGAATCACTGCACTTGGTTATAGCGTATTGCATTAGTTGTTTGAGCTTGATATTTAAAATACGTTTGAAATAATTCTCCTGTGCGTTAGTCAGGTAAAAACGTTCATTCGCAACGTCGAACGGGTGATGAGTATTCTATATAAAAATATCTAAAGCTTATCAATACTATGGTACGAATACTACTGTAAATTTTTTTGCTTCATACAAACAAGTCATCATAAAAGGTATATGTATGTTAAAACAAATGTTTAAACAAATCCGCAATAAAACATGTTATCTAGCAAAGTTTTCCTTTACAACGTATTTGCAAGCCTTTATTCAAATAATTTGCATACAATGGCATAAAGTTTGGTGTCTGTCACAACGCATTTGTGTTGCATTCAAGCACGTAGAGCCTTTTAAACAAGGGAAATCCTTCCAACGATTAACAATTTCGGTTGAATGTAAGCTACTGAAATAGCTCGGGTGGATCGACGAGATTTCGCTATTCTAGCGGCCCAAGTTCTGGTAGGACCACTATTTTAGTTCGTGCATATTGTATGAGCCTATTCTCTCCACTGTATGAGAGCCCATTCAACGGTCCAACTTAGATATTTCCAGTGCTCCTTTATCGGTGTAAAGGGAAACTGCTACGGATTGATCCGGTGTCGATAGATGACGTTCTAAAATAATGAAATATATACTATTTATTCTAAAAAATATTATCCCGTATCTACTTATATTATTAACGCGGAAATTTGTGAGTTGGCTGAATATACCACTTACTCTTTTACACAAAACTTTGATGAAATTAACTTCCCGGTAGTTATTTACCTGGATTTACACATAATAAACTTTTTATTCTAAGACGTCTAAAAAGTGTAGTGGCGGGCAAGAACTGGTATTCAAGTAATCATGTATTTGAGAGAGTATCATATAAAGGCTTTTGTTTCTCCAAACTCGTTATATGGAATTAATTATTATAATTTATACTTATGATTGGCAGGCTATTATTGTCAACTGGAAAATGTTATACAATCGTATCAATATTTCAAATATAATTTTATAAAAGTTACGTCATTGAACGAACGACATTTTATACAAGTAAATATATTGTATTACAGAGCATAAAACAAATACTCGTAAAACAATAAAAATAAAGAATAAATTACTTTTTATTGTAGTATTATTTATTTAGGTCTAGTATTGACGATTGTTGTTCAAATTAAAACTTATACTGCCCAAAAAGGTTCTGTAATATAAAAAGCCCTTTTCGCAAACACGAAACTAATTAAAAAAGTGAACAAACATTTCAAAATATTGAATTAAATATTAAATAATAATTAAAGTATTTGTAAACTTATTAGGGCAATAATTGTTATCAATATGCACGATTTTGACAGAGTTTAGTAATTGTTATACTCCCAGTATGTGTAAGAATGTATTCCAGGAACTAAATTTGACTACTAATTTTAAACAAATATACCCAACAAATTTCTCAGAAAATGCCCCGTTCAGCTGGTGGTAGCTAGAATTATACATACAAATATTTTTAATATACAACCAACATTTAAAACGTGCGCAGACACCAAAAAACTATTACAATGCTCTTCAATACTGCCAAGTATCTCTTAAGGCAATTAAAGCGGTCTCGAGAACTTGTAAAAAAATAACTTCAATGTGAAAACCATTACATTTCTTGTAATAACTAAAAAACAGTAGTAGAGTAAAGGTATGAAATAACATAAGAAAATGGAAGAAATACAATCCATTTTAGTGTAACATAATTTTTTACTAAAAAGAGCTATATTTACGGGAACTTCTGCGCTCACCGAATTGGTGAAGTCAGTAGAATTCAATAGATCAATAGTCTTTATCACGAAATCCATATTACCGCGAAATTTTTCATAACATATAATGTAATTTTGTCAATTCGCAGTAAAAAAAAACATTATAAACACACCTCCTTTTCTTACATTGTGTAAAACAAAATAACAAGTGTAAAAAGCATTTACTTGAAAATAATTGCAATATTAAATACCGGTTTCGATTGCACGGATCCGGTTCTATCCGGTTGTAGCCGGCCCGGAGCGGCGAGGCCCGGTTCGCGCGGCCGCGTATCGGATTGACATGTAATTTTGTGATCGCACTGCACTCTATTTGCTATCGTGTCTTGCTGAGACGGGAGAAAAAAAGGTTTAAAGTATTAGTTGGTTATTTAAAGGGAAATGTTTTAGAAATGGTTTTTAAGCTTTTTTGTGTTATGTAGTCTGTATGTATCGTTCCTGTGATATTGATAAAAAAGTAAGCTGTGTTTAGTTTATTTTTTGGTTATGAGCGATGTTAAATTCTTGGGATTCGTCCCCTAAAAGTCTTAAGAGACATTTAGTAGAGCGCTTATAACTCCTGTTGAATCAAAGCTAATATAGCAAAAAGTAAAAAAATACATATTTTGACATATATTATGTACCTAACTACGGCAAAAGATAACGTTTAATTGACTTTTTACAATTTTTCAGACTTAGCTTTTAAATTGCAATCTAATGATTATTTATTTTATAAATGTATTAACCCTTACCTAAAAAGCCATCAAAGATAATAAAACCAAATGTCCCAAAAAAAGGAATATATCCGGGCCATATTCGTATAGAGAAGGTTTAAACCTCAGCTCACCGAGTACCGACAGATGACAGCAACGGGATCGTTATTACGTGAACGAAGTACTAAACGCTCACGTCAAATGCCACGATACGGTTAGCCATGGATTGTTCGATGAAGCGATAGTTTCTGATCGTTTGCCTGTCGAAAAACTGGGATATATTGTTTAAAAATAAGTGTAGACTTTAGGAAAAAAAAACTAAAATCGGATATCCAACTATAATTTGACTAATATGGTGGATCGAAGGCACAATTTCAGGTTCATTTTGGGAGATGACCCTTGACCAGGAGTGGGACAGTGGTAGGTTTTTTATTCTAAGTATAGTAGCAAACTAACCTTTAGTTTGCTATTAAGCAAGCCTTGAAATCAATTACTGATCATATCCTAATTTCCATATATTTATTCTGATCAGGACCCCATGGTTATCATTTTATCGATCTATTTCCATTTAATTCAAGGCCTTTCCTCTTAATATTTAGTAAAAGCACATCCTCAAGAACCTTTCAAATAACCAGTTTAGCTTTCAAAGTACAGAACATAATCTAGATACCGGTATTACTATAAAACACAATGTTTAAAATACTCTCCCGCACTCAGGCATTAAGTACGGAGAGCAATTTCCCATTTTCGTCTGCGCCTCACACTTACTACCTACACTAAAGCACTAACTCCTTACTAGGGGTTTTCATGTCGAAGCTTGTAGTTTCGAGTTAGAACTATTTTAGAATCGATTTGACAATTAAGGCGAGATGTGAGATGCTCGTGGCCAGTTTATTTTATTGGATATGATAGGGGTTTGAGAAAATTCAGTTAGTCTTTTTTGATATTGTAATAAGTGGAACATGAATGTTAAAATAAGACTCGTCAGCCACAAAAAAAGGAAATTTCGAATCTAACACTGTCAGCTACAGCTTATTTTACTAAAAGAACCAGAAATAAAAATCAAAACTTGTGTTACAATTGAAATTTACTAGGTTTATACTCAAATACATCTCGAACGCCAACTAAATTCCTATACAATTTCGTACTACGAACTTAAACATACATATTAGGTTCGAGTATCCTTAGTAGAAGCGCAAGCATTATGTGGATTACACGGAACGCCCCGCGACGCGCGAAATGACAACTTAAGCACCTGCTCATCGTCTTAATGTCGAGGTGAAAAGATATCCGGCGAGAATGATAGAGGACTGTTAATCGGAGATTATAAACAAACAGATGTTCTTGCTTTTGACTTTGTTTATCAGTTTTTCTTGTGAATTAGTATTCGAATAACAGTTTTGGGAAGAAGATAGTTTTCATTTGTGACTATTAATGGCCCACGACAAAGTGGTTGGCACTACATTAACCTAATGATTTGTTTTGTAATTTCACTTTCTTCTCAAATCAAGAAAAAAATGTATTAAATTAGAGATTTGGCTCTTTAATTAATTATTAAATACCCCCAATTATTGTGTATCTAAAGCACAGGGCCTACAGTTGTAAAAAGTATATTAATTAGTTATCCTTAGATCTAAGTCATCGCAAAGAGTAACTTACTTGATTGTCCAAAAGATTTTTTAGGCTTTGTACTTAGCTACTAAATCCTTTATTGCTGTAACGTACTTCCATATGCACGGTGCGCATCAGGCTATCTGTCTAAACATAATGACAATGACATTAGCTCCCCGAGGACAGCCCTCGGTCAAGCATTAGACTGATAGACTGCACATAATTAATGGACGCCATGCAGTCACACTTGTGCCAGACTAAATAAATTGAGTTTTTATCAGATCTTTACGCAATAAACTACGAACGACACATAAAAAACACATCTACATAAATAAATCTTAATGAAAAACTAGACTCCAAAAAAGGTATGCTATAAACGAAATAACGCACAGACTGGTATAAACTGAGCATAATTTCGAGACAAAAGACGTCGGCAAAGCATACATAACAGTTCTTCAACTAAACAGGCAGCCGTGAAAAGTTTCCCTCGTAGATTTTATTCTTTTATAAAATCGCACCGAGTGTGACTTTTAAATAAGATCGTGTTACAAGGTGTGATATTTTTAAGAGAGCGCCCTCTACCGGCTGGCTCGCGAACGTTTTCATATGTAAATCGAATTCGCCGAGTCGCCCTAACTCGCACCGTTTCGTGAAACTTGTTTTTGTTGGTAATGACGGGTTTTTTCTCTTGAATTCTAAGGAGCACAATGCTTTTATGACTGCATTGCACCTTTGTGAAAAGTTTACCATAATTGCTTTCACGACATCCTTTTAGCTTTGAAAATTTGAAGTTTAGAGTTTTTTAGCGCGTGAAGATGTTTATGTTTCTGTTTTACATTTATATTGCCTTAGGACGTACGCTTCCTTGCTTTGAGGATAAAAGGTATCTTTTTAAGTAGTTTAAAGATAAAATATCCAAATCGGATACCACTTTTTTAAGGCAAGGCAATTCATAAAAACAAGTGAGGCAGCTTCTTTGACATTCTCAAATTTCGCCGTATTTGTTGATTTTTAGGATACGTTTCCCCTTTCTATGAAATTCCCTAATATGAAAGAAAATATCAAGTGGAGTCGTTTGGAAGATATCCAAAGATCGTACGTGAAATATTGGCTGCATTATAAACAGCCGATACATCTTGCCATGATCTGGATGCCATCCAAATTACAGTCACACCTTCGGTCTTACCCTGATCAATATTAAACAGGGCGAACTGGAGCATTATGGAGTGAATTTTGTATTTATGATATTTTTTCGACTTTCCCCTTTGGCTTCATTTTTATGAAGAAGTAGCTTGAGTTCCTCCGCTTGATTGTCAGAAGTCTTTTGATAGATTGAGAAATTGTCATGTCAATGGGAGTTCCTAGTTTCCAACTGGAAACTGTGAGAAAAAAGACATGTCCGTGGCCTCGATGGGTCCTAGAAGTGTCAATAAGGGAACACTTCATAAAATGGGAATTTTATTTCTGTGGTGTCATGCGATGTTAAACTTAGTTTGTTCTGTAACGTTTGAGCTAAAACCGCGTCCACCAGCAAAGCACCAACGGTTCCAAGGAAAAGCTAATTCTAAGGTTAATCTTAGATTACCATTGTCAGGTCACGTTGCCAAATACACATGCTTATCTCCGATGTGTTTTGGCACTACAACAGTACTGTATGGCAACTCGTAACAAACCAGTGTCTGTTGTGGTCAAGTTACTAAACTAATCTGACCGATGCGGATGTCGGACAAACAATTTTTGGCGAGGATATGTGTGTAATTTGAATTTCTTGTCCAAGTTATGTTTGAGGTTTTGTGGGAGATGTTTTCTCAAAGGGTTTTGTTTTGCCGTTTACCACTTACGCGCGAGTAAGCGTCCATATCTGGTATGATTTTGCATTTGATTTTTGTTTTGAATCGATTTTAATTATTTCGTTTTAAAAAGATTTTGGTTACAAGAATTATCAGTGCTCGTAATGTAATTTGAACCAACTAAATTGAAAAATAATTTGGAAAATCGTGTAGATAAAACAAAGGTCCAGTCTAGTACACGTAAGGTACAGTCAGATACAATTATTCAGGACATAAAATAACTGGGGCATATTTTGCCATAGTATTTATGGTGAGTTAGAAGTGAATGAGTCAATAGGTGTCTGATAACTTTCCTTCACAAACGTTATTCAATGACCTATTAGTCGTTTGTCAAAGTGACCAATGAATAGTTTAACGTGTTGAGAGATACTATGTCATTCACTTTAAGCTTTGTTTAGTTTGAGTAACGGTTCTGTATGCTACAGGAGAGAACTGGTTCTTGATAGTAGTCTCTACTAAATACTTATTTATGTGAAAGCAGAGTAGTCAGCAATAGTCATGGATATATTATTCCAGTTGAATCAATTGATATGGGGTCCATTACTGCAGTGTTGTGAAAGTGACTTTGAATACAATACTGCTAGGAAAAGGCCTTCTTCGTATCTTTCAAGTGTAGTCACTATGCACTGAATCAACAACTATAATCAATTTAAATTTCTACAACAAAAGGCTCTATCAACGCACCCACCCATCCGACTTCAATAATAATAATGAATACTACACAATATCCACTATTTTTTCCACTCAAACAGTCTCAGTAATGGAAGCTGAACGAGTCACGTTTATCCGTATAATGCGTTGAAAGCGAGCGGGCCGGTTAAAACGATTGTTACCCGGTTGTTTTACCCGGAGTTTAACCGCGGCCGGATCAAATTCCGTTACTATAAATATTTTCACGCAAACTTTATCCGTACGCGTCTCGTGTTTGCTTTCAAGTTCACTTGGTGAAAATTCCCCGGTGTTACGAATATACAGGCTGTGGTTTCAACGAACACAGAATATTGTGAACGGTTTTGATGCGGTGAAATTTTTCAACTGTCGTAATATCGAAACATTTTTTTTCTATTGTGGATTTCAACAATTTTTAAATGTTGGTCGAATGCTGACGTTTTATCTGTTCGTTTATTTTAAAAAAGTAATTTATTGTCAGTTGTTTGAGCAAATATAAATTTATTTGTCATGCGCAATTTAGCGTCAAAAAGAGTCATAACGATATACGGAAAGCATTTGAATCGAATTAGTTTTACTTTCCCTGATCACTAAATAATATTAAAACAATATAAGACTCATGTTGGCCAACCTTTCCACCTGTAACACATAACCAAAAACAAACATGTAGGTAAAACTTCTAAAATTCAGCTCGCGTAACTTTACGTCCGTATGTGACACAGGTAAGTGTAGCAACACGTTAAAACGACAACTTCAGTGCTATTTGCAGAGTTAAATTTCAACGTTATTGAATTTCTACTTCATGAACTATTCGCCAGCCAAGTTGTACGGGCTAGTAAAGGGCTCGCAAAAACTATTTACATGAGACGTTAAGGGCTATTCGATGATACTTGATGTATTTTCTATGGGTTAAGGGTCTTTGGGTCTATACTCAGTATTCAATAGTTGTCGTTGGTTGATTAGGAATGTACAATGAGAAATACTTTTAAGGATTTACTGTTTTTTTACATCAGGACTTGTATGTGCTACGGCGTAGCTCTGCTACAACTAGGCTACGTCGTAGAATGCACTTAAAGACAAATACGAATCCACAACCATCTTTTGTAAGGCATAGTTGTTCAATAATTCACGATTTCCCGTCGATCTTCTCCGACCATCACACGAATGGGAATCAAAATGGCGTCGGTCGTGTCGCGATCACAATTTAATCGCATAACTATTACCATTACTCGGCTCCTAAGCATCATAATTATGGCTATACCCATCGACAACTATCCATTAGGGGGGCTGTTAAGGAACCCCTAGCTCAGTCACGGATATTTACTATCTATGGTGATGTCGACATAACATGCTAAAACGTAATATTACAAATAGACCATCATCCCCCAATGGGCTAAATCACAAAAAATGCGTATACATTTTTGTTCGGCATAAAGTTGTGAATTTAATCCGGCCCAGTGTGCGTGAATATTTTTTCGGGGTACCATATTTTGTAATATTTTTAATCACTGAACTCTCTGAGGAAATATCGAGAGTGCGTTAATTCGTAAATGTTTTGTGAATCGATAGCGGAATCGTGTTTGTGTATGGTTTTATGAAATGTGAATGAATTTACGTGTATTTATTTTTACTTTTTGTTTGGAAAATCAGTTTTGAAATTTGCACAAATGTGTTCATACATTTAAAGTAACAGTATAGTATATTTTTTGTAGATATCAAGCCAAAATTTTGAAATATTCCAACAAAAGGTTTTCGTTTAAGAATAAAACAGTTCCCATGTGACAATAGTAATTCCACATTGGTTCATTTACAGTAACATAACTAACAAAATAACAATTCAATAGAACTAAACTTCTATTACCTAACAAAAACTATATTAGCGTGTTTAAAACACAATTACAACAGCAAATACTGTGAACGCAAATGTTTAGAATTTCATACATTATTTGTACCATGTCCAAACTTCCGCAGCACAGAACTCGGGGCACTACGAATATCTCTAGATTAAAGTCTTTGAGTTATACTAACGAAAACTAATCCACGTACAACAATTACATAAATATTTAGTTCATGTGAACTGTCCAATGTTATAGTGTATAAATGGTAGTATAGTTACAGTATAATGTAAAGAGCTGTATGCAAACTCTATTTAATCTATACAGTGTAATATTTGTATACAGGCTTTTGCCCAGCAGTAGGACACATAAGGGGCTAATAAAAAAAAAAATAAGCAGTATGGAAATTTAAAAACAAATCTCGAAAAGTTACATGTACACAAATAAGGGTGTTAATAAATGGAAACCGGACTTTGTTGTGCAGTTAGACATATAATTTATTGAAGATTTTGTATATATGTGTGCGTGTATGCGTCACGTATGGCTGTATATTTATTAGATTTAAATAAAAATACAAAAGTTGGAGTAATAAATACATTTAGACTCAAATTTTGAAGATATGTAATGCTGCAATGATTGCCTTTTGGGTTTCGCTTGTTTTCTTGTTAAGGTAAAAATAACAGAGTCGCAAAACAGCATTTTTCCAAGTATTCATTATATTGTTGTTAAACAAAAATATTGTACAAAAATAAAGCTCTATTCACAGTTCAATCAAATATTAATTTTGAGAATGTTCTGCGCATACTTTTATTTTAAAGTTTAATATTTGTTCAAGTCTAAATTATTTATTGCTTTTCAATGCAATGACATGGAATTTTAAAAGCCGAATAGGTCGTGAGTAAATAGTTGCGTTTATTATACTACCAGTTACTACCCGTGGACGTGTACGTAACGCTGAAAGGATATCCAGCGGTAGAAATAAAGTATCCTGTATAATAATCCTAGATAATATCTATCAGTGTACCAAATTTCATTAAAATATGCCCTGTAGATCTTTTGTGAGAGTAACAAACATACACACTTACAAACTTTCGCATTTATATTATTAATAGGGATCGGCGAAAAGCATGCACTAAAATACTTATAACTTTTGACCAATTCTGCAATTAGAATACTATTGCAATCGTTTTAAAACTATGTATGATATAGCGACATTCAAATTAGTATTTAGTCAGTAAAACGTGTTTTTCAAACAAACATGTTTCAAAAATATTTGAACAAAACAGTTTTAAAAATAAGTTTTATTTTGTTTTAAGCTTGTATGTTGATAGAACTAGTGGTGGTTGTTTTTGTTGGCCAAGTTACAGTTAGCTGATTTTAACATGACATTGCAGCGTTTTTATTTAAATGGATCACTACGTTACTAATTAAGTCATGTATTTTTTTATATTTAGGGCAATTGTTGTAATAGCAAAGGCCGGTTTACAGCTTCAACTTCCTTTCTTTGACCTATAGGGCTTATTTTCATCCTGGTTCTATGTCCCGATACAGAGCAGCCTTTCCCATTTTTGAGAGAATTCCCACCAGTTATACTTATCAACAATTCAGCAATGCAAGGATCGGAAAACTAGTTATGCACTTTCATACTTAAAATCACGTGCTTTATACGAAGATGTATGCCACGTTTCGCCATTAACTATGTTAGTCCCATGTAATAGGAGGCGAGTCTATTGCTATACACTGGACAGTTAGTCAGTTACCAACTCCAGGCTGCTACTGAGAAATAACTAGTAAAGTTTTAGAATTAAAATCATTACTACGTATTTCTAAAATGAACAATCTTAGTTAGTATATATTACTCTATTAATCATATAAATAAAACGTTATATCCATAACATGATTACAACACACAAATATATCAGATTTCATACACGATTGAGATGAAGAAAAAACCGGTTGAATTGGTCGCCGGGCTTCGGAGGCTGTAATTGAGTTAGTGCCAGCACTCACGACTCTCCTTAGATGAGGCCCTTAAACACGCGACAGGCCTTACGTATAATGTAATTTTTTTTTCGTAAGTTTCTAATCGTAGGAACTTACTTTTTCTGATATACATATTTCATAGCAATCAATGATACTGCATTTGTTATAAAATGTACCTGTGCTGCACTGTGCCTATCAAATATACCTACTTTTTTTTGGGTTTAATTGTTTTAAGTAACACAATTTGCTAGAGTAGTCACCAATCACAATTAATTGTTGAAGAGTTAATATTGAAATGGTTGTTATCATTTGTCAGCGATTAGTTTATGTAATATTTATTCACAGATTGTGTTATTCATATTAGTTTTTTATAGTTTTTCCGTCTCGCTAGTTTTATGGCCCCATCTTTAAGAGTCCGTAGCGGATATGAAATCAATGCGATGAATAGACGAGAAACGAATTGCGGGAATCGGCCGAGGAAACTTTGTTACAGACAAACCACAGTGATAGATATATCTAACAACGATCTACGAATATAATCCACTGTTTATTATGTATTACGTTTATAGATAAATATACTATTAATATATTATTTTTAGAACATTTTGTGGAAATCGTGAAAATGTCACCAATATTTTAAGACGCTTTTAAATTTCACTGACTCTGTGATGCAGTTGGTACAGTAACCGTCTGCTGAGCGTGAGGATTCCCAGGTTAGGCAGAGCTTCTTTATCTAGAGATAAACTAATATTATAAAGCTTAAGGTTTTGTTTGTTTGAACGCGCTAATCTCAGGAACTACTGGTTCGAATTGAAAAAATATTTTTGTATTGAATAGATTTTTTATCGAGGAAGGCTTTACGCTACGCTTTATATAACATCACGTTACGGCTATTAGTAGCGGAGTAGCAACGAAAACTGTTACAAATACGAGAAAAATATGACCCATTCTCTGTTATGTGATGCAAGCGAAGTTGCGGGGGTCAGCTAGTAAATAATAATCAAAAAGCAATGTCTTTCTGAACTAGTATCATATTAAAATCAAGTCTTAATAAAAACCTTTAAACGATTCAGCCCTACCTATTCTACATTAGTATCAACGTAATATATTCATCAACTATTTGAAAATACTCGTATCTAAGGAGGGCAGGTATCGGCGGCGCCGGGAGGATTACTCGGCGAGGATTACTCTCTATCTGTGCGGTTTTACTTGCGAGTATTGTGAGTACGACAATCGGGATTGTGAGTGCGATCCTGTTTGAGTCGTGATTATGAGCTGTTTATTGTTGATTGGTTACTGACGAATGAGTATTGATAGTTTAAACGGTGGAGTTACAGATAATTACTTATCATGGACATAACTTTATTTCTGCAATGCTGTTAATACCTATATATGTAACTATATACATTACAACAAGCTCTTACGTTTGCGGATATTTTTTAGCTATGAAATACGACGAGATGGTAAAATCTTACACAGTCATAAGTAAAATGATTTTATATTTTGAAAAGGTTTATAACCACATTAATAACCCGGTGTGTAATTGCCAATCAGGAGGTATCGCTTTTGATTCACATGTTAAAGTTTTCTTCCGGATAAGGAAATGCAGTTATTGAGGTAAATGGCTATAATTAAATTCTGTTACAAGGAATCGAATAATATGTTTGGCTTTAGTATTTGTATACGTGTGTATCGTATATAGACGTATACATGCCTTTCGCGGAAAAGCCATAATTAAGCTATAATCCTTAAATAAGTTCAGTTAACCTATCAATATTTTCAAGTAAATCTTCTCACGTAATAAAACTGCAAACCTTTTGCCTTGCTTCTTAGAAATTCTGAACGGAAATTCTCTTTCAATATTTTTTTTGTTTGATACCGACTCCAATCGTCAAATACTCAATGTTGCGGACATAAGGCTGCGTTTAATTGGTGTCGAACTTAGTTAGTGAGTTGCGCCGTTCGATGAACTCCATCCATTATGGATGACCCATCTTGTAGTAATGAAGCTATTCAACTCGCAGAATTATTTAGCGTTCGCGGTTTCTATAGCGTTTGTTATGTGCCAGTGATTATGGTGGTAATGAGATACGCAAATTTGAATTTGATTACTTGTTTTTTTTTCAATAATTCCTTCACTTAGTTCGAATTCTGTGTTGTGCTATCTTATAAACGTGAAAGTAGTAGATAATCGAAGCAACTTCCTTTGTACACAAATGCTTATAGCTCGTTGTGGGATGTGAAATTGAGCATTGCTAGTGGCAAAGCGGCCATATTAGCTCAAATGCGATACAGTAACTCAAAACAAATACTTACTACACGTTTTTTGCAGTCATCCCACAGCCGAGCAAAGACCTCTCGATTATATTATCTATAACCATTAGCTACTTAAAATACTTTAGTCAGAATAGTTTACTAAATAAAATAACAATATTCGTTTCAGTTTATTACTCAAACACTAAGGAAATTGAAAGGGAAACGTATTTTGTAATTCAACCCCTAACATATAAGTTACATAGTATTTTACACAGCCATTGCTCGCATGACACTCGACACCGTTTAGTTCCAAGCATTACCTTTGAAAAAACTATATAATATTGTTTTTTACATATTCTTACTTTAACATATATTGTGAATGTGAAAGCGTAAGAAAAGTGATCCTTATTGTAAATTTGGATATAGGAAACTTTATATAAGACTTTACGTTTCAATAAAGAGTTGTTTAATATTAATAATAGTTAATATTTTAAGTAATATCATTTTAATTAGCAGCGTCCAATATTATTTAACAAGCCTTGATTCTTTCATAAAATTAATTTATTTTACTCGAGCCATTTCAAACATCTGTATGACGTAGTTCGCAAGTTTGTAATCGCCCAAATATAGTTACGTGTATAAGTTGCAATACCAAAAATAATTGTCCTACTCTTTGGCTTTAAAGTTTTAAAACCACAACATTGGAAAAGAGTTCATATAAAAATCTAGCCGCATATAAAATATCCTTCACAGCTATGCTCTCCTAGTAAGCAAGATCCTATTGTTTATCGCACCTAGCCCGTGCCGTGTCGAACGCGATTTGCCTAAGAAACTCAGTTGAAACATTGCTTGAGCACGCCCCTTGCTAAATTATGCTTTCCTGGTACCGACAAAGACGTATTCCTTGCTTGAACTTTGCTTAGGATATCATTTTCTTGTTGGAATATAGACGTCAATGAAATTGCGTTGTGCTAGCGTGAATGGAGTATGTTACAATGTAGCTGTTTTAGAATGTAGAGCTAAGTTTTAGCTAGAACAAAATTGTGATTATGGATTTTGTAAATGCGAGTTGTTTATTTAAATTAAAATATTGTAGCAATTTTTTACTGAAACTGATGATTGAAAAGCATCGGTCTTTTTTGTGAATACAGAAAAATGATAACAGCTTTCGTTAGAAGTAATTTTTAAAGTCAATTTAAAGAGTAAGCTCTTAATACGATATGAGTGCTAGAAATCGGACAATTTTTGCCAATGCGTCTGTTATTTTTTGTGGAAATAAGTGCAACGACCTTAAAAATAAACTGTTCTTGAACTCGATAAAGCGCCTCTAGATATCATAAAAAGTGTATTTTCCAATACTAAAACAATCTTGTTAAATTCTTTTTATAAAAGTTATAGCTTTGCCGTCGCGTCGACAAAAAATACGAAACTTTCGAACCGAGGCCGCATTGAGTTTTCATTTATTTAGAATAACTATGAATATATTTCTTGTCGTTAGTTTTTTTTTACTTCTGACTAAATACGGCGAAGTTATTTGTTTCCTACAATTTGATATGATTACTGCGGCTATTTGAATTTATTATTTGTGCAGATAAAGAGTAAAAAAAAATCATTTCCCTCTCATGAAACTATCGCTGAAATTATTGCCGTCAAATTACAAACAATTTTAGTCTATATCTCCTAATTGACTTAAATAACTCGTAATTTCGCTTATAACACATTATACAACAATTCAAAACCTTCGTATAAAACACATATGCACACTTAATCGCTTTACACTTCGTAAATAAGAATTTTCTATATCCCTCAAAATTATCGACAATGCAAAATTAGGTAGTCGTTTTGAAGCATCGACGCAGCTGCATTACCGTGCGGGCTATGTCATCGGGAACATTAGCGCCGACCGTCATCCTCTGCGGAAACCATCGACCGCGCGACCATTAATACATAATGCCCAGTAATGGAACACCAACGTCATATTATTGCAATAATGAACGATACATCGCTTTATAACAGGCTTTTATAATTGAGATCTGATAGCCAATCATGTGTGGTGATTTATTCAAATTCGTTTGTTTACTGTTTTGTATAACCGTTTTTGGAGAATACTCTATTATACAGTAAACTTATCAGTATTTTTTTTTACAATTTTAGGAGTGCAAAATATTTTGTTCGTTAAATAAATGGGTGTACAACATGCAATCATTTTGTTCTAAATCGTTTAGTGGGTAGTGGTTTTTGGTTTGGGTTTTGAGTTCAATTAAAACTGTTATATTATTTACATTTAAACAACTGCATTGCATTTGCAAAAGCGTTGTATTTAGCTTTTGTTTACTTCAACTGACTCGATAGGCAAATGAGAATAACTTTTTTAGTCTTTGACACATCAGCTGATGTTACGTCGCGTTACCGTTCACCGCCGAATTTTTGTCAGGTCGTCGCTAAACTAACTTAAATTTGTGTAAAACCTAGCAAATGCAACAAAGCTAGGATTTTTTTTGCTCATTACTATCCCACTGCTGGACAAGAGTCTCTTTTCAAACGAGGGAGCGGTTTGGCCAAGTTAGGGTAGGGTAGTCTTCTAAAACTTGTCTTCAACAAAACTAAGGTAGTAAATCGAGATCGATTAGTAAAACAGTAGATAAGTGCTATTAAGAGGAGAGCAGAAGTGTGCGCCACTTAGTTCGCGAGATTATGCGATATCAGCTATCGGGCAAACAATTTGTGCGGCTCCCGTCACCGTGACACGACGGCTACGGTAGGGCTGTACGATACAACGGCTTTTTGGCAGTTTTTCGATGTTTATTCGAAGAAAATTACTAGATATAAATATATAAGAAATACTGTAGATTCATAATTTAAAAAAAACGTATTTAAGCGCACTATGTAGTGATGTTATTGTAAAGTTTAATGATTTCAACAAAGTTTTTGGGGATAAAATTTTGAAATAGGTGCTTTACTTATTTAGAAAAAAATATATATTTATTTTAATGGTTCTCAAAGTAAAAGCTGTTTATCCTTATTTCAGGCTGGATAGTGAATTTTCCTCCTAAAGCTAATTAATACTAAAATTAAATAATGATTTTTAGCTTCTCAAGGGATGTAATTCATTCATCAATAACTAGACATTGACAGCCCCAGATATTTTTGCTTCATAAAAAGTCTAAACAGCTAGCAGCCCTAGTAGTAATTTGACCATATTGGCTTGTCATCGACCCTGATTTGGGATGTACCTACTTGTAAACTTATTTTTAGAAATATGTTCTCCATGTCTTTAATAAATTATGTTAAGACAGGAAAAATTGTCGCGGAATTTCTCATGGACGATCTATTTTTAACGTTCCTATAAAATATATTTCTATTTTTATCGTGCCAGTATTTTATGAAATAGCTATGTATGAAACACTTTCGTTTTTAAAAATGTTTACGATAAACAAAGAATGTCTTCGTAAAATATCACTCATTTGTCATGACTTTTTAACTTTCGAGTTATATTCTTATTTCACCTTAACCACACGTTTTACCAGTGTAAAAGTGGGCGCCGAAACGTCGGATTATTGTAAGGAAAAAAGTGCCTTCGCATTACTTCTCAATTCCTTTATATAAAAGACTCAGTGTTATTCTTTCCGATGTGGAAATCAGTCTTGGGAATTCGTACCCCATAGTCGCTTACTATATTGAAAACCAAGCAGTTATCAAAATATAATTTCCTCTTCCCAGAAGCTTTTTGTTTCACAAATAAAAAATGATATCATATTATTTCATCCACACACGCTAACCGCGTAGGTGGCATCCAATTCCTTTGAAAATGAATTAGTTAACACCTACTACTGTATATGTAGAGCTAACCTCCCTAGAATTCTATCCCACGAATAATTTCAAAGTCAAACTAGCCCATCAATTCAAGAACATCACGTATTGAGGCGCAATATTCAATCAGTTCGCATAATTTCTGAGCCAATTAATTCTATGTAGATGTTATTCTATCTATCTATACTTAGGCTTCAAGCCAAGAAGTTTGCCTTCTCTACTCGTCAATTAAACGTTCGAACCTTCGAGAAAACCGCGAATCATTACCGATGTAGTTCTTTTTCAAAACTTTGAAATCAATTCCTTTGAAGTTCGGTTTGAATTTTAAATTGTTTTTTTTTTATATTTTAATAGATTCCGGAATGAGTTTGCTCTCACTTTTTAATTGGTTGCCAGTGCTTTTGCTTGCAATCGATTTGGAATGATTCTTGCACCTGTAGTAAGTAATTTTATAGTGTTAATGAGAGCTCTACGAATTTGACTGAACCATTCTGAGAACATAACCATAGCTTTTAAACTTTCGCGTTGCATTATTAATGTATAATACAATACGGGTATTAACGCGAACACGCATTTTACCTTGAAATGCCTAACGTTTCGGCGCAGGATGAACCCGCCGTGGTCGTAGGCTTCCTCGGCCTGCGCTAATTCTTGTATCATGTTGAACATTCTGAGAACACTTACATTATTATTCTTGCTTTTATGAATTTATAGACTAGACTTTTTTTATAATTGAATAAATGGCTATCTTTACATAAGCCCTTTTAACTTCAGAAAGGTATAGCTATTATATCATTAGTTTTCCTTCGCTTCTTAATTTCCGAGAATTCCTTATCTGAACCCTAATAACTTAAACACTCTATGTTAAGATTGTGAAAGACCTCTTCCGATCTATTTTTGGTTTCATTCAAAAAATTCCCCGTATATGTATTACTTGTATACATGTAGGGTTATTGTCCGTTTTGGGGTTCCGCGGTACAATGGGAAGACCTATCTGATTAGCATCGGTTGTAATATTTGTATGACTGGCTTGTCCGAATAACTTAATTACTTTCGGTAGGTTCCGTTTAGTTGATGCTGCCGACATTTTGGATAGAACTATTTCTTGTTATATAAGAAGTGTTTTAATGAAACTTAGTAAGAACGGACTACGATCAAAGATTTAAAATTTATTTCGTTTAAAAAAAAGAAGAGTTGATTAAAAGGCTTTTGAATGCAATTCTTCTACTTCAATTTTGAGTAGTTGCGTTCAAGATACTTAAACGTAGACTATTTTTCGCAGACTTTCCGAATTGAGTACTAGTGAAGGATGGAATGAATTTGGAAAAACTTGCAAGATAAATATCTAATACAATCTGCTTTTACGTTCAGATCGACAGTTAATGAACAGTATGCATAGCTCCGAGTTTATTTACACGGATGAAAATATCTAGCTGCAAATCGTAAAGAAAGAACTTGGTGGAGCGAACGAAATGACTGGCTGTGCAATGGGGTGAAAATCACAAACGAAAAAATATAAGAAACATTCGAACATCGATACTATTTAAAAATAAAACGACGCGGCAATTTGAAAAGTTTACGCCGCCAGATGGACGATAGATCCAAGTGCAATAATTGATCAGCAAATCGAAGTAAACAGCCACCTGGCCGACGCTCATGATTGCCTTCAATAATGCATTGTTCCTAGCACGAAACGTATTACCCGGCGATGTTACGTCGCCACCTACTCTACTGTATCCCGCCGGTGTGGCACGACAATTCCATTTGGGAGGATAATACGGCATTCATAATAAGCGTGCTGGCGTATGGACGAAGCAAACAAGGCTTGACTGCACACGCCATTAAGATATTCAAAGCCGATAGGAACGACCATTGACTTGACATGTATTTTTTAATTATATTTCACGTTTTATTGCACTGTAGTGGTGTCAGTGTTATTTATGAATAAAGCGTTGGACGTAAAATTATAATAGTCCATTGAAATGTTACATGAGATTTACATTTATTAGAGGACGCAATTTTATTTTTGGAACATGTAGGGGGGGTCAGTAGAAGCTTAACTTGAAGTTTGTGGGGTCGCCACCCTTGTCCCCCGGCCGCCATCTTGGAAAAGGGGGTGGAAACACTTTTTTCGCTATATCTCGGAAACTATGCGTCTTACAATAAAATTGTAAAAGCACAATTTGTAGCAAATTATTTTGTCTACAAATATGTTTAATAACTTTTGTCCTAAATTAACAATTAAAGAAGTTATAAGCAAAAAAGTGCATTCATAGTTATTTTCTTTATTGCTCTATAACATTTTTTAGCGACAGCCGCGCGGATTGGTCTCTGAGGTTAAGTTACGCTTGCCGAGGTTGTTTGGTGGATGGGTGACCATCTTACACATATCGAGTTCCTCCCTATTTCGGAAGGCACGTTAAATTGTGGGTCCCAGCTGTCATTTTCGAAGATATTTGACAGTCGTTAACAGTACTCAGAAGCTTGAAAGTCTGACAACCAGTCTTAACGAGGGGTATCGTTTTATATCCCAGGTAAATGAGTTGTGGAGGTCAGACAGGCAGTCACTCCAAGTAAAACACTGGTATTCAGCTGCATCTGGTGAGACTGGAAGCCGACTCCAACATAGTTTGGAAAAAAGGCTAAGCTGATATGAATATATTAAAAAAAATTAACTCAGACCAATCTTGTAGAGAATTTTGCGAGGAAAATTTTGCCCTATATTTTTTTTAATTTCATTAATTAGAAACTCAGTAACAGCGCTCCGAAATAGACCGGATTCGGAAAGAAAATTTTTGTAAAAAAAAAATCACTATTTTGCTTATAACTTCTTTAATTGTTAATTTAGGACAAAAAGTTATTAAACATATTTGTAGACAAAATAATTTGCTACAAATTACGCTTTTACAATTTTATTGTAAGACGCATAGTTTCCAAGATATAGGGAAAAAAGTGTTTCCACCCCTTTTCCAAGATGGCGGCCGGGGGACAAGCGTGGCGACCCCACAAACTTCAAGTTAAGCTTCTATTGACCCCCCCTACATGTCCCAAAAATAAAATTGCGTCCTCTAAGAAATGCAATATTCGGCCCTCAAATTGTAACATTTCAATGGACTATAATATTTATAACGGCTCACTCATTTTTACGGCTACGTCTAAAATTCTTGAAGCTCTGAGTTATATTTATGTTTATCTATTCGTACTTTTAGTGGAGAAAATTACGCTCAAAATCAACTTAGAATAAATTTTACTCAAGTAGAAAATTATAATTTAAAAATATCTACCTTTATTTTACTATCAAAGAGTCTTACTTTTATTCCGCTCAGTTCAACGACCGCAATAAAGTTGAAAACTGTTCGAAACAAAACTAACAAGGACTTTACAAAAACTGTACGAACTTGATAGCAAGAAAAAACATAGCGTAAATGTTGAAACATTTAGAAGCATTTTTACCAGGCAAAAATATAAGTAAAAACTTTTAACTTTAAGCCACATAGAAAAGACCACACACAGGCTACACGTAAAAAAAGAAAAAGAAAATCCTAAACTAACCTACAAAATTCGAATGACAATTTGAAATCCAAACAAATATCTCTTAGATACAAAACCAGAACGACAAATATCTGTTCCATTTCACATCCCTAATGCTAACAAAACAGTTTTTAAGTCTGTCCGTCAATCTTGCTGCCATCCCCGGCTAGGGCTGTGCACCTGTCCAGGATTAATTGCCCCTAGTCCACCTCATTAAGAATTGTCGTGATGTATTATATGCTCTACTGTAATTTGGTTATTTAGAATCTGATGTTTGATTTACTTGTGGTTGATTGCAGTATTCAAAATATTAGGTAGGAAGCTTAGGGATCTAAAAGTCTATTGACGGTTTTGTTAAGTTATTGCCAATAGTTTCATTAAAATAGTACCTAATAAATAATATATTATTGCTTTGTGTATAAAATGTATAAATAAAAAAAAATATATATTTTTCTAAATATGTCTTTTTATATAAAACACGTATTTAGAAAGTTCATCGGTGCTTTTAGATTTAAAACTTATGCTTATTTGCTTATTATATTATGTAAAATGAGCTAGATAGCAGACATTCCACTCATTTTTCAGACCTAAACTAGTCATTTGACCTCAATATAAAAACTAGATTAAAAAAACAGCCCCGTCACCAATCTAGATGTTCTCATTTAGTACCCAAGTACAGTCTACCCGCATCGCGTCAGCCTAAAAACGTTCTAAAAACAACCTCCCAGTTAGACAAAGTTTAGATGATGAGCTAGAACATAATAAGCCTAGTATTCTGAACAAGTCTCTCCGGCCAATTAAAACGATCCTCCATTTTGGTGTTATTTGAGTTGCGTTGTTTTAATTGCGGCTAAAATATCAAATTTAAAGGGCCTCGAAATAAACTTTACTTAGCCGAAGTGAATTTAGGGGCTTCATTTAATTTTTAATTTGCGTACGTCTATTGTTAGTGTTGTGCGACTTCTGACGTAATATATCTTGATACTTTATTGCTTTTTATTTGCTCTTTATATCTTATTGTATAGGTCACTGATTTTTCTTGATATTTATTAATGTAATGAACTATTGCGTCGGTTCATTTGTAGGTGTTCTAAGATGCTCGAGGCATTACAATAGCTAATCGATTGTGCCGTGATTGCCAAGATTAAATTGTTCATTTATGAAGTGCGGTCAGCCGTGACTAGGCTTCACACACCATTACTTCATCAACCATAATATTACGGCTTGCTTCATTCCACTCAAATCTCAATATGCGATTCCTAGAACGGCAAATTCAATATTCTCTTAACTAAATATATGTCTAAGTACGACAATCTCAGGAAGCGATAAAGTAAACTAATATTAGCAGAGATCACACAGAATTGTCAATTAGTTAATTAAAACTAAACTTGAATTAATTATATTCACGAATTTGACTCGCTGCCATATTAGTGTTGCAAAATGGCAACAGTGTAACTTTGCCAAACTTCATAAATGAATTACAAGTGGGAGGTTACAAATATTTTTCACATTTTCCTCCCTTTGACACCGGAAAATAAGCTCTTGTCGGTTCTCGAAATCAAACGATTTTGTCGCATTAAAATTCGTCACTTCGCCCCAAAATTTTCACTTTCAAAAAAGATTTCCGTCCACTTACTTCCATCGGGATTCTTTGTTAATTTAATATAGATCCTAATAATAATGAGCGACCATGAAAACGAAACGGCCCTTTTAATATTCATTCGGATTTTGCGAGAAAAAATTCGTCGGTTCGCTGCCCTGCTTATTTGTCTCTGTTTCCTTATATCTGTTTTTGCAAAGCCGCTTTCGGAAAATCCATGGTCGAAAAAAGAGGAAATGTCTGGAATGGATCTTTCTAAATCATTAATATAAACAATATTGTTTTGAATGGAATCGGAGTTTTTAGGGGAGTGTTTTTTAGAAATTGTCGATGTTGTGAAGCGATGTTCCGTCAAGGATTGGTGTGTTGTGGCGAGGGGACTGCACTGTGTGATTGAATCGGGGAAAAAAATCGGAGTGCGATGGATGTCGGTCACACAGACGCGCCAAACATTTGATTTCGTTAGCGTATTGAAAAATCTTTCCTTCTTCCAGTAAAACCGATTGGTTTTTGAACATTTTTTGACTATCTGTTATAAGTATTACCTTTCCCAAAAACTACCAAAATACTTGTACAAACATGCCAAATAAGACTGCATTTCACAGCGGAACTGTATTTAAAGGAGCTAGCTGGTGTCGCCAAGTCACGCGTCGTATTTCAATAGTGGCAAAGACACCTCGGAAACTCATACTTTCAAATAGAAATTCGGGCTCAATATTTGACAACTTTATTATATCCATGAAGATAACATTACCATTTCGTAAGCAACAACTGTTTATGAAGCAGAAACTATAGTCAAAGAATAGCTAAAAAAATGTTCTGGAAAATCTTCTATCTCTTTCCCACTCGAGTGTATCTCGTTCGTATAGCGAAAGTTGTCGAGCGGAAATGCTTAAGTACTTGTAAGTATACCTATCTTAAGGTCAAGTCCCTTATGCATAAGTAGTACAAACGTTTGGGTGGTTCACCTACATTATTTCCTTATGTTTATAGTTCTCGGAAATTCCCAAGCCAAATTCTTAGAATAAATATATCGCTAAATAATAGTCTGAATAATGGTGGTCACAAAACGGGGCTTCCGAGAAACGAAATAGTAAAGTGCTTTAAGTTTTAAGTATAGGAAACACGGTAAAGTTTCAAGTAATTTTAAATTAACTGTAGCTTTTTTGGGAAATAATAAAATTTGAATCAAATGTAGGTATCACACCGGTACCTAGTTTACTTGGTCTATTACAAACGTGCAAACTACATAATGTCATTTTTATCATATCTCTCGCTCGCACTTATGACTATGATACATCTGACTATGACGTAATTCGAATGTTTGTTAAAGACTGAGTAAATGAATAAAAATTCAACATTTTTCGGTACTCATTACTATAAGGCAAGTCTTGGTTAAGACAGAAGTAATACTATCAATGGAACAATATTATGTAGTGCATATAATGTTATGAGTTCAATCAACGAAACCATCAAACAAACTTTATTCTTTCAAACAAGTCGATATAATTGATGAGTGCACTATGACGACAGTGGCGCCCCCTAGCGGTACTCTTAAGTTGTCGTCAGTGTATTTCATGTCGGTCGCATTAGCCGCCTTCTGACGGACTTCAAGCGTTACAAACATAGATTGTTTTTATTGCTTTTTTTAAGTCTGTTGATAATTGCTGAGGTTAGAGTATTGCTACCTTTGTCTCGAATGAAGTTAATTTAATATAAGTAGTTGCTTGAAATTTTGAGAGTTTCTTTCTTAGATTTTTTTGTCTCTTTATTTATCAATTACGCTATCAAACGCTTTTCCGTAAGTGGTAAAACTAGTCCTTTGTAATATGATGGTTTAGACGTGGATATCTTACATTTTAAGGAGAACGAAATCTTGACATATTTCCTGTTTCTTTTCGAAGTTTTCGTTTTAAAATGTTGGCTAAGTTTAATAGGTATCTTTTCAAAGTATAAAAAATCTTAAATCGAAATAACAGCTGTAAATTTAATTTAAACAAAGTACACAATTAAATTTAATGACAGAAATAAGCTGATAGGTAATAAAGCATGTGACGTCACAATACAGTAGAGTGTTCAAAACCTAGTTTGCTTGTATCAAATCTACCGCATGTGTATCGTTGTAAACGTATTGATGTCGGGGTCTTGTAGGGTCTTGAGCACAAAAGAAAGGCTACGATACCAACATGTTTTTATAGAATTGTTTGGTGCCTAAACTAAGTTTATTGACCCAAAGGGATCAAATAAAATACTACAAAGGTCCCCTTGTAAAAGCTTACTAGATAAAACCTTATGGAAAATATTGTAGTTTTATATTTAGTTTCTGTGGTTCAGAGGTTAATAAAAGCAAGAAAAAATGTCATTAGATTTTTTGCAAAACTCTATTGTTTAGTCGTTATTAAAATTTACTTGTTTATTTTGATGAAAGAAACACATTATTAAGTTTAATACAACATTTAGAAAAAATACAAAGTAACACTGACATTCACTAGTTAAGTTTACGTATACTAAACAACTAAACGCATTAAATAGGTTTTTAACAAAGAAGGGAAAATTTATTTTAAATGAGTAAGTTCACACTGAACAGTAATATTCTCAGTATGCAATGGCCCTTAGGGGTTGAATTTACTACATCCAACAAATAAAATGTGAAAAAATGTTGAATTTTAAAATGTGGAAGTGAACGTCGATATTAGTTCCAGGAAGGATTTATCGACGATACCGGATACTCCGCTTTGCTTATCCTCTTTCCACCAAACAGTTTTATATTATATCCTATTAATAGCAAAATGGATTTTAATTTAATTAAAAAAATACCTCCAACCATTTTGTACTGCTTCACCCATTTTGTGGTAATGTATAAACGAAATATTTTATTTAACAACACAAAATTATTATTAAACTGACCCATTTTCGTATAACTATTCTACTAAAGCCTCTTTTATAATAATTACTATGATAGAAGCCAGATATTTCATTTCATATGATCATCAAAATTCATACGTTTTCAACACTAATCCCTAGAAAAGAGGGCATTAAGTCGGAAAATAATCGCCTCGTAGGTCAGAGAGAACGAATAATTGGCTCTTTTTGGTAAGAAAATTTCTCAGAAAGCTTTAGATTAAAGCCCGATAAATGAGATAGGCTCGCCCAACCATTATATTAGTTCTTCAAATTAAATCAATCAAACTACTCAAAATAGAATTTTAGACCCTTTATTATAAATCGAATATCTTATTTAACAAACGCTCTGTTCGCTAATCCAATTCGTTATTTTAAAAGTAGATCGTATCATCTTTCTAATATCACATTCTACAGGAAGAGACCATAAATCTTAGAAATGCATCGTCAACTTGTCGTGGATGCTGGCAAATTACTGGATGCGGCAAAAGTGGAGACTGCAAAACAAATCTTTCATTTGAACAATCATCTTTATCACACAAAAATAAAAATAGTCCGAATTCGTACATACAAAATCGACCTCTTTGTGACGTGGAGGCAACAAAGCAGTTAATTGAAACAGCGAGTAGCGTCGCGCGGCCCGTCGCGGCATCGTGACCGCCGCCGCCCTGACGCGGCAGTGCTACGACGCTCTTCGCGTACACCGCTCGCGCGTAGCTGATAGCCACGCGGCGTAGCCGATAGACCGTAGTGTTGTACAGTGTAGTGAACGTGTACATACATGTAATATTTTTTTTTGTGTTCAGTGTATGTGTTGAATTGGAATGCGCACAGTGGTAGACTTTTTTTTCAGTGATTTTTACAATTCAAGGGATTCTCAACGGGATGGTATTTTGGGAGCGTAACAGTATGTCTATGTAATTAACTTGCACATAGTTTCCGTTGTAAAACGCGGTAGCGCTTAGGCTTACCTACGTCACGAATTATAATAGTCGGTTCTGAAATGAAATACCTGTGTATTATATTATTTACGTAAATAAAATTATATTCAGAATTATGCGAGACATTAATAGTACATTAACTGGAAATTTCTGGCTAAGTAAATATTACAATGTTATCGTATAATATACAGCTGTCAGATATGATTTGTAATCAATTACTTGGAATTTGAAGCGAAAAAATATGATTGGATAGAGTCTGTGTACCCGTCAATGTAGTAGATCGTGAAACTGACAGATCTAGGCTTTCTTTTTCAATAAAATGAAATATAAATTGATATTGAGTGATGTTTTAGTATTGAATGAAAGCCAAAATTTAACGAGAGTTTTATGTGTTTCGAGTGAATGATTGAGATGAAGTAATTAATAAATTGGTTGAGATCAACTACTTGTTGAGTTTATGACTTGAGAATTAAATTAATGAAATGTATGAAGTCGTTTTTGAGATGTTTTTGAAGAATATTTTACAAAATATTTTGAGCGTATATTCTAATAAGAGCGAGTTTATAATATTCGAGATATGTTTTAAAAGCTATAAGGTGAACAGTGCTATATAATCTTTCCTTTCTAAATGGAAGTAATTTATAAACTACAATTAACGTAACGGGTTAAAAATCGTGTAAGTTTCCGTGCATTCAATTAATTTCCCGTGGTATTTGCATATCCCGCGAGGGTACTGCTATAGAACGGTATTTAAGTTAAACCTTGACAAATATTAAAACCCATTTGTTTCTATTCTATAGAAAGTATAATAAAAATTTTAAATAATCCTTTTCAGTAACTTAGTGGTATACTTTGATATTTTCATTTAAATACGGTTAACTTAATGATTTTAAAATATTGATTTCATAATCTCAAAAACACGTATTTTTCATTTTTTATATAATACATTTGAAAGTGTGTTTGTCGGAGTTTTCCCTCAAAACGACTGAGCCATTTTAAAAACCGCGCAGTGATAGATTCCTTTCGAGAGTATGGCATGAAATACCATTATCGCAAAAATGAACAACGTGAGTACAATCGAGTAACTATTATTCACCTTTAAATTCTATATTCTATACAAACATATAGCAACTCATATAGAGTTTCATATAACATCTTGCATATAATTATGTATTAAACGTATAACACAATGAGTGACTGTATCTGTTCTTTATACAACTGTCAAAATGCCCACACAGTACGTAACTTTGAACTTTTGAATCAAGTTAATTACATTATACATAATATACGGGTTTGTAGCACGTATTTAAGAAATACTACCTTTTGCCCGCGACTTCGTTTGCGTGGTTTGTGACTTAGAACAGAATTTTCACAAGAATTTTCACAAGACTACTGAATATATTTTTGTGAAATTTGGCACGTAGATAGCTTTTAACCTAGAATGTTTAACTTTATTGGCTACTTCATCACGAAAATATTTCTATACAAACAATTAATAAGCCAATAGCAGTTTGTTACAAAGTTGTAAGTAGCTAACTAATAATCTAAATATTATAATAAACTTTTTATAAATAAGGCTCAGGTTCAAAGTATAAACGACGAAATGGTGTTCGTAATGTTCTGTAAAATCTTAGATCCTTCTACTCTTTATAGTAAAAGTCCTCAATGTTTCGTGTTCATCGTTTATTTCGGACTTCTATTATAATTTACTTTATATATTTTAGAAATTAATGACAATGGGCTCGCCTCGTATTACATGGGACTAACATTGTTAATAGCGAAACTTGAGTGTATTCCATACACCTCTGTCCACATCTTCGAGTATAACAGCCGTGATAATATGCATGTATATTTTAGGTTCAATCAATTAAAATGTTGAAAATACCGTAACAAAAACAAATTGATATTCGAAAAATAAAATAAAATTTTCTTTATTAATTAAGAATAAAAGATATTCGATAACAATCACTCGATAATGAGATGGCCATTATTTTTAAGTGGAATTATATATTAATTCGTACATTTTTGAAATTAATAGCCGCACAAGCATAATTTCAGTAATGGCATACGATTTTTAATTGTAGAGCCTTCGTACTCAAATTAGTAAGAATTATTCTAGCATCGTTATTTTTCAAATTGCTTTTAATTGGTGTATTACATGTAACTTTTTAATCGTAGGATCGATTCCTGGCTGGGGAATGTTATTGGGTTTCTTTTTTCGGAATTCTAGGTATTTGTTTAAAAGTTGTTGAATGTCATCCGACCTTTTTTACATGGAAGTGAAAAATAAATTCTCGAAAGTTATATTTACGCTTCTACCTACTGGTTGAAAGAAAACACTTTGAGTAGTAAAAAATAAAATTCGAGAATACTGTACAGTGTAGGTTGGATATAAAATGTAAAGGTTATTTTATTCTTTCCTTTTAAAGCAATTGTTAATCTGTATAGAAATAGGACTCAGTACTTATCTGAAAGTAAGTACTAACGTATTTTAGAGTTCATCGGGTTTTCTATTTGTCTGGAGGTTTACGACAATTTTTCCGTGCCTTTATTGTTCAAAAATGTCAATATTATTTCTAGATTTAAGATATCTGACGTTAAAAATCGGCTTTTTGCCTCCATTTAATTGTAGCAATGTAACGGACCGTAAATATCTTAACAATAGATCAAAACCATAATTGATCTATTCTTATAAGTAAGTTCATATAAATGGTAGATTTTCCGAAGAAAAAACTGATATTGAGTCATATCTGATTAGAGTTATGACGTGGAAGCGAGATAGTAGACGCTCTATCGAAAAACTAATATCAAGGAATCTTCCAATGAACTAGAAATTGAGTGTGTTATTATAACCTTAGGCTATGACCTCAGATTGTAGGTACTGTTTTTCTTATTTTGTTCATAGGTCCTTTCTCTGGTTAGATATAGTAGTTAGCGAAATCTATACTAATATTATAAAGCTGAAGAGTTTGTTTGTTTGTTTGTTTGTTTGAACGCGCTAATCTCGGGAACTACTGGTTCGATTTGAAAAATTCTTTCAGTGTTAGATAGTCCATTTATCGAGGAAGGCTATAGGCTATATAACATCACGCTACGGCCATTAGGAGTAGCAACGAAAAATGTTACAAAAACGGGGAAAACTTTGACCCATTCTCTCTTATGTGACGCAAGCGAAGTTGCGGGAGTCAGCTAGTGTTATCTAAATCCGTTCAGCCGTTTTGTCGTAACACACAAACACACTTTGAAATTATAATTTTCGTATCAGTTTATAATTGTACTGCAGTGCAACCTACGCCCAAACTCAGACTGCGACCAGGGCGAGTGGAACCTGCGCCGACACGTTAGGCATTTTAAATGGTAAAATGCGTGTCCGCATTTATTCCCGTATCCTATTATAGAATAATATTAGATAATATTACACATGCAACGCTGCATTTAAGATACCAAAAACCTACATAATATTATTATGAATTAATATGGCTATAAAAATCTATCTACCCACAGTCTTGGAAGTAAACACGCGTCAAAATATAAATAAAAAAATCCTTCATTTTACAACCGTAAATACACGAGGCTCTTTGTTCTCACCAATCTTTTGTAAAGTCAACATTATAGTTGAATGGTGAAAAAACATGAATGAATTCCGGCCCATTTCTCTGCGCCACGTATTTCATTGCTTCCTCAAAAATATACTGTACACAAGTAATTTCTTTTAAGGTAGAACTACATTAGGCCGATCGGTTTCTTACAATTACTTACAATATCGATACGCAAAATGTTTGCTATAAAATTAGCCTTTTTATATATGAACCTTTAGTTAATGGTTACCATGGTATCTAGGTTTGTAGGGCTGTATTTTATTATAGGCGTCATAGTACTATCACGCCAATTCCTCGACTAGGAACACATATGTGAGTTATACGGTTGTTTCAAATACAAAAATATTGTACTAGTATTTGTGACTTCTTTACTTAATAAAATCAAAGACTGATCGACTGTTAAGAATGTCGTTATTATCATAATAGTCATTTCCACACAGGTACGACAAAGGAGACATAATTATCATGTTCCTATCACTATCTTTTTTTGACAACGCAGTAGCTATCCACAAAATTTGTATTTTATATTCTGTAAATCTATTTTTCCGACAAATTCTTATAGCGAATGCTCGCTCGTCAGTACTGAGTGTAGAAAACCGCTCAAACAAGACATCTTCGTTCTCGTTCCAATGTAGTTGCACCTTAAATCTCTACCGTGATATAGACGTGCGATTTTTGAAAGAAAATGAGCGAGTGTTAGCCGGTCGATACGACGCTGGCACGCGATGGTGTTGTAAGTGTAAATCCTAACAACTACCTAGTTTTTACAGCCATTTATTTTTCTTATAGAATGAGATACGGATTGATGTGAAATATGATTTATGGCTGTTTTATTTTTGCAGTTGTTTTGATCATAATAAGCTGGTAGAAGTTTATTTTATAGTTTATACTTATGATACATTTAAAATGTTCTGTTTTATTCGAGTATCTGCTACTTTTTTCTTGTAATAGAGGAGTATGAATTCCTCCAAACACTGTCTTTCAGAAAAAAAATGTAATTACGTTTTAGTGTATTGTAGAAATTAAACACAATACATAGTCTCCCTGAGACTACAATCCAGCGACATATCAGATTTCATGTTACAGTGGTTTCACTGTAACATGAATGTACTAAATTTACTATTAACTTGATTAACATCGTTAAGAGAATCACTCATACGGAGTTTATCGTCATTATTATAAAACATAGCATTTGATTATTGTGTTTTAGTTTCTTATCTTATACTCTCAACTGCTTCTCATACGAAATAATTTTACTTCTCTACTAAAGTGTTAAAAATAGTGGTAATTTTAAACACATCAGTATATGTGCGCCGTCGAGACAGATTTTAAAATAAACAGCCTTTTTCTAGGCCGACCTAGTTTCACAAATACTATGTTAACAATGTACACTTTGACTAAACGATACCTACCTAGTACCTAGTTTGTGTTTTAATATTACAAATGTATTTGATATAAATAAAATGATAACATTTCATTACAGGTATATTTGTTACTAGCTGACGCGCGCAACTTCGCTTGCGTCACATAAGGGAGAATGATGAAATTTTCCCCCGTTTTTGTAACATTTTTTACTCGTACTCTGCTCCTATTGGTCGTAGCGTGATGATATATAGCCTACAACCTTCCTCGATAAATGGGCTATCTAACACTGAAAGAATTTTTCAAATCGGATCAGTAGTTCCTGAGATTAGCGCGTTCAAACAAACAAACAAACAAACTCTTCAGCTTTATAATATTAGTATAGATGACAAAAACGAGAAGGAATGGGGAATACTTTTTGATTCTTACATTTCTGGCTAGCTTCTGTCGTCTATGTCCGAGTTGACAATTTTCCTTGAATGAAAAGTATTCATATGTAGGCTTTTAAAACTATGTATTGTACTAAGTACCGTTTACTAGAGCTAAGTTTTAACTAAGCCTTTTTATATGACAGATAAAATCATCCCCACTACATAAACACTTTTTGCATATTATAATATACATAGAGTGTATCATAGTCAAATGCCAATTAAAAATCACCCTTTATATTAACCCACACAACGTGAGGCAATCCGGGCGCCCAACCTAGTCTAATATAATACACATACAGGGTGTTGTTATTTAGGTTAAACATGCATCGGCTATAGTTAAAGCCCCGTGTGCTCCTCACTAGTCACGTGCGGCGGGTTTGCTTACGTTATTCTATGATAATAACGGGATACCATCTCACACGGATATATCTAGAAATACATCGAAAATTATAGGTTATATTTAAGTTTTACTTAATATACAGAGATAATAATCACATAATTTTCACCCACACTCGAAACACAGTGTCTCGACACACGCTAGTTGGAAAGCTACAAGCTCGCGTGTCAGTATTTTTCGTTCCATTTACCATTGCGTGTCGTACACAGTTATCACGCCTTGTGAACCCCATCCCGGTAACTCGGGGCGTAATTTTTACGGTGAAATTACTTGAATTATATTATCATGACGGTCTATTTGATACGTTTGATCGGCGATAGGTAATAATTTGGTGCTATTTGCCGTAATAATTGTGAAGATCGGCGGGAAATATTTGTTCAAGTTTGTTTGTATTTTGGTTCTTGAAAGTACTCAAAGAAAGTATTTTAAATATAATACTACGATGATGAACGAAAGGCTTAGATATCTATGGGCTTGGCCCAACGTTATATACGTCCATCACGATATCTAAATAAAAATATATAACAAAAACTTTGGTACTCTTTTTGTATGACAACGTATTGTATTGCAAACAAAAAAAGCAACTAAATTTTGTAATGATCGTACCAATCGGTGCTTTCTGGTACATATCAGACACATGCCTACCCCTGTTAGAAAAGGGTGTGATTTTGTGTAAAAAAAATGTACAAAAACAAAGGCACCTAACATTTTTAAGTCAGCATTTAAAATAACAAGTCATTTTAAAATACGAGCTAAGCGTCACCTTAGTGTCGTATTCAAGTGCTTAGTAACAAAACGTTGTAACTTAATATACAGTGTAAACAAAGTTAGTCTAGCGTTTGTATAATTAAGACCTTTTAATTCTTACGCCACCACATGATGTGAGGGACAAAAGTCTCCTTTAGTATTCTAATTTGTACTCGTGACTTGTTTGCTGAGAGAAATAATTTCTACAGTGTTTCTACAGCGTACGGTTCTTTTTGTATGGAGAATCTGTGACTTGAGTGTCATTGCATAGGGTTTGTTTTCGATTCCGAGGATTTTTGTTTTATTTGCAGAAATTTATTTTATTATCGGTTTTTTAAAGGAGGATGATCTCAATTCGATTGATAGTATCTATCGGACTCATTTGCACACATACACGATTGAGCTGTGATTTTTACTGACCGTTATCGCTTGAATTAGTAAAACCCTTTACGTTAAGATACTTAGAATTTTGCAATTTGCAGTTGCACAAATACTGTTTACGGGTAATGCGAGTCAACCTATAGAAATGTGAGTTTCACAGACCACACGTTATTTTTTACTTCTGCTCAAATAATATTAACAAGATACACCGTATGTCAGCTCAACTTTCGTATTTTACAATAAAAAAATCACCCAAAGAATATTACCTCAACAACAAAAAAATATCTATTGACATTCATAAGTCCCACATCAATGACAGATGACGTCAGAATACGTCACCATAATCTGTCAGTTGTCATCCAAAGTAATTGTCACTTGTGACATAACTCTTATTGTCACTGCTGGACATTACCGTCAGCCTATTTGCGAACCTTCCGGCCAGTCCTAAGCAAACAAGCAAGATGAATAAAGCTTTAGGGTGGTTATACATGGGGACGCTCACCGTTTTCACCCCGCCCGATAATGGTTACTGTTTCAAGTGCAATTGAGGTTATGTTAGTTGATAGGACTTTCTGTCTACAAAGTAGACTTGAACGATCTGTGCCGTTGGTAATGTAGAGTGTCGAAATTTTGCCGTTTAAAATGTACTGCTAAAATTGTTTCTACAGCGCCCGCTAGAGGCGCTCAGCAGAGTTTCTTAAAAAAAATCTCTATAGTAAGCCGGTTTTCGATAGTTGTGAAAAATTGTATGTACTCATAATAATGTAAGTCGGTTGAAACGTCTGGTAATAATAAGCCTTTAAAATTGTCATCGTGTTTTAGACGTGTTAATCAATTTTGTATAATAAAGCAATCGATGTAATAAAGTTAGTTTGTAACCTTTGGGTGTTGAAAGTAACTAAAGATATCGCTCAGTCAGCGATTTTGTCCCCAAAAAATATAAAGGGTAGAACTCTCTGACAATTTACACTAGAATTTCAGAGGAATCTAGTCTTTTTCACTCTAGTTTCTGGTTGGAAAACGTTCGTAAAATATAACCGTTCTATGACCGGGTAGATTGTGGCCGTAGGTTTATAGTGCTAAAAATTTTACTCGACAAGTTTAGAGTATGTTTCATTTCCTTTGTAAATATGGTGAGAGATAAAACTTGGGCCTCTTTGTTCTAGTAATGCTTTGTTAGGGACAGGTGGGCTTACAAGTTTGAAGGCTTTACGCACCTATTTACAAATGTAGTTTTGGTTTTATATCTTGTTTTGGCATTGCTTTATTCTGTTAGGTATAGTCGTAAATTATACGTGCGAGTTAGAGACACGTACTTAATGTAAATATGGTGTAATGAATCTATGATTGTTATCTTAATTGATAATAATTGTTTTTGAAATTTAATTTTACCTCTGAAGCATTTTTGAGTTTGTAATATAAATAAATAAATAAATTCACCCATATTTTAATTATCAGCGATATAGACAACGTAATCTACTAATCGTTGTCTGTCTCGTATGAGTGCTTTAAAATATCCTTCGGGAAAAATCTATCCCTAATGAAAATGAGGTACTACTGATTGAATAGCTTCTAAAATAAATAAAAATCGAAGTCGTGTTTGCCGAATGATCGAGTCATTGAGGTATTATCATTCTTTTCAATCTTTTTGATCGCTCGTTAGACAGATTGGAACAAAGTTAGTTAATTCCCTGTTAGTGGTTTTCATGAAGTCTTTTCTACTCATTTTATGTTTATAAGACGATTACTTCTTTGCGCTACCGTAATTCTTGGTATATAATTAATTTATTTTAAGTTAATTTCTTTCTGAGAAATTTATTCTTTATAATTTCGTATTAAAAACGATTCTCATTTTGTGTAGCGAGTAGTTAAGTAACCCTGTGATTAAAACTTTTTACGTGACAGAAGTATTGTCTTGGCAACAAATGAAACCAAATTGCAGTAACCGCTTAGTATCCTCTTCTATTAAACCGCTATGCCAATGATAGCATCTCTCTCGTTGACAGACCAGTTATAACAGGTTATAAAAGTCTTAGTACCTCATTCTACATTTATATCACTGAATGTGTAACTAAAAGCTCCATAATAGTATGAATAACTTCAACTTTGTCTACCTGCGACATTTCCATCCACCTAAATATAAATCTGACCCGAATCCCCGCCGTAACCCACTTCACTTATAGAATACTCAACGATTTTTTGTTCCTTAAAAGAATGAGAAAATACCTCGTCTATTGGCAATATTTTCAGTATTAACCATTTACGTAGATCAATAACGAAGCCTCAACGTTTGGCCCAACATTATCGGCCCTCCTTTCTCTCTCAGAATCAATGACATTATCATTTCTCATTTAAAAAATGGCGCCGGAGTGGGAAGTTGAGGGGAAATTACTCAATTCGCCAAGATCTTTTACAGTTCATTAATTCCCCAGATTGGGCCGTCCAAATTCACGGGCCGAGAAGGGACGGACTTGGGTGTTTTTAACTCGCCAAAGTTGTGCCTAGGTTTTGTTGAAACTGTCTTGAAACGTGGGTAGTAAATAAAGTCGGACTAAATTGTGTTTGTGTGGGCTCTACTTGGAACAGTGATAATTTGTTGGAATGGAAGTGAAATCTTTCCGTTGAGTTGTTTTGTGGTTGAACATTTTTTTGTTGGGTTGTGACGTTGTTTTGTTACTAGGTTAAGACGATAAGATTTACGTGATGAAATAACAAGTGCTTTATAGAGATTTTGCGCTTGTTCCCTTATACAATGTTCTGAAAACACTACGATAAACCTTTTCAACCAATTATTAAATCATTTTACTCATTTTATTTTATTTGGTAACTATATATTTTTTTTCAATCCATCCCTGCGTATTTAGTATTACAGTTTGTTGGTCCCCCGACCCATAGAAAATGCGATTACAACGAAGCAACGTGAAATAAACCTCAATTTAATTTTACGTATGGTTGGACCTTGAGTCCTCCAACTTTTGGTCATAAATATCTTTGATGAACTAAAGCATTTAAAATGCATTAATGACGTGAAAATTAGAAAACTTTTTTTCTCTTTTCTCGGAGACCGAATGAGATTGACGAAAAAAATTGAAAAAATCTTAATAAAAGTTCACCCCTGGTTCGCGGACATTTCCCTTGCGAGCTCTTTAAACGAGAATATGTAAGGAAGAATCTTTTTAAGGGAAGGCCTTATTCTGTTCATCCATTGTGACGAAGTGGTAATCAGATCCAGATGCAATTATGAGTTCTAATAATAGATGGGTAAGGTTGAATATTGATTGCTTTGTTTCGTAGAATTGTAGGTCACAATCGGTTTTCAATGGTGTTTCGTAGAAACCTGTCCAGTCACAAGAGAAACTTGATTGACATCAAATTACAGTATCTACAGAGCTATATTCTAGACCTGTCTTCATTTCAAAATGCGTACTGTCATCATGTAAGGAAAGGTCATTATCATTTCACAAACGATTGAAATTGAGGTCATATAATACTTGTTAAATAAAATTGTGGCCTTAATTCGGCTTTATTATTAATGTTTTTTTCTATCAACTAAGTAAAAATGTACATTGCTCTAGGCCTAATGTAATAAGTTAATATAATATTATTAAAATTATTGTCTCGAAAGGTCACTTACTTCATAAGTAAAGTTATTCCTAAAAGTCAATTTTCTTAAGGAAATAAAGTATTAGCAAAAAGTCCGAGAAAAACTGTTCTTATTCCATTATTATAATTATGCCGTAGGGTAAGACTAGGACAATGTTAAAGGTCAAAGGTCAAATTGTATGTGTCCAATATTATAAAGGTCACAATAATATGTTACTTTGAATGTGGATGAAATACCTAACATGATAAGTCTGTTTTATTTTTTCTTTTTGAAGTATTTGGTAATAGTAAAAATAAGACAGAACTTTGTGTTTGATCTTACATAGTAAAATGGAAATTTAGGATAGTATATACAATATAATTTACTAAGCAGCTGTGAAAGCACTACAGTGTGAATATAAGCTAGAATGTCAGTGAGTTTACACAGCGTGTTGCCAAATGTAAAAATTGTCTCGTTACCAACATTCGTTATTCTGATGTTGGCCAACATTGAAATGTATCCTGGAATCAGGGTTGTCAATTTGATATAAATATTCTTTTCCAACTATTATATTTGTATATGCAATTAGTCTATTGGCTTCAAAATCTATTTCCGTAATGTCCTCACTTCAACTCCCGGCAGTAAAATCTTATCAAAAATGAATCATACATATAATAAAAACGCATGCAATAATGAACAAGACTTAATAAAAAAAATCCAATTTTTCCGAATTTATTAAAATCCCGTTGGGAGATGTGTTACAAAACAAATTTCCGAAATATGTACGTTGAATTATTGATAATAATGTGAGATTCGAGACATAATGTTAGTGAATGAAATGAGTGCGTTCCTCTGAGACCCATGACTTGTTTTAAAAGAAAGCTCCCAAGGTACATCCTTGTGTATTTGTTTATTATGTTTTGCACATTTCTGAATGAGTAAATATAATATTATAAAGTTGAAGAGTTTGTTTGTTTGTTTGTTTGTTTGAACGCGCTAATCTCAGTAATTACTGGTCCGATTTGAAAAATTCTTTCAGTGTTAGATAGTCCATTTATCGAGAAACGTTATAGGCTATATATCATCACGCTACTATCAGTAGGAGCAGAGTACCAGTGAAAAAATGTTACAAAAACGGGGAAATTTTTTAACGCTTATGTAACGCAAGCGAAGTTGCGCGGGTCAGCTAGTGAGTAAATAAAATATTATGGCCAATATTTTTACATGTAGATGAATTCGACAACATCAGTTCCAAAATTTTGAATTTAATAGCACTAATAAATTCAAAATTTTGGAATGTGTGCTTGCAATATTATTATTGTAAGCTTTCAAACAAGTACTTAGAACCTAGTTGCAGTTCTGCTTTTTATAGAAAATAAAAACGAGTGTATTCTCATAATACGTATAGAAAGAATACCTAAAACTCTGTTGCAACAGTTTAGTTTGAAAAATATTTTTCCGTATATGCGTTTTCAGTGAAAAATTGCGAGTAGATTTATTTCTATATTATTTTACCTGTATAATGTACTGACTAACAAACAGCAGAATAAATGAAACATTTCTGACTGAATATTCTAAAATATTGAGTGCCCGGACTGATAACTAGTTTCTTAAACTTTTTTGTTCAATGGCTTTGAAATATTTTGTACGCAACTTTTTTATAGATAGCTCTCTTCTAAGTAATATCAATTAATTTCTACGCTTATAGCATTTTACAGTATACTACATTGGGTGAACTATTATGGTGTTATCCTTGTGTCAGTCAGTCTTGCAATCTATCTGAACAATTTGTACTGACCGGTGAGTATGTGCCAAAGACGCATACCACATTCTCCAAATAGGTAAATTGCTATATTCTCAAACGATACTCAATTTTCAGTTACATTTAAGTCCGCAGGTCACTTTTACGTGTTTTTAGCACAGAGACTATTAATTTTTAATTCTTAAAATTCTATATTAATTGGTCCGTTTATTATCAGTATTTACTAATAAGTGATGTTCTTTGGTCTCCGCCATATTATGTGTGTATGTGTGTATGAGTACACAATTTTAGCAAAACAGCACATATATTAAAAATGGTTGCACTAAAACTTCTTCGTAACATCCATTACAAGCATAGCACAACAAATTATAGTATATGAGAATTTTTCAGAGAATTTACACTAAATGTAACGTGAACGAACGGGGAAATTGAAAACAGTCAACTCGTTATAAAGCCGAGTACACCATTTATCTTCATTCGGTCTTTCAATGGAATTCTCGACGACGTTAGCCGCAGTTCAAACGAACTACTTATTATTTTGAACAGTACCGGCTTAACGATTTGGAGGAGTAAAGGCACCTGGTCGCGTGCCGCTGCCAGAACTATGAATCGAATGTTTGAGTCTTTTTTTAATATGTTTGCGAGTTGTGGCCGATGAGTTTGTCTTGTGTTTGTTCAAACATATCGTATTGGTTTTGTGTGAAAATATTTTTAATGTAGGATGTAAATGTGAAGGTATGAAAAAAAAAGTAGACTTTCGGAATTTAGTTTTTCATAGTAAGTATAGAGTAGTTACATATTTCAGAAGCAAAATTAAATTTTGATTATGTGCTATAATTCCTAAATAATATACATTATTAGTCTTAAAATCTATTACTTTTATACTATAATACAGGCTGAGTAATTTATTTTGTTTAAAAAATAAACGATTATTTATCTGTCACACTTTACCTGAGCACATACTAAGTCTAATAATAGTAATCATTAGTAATATATTTAGTTTAATCTATTTCAGTAGTTGTATAATTGCTAAAGATATGTTAATTAAAACGTATTTGTCAACTGATATCTAGTGAACCGAGTTATGTGTGCATTGAACTATGATGTTACGCCGCGATACCATTGTATACATACATACATACATATTAATATGTATACATTTCATAAATGTCACTGTATACATATATGTAGTATATGTAAAACAAGTTGACGTATAGTTTGTGTACATTTTATATTTCAGAGTAAATTAAAAGTAATATTTTAGAGAATATTGAAATTTTAATAACTTTAATAGTTGACTGTAAATATTTGAGCGCTGTTTGTTTGATGAAATATTATTAAAGTTATCATCAATCATATTATGGGCTTATAATTATTAAAATTATACCAAAGCTCATAACGTTTAAGTTGATCCGCCCAGCTCCCCTCGCCTCTTCTAGACTTTCATCCTCTGTTTCAGCTACTTATTTTTGAAAATAGTGCATGATGAATTTCATCAAAGTTGACCCATCTATTTAGATGTCAAAGTATGCATTTGCGTTATTTAGCATCGGCTTGCCTTATCAGTTAGAATTTTGAGAGTAGTTTTCATACATTTGCTGACACTTGATTTATGAAACTGGCCGTAAATAAAGATTCTTAAGATGTCAACAATAAAGTTCTAAATGCAACGTATGTAAATAACTGGTTCGGTTTGGCAACGTATAACGTTTGACGTCTCGCCAAATAACCTCACATATTACCCGGCTACATTCTGGAGGTAAAGGATCTTATTATTGAACATCGCTGGCATCGACTCTTGAAATTGGTTGGCTTATAAGTTACTATGAGCTGTTTGTTATTGAAAGTTTCGAACGGGAAAGCTGTGCATAAGATGATTTTGTGACAGTTGTAATAGTTAATAGTTTGTTATAGATATTTTGGCTGCTATTGATATTCGTCTACCTATTTTATAAGGCTATATTGTGTTTCGAGCTGCTATTTATTGGTAGTTCATAAAACAATATAAATTATTGACTGCCTACATGGCGCGGTCGGTTATGTATGATTATCTGATCCCTATTACATGGGACTATCATTGTCAATGGCGAAACTTGGGTGTATTCCATACACCTTTGGGTATAACAAGCGTGATATAGTCTAACAAAAATATGATTATAATTCTCTATTAAATAGCCAATAATCTAGTTTTAAAAGGCTTTGAAATTTAATAAACAGATTCCTGAAATAATAACCTAAATATACCGCTATATATTTATAGGAGAATTCTTCGAAATACCTTAAAAGATACTACAATTATGTATCTAATTGTAACATACATTCGTATCAAGAAACATTAGGCATTCAAGTCGGTGTAACAAGTTGTGTAATACGCAAGTCAAATAAACTCCCTGTACAAACTTAACAGCGTTAAAGTACATATTAGAAGTACTTGTAATAGAGGCCATACACGCACTTGGCAAATTATTAAGACTATACCAGAAGTATATTTGCAAAACAATCGTTATTTGTAAAAAATTGACTTCAACGAAAGTCTATATTCGATTTTTTATGTAATTCTTCTGACAAAAGGCAAGTCTATAGGCATACAGGGTATAAGACTTACTAACTACTAATTTTACTTAATAACTATGCTTTAATCATTTGTGTAGGAAACTGAAAATATCGAAAGTTTTTTTATAATAATATTTTTTTTTAATATATTGAACGTTGTTTATAATAACTGAACACAATTCAGTAATTTTATGCATCAGAAAACAGATTACAAGCGTACAGGATAATCAGAAAAGATCATTTTTCATATCCAGTCCAAAATGTGTTGGTAAAACTTTTATTACCAGCTCGGCAGTACAACATCTACCAAGACAAGCCAACACATATCATTTTCAATACCTTAACAATCTCATTCACATAGGAAGTTACCCAGAATCTCCTCAGAAAGATCTATCCGGTACCTCAGCTATTCAGGAACATGTTCATTGTGATACAAACATATCGTATTACTATCTAGTTAATAGGAGCTATTCTGCTAATGGTCTGAAATCCGGTTGGACATCTAGATTGGCTCAGATAACGGATGTAACTTACCTTAGTCATGGGGAGGAAGACGCTAAGATCCTGATTAAACTTCTCATTAAAAACAGCCTTTGTGTGTTAAACAATATGAGCAACATCAAATTGTGACCTTTCCGTAGCCCAAACAGTGATTTTTTCTAAATTCTATCATGATACTATTATATCGCTTGCGTATGTAGTAGTTTTAAATTTTATTTATTAGTATTTTTGACGTATTAGTATGCTAGAGGCCCATATAAATTTTTACCTGGCTCAATAGTTGCAGGAATCCTCCCCTCAAAAAGACTGGTTGGACAGTTGGAATCACTGTCTCTAAAAACAGAGAGTTTTCTAAGTAAGTATAATACCACTACTTTACCAAACACTTCTAAGAAGTACTTTCGATGAGTACCTAAAAAGCATTCATAAATATTATGAAATATTCCTTTTCTTTTTCTATAGATAAAGGAAGTAAAAGGTGGGCTATCGGTACTCCGTGATATTATTGTGGGTTGACAATGGATGTTCACGTCACCAGTCATTGACCTTTTCACATGACGTTTGATCTTCAATAACATGTGTCATTTGAAGGACACCGCTCATATTTCTTGAAATTTGACGCAAGATTTTTTGTATTTGTGAAATTCAGTGACCTTTACCAATAGCCCTTTTTGTTTAACATTTTAGTAGTAAATTTTGCCCTAAAGCTTTGAAAAATAGTATCGATAAGGTTATCTGTAATTTAATAAATGTATGACCATCTTATACTACAACTACCTAAAAAGCGACTCTATAACTGAAAAAAAATGCATAAGCGGACCTAGACATAACTATGTTACCGTAGTAGAAGCTAACAAAATTATTTTTATCTCTTTCTCTCCCATTAAAATTCTAATCGCCGTATCTCTTTCAAACATCTGTATGTAACCTACCACAATTACATGTCAGTGTGCCTGATACAGTACGTATCCGGCTAATCATCAGATAGATGCCACAATTACGACATGAGCTCAGACAATGTACTGGCGGGGGTGAAAAATACAGGGTTACTTTGTCCCCTTTGTGGTGGAGACAGGGGACTGGTTCCGATTTATTGATGGACATTTATATGAAAGGATTATGATGAAGGAGATTTGAACTGGGAAGAAGTGGATTTAGATGAAGATTTTTAAACTATCAATGTCTAGTAGTTAAGTTAACACGTTATAAATTTTCTCAATAAGTAAGATTATGTATCAATATAATGCGTACTGACGTGAATAGTAACAACTAGATTATCGTACTTTAAAATATTCCCCTGTTTCATATTGAAAAGCCATTCCGCCTGTTTGCCTTGCACTTGACTTTTATATTACTTTTTATTCACTTGAAAACAAAGAAATTGGGGTTACGAACTCTAAATCTAAATATAATTGCATCAAGTCAAACAATAATTACTTCGGTGTCATTAAACTCCGTTACTTGATGAATACATTTGTCACTATGCATTAAAATAATTGGAATTTCTATTTCCGTTGCGGAACTTACCTACGTTTTATCTTTCTTCAGCTTTGTCAATATTTAAAAATTGATGGTTATTATAATTACATTAGGCTACCCCATATTCGACGCATGATTGATGAAACTAATCACATAGCGGCGCAATCGAGAACTTTCGATGGCATCGTATCGAGCTTCTGTCAAGTGCTTGACGTTTAGACGATAGGCGGAATTTTAACTCTAAAGATAAGGTATTTCACCGAAATATTTGCGAGGTTTTCTAGGTACAGACTCCGAAATAATTCGCAATTATTTCACACGAACAAAAGTTCCCTAATCCGTAGCTCTTACCCCAATGTAGGCAACATTGGTGTGGTAAATTTCCCCCACTAGGGAAATTCGGTGTTGTATCTACAATAATTAAATTAATTAAGGAAACTTAGCTAGTTTTCTGGATACAATATCAAAACGTTCGCATCCAACCAAGATGTATGATGTGACCTAAAATCTTTGGAGCAAAATATTTAGTAAGCTCAGAAACTTAATTAGGAATCCGGTTGAGTGCCAAGTGCCGCGAATCTTTTAATTTTGTATGAGGTTTAACTAACGTTGGGAGTGGTAAATTGCTCTTCACATTCGGTATGTGTATAGCATTCACGTGACTATGGTTGCAAAACGCCTGGGTATTAACACTAGCTTTGTTTTGCTGTTGCTAATTTTAACTCACTCCGTTTATGTGTAGTTGCTTTTAGTGTGATGTCTAGCACCATTTCCCAGCCACATTTCTGTTCCACCAACTACTTCTACTGCGGCATATATTAAAGTCTATCTATCTATCGTATGGTTAGTGGTCAACCTGGTGACAAAGTTGTTCAAGCCGCCCGAAAGGCCTTTCACATGGCTTAACGACTGTTAGCTTAATTGATAACAACCGACTTTCGGGACCGACTTTCTACGTGCCCTCCGAAGCACGAAGACGCTCAATTCAAATACCACTATGCAGTCACCCATCTATAGAATGACCGCGCCTTGCTTAACCCGCAGATAAGTAAAAAAATCATTTGTTGTCTAAAGTTAAAAATACAAACGATTTTTGATTCCTAAATTCGCCAATGATGTTCAAATCGCTTCATCCCCTATTTCACCCCACTGGGGTTAGCTATTGTCCCCACCCATTGTTGGTTACGGATGATCGCGCGTGACTCCGCTACAAATGTGTGGTGTTTATTCCCTGTTCGCTCGGGCCTTTGATTGACAAAGATATTTGAGGGTTACGAATTACCTTAGTTAGGACTTGCTTTATTCTGTTCATTAGAATTATTTGGGTGTATTTTGGGGTTTGTTTTGATTTTATTTAGTTTGACGTGTTAGGTTGAAATGCCGTGACGTCGCGTGATGTTATGGAGTTACTGTTTTTAACGACTTTTTCTTTAACCACTGGTGAGAAACTTTTAGGCATTTTTAATACGCTGTCAATTGTGAAGCCTAATACAGCAATCTGATACAATTCGCTGGCAAACTCGCGCGATACTCATTGCCATCAAGTGCTTTGCCTATTAGTTAGCAACGGTTTGCCGCGAAATCTCCGATCAAGTCTCAAGAGTTACAGAACAGCCATAACCAACCGTCACAAGCATCCACATCTATCGTGCCTGTAAATGACGTCACGTAACCCAATCTAACCTACCCGTTACCGTTTACTGCGAACGATTAGTCAGTCGGCTAACAAGAAAGAATACACCACGGGATTGCAATCGGAACAGCGGATCGCTGTTGTTATCGCCAATTAAGTGGGGAAAGTGTTTCTAACGTGCGAGCTGCCACCGATTAGATACGGAATGTGGGTACTTGAGTATTTTCGATGAACGTTTTGTTTTTGTTTTAAGAAAGTTCTAAGGGAGCCCAATAAGTAACTCTCTAGCTTACGGCACTGATTTTTAAGCGGTTGCAAAAAATGTGTATTTTTATTTCCAAACCTTAAAAAAAGTTTTGAATTTTTGACAATTATACGATGTCGAAATTAAATTGGGCCTCTTTATCAAGTTCTGGGTAAATTATTGTGACTAAAGATAAATCTTAATACTTAATTCTTAACAGGTATTTAAACTGAAATTAAATGAAAATAATTTCAATATATTTTAAATTTTAAGATTTAATACACCAACATTCGTCTTGAAATTTGCTAAATCTACCACTAAATTCAAATCCAAGTACACATAATACCACAAGTCAAATTCCAATTCACTAGTAATCCGTTTATTTTTGTAATCGATACGGATCAAAGGCGGTACCGACTGAATAAATCAGCATCCTCTTTGTGCGTAGTGATGTACAAAGCTTTGTGGTATTTGTTCGGGGACTTTCACTCGCTAACCGTGTTACAAACAGCCTGATGTCAATCAATGTGTTCCCCCGTTGTACGTCATTTCGACGAATTGGATCCGGGATTGCTGTTTTAGATAATTTGGGCTTAAGAAACTTTACATTGGGTGGATATTGATACTTTAAGGGAATTAGGTATATTATTAGACCAATAAAAATTTATTTATTATCTTCCTCTAAGGGTAGAAAAGAAGAAAAAGAGCTTATTTCATATATACCGTATATGAAATAAGCTCTTTTTCTTCTTTTCTACCCTTAGAGGAAGGTCTTCTAAGGTAATTAATTAAAGTCGTTATAATTTTTTGTAATTAAAAGTCAACACTTGCTATATGAAATAATACATACTTTTCGGCATATATTTGTCTCTTAATCTTTTTGCTGATCGTAAAAGACATTGAGTATAAAAAAAAAACATTTTACTATTTTTTCCCTATAGCTTCTCTCGGACCTTCCATTCAAAAACAACTTACAATCAATATCACATCATCATACCGCTATTCTTCCACCTTGCAAAGCCCCAAGAATTTTCAACCCCCGATCATGTACTATAATTTTGGCCAACCCCAGTACCCCAATAAATCGGATTCAATAACCTTTTCCACGGTGGCCGTAAAACCCGACATTTCATAGTTTTTCGGACCCTATCTCTATAAAGATTGGCGAGCAAACTTAATCTGATCCTTGAGCCGATCGCTTTTTTACGTTTAACTAACACCTTATCCTGAGAGGTGTCAGTCATCTTAATGAAAACGTTCAGTAGTTCTACATATATTATTTACTAGTCCGTTGTATATGTACTACTTTTTTTTTCTTCAAGCTGGTTGAAATTGTTGAATGATGTTCTCTTTGTAGTATTAAATGTTTTATACCAAGTAACAAGTATAGAAATGTGTAGTAATTTCTAATCATAATGCTTTAGATAGTTCTAAACTGGTGGTATTACGTTACTTGTCTGTGCCGTTCCTAACTGAAGTGTCAAAATTGTTTTCCAATTTGTATATTCAGATACCCAGATACAGTACTTATTTAAGGTTATAGAATCAAATGCTGGTCCGTTTCGTAGTATTTATAGATACAGAACTCAGAACTACGAGAGAAATAAGACTAATAACTAACACTTCATCATATACCAAGTCGGCAAGTAAATTTAAACCCTAACGTGTTCAACCGAGCGTTTAATTTACCTTCCAAAGCTATTCCAGTTGTTTACGCCAAACACTTGTTTCAGAGTATTTTCTACTTAGGAATTCTGTCTATCAGGAAAACTTCGAACATAGGCCAAACAACTTCATGCTGCTAGCTCTGCCCCGAGTTGTTCGCTCTTTGAAATTAGATATGTAGGTTTTGTAGGAACACCACATGGAATTGATACTGGGAAATATCCTATTCGGTGTATTAAGTCCTTGTAGCATTGATGAAAATGTGGTTATAAAAAGTTTGATTGTTTTAGCATACGATTTCTTAATTTTCTCTGTATAATTATATTTATTATACATTATGTCTTTCAATCTTTATTACATTACTGAATTCAACAACAATGCCACGAAATCTAGAATGATGTCTCAGAATTATTTCATATTTATACTTTCAAGACATCCCGTTTCATTCCATAAGCCTTAAAAGAAGCCTATTAAGCCTATAGGCGTTTAAATTCCTCCAAATCGTCCCAAAACACAAACTTTTCCATCCCCAAAAGTTCCAAATTGTAAATAACTACATGCTTCATTCAAATTTGCACAAAGAGCGTGTTCGCTTGCATACGCTCGGTATCTACAAAACTCAACAAAAATACCCTGTCACTGCATATTCATATTACGATTATTTCAACTTCCACAGAATGTTGTTCAAAACTCACATATCTGAGATTCCGTCCTAATTTTCCTTGTGAATATGGAAACTCTTCCTCTCCCTTTCTAAAGGTGTTTACACAAAGCGTCATTTTAAATAGCACACAGATTTTTTTGATGGTTTCAACGCTTGAGCAAGTGATTCAGTTGTTAACATTTTAATTACGTAAACTAGATATGCGTCAAAAAATATATATTTTTTAAAAATATCAGTGCATCTCGTAATTTTTGTTTTGCTGTTTTTTTCTGGTGAAAATAATATTTTGGTTAACTGACGATAACCAGCAATCATTGACGAGAATAACCATAAAATTAAATTTACATTTAATTATATTGTTATTGTATATTTTTATACACACACATCTTTATCTGTTATGCATACTTTTCTTCTTAATTAATTAAGTTTAATGAAGTTAAGCAATTAGCTCGGGGTTAGACGTTTGACCACTTCCTTTCAACTCTATATTACACATATTGCAATAATTATCTAACGCCGCATTGAGTACTGGGTTCTTCAAGTAAGCGTTTATGTATTCTCCCTAAGACAGGGTTCCGTAACGTATGTACGATCTAATCCGACTGTTGTGTGCTCTTTAACGCTGAAACGTATACTTATTAAGACATTTATTAACATAACGGTTTGTACTTGACAATATGATTTATTAAGTTCTGTTCTGCGTTTTGAATTTGAATTTAAATGCTTTGTGGGTAGTTTTAACGGTTATTTAACATTAAAGCGTTTCCTTATAGACGTCAAATTGTGAAATAAATAACGTTACGTACTGTTGTGGTCTTTAATTCTACTTATTATGTCTGTCTTAAAGGTCAATCGTACTTCGTCCAAAAAGGCTATGAGGGTATATAGTGCCGTACATAACCAAGTCTTAGGTAGAAGTCTTAGGCAGAGGTATATGAAATACGCTCAGGGTTCGCCATTTACATCGTTAGTCCCATGTAATAGGGGGCAAGCCTATTGCCATACAAATACGACTTCTTCTCACAGGGGCAGGCAGAGACCAGTCTACACCAATTTGTTACTTGCCATACAAATTACAATTTAAATATATTCCATTTCATTCACAACATTTATACATACTCACAATATATCTCGTATGAAATTTCCTCCACTCGCACTAATTAAACAGTATATGTATATTTGCGAGACAAACATACACGGGTATAATTAGTGCGAAAGAGAAACAACACTATTTACCTATCACTTGCATGCTAATGACTTGTTATTGTGTATTAGCATACTAATAGTAAACTTGTGAAGACGATTAACGATATGTTTTTGTTGGGGGACAAGGAAATTTTGATAGGGGTGAAGGGTGGAAATGAGATATGGGATAGTTTTCTACGCTAGAGTGTTTAGGTAGAGGGAAACACTTGTATTTTTTCTAGTTTCCATAACTCATCACGCGTATTATATTATACCTAAAGACAAAGGCAGTGAAAAACACACACTTCACTATTGGAAATTTTGTTATTATTATTTCATTTTAATAATTCGGATTAAGTATTTATTACTTATTATTTATTACATACATTTGGCGCTAAGTCTTACTTAAAACTGGGCAAAAAGCAACCTAAACTGAGGAAATATTAATTTTAAATAATTATCCATTTTTGTTACCACCTTCATTCCTAATTCACTAACTTCTCAAATGTTTCAACTTTAACCCCACAGTAATAAAAAAAAACATATATTATCTTCATTATAAAATTATTAAACAAATATTTAAAGTATCAAATGTATTCAAGTAAACTTTACACAAAGCCTTACTTGGGTCTCTAAACTAAAAGAGTAGGTTTGATAAATGATGTCTATCTATCGATGAGGAGCGTTTGTACTATCGTTTATTTCGGCCGTGATCACGCATTTCAATGTTACTAATGAATTGCCAAGTTCTATATAATTTAGCACTGTGGTACAAATACCGTGTTATATTACTATGTGGGAATGGTAGGATATTGGATGATTTTTAATGTTGAATTACTATTATTATTATGCTTTTGTCGCGCAACTTTGTCCGCGGCAAGAATTTTCGAGAAAAAGTAGAATATTATATTGTGTTGATCTAGGTTATAAAGTTAGTGGCTTTTTTTGTAATCGAGTAACAAATAATATACATCCATCCGTATTACAGTAATTACCAATGGCAGAATAAAAGTATGACCATACGACATAAAAAATCGAATCATCGACAAAATTAACTTCAATAAAGCAGGCCGTATCAAAAACAATAGACTCGCCATAAAAAAGGACATCACTGGCATAAAAAATCAAACCAAACAAAAAAACAAAAGGTTTGAAATTCAAACAATTGATCCCGGCTATCGAGTTTTTAAGCCTTATAAAGCGCACTGTAAAATCTAGTGTCAACATTGTGTGAGCACAATCAGTTTTGCACACACATAATCAGGTGGACACACACACATAAATTGTGAACGTTTTGTATGAACAGGCTAATTGATTTCGGTGACGTAAGTTGATGGTGATCGGACACGTTGAGGCTTTGCAAAAAAAAATTTTTTTTATTGTTTTTATTGGTTGTATAAAGGGATTTGGTAGTTAAAGTTTTGTACAAATGAATGCCTATTTAGTGCTTTCGAGAAAGCGTTAAGTATTGCGTTAAAAGCGTATCTTATTGTTTACTTATCTTTAAGTGTAAAAGTACCAAAATAAATTCGAAATATTGTATCCAAGAAAAAAATCCAAGTTTTCCTTTTAAAAATTACTGTAGTCGTCCATTTATTACCATTAAATAATTAACACTAAATTAAAGTCTCGGTCCCACCCTGTTTGCTTGAACAATGTCTTTTAAAAAATCGATTCCTTAATGGCATCTCACTTTACATATCTTTACTTAGAACGTAATTAATTTCGCTTTTTTAAAGGAAAACTGAAAAGGTTGAATTAAAGAGTGCCCTGCCTCGGCTTGTTTGCTTTTTTAGGGTGGAACAGTGAGGCTTAAAATTTAAAATTTGGAATACCTTTTTAGAGACTAATTTTTTTTTTATTTGGTTGGCAGCATTCTAAATTCTTATTTTAAAAAAATTGAGTTTTATTAATGCTGTCAAATTATTGCGTTCTTATTTGTATTGTAAATATGCTAATGTTTTTATTTTGAATAACATATTATTATTTGAGCCTCGATAAATAACTCGCCTATTGAAATGTAAGTTAAGCGTTCTAAAATTCTATATAGCTGAACTATAAAGAAAAAAAGCAAAATAAGTTCCAGACATAGGAAAAATCTCGACACAATACATGGAGCTGCCTTCAAAAGATAAAAAGCATCCACTTCAGAATGTTCTTAAGAAAATAACTCAACAAAAATATTAATCGTCTAAGGCACTCTATAAAAGTTAGTCCACACTGAGGTTGGCTTGAGAAATCGTCGTGAGTGACTTTCACAGTACAAGCTTTAAAATGAATGGGAACCTTTAAAAGTTCACCATCCCGTATTTATTCATTAAAGTAATGGAATTTGTGGATCTTTTAGAAATATGGTCGGTTTTTTCCGTTGTGGTAGTAGTCTCTTGGGTTTTTCTGTTGCTATACATGAATAATCGTGCCTGAATGGCTATTGATATTTTTAAAGTATAAAGCCTACCGCATAAATCACAATTTAGATGGACCACTGTCTAATATTAGTTGACGATTACTTCATCTATATATAATATATTAAAGTATATAGCAATCAAAACAAATAACCACAAACTAGTACCTAACAAACCAAAAACAAGAGGGTTAAACAATACGGGCCGGTTTCTTTGAAAAACAAAAGCTTTATAATGTAATTCAACCCCAAGTAGGGTAAATCACATAATTGAAAGACTATCACAGATCCGTAACCCTAAACGGCTCACTAAAAAGCAACTGATCCTTATCACCCGTATAGTAGAATAAATCATTCATTCCAAATCCGTGGCCTAATTCCGTTTACAAGCGGAACTGGCGGACGAAGCCCGCTAGTTTAGGTAATTAGGAGTTAGTAACCCGTTGTAAGGCGCTGGTAACGTGCGGTAACGTACGGTAAAGTGTGGTAAAGTGCGGTAACTAGCGGTACTGCGCCATAATCACGAGGTACTTTGGTACTGTGAGGCGGTAATCTTTGAGAGCTCAACCGCCAAACTATAGTTAAAATTGCTTTTATGGATATTCTCTTGTGTTCCCCGTGTTTTGGTTGAGATTCGAATTTCTAGATTCCTTTTCGTTTTTGTTTCACATGTATAGTTATAGCATGTTAAAAGTTTAAAATTCTATTATAATGTAGGTATTTACTTTTTGTAGTTTTAACTACCCAATTACTGCGTTATTCAGCAACTGTAACTTCACTCTAACGTGAGTTAGCGAACAAAGAAACAAAAAACTTCATTCCTATTTTAATAGCGGGTAAAGAGCACAACTCAGCTCATATAATATTCGAGAGCCGGCGCAATTTGCATAGTGCATGCAAAACGCGGTTGCAAATTTCTATCTCGTACTTCAGTCGTTATTACAAGGTAAATAAGAACAAGATGCCGTATCCAGCATCTCTTCACACGGCCGCTGCAGGTGCCTCGTTAGATGCATTTTGCTCAACAAAGAGAGTCCTGTTCGCGCTCGCTGCACCATCCCGACCAAGAAGATGTGCCTCAACACAGAATTGCAAAGTAATAAAGCCGCTTTGCCTTTTTAATGAGGTTTTAACATCACCGAGCGAGAACGCCACCAAATGAGATTACAACAACAGTCCCTACGTGTGAAACGGCACAATTGTTTTTTCCCCATCGGCAGAATCAGCAAAACGGATTTACATGAGAGAAAAGACGAACGTTTGTGTTTTTTCGATTCGTAGTCATCAAACCTACGAACGTCTTACCTAAACAAATTGCAGAGAAGGGCAATACAGTGAGATGAGCGAATAACGCGCGCCCGCAATCAGCTACGAAAGAAAACGAGGCCGTGCTTGAAAAGAAACAAATTAGATCCGTCTGAGAACGGAACTTTGAAATGGGCGGTGGTAAAAAAGACCCGTGCACTAATGAAGGGTTAGCCGACGTAGAGCATTGAGCGATGCCTACGTTCATGTTTGGAGTATCGCCGAGACGCGTGGATACTTAGACCCTTGTTGAGAATGGGTTAACGAATGCAATTTCTGTTGACAAACTGTGTATTGTTAGCTGATTGGGTCGTGGAATACTTTTTGAATAAATCTGTGGACGACTCTATTGTAGGCTTTATTTCTTTTTTCTGTGGTCAGGCTTGAGGCCGAAGAGGCTTTACAGGATTGTACTCAATAGTTTTTGCAGTTTCTTTAATTTCATCTCTCATTTCGTTCGTTCAACGAGATCTTGATATTTTACTATCGTTAGCAGTGATTGTACTATATATTTGTTTTGAATTCTAGCTGTGATAGGAATGTTTTGTTCTACTTTCCTATCACAGCTTTTTCGTTATACGTTGCGAAATTCTTAGTAATAAAATCGCAGGTAGAACACACTTAATGAGCTTTAATTATTTACATAACATTTGTTTACTTTTACTATGTGGAAGGGAAGATTTTCATTTTCTTAGAAACTATTTCAACGCTAATAGATGCAACATAATATTTGCTAAGTTTCCTGTGAACGTATATAAAATCACTTAAATTATGTACAAGCAATTTTCTCCCATTATTCCTTATTCCGCTAGTGTAAACATGAAACGCAACAGGGAAACGAAAGTAACGGTTCCTGCTTAGAATAATTTTATGTGGAAATGAGTTCCCGATACCAATAAACCAGTGCGAAGTATTTATACGAAAGCCGGGAGAGTTTCACGATTCGATACATCGACTCGTATCGACATGAGTTCATATCGATGAAAGCAAGCTTAAGGTTGGAATCGGGTTGATATTTTTGATATTCGAACGTTTTTAAAATTGCTGGCTGGAATTTTCGTTTATAAAGATGTTTGGTTACTGTTAAAGTGAGGCTTTCCGTGTTAAATCAAAGCTTTGCGGTGGTATGTCGGCTGTTGCCGCAACGTGACGTGTAATTTTAGGCGTCATGATTCCCGGAGCTTTACAGGTAAATTAAACACTGTATGACATGATAATTAGGAGTTAGATAAACACCTCGTTGTGCCTAGCACTAGATTACATTATTGTTGTAGGCATTGTTGAAACGTAACGTGTTTAACATTTCAACACTGGCGACTTAACATGACATTAGTGCCATCTATCGTGTGAGATTAACAACTGACATTCATTCGACGATGTCAAAGAATAAATTAGTCACAAGATATATGGGATTTCTGAATTCACATCAAAATTGCTTCGCTATTCGCGATCTAAAATTATCTGGATATCTCCTTACAATCTAGGGCTTGGATCGAATGGATTACACAAATCCTTCAGACGCGTCTTCGACATACTAATGACGTATCTAGTTTCATTAATGACTTGTTTTTGGTTCACGCCCTTTATATCGCGAAGGGTGTGGATAATTGCAACCTTTCTATTGAACGCTTTCAATGGATTGACTTCTAGGTATTAGTAAGACTATTTCTTTGGCTTAGAATCATTCAAGGAAAATTTGAAACCTAATTGTGATGTATTCTTTGGGATACATTATAATTTTACTTTGTAAGGCTAAAAACCTTTTTCAGAGACTAAAATCAGCAACGAATTTTATCAAATCAGTGTCTAGATTTTACATTTCTTATTAAGATTATAGATATTTACTTCTACCAAGTGCTTGTCTCTCTTTCACATTTTTTTATCTCATAATAACACATAATAATATACATATTGTTGTGACGAGACCACGCGTTGTCGCCTAGTCGTTAGTAATTAATGAAACTTTTCCAATGTCTCTTACGTCCTTTTAGTTTTAGCATATCAAGCGATCCGTGATTGAGTATTCAATGACGTCATTATGTTGTCTACGTGTGTGTACAAATCGATTCCGTTTCCATACACTTGTAAGTATTTCTATATTAGGAATGTAGCCAGAATAAAGGAAAATATTCGGTTTCATTAACTCACGGAATTTATTCATACTAATTACTGAAACGGAAATATAAAATAAAATATTCTTACATTGCGAAAGATTTAAGAAAAACGTAGTAGCAATTTCAGTAAGCAATTAGTTTTTTAGTTGGCTTGCTTTCTTAACATTCGTTGTTAAACATAAAACTAATTACAGTTTTTTGATAGGAAACGCAAACTATCTACACTATAAGTTTTTACGGACTTCATAATTAATTTGTAATTAGCAGGTGTATAGAATTATTATAAGATGTTTTGTTTACAACGCCATCTATTAGCGTAAAAACAAATAAAAATAACGCTAAGAGGGTACAATCTATTATGAAAAAAATATTTACCAGCCAAGAAAATATTGGATTTTTCTTTATATTTAAAAATCTGTTAAAATGTATGTATGTGTTATGATAAAATAGTTGTGTAAGTCTATAGTCGCAGTCCACAGAGAGACAATGAAAGTAAGGACTTTTTTAAAATTGACATTAACCTATTTCATCTTATACCAAAATAAGCAGCCGTAACATAAAACAATACACCTTTTTACATTCCCATACGCTTTAAACTTTATAACTGTCGTCGCATCAAGCACATTATCATTCAGAGATATTTCACGTAACGCCGTACCATCGAGTCTATATGAAAATTAGTTGGCAACCGCGTGTTTCAATGTGGCTGCCAAAAGATGTCGCTTGATAGAAAGATAAAAGCTCATACACTTTTACGACAATGTAAATGAGGGCATCACACTGAATGTGGAAACCCACTGTTATTTGGAGAATGGGAATGGTTCAGTGTGTTATTGAACCAGTATGAGGTGATATATGAGGTTGATAAAAGTCTTCAAGAATGGCAGTTTTGCGTACATTTTAGTTAGCTTTCTTATGGCAGAGGAGAGTCACGTAGTATTATTTTGTTTGTATGCTCAGTAAAAAGAGTAATTGTGACTATTTGTTTAATAGCTGCCTTGATTTCGCTTGACATTTCGGCAGACCAGCTTTCGTCCAATGCTATGACTATTCTTCAGTTATTCGATTATTAGATTTGATTATTTCGGTGTCTTGACTACATGAATAAGATGTTGAATAGATACTGACAACCACATAAAGAATTATAATCAAAAAATATTTATTTAATTTTATAGTGAAGAGTCGGTACACAAATAACTAGTCAAAATGCTGCTCTATCTTTTTGCACAAAGAACGGCTACTTTCCTACAACAAAATACTAAAATCAACCCATAAATACTAAAAGAAACTGTATTACGTAGCTCTATGAAGTCTGGGTAAATAGAATCAACTAATTAATTAATAGTTATCGCCTTTCGCATCGAACATAATATTATCTTTATAAACGATGTACTCATTAAAAAAATACCTTTTACGTTAATTGACTGCACTTACTGGCTCATATGTAGTTAAATAGAGAAAACAAGTTATATGTTTTTCCCGTTTTATGAATCAATATGTAGATACATGAAGAAGATATTGTGTGTTTGTTGCAAGGATGTGTCTATAAAACAACTGAACCAATATTGAAATGCTTACAGCAATATTAAAGGGAGGTAGTTCTGTCTTAAATTATCAAAAAATCATCATCATTATTATCATCTAAAATACGAAACGCAAAAGAAGGCCAATGATTTTTTGTTGCGCTTTTACTCCTAAATTACTTCATCGATTAAGATGAAATTTACCAGACAAATAAATAATAACCTGCTGAATTTTAGTCTACGAACATTTTATTTTCGAAAACTCTCTCCCACTTCTCATTTTATTTTATGTTAGAAAGTATTTTTCTCTGAAAAGAGCCGCCAACATAAGCTAGTTTGTCATATAACAGTAAATAAATCTTAAAAGCTTCATTTCGAGTTATATATATTGATGAAGTTAAACAGTATTGGTCGGGCACAATGGCGGTATGTTGCAGAAATATTGAATTATTGTTGCGACCGCCGTTGTACTGAACTGCGCGGGTTATGGCGTAAGTATGTCGCTTTTGTGCCGCGATTTTAAAATGATTTAACGGAGATATAATATTTTTGAAACGTGTAAACCCATTTTGGGATGGTTTATTTCTTTTTGTGTGCAATATTTGCGGTTTCGTATAAAGTTAGATCATTATATTGTTTTTTTCTTAGCTTTTTTTAGCCCTGTCAACGAAAGTTTAAAAAAAAGCAATGAAAGTATCGAACTTTTTATTCAAGATATCTGTAATATCTTAATTTATTGCGAAATAAAACCGATAAAAAGTTTAATTGAAATTAAATAAATAATAGTAAACTTAACTTCATAATTAACCTATTACAATAGCTTTGAATGTTCGAAAGAACTCTTTAAATAAGTTATATTACTCTATAAAACTGTCTTAAAACAGTGCTTTATAAAACGCAAACTGCTTTAAATCAGAAGTCTCAATATACGTGTTTCTACGATCAGTGTCAAATGAAATAAAACTTGTTTAAACCTGAAACTTTAGTATACTTATTTCTGCGACCTGTGTCTTTATAAACATCATCATAGAATATAACGTTAACGTTATGAAAGGCTTATAAAGTGTTTTGTTTCTTTCACTCCTTAGCGAAATGAAAAAGAGAAAACATATTATAGTAGCTTTTTAACTAAAATTGGTTTATATCACAAACTCACAGTCTATTTTCAACAATGTAGGTACGTCGTGTGTTAAACTACCGCATCCGACACGACGGTCCAGAGCTGAGTGCAGGAAACATTTTAAAGCGAACTTAGCCAATCTCAAACGATATTCGATACTATACATAACTCTTGAGAAGTTAGCTGTTTTTTTTAAACGTGATATCTATTTATATTTTCTTGCCGTCAATTTTTTTTTCGAAGAATCTTTCTTATTATGGTCGTATATTACAAGTGATCTAAGGATTGTTTTTGCTTAAAGAAAGCTTTCGCGCATAAACAAACTTGCAAATAGTAGTAAAAAACGCCATCTGACAAAACTACGTATTTGTGGGTCCCTTATAACATTAATGATTTCAAAAAAGATGTAATTAACAATTAAACATGTTTTTTTACTCTGTTATATTTACTCTATTCTTTTATATTATATTTACTCTACACAAAATTCATATTTTCATATAATTTATGAAATTCAATTCAGTTATACAAAAAAATGTTTGCATTCCTTAAAATCACTTTACAGCAAACTCCAATTTTATAAAATTGGTTCTTTCGCCCAGTTTTATCATTTCATCGCTACTCTTTGTTTCACAAACTAACGTTAAAAGCTGCGTAATTTCACTCACGGCATTCTCTTTGACGTGGATCAATGGGAGCGGACCAAACTATACTGGACCGAGTATTGTTCTATTGTTTTGTGAGGACACTGCGGACCACTCTTGCAGAGAGGGGAAACTGTGCATAATGTACTTAGCTACTGTGGCTGATTGTGTGCCGACTTTATTGGACATACAACCTTAATTGTGATAGATGTTGAGTTTGTTTTTTGCAATTTAATTTATTGTGGCCTGTTTCACAGATTAATATTGATTGCCGATGCCTAAGATTTAAAAAAAAATGTTATTGTGTCATGTACTTGTGTCCAATAGTTGGATACCGGGCCGATTTTTTTGTGGCCGAAACATGTAGTCGTACATTTCCAAAAAAAAAATGTGCAGCCTACTATAGGTCACAAATAACCAGTGTAAAAATCTATCTACCACTTTCTGTCAATAAAAAACTTCCTACTTCTACAATGTCCCAAGTAGCAAGTAGATATTTAAATTCACTTCACTCCATATTGATTTTATCCATTCTCAAAATAGAAAAGCTACCGGAATCCGTATCATCTTACTCAAGCATTTTATCCTCTCGCATCACACGTCAAATGTTCTTTCATGATCTTAGGATCTTTCCGATCGAATGAACCGTGGCCCAAGGCTGGGCCCACGTACGAACCCACTGACGTATCAATGGACCTTTTTGTTATCATGTTTACACAAATATATGTCCGTGTTTCGTAGAATCGTTGTTACATGTTGACTGCGTAGAAAGATAGTAATTCAATGACGATTTTTAACATTAATGTCTTATTTTTGATGTTTAAATGAGACATTAATGTTAAAACTATAGTAGGAATAATATTATGTAAAAAGTACTAAATATTTTAGTACATACATCTTAGGGATAGCAATCAGCAAAATTCAATCAAAATGATTTGAATTCGAAACGTTACTAATCCTCGCTCGACCTACATCGGTTATAGCGCATGTCCAAAGCATATTGTCCATGCGAAGTGCACAAAACGTACCGTTAACGACAGTTTCAAACTAAATACACGCCGAGTACTTACAAACGCATTACGCATAAGCCCTAAAAGGCATTCATCAGCGGGACTTTTATTCTTTACGTCCAAAGTATTGTTTACTATACCAAAGCCTCTTACAACCCACAAAAGAACACCAAAATGGACTATTCCACCCGTATTCACGCACACAAACGACTAATATAATTCACTCGGTCTTGGGCTCGGAAAAAATGACCCAATAACTAAGTAGTACTCGGGTAAGGCGAAACAAAAACACGATGGATGGACAAATTTGCGCTTACTGACTTATTTATCTCTGAAGCGGGCGTAATTAACGAAATTCCTTGTGAGCAAACAACCGCAGATTTCTTTTCGATATTTTTCCGTCCACGGCGAACGTCTCGAGTGGGGCTGCTCTAATATTCATTAGCGACGTGACAGGCAAGAAATACTCCCTAATTATTCATCGGGCCGTCGCTAAATCGTCAGCCTGGCCGCCTTTTAATGGGGAAGAAAATAAAAAAAGTTTTTAAACATAACAAGAGAGGCGTGTCGCACCCCATAAGTTATTCATGAGCATCTAAAAAAGTTAGTGGAAGTTTTCACCAAGATTTTGATTATGCGCGTTGCACGAGCGAGAGAACTAAGAGAGGTAATTTTGAATAAGAATAAAGTAACAGATTTGTGAGTGAATTTTCGTCTAAACTTACCCGTTAGGTTGTAAAGCTCGGGCTCGACTCAAACTTGGATATTGCTTAGATCATCGTTAACACTCGGCTTGAAGTTTTAGAAACTAATTAATTAGTTTCGAAGGAGGTATATTTTAAAATTAATACACTTTTGCTTGGTTGTATCGGGTTTAAACTCGTTGTAGCGTTAAGAAGCAGCATGATTTAAAGGCTGTCCAGATTATAATCAGCTCAGTGGAAACTCCGGAGCTGCCAGGTTTCTTCTTATACATTTAACATTTCTTTTCTTCATTATTTCAGCGTTTTTGTGCACTTTGAAAATGCAAAAAGAGGGTACATTTTCTCTGTCTGCTCATGAATTATAAATCGCTACTATTATAACTAATGGAAACGAAAAACGACTTGAAATGTACAAACGGTATTTTTTTGCTTTAGGACTTATTCTTGAGCGATTTTAGAAGTAAGTATGACCTTCTTTTCTTGAATATGTAGGCGAAGACACTCAGTTGTACAAATAAGACGGTTGAGTAAACATAGTGTAAAAAGCATAATTGATAAAAGCATGAATAAAAAGCGTAGACGCGACAAAGTATTTTTATTCAAAATGCTCAAGTGTACATATTTGTTCAGATGAAATGGCATACGTGTTTGTTGAGTAACGAGCAAACATCTCATTTATTACGAAAATTATATGTAAAAACATACATCGAGACAGACAACATTTACATAAATGTATCGCTTAGACTTTTTAGGGATAAGCAATCGATACACAACACGAGAATAAAAGGAACACTTTTAATACGTCTAAATTTAGAAATGTAGAGTTATGACGTCACATTTACTAATAAAAAGCTTGCTTTTTTGTTCATAAATAGCTAGCTAGCTAGCTATAATTTGCAGTGTCACTTGCGAATACTCTGATTTTGTAGTTTACCTTAGTGTACCGCCTTCGTATTATCTGTGGCTACCAAACATAAAAAAAAATTAAAATGCGTTTTGTAATTTTTGAAATTAGTCGATTCAAATAAACTATCTACTTATTGATATGTGATTATGACAGACAATTGTTTTCAGCCATAGCCATGTCATGTGAAATATTTAACAGCAATTTCAGTAATTGTTAATACAAAGCTAAATACTGAATAATTCGCTCATTATCTATGAATATTGATATATTATCAAATTTGTTAGCGTTAAGCTTTGGGGTTAACGACATTGAATAATTTTGGACAAATGATTTTGTGTCAGTTTTGTAGTGTATCGAGTTTGTGGTAAGCTGTTTTTGTACTGCAGTTTTAGTTGCATTTATGCTGATTACTCTTTTCTGATAGATCGTAGGAAATGTATGATAGAATACGGGAATTAACGCGAACACGCATTTTACCTTAAAATGCCTAACGTTTCGGCGCAGGTTGCACTCGCCGTGGTCCCAGCCTGGGACATTAAACATGCAACGCGAGAGTTTAAAAGTTAAGATCGTAGGAAGATGATGATGATACAGCCTATGAATGTGACTATCATTTTATGCACAAATATTTCTAATAATCCTTTCAAAGATCCTTTTAAAAGTTATTAGTTATTATCAACTAGCGAGCGTTTGACAATTAAAACTACTTTCTTTAATTAATCTCTAATGCAAAAAATATTTATTAAAGATAAGTAGATTTTAAATTGAGCAAAAAAATAAATTCGTTTCAGTTTCATTATGTTTGAAGTATTATATGTTTCTTCAAATTCTAGGCCATTATTTGTACATGTTTTCGTGTTAATTAAGTGCTGTTAGGCTAACTTCAGAGACCTAGATTTTTTGCTTTATGTTCCTTAACACGAAAGCTGTATTTTCCATCAGTGTCACCGTTTTAACAACATTATATTAAATAAATTACAGACACTTCAAATGGTTCTCTATAGTATTATAAAACATGACAATTTTGTTGTTTTTAGATCAAGATTTGTACCACTTGTTTTTGTATTACAAATTTTATTTATTTAAGACATTATTAAGCTTTCGTTTTTTAAAACAGACAAGACAAAATACGATTGCATTCAGAACTGTAGACACTAACACAGATTTATTAAAAAAGTAAACAAGTCTTAAAGTCTATCCACAATTTATTCATCTAACATTTTCAAAACACTTAAAACATTTTGCAAGTTAAATGTCTAACACTTGTAAAAACTTGAACACCATACATCTAGAAACTTCGTTCCTTCATAATTCACTTGAGTGCCCAACTTTCACTGCAACTTAATACTTTTTTACAACACTTACTTACCGTCACTTTATGTCTATTGTCGTCTCACTTTTTACCTTGAGAGACTTTCAGGAAGCAAATTGTTTGCGGCCGAGTACCAGACTACAAACCATCACTCTTTTTGTTATAGTATTTGTTAAGACTTTTAATTCCCTTAAACAAATAAGACGATTTCATCTCAGATCTTAGTATTATGTGTACAAGTCGCGTTAGTTTTGAAAACGTTTGCTTTTAGAATATTTAATACCAAGCTTATAAAATAAGTATATTTAGTTTCGCTGCAGTCAGATAAATATAAAAAGATTTCAACATCAGACGTGTGTTTCAGTGCATTACTTATTAAATGTGACATTTATTTGTGTCCGTATGTAAGAAGCTTATCTTTCTCTCTTAGCTCTAATGGCGTGTTTTACTTAACGTATATAGCAGTAAATCTGCCAGCGAACTATCCGCCTACCTTCTCCCCACCCTTACGAGGCGGTATATTACAGCTCTCTGTTCTGTTAATAAATTAATGCAAGACGCTCCGATTCCAAGTTGTCGTCTCGAAGAGCACTTTGCGAGAAAGTTAGATTAAACGGTGTAGATCGACGCGTAGTAAACGGGTGTTTTAGTGCGGTTGCCGGGTTTCCCCGCATTGTATTGCAAATTAGTTAGGGACAGGAAATTTGCCGTAAAAACGCTTTGGATGCAGCTGCTTTATAGAGATGTAAATAGCGGTTGGTAATTGTCCGTTTTGTATGGAAATACAGCTACTGCAAGCGTAGCAAGTAGGTAATTATCTTGTGTAATGTTTATTTAATTTCAGGTATTATAGCCATTAGTGGGACAATTAAAGTTTTTGGGGTTTAACCTGTAATTAATGTTAGGTGCTTACAAAACATATAGACGTAAATACTAGTTAACCACTTTTTATAAAAAATAACCACATATTAATTGCGACTCTTACTTATTGATATCAGATCTAATATTCTCTCGTGTTATGAAAGGGATCGATTTAGCATCAAAATATCTATCACTACAAAAAAAATATTTGACTTATCTATTTTTACTTTTATTAGTCTCTAAATGCAAAGCAAATAGCAATATTCCAATTAAGTCTTTTCCAAAAACTCTCCTCCACACTTCAACATATAACAAGCGTACAACTAATGAATACAAAGTGCAGCTCGTATCATCGGCTCGCTATAAATCGGCCGGCGATGTCGCGATACCGTGTGACGTCATGACGTACGGCTGTATTATACGATACATGTGCCGCTATGTGCTAGATATTGTCGTGTACACTCTTTATATAGCAAGGTTGTTCTTTTATTTTTATGGTTGAATAATTTATGTGTTTGGATTAGTCAAATGAATGCAATTTAAAAGCTTGTAATAAGTAATTAGGCAATTGAAAAATATACTCGAAGTAACTTAGTGTTGCTCACAAAGTTGCTCAAGCAAGTTTTTTTTGTTTTTTAAAGAGGCTTTACTGTGTAATGACATTGGACAACAGTCTACTAATTGTTGACGTGTACTCGGCATCATAAAATATGCTTAGTTTCAGGTACAATGCCTCTAAGACGCTATCTATAGGTTTAGTGGTCGCATGGTCGTTTATAGACTAGTATAGTCTGTAGTCTGTTCAGTCGTAGTTCATACTGGCCATTAAATTCACTAAAGTTCTACTTCATGTTTTTATTTTTAATAACTATTGAGGTCCTAAAAATACACGCACTGTTAAAACAACTATGAGATTAAACAATGCTTAACAATAAGTAAAATTTTCTAAAGCTCATTTCGTTCAAAGCACTTGTAAATGGTTAGTCGTTTCTCAGTATTTCAGTGGAGATGACTCCGTATTGCGGACGTGGAATCTCACAGATTTACCGTTATTAAATAGTTCTACGAAATATGTACGATAAAGGACTCTCTATGTGAAAATAGTTATGAGGTCTGTAACACATTATTACACTGTAGGCATAGGTTTTGAATACAACCAATGAAATTAAAATGAATTAGGTAGTCTATACAACAAAGATTTGGAATTTCATATGGTTGTTTACCGAACGGGTTGTTAGTACAGTAAAGTTTTGTTATACTAACCAGAGTGTAAGGAAAGGAACATAATTGCATCGAAATTTGTTATTTTCGTCGTTCGTTATTTCACACCACGTTTTGATAATTTGCACGTTGATGGCACGTTCCAGCCAATTAATTGTTGAATTCAATCTAAAAATCTTACGCACTATCCATGTGTCAGATTGTGTCAGCGTCTATTAGCGAGGAAAGAGTAAATACCGTTATTAAATGTTATACACGTATGAAGTAAGCCTTTGAAAGCATGGAGTTCAAAATGTTATAAAATCTCCCATAGCCACTGCTAAAACAATCGCGTGCGCTGAAGCCCTAACTTTTAAAAAAACATATCATAATACCGTCCGAAAACGTTTTCGCGAGCCACTAACTTAAAACAGTCCACATTTCGTGCCCAACTATTCAGATTCCTTTAGAGATAACCCGACTAAAGGAAGTTGTACATAATTATAATTACCCTACTTTGGTCAAAGTGTATCTCAAACGCAGTTGCATTATATGAATAATGGCCTTATGAATATTACATACGATTCTTTTGTATGAAGGTTGGCATAAAGAGGTTAATTGTGAGTCCAGTAGGACGGAAAAGGGTTGAGTAAATATGCTAAACAGGTGATTTTACGACTGTTTCACTTTAAAACGCCAGAGGGCGGGCGTGTACACGTGCCCCATTCATTTTTTGGTAGTGTCGGAACTTTGCTTTGAATCGATGTCGTTTTATTGTCTGCTTTGATTCAGGGTTTCTTGTTGTCATTGTAACGATTGTTTACCATGGTATCACGCTTGTAGGGTTAAATATTAAACCGATTTTGATCGATCGATCAGATTGAGCATGGAGATTCTGTAAGCCGTCTACAAAAAGGCAATACTTGTTTTTCAAAAACGATCTTTTACTGCTAGAATAGAAGATCAAACATTTCAAGCGGGCGAAGCAGTACGAGTCAGTTGGTTTTATCAAAATCTGTATTTACCATTACTAAGGTTTCAATTTAAAAAAGCACATTTCAAATAGTTCAATACCTACATGTATGTTTGTTTTGATTCTGAAGTTTATTCCGATTTAAGTGTTTAAAATTAATTATTAATTTTCGCCACAGTTTTCATTTAGTTCACGCTCTTTATCAATCAAATAGAATCCGTGTCTTCTAGCTATTACACTTCGACCTTGTAATATGATCAATAAAGGTAGAATGGAATAAATATGCATAGCCGTGGTTATCAGACGTTACCATCTTTGCGTGGGTGGCGTATAAAATGCTCGTAAATTCATGTTTTTCATTAATCATCGTGAATATTACTTGGACTATATATTTTTTATTTAAAATGTTGGCTGTCATACTAGCGTTTGAATACAGTTCCGCCCATATTTAAGTCATATTTTTGTTCTAGAATTGTTTTCCTTTTGCTTGTGTATACTGTGTACATCGATACTCAAGTCATAGAAAGTAACTTACTTTTAAAGTTCAAATTTTTTATTTGTGGTAGGTGCCGAATAAATGTATGTCCTTGTATTATTATATTGTCAGCACTGCTACGGATACAGATGCATGGAAATGCGGAGGTGAATAGCTATCTATAGAAAAATTTCAAAACTTACTCCGCTTTTCTATTTAAGGCTAGCCTCAAAAGAATAAAGTAACCAAAACGAGGAATTCTAACATTCACACAAAGATTATCCCCGTGTATGTACTACACACTTAAACTGAAGCAAGAACAAACACCCTGTATGTTACCAGAGAGGCTCATCAGCCTACTAAAGGCTAGTAAACAAACTTCTAGCCTAAATAACTACACCAGACTTGAACTTGCTGAACAAATTCCAACTTTAAGTCCAAGTGCTAAGGTGTGTTTTACTTTGTAGGAGTGAGTCAAGGAGTGCGTAGATGGAACTCTGTGATAGTCAAAAGTAGTTGAGGGAAAGATTTGTTTAATTATTTTATTGCTAACTGGGGTACTTTGTTTGTGCTTTCTTTTTTGTACGAAAATAGTACTCTGAATATAGTTAGATATTCATGTAGGTTGTACCAACCATAGCAATGGGCTTTCTTCGCTGCCATCTGAAGTAATGGAAATGTTATTTTGCAAACAATTGATGTTTTGATGCCTGTACAAGACCTGTCCCATAATTTTTTGAAATAAATTAATGTTTACCTCCTTCAAAATCATAAAAAAAATGTTTTTTACAAAAACTTTCATGGTTTATGTGCCAAAACAAAATGGAATGCGGGAAATAGGTTTATTAAAATCATACTTATGATAGTCAAAGTTACAGGTACATTCTAGTTTACTATTAGAAATTACTTAAACCAAATAGATATACTAAAAACACAAACAAAGCTCAATTAACCACCCAAGTGTATTAATATAACGCGATGACGTACAAAAACCGTATTTATTTAATTAAACAAGTGTACCGGTAGAAAAACGCTGTTTCATAACTAAATGACCGATCGTATTAGTTAATGTCCGACGCTTGTAACACTGAAATTAATTTACATCATGTTTAATTGTTTTTTTAATGTTATGATGTTATTTGTCACTTGTGGATACGTTAGGTAAACTGTCTAGTCTGTTGTGTCATTTGTCAAATTATTTTTTTGTTTAAAAATTGGTTATGTACGTAAAATCTCGCCTTTTTCCCTTAGGGGTAGGATGCCACCAGAGAAAATGAATTATAATAATAATTATTAAGGAATTAATTTATTAAGGACTAGATACAATTTGGTTTCTGCGTGTGAACTATTGTAGTTCCGTATGAATTAGAAAGAAGTCGCTAGTTTTATTATTAAGGGGAAAGAAAGTTATAGTAAACTAGTGAGCTAGTACCTCACTTTACTATAACTTTCTTAACATCATGTGTATCAACCCGTACAAGTAAGCGTGATGTCCATTATCAAACTCCCAACTTCTTACTTTGTATTTATTATTTAACTTGTCATCTGCTTTTTATACTATATTTCTATTAAAACAAATGTATAATATTGTACTCTATCAATTTCCTTAACATTCCAAACCAATAAATATTGATAGAAGCACACGAAACATTCAACTACCTCAGCGTACCTTTAAACACCGTTTCACGAATTCATCACTGAATCGTTGGATTTGCTCACGATCTGTACAACCGACTAGTGCACTGAATTCCTTAGTTTCAATTAGCCCCACGATGTTCAGCCGTAGAACACCGTGGCAGCAAATAACGTATGTGTTCGGAATCGCATCGACCAACGGGGCCGTAACGCCGTATTTATGCGCTATGTGAATAGAATAGCCGAATGGAACCTCAAAATTGGATGCCGGATTATGAGAGGAATCTTTAAGGAAGGTACACTGTTCGTTTTGTTTCTTAGAAATAGAATTAATTGAAAAAAAGGAATATATGTTTTTTTTTTCCTCCACTGTATGTGTATTCGTATTTAATTGTGTAAAGGACGAGTTGCTCTTTTAATTGTTTATAAATTTATATGAACATAACCTCTCAAGCGCCCGGCCACCGTGTCACGGTTGAATGTGCTACCCCCGTCAAGCGTCCCGCCACCGTGGAACGGCAAAACGATCTTACATTAAAAAAACGTAGAATTTAAATGCTAAAACTATGTTTATCCCTTTCAAACATATTTGACATTGAAGCTGATGAAACGAGACGACGATCTAATGCACACACTTGAATAAGAGGTTGATATAGGCCAGAGAGCACCTTAAACAACATCTGACCCAACGACATGTTCCTTTATGACCAATATTGTAAATACTTTTTTTAACTAATTTTAAAGATTTGAGTATATTTTACAGTTGGATTTTAATGTCATTATTCATTAACTACACGATAAGACCTTCCGTCATATTATTTTTTATGCCTAAAAATATTTTTTAGACTTTCTTCAAACACATGCCTAAAGCACACAATATTCAGATTAAACCGACTATTGTACCACCACTATCAAATATTATTTGTGGTTTATTTTTTTAATATATAGCAAATTTTATGTAGATTTCAAATATATAAGGTACAACTAGGGTGTTAGTATCAAAATATGACGGAATCGGCGCTTAAACGCCAACCGCCAATTCAATTTCGCGCGCCATTTTTGGCCTGGACGCTTAACGGTATATTTGAATTTTGACGTGGGGCGCTCGAGAGGATAACAGAAGAACGAAAATATTTTATAATTTAAAAATCTTGTTGTTGTAATTTCCCACTGTTCTGTACATGTATTGTATAATAATATATCAGTGTAATGAAATCGAAAAATACGTTAAAATAAATATTTTATTGAATGTTCGGAAATGTTAACAAACTGGTTAAAATAAAATATGTTATGGAACGTAGTCAATTCGGATTTATTTTCTTCCGACATATTATTTCATAAATTTTTGAAGACTGTTCAGTATAGACAATATTTGCATTACAATTCCAGTGTGACAATTAATAACGAGTTATTAATACGTCCCCCTCCATATTCATCGCACACGACTCGATAAATATAAACAAACGGGAGTAAGTGTCCTGTACGATCCGTACACGACACAATTGCAAACATTTGCGCGCACGTCACCGCCATAAGATACACAGTCTGAGCTCGATTGACTCGCTCTTTGTGAACCGTCCTTAACGACCCAAGATCCCCAAACCCCCCACAACCCCCCCACTACTAAAACCGAACCCCCCCTCAACCTTCTTCTGCCCCAACACAGCTTGAATTCAAATGGCAAATATCAATTATTGGTAGAAAACCAAGCCAAGTTTCGCAGCACTTTTTAATATTATGTTTTGTGTATTTATTTTATAGTTTTAAGATCCCGATAGGCGGCGTACGTGTTCCGAATGTTGGTTTTAATGGTAGTAGTTTCTTGTTACTTACGAATTCGCTTTGTAAGTAGGTCTCGTATCCGAGTGTGCTTTTTTGTTGAATTGTTTTCGTGAAATTGTGCGGAATATATGTTTTTTTTTTGGGAAATATATTATATGCGCGAAAATGAGAGTTTGTTGGACTTCTTGTTATGATAACCACATACAGCTTTTTTCTTGGAGACCAAAATATCCAGAATTCCTGTTTCCTATTATATTTTTATAGTATTGTGCTAGTATGTATATAAAATTCTGTATAAATATTGCGAAGTAATTACTTCTATGTAAACTATATCAATGAATAATCACAAACCAATTAATTATTATCATAATTTTATTTTCCTAACCATGAAAAAACAAAAATCTTTTACCTCAACCAGATATAAAATACCGACACTCTCTTTAATCTATTTCCGAATACATTACTAAAAGAAACAAGGAGTAATAAAAATGAGTAGCAAGTATCCTTTACACATTCGTACGGACTCCTTCACCCAATTAAAACTTGTGTAATCCAAAGTTTTAATTAAATTGACTCTCAATAAACTGAAACTATTTATCAGTTGACATGCTGCCTTCGTTCTGAATGTCCTTCGACCTGAGGTACTACTTAAAGGAAGGTATTTTTGTGTATCGTATTCTAAAGTACAACAAACTTAAATCACAACAAATTATGTTGTATCTGGGTATTAATGTTATTCATTTTACAGAAATAGTAATGCTTTTTTTACAAAAATGTTTAACATCAAATTAATTCACTGTTTTGTTTTGTTCTTATACTCGGCTACTATAACGGCGATTTGAATGATAATTATAAAAATATAGGTCGGTTTCATCACTCTCTGGTGAAAACTGTCAAGGTTTTTCATAGTTTTCTGTCAACAGTATCTTTATACATCGAATAGATTATTTGAAAATTTTGTTTTAATTGTATAACTGTCCATGAATGTTCAAAATGCTTGTAACAAGATCAAATTAGACAAACATTTTTTATAAGACTTAAGACTTTTTGGTGATAAGTCTTCGAAAAAGTCTATATTTTTTTAAATAATGTTAGTACCTACTCTTTGTATAGGCGTACGGTACGTAGGTGGGTTAAAATTACATTGACTTAAAATTTTATGACGATGTGAATATTTCAAGTAAGGCTTAGCTTAATACGATAAGATACATAAGGTTAATTAACTTTCAACTTGTTGAACTGACTGACCTTTAAATCTACTAACTTGGCTATAATTTAGACGTGAAATAAATTTTAATTTATAGCTAGACTTTTGTTTGTTTTTGTTTTATTCAATTACCGATTGTGGTTTACAAAATTGTGGTACACAAAAGCAATGAAAGAAACGGCATACATTATTGCGGCCTGTATAATAGTCTGCAATGAGTTATGCCAGATTTTCAAAATTCGTATTATCGCATCGCTCTGCAAAGCGTCACTTTGCTTTCGCTTCGCTATACTTAGCGTTTATCGATATTGCCATATCCTATAACCAAAGCAAAATATTCTACTAAAAGCAACTCGTACGTTCCTACTAAAACCAATTTTTATCCATCAGCATCGAGACAGAGCTCATAAAGTCCCACTCAGTTGCATTACGAGATTAGTTCGATCCACCACTGGGTCTGTTTAAACAAAGATCTTGGGAGACCACGAGCTGAATAAACAAAGCTGGTGCAGGGCTTAGGGCTTTGATTAACTAGTTTTGACTCGACCTCCTTAGGTGACGCTTTGAGAACGATGATTACAGCTACGCTTGATAAGTTTCTTATTAACCGGTGTAGTTAGTTAGTGGTAAGTGAATTTGAACTGTGAATACCAGTAATAGAATTTAAAATAAGTTTTGTCTTCTTTAGTGCATGGAATTGCGGGAAAGATTTTCAAAATTTTGAACACGTAAGCATGTCACTCGCTAGACAAATTTATTATAAGTACAGCGCAAAACGCTATTCAAGAATATTCCAATATGTATATTGCAGCAGACACGTGCATCGACAAAAGCAAGCGAGACATAAATTTTATTTAAAGCCTCATAATACTTCACTCTGTGTGATGGTGAACAAATCTAATCAGAAACTTTACAACTACAGTTCCGACATAAAACAGTTATAAAGTTCAAGGTATAATATCTGAATTGAAATTTTCGAAACGCCATGCCAGACGCTCCCGGGCTGTCACAATGATTTGAAACTGGAAATTTTATCCAGAGGAGTATATTCCCAGAAAGTTTTATTCTGTTACATAAAACTTTAGTTTTGGCGCTTCTCCCATTTACTCGAGTGAAATTTTATGTTTTGAAAACTGATATCTTCGGGCGCTCTCTCAAAGAATGTTTAGGATTCGCTGAGTTTGTAAAACATCCGTAAAAATCATGTTACTTGGGTAACGTAAAACTACGCTGGAATTTCGCTGTTCCACGAACGTATGTCTACGGAAAACATGATACGCGTGTTAAAATAACGTTTGAAGTATTCTATGAAATATCGTATGTGCGAAATATGTTATATTGGGTATTTATAGCAAACACTATCCTGGAACACGAAACAAGGCGATAAATAGCGAAACCATTGAAATTCGGAATGCACGTACAGTACGTACACCTACCAAACAATCAATTATTCTAGTCAGCAATGATATGGAAAATGTGATTCAAATCGGAACAATGTGCAAGCAGGTAGCTCTGAACGAAGGTATATCTGCGTTTCTAAACAATGCCACGTATTTTGAAATGTGGTTTGATGGTTGCACATGCATTGTTCTGTTCTACCTGCAGCTGAAGAGATTGTTGCGCTTGTACTAACTGTACACGTTCAAAACGTAGGTGTTAGTAGTCGACAAGTTTACAAAGCCTGGCTTTTGTGTGGACCCTCTACGTGTCTAGCTTGTTTTGTGCTCCGACCAAAATTTTACAAGCTTTTTTTCAACAAAATGTTCATTTGTTTAGGTATCCTATTTATTGTAGACACAAAAAACAAATCTCTTTCACCTACCGACCTCTTTTGTTTTCCCCTTCGTACCTGTCAATTCACTCGAACCTTTTTGTTAAAAAGACAAAAGTCAAATTGGCAATCAACTCTGAGGAGGTTGATTAAATTTAACAATATTTCTTCCGATTCTCTGTTCGGAGTTGTGTTGTCTCTTATTTTTACCTCATTAATCATAATTAAAAGGATCTTTTCAATCCATTTATAAGGTATTCTGTTAAATGTTTAATCATCCATCATTATCTAAACACGTCCAACAAATTCTACGCAAGTTGGGCCGGCCGCTGGACCTTAATACATTAGTCGCAACATCCAGCGTTTTCATTACCGGCCCCATACAAAGTTTCCATAAACTCGCTTCTAAAAGCTTTCTCAATCGTGAATAATTAAACCTATTATTACGAAGTCCAAAATTGGATTAATAAAATCCTGCCAGGGCGGGTTCCAGTTAGTCGGTTCTTTAATTCATTCCCCTGGCACGGACCGTCTCTAAATGATTAGCGTTAAAACAGAGCTGTAAAATTTTGATTGTAATTCTTTGTACGATTTTTAGAGGACACTTTCGTTCCCTAGTTGGGTCTTGAGAAAAGATCATGATGTAATTGAATGGCTCTGAAATATTTTAGCTCTTGTTAGTACGGAGATTTATTGTACCGTTGTTTTATCTTGATAATGGAATTGGAGGCTTATTTTTTTCAGTTTCCTAAAGTAATATTGTTTATCTAATTTAAGAGAGATATCTTATTTCGCGTGTTGTGTTGATTTTACGATATTTTTTCAGGTAATGTAAAAATTTGGTTACAATAATATTTGAATAGAGTTTGTTGAGTAACTATCTTCCAAATTGTTATTTTTATAAATACTGCGATACGATGAAATATCAACCAAAATATCAAACAAAAGATCATATCACTTCCTACTATGCCATGGATGTACAAATTCATCGATGTCCTCCCATTCTCCCTTTGTTAACATTCTCAGAAAGCAATTGTCGGTAACAGGGTACATGTAATTTATATGCACCTCCATTCCCTTCGCAGATCCGCTATTCTGGTTGCACGTTCATTGCGAGTTTGGTACGAGTACAACTGCTTTCGGATCAGTAATTTGGACCAACTTCTGTTTAATTTTACACGGAAATTTGAACATTGTTGGCCTATCAAGTGCTGTTTGTAAAACTGTATTCATTTCAGTTTTTCGGGGTTCTCGTTTGGAGGCATATGTGTTGTGTAATTAGTTGTGTTCTTTTTTTTGTCGTAGAGTGCTAATATTTTTCTCTGAAATCTAAAAGAAGATGACTTTTCAATGGTTGTTTCATAATTTTAACCTTATACTAAATTGCAGTTTGGTAGAAAACAAACTTATAGTACGCCAGTCTAGAATCAAGTGAATACGAGCCTTCCATAACATTGATCCAATCTTAAAAGAATTCATCCTACTTAAAATACAATTATCACATCGAAACCTACTTCAATCTCACCGTCGAACAAAGATTAATTAATCCTCATCTTGTCAAGTAAAAATCGCATTTTTTCTTTCTAAAACTTCATAACTTATATATTAATTTAATTATAAAGATGATAATTTTCGCCCTAAGCTTGGTGGCGACGCAAATTGCCGAAGTTTCGTATTTATTACAACGATTTGTTTTACATCTTCCGTTGACAATATCCGATGTTATCTGTGTCGGGATTTTATGTTCCGACGCGGTTAATCTCTAGTGTTTATTTTTAATTTTGTACCGTGAATTATGTAGCTGTGTGAAAAATAAACCTTTGATGCAGTACCTATGGATAAACTCAGTTTATATGGGTACAAAAAATACATACTTAGCGAAAAAAAATGTTGTTTTTAGGGCTTAAAACGCGACAGCAGCCTTTAAAATATGTGCTAAAACGCCAAACTAATTTTTTTTTTTCTTTATGAGGTACTTATAATGTGCTTATTTAACACTAGAACTTACCGGAAATCTATAATCAAGTCTTACATCTCTTATTTTACTGATATTCCTAAATCATAATAATATCCAATATATTTTCCTTCACAAATACATCATTGTTTCACAGCCAAACAGAGGCGTGATACACAAATATGAACAGTTTTCCGTCACTAGTTTTCCCTAATCAAACCGTGGGAGGATCCCACTGACACACGAAGATCAGATTAATCGTGTGCCTCATGTAATGCGAGCATTCGGCAAGATTGATGGATGACACGCCCCTAACCCAACGCTGAAGGAGACGGATCGATTTATAAATTTATCCGGTTATAGTAAATACCTTGGTTTGAGACAAAGGCTAAGGCAAAGTTTCTTCATACGTACTTATAATCACGCCTTTTTTCTATGCAGGAGGGCAGAGACCAGGGAAGCCTTTTTGTACGACCTTACAAACTTCTCTTACTTAATTCACAAGATATATGAAAGCTTGTCATACGGGAGTCAGTTTTTTTAAATCTTTAATTGCTTTTTATTGACTATTGACTTTTGTAGACTGCCGTGCCTCGGCACGTAAACCTAGGCAGCTAGTAAATTACAATAACATAATATATTTTAATCACACACATATTTTATAAATGAAAAAATCACGGGAATAGATTTCCATTTGTTACGTTTCAACTCACACACTACTGAACTGATTAAAAAAATTTGCACAATGGTAGCTTATTACCAGGATTAACACATAAGATATTTTTTACTAAAACATGGACAGAGTCACAGTCAGAGACTAGTATAATATAAATAACGAAGAATACACATACTTGACCAGCAGTGGCCACATAAAACCCAGTCAGTAGTTTCCGCTACGATAACGTTGAAGGGCTGTCTGCCAGCTATTGCCTCGTGCACCTAATTACTAACAATACTATGCGTGAACTATACATTGAAGCTTTTGTAGGTTATGTCGATTACGGCGCGGGAATGAGGCGTGCGTTGTATGTCTGTTTGTCTTTGCTGATCGTTGGAGGGGAAAAAGGTGAATGCTTTCTACTGTAATTAATCGCACTTTTTATTGTGTTAAATAGTGTTCATTGCGTTAATGAAAGTTTTAAAAGTACATAAAAATATACTTAGAGCAAAATAGAGAACATATAATTTATAGTTCGAGTGCTATACGTAAGCGTATAGTCTCTCTATACGAAATGATGATTTAAATACTTGTATCATTTTTATCGCTGAAGCAGACCACAATATACTACCCTGTATACTAGTGCTGAACATTAACTAATCCAGGTAATAATTTGAACCTATACTTTCCGAGAGCTATTTTATCCTTGTAGATGAAATTTGTATGTTTGTAAAACTACAAAAACTCCTCATAGATGCTCATGTTGTAGATTATTTAAATAAACTTAATGGAACAAGTAGAAAACCGCTTCACTGTTTGGTCAATGAATTTGTAACTAGAAGACCACTAATTTATTTACGGTTACTTTAAATTCATTAAGGTTCATCCCATTGGTCAAGCGTCGTAATTTATTTCAACTTTATTTTGTTAATTTAAAAACTATTCGGTTTTAAATAATGCGATTTTGGATTACTTTTTTGTTGCTTGAGAATTGTTTTTTATCTTAGGTCGATATTTTATTATTTTTGATACTTAAAATCAAAGGCCTTCGGCCTGCTTAATTTATCGTAAAGGTTTTGCTGTGTCTACTAGCTACCCACATATAATAGATCATAATCCATTTTGTGAATAAACGAATATAAATCGATCATATTTTGTCGATCAAAATAACTCCTTATAATCTAATTCTCACGAAAACGGCAAACAACACACCGCAAAAACTCCACCCATATCCCTATTATTATGATAATCATATTCGCATAACCGCGATCGCATAGTTTTCAATCCATTACCCCTTCTCTTTCGTATCCTTAAAACATAAACGGAACTTAGCTGCCAATGGATTTCGAATGGATTTATAGGCGCGACCGTTCGAAGAGTTTTAAATCCTTTCCGTTTGGGTGCGCTCAATGGTTTTTGTTTTACGTCGTTTGAATTGTAAATACACAAGTTTGGTAATATGTTTGTGTTTGAGACGTTTGCGCCCTATTTACATTGGAGCTTATCTTTACTGATTGTGAATGTACTTTTAAAGTTTGTTTTTAGTGTCTTGTTTATTGCTTGTGTTCGATTTTATTGTTGTTGCGTTATAAAGAGTTGTTTTGACATGTTTTTTGAGTTTTTTATTGTCAATGGAAACTTATTTACGTATTCGGCACGTCATTGTTGACTATTGCAATCGATACAAACCTAATGACCTACTTTTGATTATTGATAGAATATAATAACACTCACAGGAAACCTTTATTCAATGGGATATCAGAACTTTGACATGTTTGATCTTTATAACTATAGCCCAAGAACTTGGTAGAGAGCCTTGAATGCGAGTCAAGTAGAGGTATACAAAATTCATAATTTCGGTAACTCCCAGGCTTACACAGATGACACTGGTTTTTGATATAGCTACTTTATGTTGAAATTACACAGTTTTAATAAATTATTTTGCAGATTAACAGCGTATGCCAAGGTTCACTACTAAGTTTTGGTTCTACAGCAACATAAAAGACTATCAGTTCGCAATGACATTAACAACAAGACTTAACAACTTTATACATAAACCCTCATTAAGACGTAGCCATTTCGACATTGCAATAACAGCTCAAAGTTGGCCAGTTGCAACGGAAGCCAGCGCCATCTTAGCTGCAGCACTGCAATAACTACTGATGACAGTTTTAATTCTGTTTTCGAAAGCGTTTAAATCGCTGTATTGTCTGTCAGCACTTGTTTTTTAAATATGTTTTTTTTTCTTGTTTGTGTTTCGTCGAACTTTTTTATTCGAGTCGTAAGTGTAAAAGAATTGAGGGGGTTTTTTTTATAAAGGAGTGTTGAAATATTGATATTATATTTTTTGAATATTTAAAATTTGAACGTATACTTAAATGTCAGGAGCAATTAAAATTATATTAATTCTTAGGGGTGGTTATAACTTCTTTGTAATTCTTTATTGTACAGAACAGTAAGGTTTGGTATCCTTTTTTGTTTATTCAATAAGAATAGTATAAAAAAGTGTGACAATTTCAACGACCTCCTTTTTTTTACATCGCTTAATTACATATTATTACTTTTGATCTAATATGATCGTTCTTTTTTTGGATACTGACCCATTTAAAGTATTAAGTCCATCCTAACATAGGCCATTTAAGGCCCAAAAGACTTTAACCTCGAAGTCTTAATACGTATGATATAGACCTCCACTCAATAAGTCTTCAGTTCATAAAGAAAGATTAACTTTATAGTAACCAAAAATTGGTTTTGTCTAACAATATTTGCCCTCTCGATAGCGTAAAGACATTGCCAAGTTTCAAACGATCCCACAATTAATTTAGGTGGCAAATCTCTCGATTTTATGACAAAATTTTTAGGTTATAAAATGTCGTCAGTGCTGTTACGCTAAAACCTTCAATTACTTAGAGATTTCCGACGATTAAGAAGGTTTATGATTCTGTTTAGTTGAGTTTGTTATTTCGAATAAATATGAAGACAAATTCTAGGTTAAGAAATCTTAGCAAGTTTGTTAAGAAATTACTGTACAGCTTTTTCTAGTTTAGAAGATTTGTCGTCAAAATTTGTCAGGACGATTTGATACCCATTTTTATTGCAACAATGCAATGTATACATGCTTAATGAACTCTTTTCGGTTTTCATGTGATTTCATATAGTGTTCTTTGGTCCCTGCCTATCCCTTTGAGATAAAGACGTAATTTTATGTACGCATGTTATGCACATATTTATTATATTAGAAAGAAAATATTTAAGTCTAATTAAACATCTTCATTCAAGCATACTTTAAGTAACTTATACGTAACATACAATATAATATATTTCAACAGTTTACGAACAAACCACGGCACTAATTCAGTTTTTATGTGTGTGCGGTATTTAGCTGCACTACTCATTCACTGTAATGAACAGCCTTCCTGAAGAAATGTAGTTCTATGTATTGTAGTTTATTAAGTTAACTGTTTCGGAATGTAGAGGAATATTGTTTACAGTCATGTGAATGACAACAGCGCCGCCAAGCGGTCGCGCGAGGAACTAGACACCTGTCAAGTCTTACGAACTATGTGTTCCGTGGCCACTCTTTTACTTACATATAATAATATCTCGCTTTTTTCCATAGGAGCAGGCGGAGACCAAAAAACTTTACTTAACTTTAACTTATACTTTTTAAAAAAAATCCTATTTCCTATTTTTGATACGGTCTGATATTTATATCAATTTATCATATTAGAAAAAATACGCCGTTTGGAAGAAGAACTTGCCCATCAGTGTGACAAAAATGGGTTAAAAAAGAAAATAGTATACAAGTTTCACATTGATTTCGTACTTAGTAAGCAGTTGAGTGTGATATTATTAGTAAACATAATAAGATATTATATTAGTTATTTCTTCAGCTTATTTATTATATTCCCAAGGTGTTAAAAACAAACATTGTTCCTGTTTAATTCTAAGCTCATCGTAGAAATGCATTATCTGTATAATTTAACTTATCCCCAAGGAACGGGGCTAAAGCACTTTATTATTCAAAACACTGCACAGAGCTAATCAACAACACTGAACGAATGAATGAACCAAACGAACGAGTGAACGAAACCGCGAAACTCTCGGAATTTAATCCAAAGAAATATATAGTACGGAACCAACTAATTAGGTAAACGGGTCGCATGTGTCAGGAGCTACGAATTTACGGGTCGCAATGACGTCACTATGCTATAATTTTTAATCCGCTTTTCCGACCTGATCGGCTTAGTTTTTCATCTTTGTTAATATTGTGAAGATTTTCTCGAATAAGAAAATAATTTGTGTTCTATTTATAGATTTTATTAACTACTAAAGTAATATAAATGAAATTCAGTTAATACCTATTGTGAAATAATAGCACATTATTGTATTCTATACGTATTGTCTATTTATAGCAGCATATTAGTAATCCATTGCGTATGTATTGAGTAAAGATCGTATAAATGCCTTATAGTCAAAGTAAACGTACTGATCTCAATTTAAACTTAAACACACACAACAATTACAAAGCATTTCTAAAGCGCCAACAAAAAACAACACCCTATATCTATTACAATGAAAACTTAAATCCAATTACTGTTGAGCAGTTTAGTTCTATGTTCTGTATCAGTTTTTGTTAGCCTATCGTACTAATTGCTTTCGCAAACACCCTGTATAAAAGTTTTGATAGTTTTAATTACTCTTATTGATTTTACTATAGTTTGAATTTCGAAGCACGTTGCGTTAACGTTTAGATAAAGGGTGTATCGATAACGAGTGTGTGCGTGGAATAAATTTTGAGTTTAGAATGTTGTAAATTTGAATGTCTGTTTGTTCGCTTTGATGTCTAAAATGTTAAAGCGATTTTAGTTTATGTCGTTTGAGCACAAAAGGTTATACAATGCAGATTACGTTAGGCTAAATACGACAAATAGTTTGGAGTAAACGGTGTCGTATTTAACAACTAACTTAAGTCATTGATGTGTAATTTATATTGCCTTACATTTACCGCTTGTAAGAAATTGAATGAACTTTAATTGAATAAAAAACTCCTATCCTGTTTTACAACTTTAGTAAGAAAGAGTGAATAACATTAATTTCTTTGTGGCAAATTACTATTAATTATTTGTCAAAAATGTAGAACATCACGTGCAATTGTCAAAAAAGCAATACAATAATAATATGTAGTAGTAACAACTGGCTTTTTTAGTCCTTGTCTATCCCCTACGGAAAAACATTCGTGATTACATATGTAAAAACTATCTAGATAGTAACCCTAACTTAGAAACTCCGACTGCCGAAATCCAAATTACCATTGCAATGCATATCTAACTAGCAATCGAGTTCTTGTCGAACCTCGTTAGTGAAACTTAGGTCATATACGGTTATCAGTAACATTGATAGTAAATTAGCTGTGGGCACGTATGTGTGTAAATCAGTTCGAGAACACGTAGTAACTATAGTTTTATGATTAATGTGCGCTAACTTTGTGTTTAAGCTGTTGGTTCCGTTTTGTGTGAAAATTTTGGGAGTATTTGAAAATGTTATTAAGTTTTATTTACGTTATTTTGTTGACCAAATTAAGATTAATTAGGTTGGTACTATAAAATTCTTGTGAATCAAATTTAGCAATAATTCCTTTTGCTGACAAGTATAAGATTAATTACATAAAAATTATATTTTAGTATACATTAAATAACCTGAAAAAATACAAATAATTTGTATTTGATCTAAACATTATAAAGAATCATATCAGAAACCTACTTATTCAATAAAACAACTGACATACATATTTGCCCGCTATTCTTCTCCCAAATAATACCTACCATGTGTTCTCGATCGATCGAGTAATTTCAGTGAAAACTCGCGTGTACTTATTCCATTAATTGTCAAAGTTGCGCCACAGGCGGTATCTGTGAGTTCGTTCATATATGGCGCAAGAATAAGTTCTTGTATTGGTACTAAATCAAGTATTGTTGGATTGACCGAGTGTGGGTTATAGGAGAAAGTTTGAGTACGGAAATATGGCTGTATTTGACATTATTTTGACACACGTAAAATGTATTATTTAGTTTATATACGTAAAATAGAAGCTTGATATTAATGGGCTATGAACACAAACAACTTTTAGGCTTGCAACGTTTCAAACCGTTTCGTTAACCATTAGAGCAAGTAATAATTATTTTTGATACACTATTTTTTTTTATTCGGAAAAAATACTTTGACACATCATTTTACAGATAATAAAGTAATCATAAGGAAAAAAATAGATGATACCGATTGATTTATGTCACAAAAAACTCAAGAGTGTTAAACTAAAATCAATAATTGTTTTATTTAGAGCCTTTACGAAAACCTAGGAAAAAGTCTTAAAAAAGATCTTCGTGGGCTAGGAATAGATAGAAAAATAAACTGTGTGGAGCTCCCACACAGTTTATTTTGTTTTAGCATTAAGTATGTATTTCAGACAAACGACGCAAGTTCGAAGTTCATAAATATATTTCTATTTATATCCTAACAGAAACAAGACTAAATATACAATATAAACTTTTTCAAGACTCTATCTCCAAACTCTTTTAAATCAAAGAGAACAAGTTTCCTGATTCTAAATTCAAATTAACTCCGCCATCTTGTTTTGTACATAATATTGGCGCCATTTGCAAGTCGCTTATTAGGTACCATTTTTAACTTTCAATTTTCGAACCAATAAGTTCGGAGGGTTTAAACTACAGGATGTTTGTTAGCAGACAGGGACATTACGTTAAATGGCTTCGGAACTTTAAACAGTTTGTATGAAAATGAATGCTGGGGCGCTTTGGGAGTATTTAGAGTCGCTGTTTTGTTTCGAACGTACTACGACTTTAAATTATTCGACTTAAGAAATATGTAAGCGCATGTATTATTATATTAACTCAAAGTTGTAACAAACATTCTTCTTGGGATTTATGTTTTGACGCAAGTGACACTTGCAAGCGGCCTTTAAAGTCAGTTTCCAGCCAAGCTCAGTGTAACGTGGGCCGAAACATCAAGCAAGTCATTGCCAAATTTTCTAAGTAATATTTATACCAAACTTCAATTTTCTACGCTCAGTAGTTTGAGCTGTGCGGCCAACAGTCAGCCACTTAGTAACGGAAGAGTTTTATATACTATTAGAAGTACGGTTTAGGAACCCGTCTTTCATACCAGTCAATACAGATTTAGCATCACTATCTTAAATGCAATATAATTAAGAAAAAGTATCATAAAATGCATACTTTACACTTTAAACAACTAATATTATGTTTGTAACATGTACCCTTGCAAATGAGACGCGTATACGTTACGTGTGTGCAAATAACGGGACTATGTAAACACGACGCAGTTTAAATGGTTCGGCTCTTGTACTATAAATAGCTTTGTTGATGTATCTGCATACTTCGAATATAGTCTGGGAGCTAGTCAGGGGTCGTAGTTTTTACACTTTTTACTTGTGCGTTTCGCTGTAATTTTGATCGTGTTATATAAAATAAATCTTATAGTAAACTAGTTTACCCTCGTGGCTCTGCTCGTACTTAATTTAGGTAAAAGTATGTATTTTTGTATGTATGGCAATAGGTATTTAACTATATCCCTGCCAAATTTCACGATAATCGGTTTGAAAGTTTAGTCGCAAAAGCGTAACAGTCAAACAGATTTGTGTATAGTTACGGACTGGAAGATTCAAATGGTTTCTACCTGTAATATGCTAATGATTGGGCTGTGAAATGAACAACTTCTTAGTACGAAAAATACTATGACTAGTTTATGATTCAAATAATTCAGAAATGTTCAAACAGCGAGAAATGCTCCGCAATCAGGTTAACCAGTAACCTGACCCGTAACACGAGTTGTCAGAATACATTACCCTTTAACTGCACAGAGCATAAAACATTTATTTTTGTCGCAGCAAAATTCTTAGTAAGCCAAGTCTTCAATCTTGCCCCCTGACTTGTTGATTATGCAAATATCAACTCTATTTCTAAGCTTTTAAAGTTCAAAGTACTTGACAAGTTGCATGCGTGTATGCATGCAACCGTTTCACGCAAACTCGGTTAGGTAAATTGGTTTACATTTAAAAGTCGATAAACAGGGCTTAAGACTTAGATAACGTACAAAGTAAATAATGAGGTAAAAGGAGCATGTAATTTAAAAGTAAATTAAATATTTAAGCGCTAACATCCGTTAAATTGAAACTAGATTTGATTTAAGTGCTGAGTTTACTGGGAGCTAGATGAGAGTTTAAATGAAAAATTCTTACTTATAGAGATGAGCTTTAGTTTTTAGCTGCGTCATGTTCGTGTATTTCTTCGGACATGAAAATATGTTTTCAATCAAGTAGATGCCGTGCTGAGTCAGCTCGAAATAACCAGTGATTTTCAATTTTTTATCATTTACCAAAATTTAAATATACTGTATCTTTATAACGAATTTAGTGTCGATTTTGGTGGCTATCTTGTATTAAGAATACCTTAGATAATGATAAGCCTTATATACCTTCGATATTGGCCTCTACATAAGTACTTTTGGAATACCTTTTAACTTCTATCAACTTCAAAATAACTGCGCACAGGAATAGTGAACTGCCAAATATTATGCTGTTTGCAGTACACAGTTGTATTTTGCAGTTAATAAGCAAAAATAAGTCCCTGAATATACAAAAAAAAAAACTCTTCCTTTCGCTTTCAGCACCGTACATACAAAATATACACAAAAAAGCAGCCGAGTAAAATCACAACAAACCTTTCGCGCAGCTCACTCTGTCAACAAAATCACTCTCATTTAATATAAGGCGTTTGCGTATGAATAGAACACGACACGACTCATCATAATGACAAAGATCTCTACAGACTTAATTAATCATTGTGCTTACTGATTAACATTCCAAGTTGCTTACTAAATTTACATTCAGATGGGATAGTTAAATTATTCGAGATTGAAGCCTGGACTCTGATCGGGTGTTTTGTTTGAAATACTTGATTGAAGTTTATAAGGAAGTGGTGATAGAATATCTTGTATATAGAGAGAAACCTTAGAATTTATACGTTAAATTATATGCAGTTATGTTATTCTGAAAGGTGAGTATGAGTATGACTAGCTTATTTATTTGAGAAACAGTACTGATAAAATCTTTGTATCTTATAATACACTCGCGCAACTTCGCTTGCGTCACATAAATTTTCCCCGTTTTTGTAACATTTTTCACTGGTACTCTGCTCCTATTGGTCGTAGCGTGATGATACATATATAGCCTAAAGCCTTCCTCGATGAATTGACTATTCAACACTGAAAGAATTTTTCAAATCGGATCAGTAGTTCCGGAGATTAGCGCGTTCAAACAAACAAACAAACAATCAAACAAACAAACTCTTCAGCTTTATAATATTAGTAAGTATATATATTAGTATAGATTTCGGTGATCAGTTTTGTAAACAGGAATCGTAGTTGACCAATGCCGTTAAAATAATGCTTTAGTTTTTCTCTATAACTTTGTAACTATTCTAACGGACTTAAAGTAGAACTGTATCGAAATATAACGCGGTTTTCGGTTTACAATATAGGTCCTATGTAATATGGTGTTACCTAGGTGACAAGCCGATTAGATTGTCAAATACCGAGAATTATGGCTAAATTCAAAATTACCTACTGAAATTTATTGTAACATTATTAAAACTTGCCTGAACCAAAAGTCGAACCTGGAATCATGTGACTAGCAGTCTATCATTCAGTCAGTATATATCGTTTATCTTTCAAGTAACTAACCAGCTACTTTTAAAACGATTAATGTAACTCTCAATGGAATAACATTTCGAGTACCAAAGCAAAACCTTAATGAATAACGAAAGTAATTAGTACGAAATATTAGTTACAATTTAACAGTTATCGTACTAATTAGTATTAAACATACAAGTACCGTATAAACATATACAGTTCCTTGAATTCTGAGAATTAAGTAATTAATATGAACTTTGCTTTCTAAACGTTCAACTTCCGTGTTTATTTTTTTTATTTTATGGCTTCTGTTTGGTTCGTTTTGTGTATTGACTTTCTCTAGAGGTAAGAAGTTGGTGTTTTTATACAAGTAGCAATAAAATAAGTATTGGTGAGCGTAATAAATATAATTAAGACAGTTATTTTTTCATTAATTTGCTACCAAATAATCACTTTGATAGTCTTAATAGATATATATCTGTCGAGAAAATATTATCTTGAAAGGTAAAGTCTATAAGACGACCAATCGCATCGTTAAAATTATTTAATAATATTCAGCTAAATGGATATATTTATGCTGTAACTTAGATATTCGTCAAGAATTAGCTTGTTCCTTTAGAATCTGCGAGTCTACAACATTAATGTAAACGTAGGGTAATCTTAACCTTTGACCTACTTAAAAATTATAGGTATACGAAAAATGTACACCAGATACCGATTTAATAGTATTTAAATTATCAGACCGAACCGTTTATTTCACAAAACCGTACATTAATATAATGCAGCGTTATACAGCAATTAATAATTTTAATACCGACACAAACGCAGGTAATTGCAAAAATCATGCTTTTGGAAGTAATTGAACACTTTGCTGTTTAAGCGTTTTGTTATAAACTGTATTTGCATGAATCGTTCGTTTTAAATATTATTTGGTTTTGCAATTGTACAATTTGTTTGTCTTTGCGGTATTGGTATTGCGTAACGCAGGGTTTTTATCGATTCAAAAAGCAATATGTTTGAAAAGTATACAACTTACAGGAATATCTTGGGGGTATCTTTAGTCTCTGTCTTTCCTAAGAGTAATTGTATATGTATCGTAGAAGCGTTAATTTTTCGCTGAGCTATAAGTCTTTAAGTATTATAAAAATCGCAATAAATGAGAAGGTCTTTTTGGACGCACTTACACGCTCGCGATTTTTCATGGGTTCTATATAATTTATCAATGTTAGAGCAAATAAAACTTATCTTCTTTTATGATAATTACATTCCATCTTTTACAACTTGAAAAAATGCATAACTTGTAATACCGTTGGAAAATTCTGCATATTTTTAATCCAGTTACGTAATAATCGGGCTGCAAGATTTCTGGGAAATACACTGATACGATACGAAGAAATATCACATAATTTTTTCAAGCTCTCCTTAGCACGTTCAATAAAATAACTGGGCTGCTTGTAAGCGTGTCAAATATATTATTAAAATTCAAGTATTTTTACAATATTACAAAATATTGCTTTCAATGTAAAGTTTGGTATTATTATATACTATGCTCTACATTGTTGTTAACACACTTGAAGGCATGCGAAGTCCATGACCCGCACTTGGTAAGCGTGGTGGACTCAAGGCCTAACCTGTCCCTTGATCGGGAGACTCTTGCCCAGCAGTGGGACCGGTAATAGACGTATTCTTTGAATATGATGATTGATATTTAATGATACATTAAGTACTTAATATTTAAAATATTTTTGGTAAAACTTATTTGAATCCCCCTATTTCTCTGGGTATATAAGAGTACCTGGTTATTTCTGATAATATCTTTTGTTTTGTAAATTCCTTTGACATCATCCATCTACTTTTACCTGTAAGAGAATTTCTCAGTAAGTCTAATAGTTAAACTCTTAACCCACACAGTTCGTGTCCGCAGAACATTCTAGCGCGGCGAGTAAAACAAACATTTCTATGAACATAACAATGATCACAATGTCTCCCTCGGGGCCGCTACACACATGCATGGAAACCGAACGCTTGTATTGCGTATAACAATGTTAAATAAAATTCTATGACGTGGTACGTATTTATTGGCGAACAGGTAGAATGTTACAGTAGCCGTTCGCAGCGCCGATTAGCTGATTTTGTATAGCATACGTGATTTTTGCACGAATTGCTGCCAGAATTGAGTATAGCAATCACATAGTCTATCAGTTTTATAACTAGTTCAACATTCTACTGCATTACTTTAACAAAATTGTATTTTTTATTTATTTTTCACTTAAATGGAGCAACCAAAAAGTCAAGACAAACACTTTAGTTGCAATACTAAAATTGGTTTTTGAATTCAAAAAACAGAAGATCTCATTTATTTTTGAAAAAAATTGAAATACATCACGTGGGGCCAATCGTTACGTCGAACCCCGGTTTGCTTAAAAGCGTGTGTAGAACATTCCGCTTATACGCCGATGTGTACGGTATATAACATTGTTAAATAAAATGCTCTGTAATGTCTACGGTTAAAGGAACGAAAGGCAACATTTTGCTATAGTCGTATTGTAATGTTCTTTGTATTCTTTGAGATGTTGTCGTGTCGTGAATTGTGAATGTAACGATGTTGATCTGAATTTTAATAGTTGTACAAATTGTACGTTATATTGTATGTACCTATGGCGTTGTTTTAGAAAAGAGCTTTTATAGAAAATCCTTAGTTAGGTGAAAATATTTTTATAGAATCTATCTTACGGGGTCCGAGAAATGAAGCTAAAATTATATATTTAGGTAAGCCTTAAATTTGATAGAATTATGAACTAACGTAATTTTAGTGATAGAGTCCAAAGGGTGATAATTACATAAAAGAGAGCTCTGGATTAAACTGAAATTAATTATTAAAAAAAAATGCCGTGCAGATAAAATTTGTTCAAGTGTGTGTGCATAGTATTTTGTCTCCATGGACTATAAACGTTGCTCCTTTTTTCCCATAGCAAGCAAAAATCTAACTACACTTTATTTATTCAAATGTCCGCTTGTTCGGTCCTCTGGAACATGTAACCCAATAAGATAAAAGTAACCAAACGTACACGTTTACTAATATCCAAAACTCGATCGACAAACATAATATAATCTAAAGTTAACACAAATTGATTCGGCCGTTGCATTAATTTCCTGTACACAAACGTACTATATAGCTACATATATAGTACGTTTGTATCGATAAATAAAAACTGACTTATAGCAACAAGCGAGCGGATGAAAATTCAATATCCGTTCAAGGCAGAGAAATGCAACAATGGCGGATTTATTTTATGAATTGTGAATTTCGAATGCTGTTTATGGTAACGGATTTTAAATGAATATCAAATTAATTCGATACTGAATGGACGTCTTCAAATCGAAAACAAATATGGAAGCGATCAGCGGCAGTTGTCAAAATAAAATTGATAAAAAAATATTATTGCGATATTTCAGAAATAAAACCTACATACGTAATATCACGCCTGTTGTACCCGAAGGTGTAGGCAGCAGCATATGAAATAAACCCGCATTAACAATGGTATTCCCATGTAATAGGGGCGCAACCCTGTTGCCATATTCTTTCCAGAATACGTTGTACTTTCATATGTTCAATATAAAGGAAGGTATTGATTTAAAAGATGTTTGAATCATAAAATAAAATTATTATAAACTACAACTATAGACGATCCGAGGAAAAAGTTCACTCACTGATCGTTCACCAACCAGTGAATGAAACTGGCTTTTACGTGCTCACGTCATTACATATTATTACTTAAATAGTTGCCAACAAAACTATCTTCTGTATTCATAATCGCATTATAAATTTGCAATTGCCAGTTAATACGGCCTATTGGAATGTACCAGTACTTATCGGGAAACGCTAAAGTTTTATTTTGCGTTGTAAAATTTTATTGGTTACATCTACTTTTAATCTGAACTGAAATGTGTTGTTTATGTTGCGGACTACTGTTGAAATGTTAACAAGATCTTGTTGCGAAGGGATTTACGAATTTGCTGGTGATTTTATTCAGTATTTTGAACGTTATTTATATGAGAATAAATTGTATTAATGCTTTTTGATATTGTTGATAGATCAAGTATGTTAAATTTTACTTTAAATTGACATACACTGGTTACTTAATTACTTTAAATACTTTAAAATTGCGTTTGAAATTAGAAAAGCGTTGTAGTAGTAGCAGAAGTCGACATGCGTGATGACATAGGAATTTATTGGTTTCGCAGACATATAAAAATACATACAAACTACAACAAAGTTTGGAACACTTATCTTACTAATAATTGTTAGCTTTTCGTACGTAAGACCATATGCCTAGTGGGGCAATAGTCGCCTACTTTTTACTACACATAAAAAGCGTAAACAAATCTAGATATCACACACCTAAATTACAGCAATATCACAGCTTTATATCCAAAATGTGAGGCGTGTATCGCGGACACAGAGTGCAGTGATTCGATGACGCGGCATGATTGCTCTGCCGAATAACCGATTGATTTACGAGAAACGCCGTTTAGCTGTGCGATGTTCTGTGTTGCAGTTCACTTGTAATGCTGTGTTCGGGGATATTGCTTGTGAAGGTATTATTAGTATGTGGACAGGTTAAATTTGTCTGTTGTAGAGAAGGGAACAAAGTCGAGTGTTTTATCATATTCTGTATCAGTATTAGGTGGCGTTTTGTGTTCTATATAAATTTTAGGCTGAAAAACCTTGATATTTAATTGTGTGAATGAGTTTGAAACTCTTTTACTGTGCATCTTTATAATGACTGACAACTACTTTTTATTTATTGTTGGATAACTTAAACTTGTTACGAATTGATATTTAAATCAGAATTGAATACAAATTTAAATATAATCCGAAGTTTTGCGCATATTTATTTTGCTAGCTACGCTATATTTTATACGAGCCCCAATACAACGCTAACGCTAAAACAAATGTAAAATCGTTTCTAACAATAGCGAACCAACAATCCATATAATACCGTTAATCTTTCCACCGTATAATTGTCACGAACTTTCTTCGAAAAAACCTCGACCGCCGCCATTTGTTTAGGTCTTACACAAAAAGAGATATCGTCGACCAAATAATTACAGGACAGGATTAAAAATACCGACGCTACACGATTCAGAACTTTACGCCTTCTTTTGAGGGTTCCGTAACCAAAGGGTGAAAACGGGACCCTATTACTGAGACTTCGCTGTCTGTCTGTTTGCCTGTCTGTCACTAAGCTGTATCTTAAGAACCGTGATAGTTAGACTGTTAAAAATTTGTTGAATAATACATTTCTGATACTTTTATAAAGAGATTAAAAAGAATAATAAAATACTTAAATATGCTAGCTTCCATACAACAAAAGTGATGTTTTCCCGTTTTTAATAAATAATCATACAAAACGCGAGTGCAAATCGCACCTGGCCGTAATTTTTATTTTGTTTTGGAACTTTTTTCCTCCGTCAACTGTTTTTTCGAGTGTGCAGTGTTTTGTAGTTGCACAACAAAGTACTGCGTGTCGTGCACTCAACGTTGTTTTTGTACCTACATTTTAACTATTTAGCAAGTTTTGTATCATAAACTAGCTTTGCCTGCAGCTGCGCTTGCATGGGAATATGTAGGCAAAAAAACACGTAGCTTTCCCCAGGCAAAGTTTATAATCGGTTCAGTAGTTTATCCGTGAAACAGATATATAGACAAATATTTAATCTCACCGAACCGTTGGTAGTTGGTGCCTTGAATATTCAACTATCTTTTATATTTATATGGTCACCCATCAACAGACCAACCTCGGTAAACGTAGCTTGACATTGGAAGTCGATCCGCTCGTCTATTGTTACTTAGTTACGAGTTCTTCTTGAACTATGAATAAAGAATTCCTAAATAATTATAACAAAATGAAAAGCCATTATCGTGTACCCACTTAATGTAAATCATCCGCCATCTAACCTAAATCTAAAATAGCTGTTAGTCCTAACATTTTAACCCAAGCACTAAATATTCATCAGGCAAATAATTCAAATTGCCCGGAATATTCAGCCAGAAGAGAATACAGACGTTATTACAAAAATAAACATTATTATTTATTCAGCTGAAACCTTCAGCACATTCTAAAGATAACTTTAGCATTGTGAGCTGTTTATGATGTTCAGTCAGCTATTCCTAAATACAATAGTATTTAGGAATAGCTTCCTAGACGCTGTTAAATAGCTCTATAGGACTGACTGTATGCTTGCAAGTGTTGTAAGGTTAGAAAATAGTTTATTATTATATTTATTAAGGGTAGTCTTATACTTCCTCAAAACTAATGGAAACCGTCAGTTTATTTTCATCTTTCATCAATATCACATTTATTGTTGTTATGTCAAAGCCCTAAGAATAAGAGTCATAATAGTATATTATTTGCGAGGCAACTTTCAGTGTATAGTTAGCACTGAACCATAGACATTGTTAAGTAATTGAAAATATATTCTATGATCAACTTTGAAGAAGAATATTTTTCCAAAAATAAACTATTCTTATTCAAAAAATGTTTTCCAACATTTTAAAAGTCAAAGTTTAAACTGCTCGAGCAATATTTGACAAAAACTGACTATAACAAACTTGTAAGTTTGTCGTCTACGAAAGCCGATACAAGACGCTCTACGAACTAGCTACGAGTCGTAGCTTGTAGATTGTAACTCGTAGCACATCGGAATATTGGCTACGAATTTTAGATGTTATTTGAATGATGGATTGTGAGTTTTGAGTGTCGATATACATACATATTTAAAGACAGGAATACAGTACGATTTCTTCGTATTTCTTGTGATGTTATACATATTATACTGATTTCTGTGGGGAAAGATAGATGTTGCAAAATAACTCCTAGCAGATACGGCCTATGACGGCCTTAGGACAAGCCATGATTTTAGGTTTGACCTAAAATCATGGCTTGTCCTAAGGCCGTCATAAAAGAACGTCACTATTTCATTCCAAACTATAGGTACCAATGTTTTAACAATAGCGATTAAATTTTACAAACCCGAAGTCATTTTCATATCTTAATAAACAAAACTGTGCTCTTCAAAGGATTCCCCCTTTTTAAGTAATTTAATCGACTTAAAATATTTTCAAAAACATATTCTACCAAGAAAATCAAAAGTGTAGTTCACATTCTAAGTAAACTAAGTAATTGAAAGTGAGCCTACAACACAGGTCAGTGTAACAAGAAGTTCGCTTTAATCTCTACGTTTAGCAAACGGCTTAGCAACCGCTTAAGATCTACCGTCTATAGAACCTTAGGATAACTGTATGAATGTACAAACAATCTATTTATAGAACATACACAGGCTATTTTTAACTTAAGTATTTCTGTTCAAGATAGTGCATTTGAAATTGAATAGTTACTGGCATCAAATAAGCAAAACACAGTTAGTCTTTTTGCATATTTGATGTTTTCTTAATCCTACTTCAAGTATGCTTTAGTTTAGAATGCGGGCAATAAAACGAGTCGCTGTGTTGAAAAGCGGTGGGTAATCATTATTTCTTTTGCTGCGAATACACATACGTAGCAGCTAGGTGCTTTCGTACTAATATCGACTATCGACAACCGGCTACCTATCGAGAAATGTATGAAAATCTGATCGGCACCACTAGCGGGCGCCGTCGAAACCATTTTTGCCAAATATTTTGCAAGTCAAACTCTCGATAATCCATAGTACTGGCTGTAGAGAGAGTTGTTGCCCGTGGTATGCATTAAAAACATTTTAGGTGGGGTATCGTTAAAGGGTAAAGTCTAAACATTTACAAAAAACAGTATATTTTGAACGGTGTTCAATTCAAATACCATCCTAATTATCTTCTAAGTGACACGTTTAAAACGTACATAGGTGTATAACCGAGGTACTTGAGTTAAGAGCCATCAAACGGCCATCAGGCATCGCTGGCTAAAATCATTACCGGCGTTATGGCCCTACATCAAAGTCTAACACGCCCTAACTACGAGTGATCGAGAGACTCATAATGGATTCATATTTACGTGTATTTTATGACACGGTAATTAATGTTTTGTTTTCAAATAAATTTAATTGGTATAGTTCTTGATTTCCAATTGAGAGTACCGTTTTGTAGGTGTTTTATTTAGTGGCTGGTGAAAGTTCTTAGAAATAGTTTTAATAAAACCTTTGTTAACGGAATAGAATTGTGTTTTGTTCCCATAAAAATAACTCTAAAGATCACGACTATACTAATAGTTGTAATATTTTTCTAAATATTTATGAAGAATTAACGAAGAAAAACTAAGCTTAGGCTACAGTCCAAACACATAACGATACAAATAAATATTAACAAGCGGGGTATAACAAGCGGGGAAAAATTTGTACGTGTGTAGTCCAACTTTCCTTATGAATAATTACGCCAAACTAGTAACATTTAACTGTAAAAATATTGTAAGATCCGTGGAATGTGTAAGAAAAATATGCGAAACAGCTGACATAATAGCACTTCAGGAAACGTGGCTATTGCCGCATGATATTCCATTCCTGGGCAGCATCAGCGATAATTTCGCGTTCACTGGCAAGTCTGCCGTGGACACTTCGGCCGGTGTCCTCCGCGGCCGACCATATGGAGGCGTGGCAATACTATGGAGGAAGTCTGTGTTTCCTTCAGTGTCTGTGTTGCAGTGTAGTAGTAATCGCATAGCAGCTATTAAGATTGCGATACGTGAACGTTCTATGCTAATTATATCTGTGTATATGCCTACGGACTCAAAAGACAACTTGATCGAGTTTACGGAGTGTCTTGGCGAAATAAACTCTATAATTGAAAATAGTGATGTGGAATCTGTGTATGTGCTGGGAGATTTCAACGCGCACCCGGGTGAGTTATTCGCTAATCGACTTTTAGACTTCTGTGCGGAACAGTCATGGGCGTGCGTTGATTTTGATATGTTACCGAACGATTCACACACTTTTGTTAGTGAGGCACACGGGTGCCGCCGGTGGCTCGATCACTGCGTGGTCTCGAGCGCCGCGCGCGCAACTATCGATCACGTGACTATATTGTACGATACGTACTGGTCTGATCACTATCCTATGCAGTTAACTTGTAATTTAAATTTGATAAAGCCTAAAATTATAATGAATAGTTTTTGTAAAAATAAAGTAATATGGGGTGAAAGGCAGGCGTGTCAAATAGAGACTTATTATAATTTTTGTCATACAAACTTAAGGGATATCGACTTTCCAGTGGAATTTGCTACTTGTGCTGATAAAATGTGTAACTGTACAAACCATAAATCATTAATTAATGATATGTATAAAAGTATTGTGCGTGTACTGTCTGAGGGCGCGAAATATTCATACAGCGCGGCTTCAAATCCTGGGAGGGGTAAACACATAATAGGCTGGAATAGACACGTGAGAGAGGCTCACGGTAAGGCTCGACAATGTTATCAGAATTGGTTATTGTATGGGAAACCTAGCTCTGGATGGTTATACAATGAAATGACAGAGTCTAGGCGAGCGTTCAAGTTAAAATTGAAATGGTGTCAAAATAACCAAGAAAAAATTAAAATGGATATCATAGCTCAACACCATTCCAATAATAACTTTAATAAATTTTGGAAATCAACAAATAAATTGAATTTGAAGCCAAGCCGACCCGTGAGCGTCGATGGAGTTCACAATCCGGACGACATCGCGAGATTATTTCAGCACCATTTTCGAGTTGAACCGTTTTTGAGGCCTGCGCAATCGGATCTGTTGTCGGTGTCCGGTGTTGGGGCTACGTCTGGAGATATCAATGTAAGGTTTACTGCAAAAGATATAGCTTTGGTCATAAATTGTATGAAAAGAGGAAAGTCTCCAGGTCATGATGGCCTCAGCATTGAGCACCTGCGACACGCTGGGCCACACTTGCCAAGGGTTCTAGCTTTGTTATTTAATCTGTGTGTTAGCCACTCCTACCTACCGGACGATCTCATGTTTACTGTTGTGGTCCCTATTGTAAAAAATAAAACTGGTGATGTATCGGATAGGTTAAATTATAGGCCTATCTCGCTAGCTTCGGTCATAGCGAAGGTATTGGACAGTCTGCTTGACGGCCATTTAACTGAACATATAAAACTGCATGACGGTCAGTTCGGTTTTCGGGCTGGTCTATCAACTGAAAGTGCGATCCTGTGTCTCAAGCAGACTGTGCACTACTACACCTCGCGTAAGACGCCAGTGTACGCGTGTTTCCTGGATCTGTCCCGGGCTTTTGATATGGTCTCATACGACCTATTGTGGAATAAAATGCGTCGAGACACTAGTCTGCCCCCTGAGATTGTATCGATATTTGAGTACTGGTACAATAACCAGAAAAATACTGTTAGGTGGGCGGATAGTAGATCGGATGAATACGGGTTAGAGTGTGGGGTGAGGCAGGGAGGGTTGACTTCACCGAAACTTTTTAATTTGTATATTGACCGCCTGATTGGAGAGCTGAGCAGCACAGGAATTGGATGTCATATCGAGGGAATTTGTGTTAACAATATTAGCTACGCAGATGACATGGTGCTGCTCAGCCCTTCAATCGGAGCGTTGCGCAAGTTACTTCGAATATGTGAAAGGTATGCGGAGGCCCATGGGCTCAGATACAATGTTAAGAAAAGTGAGGTTATGGTTTTTAGAGCTCCCAAAAAAGATTACTCAGATATACCACCCGTCTCACTCTACGGTACACCTTTAAACAGAGTCACTCATTTCAAGTATCTGGGCCATTGGGTCACTGAAGACCTTATAGACAACATGGATATGGAGAGAGAACGTAGGGCGCTGTGTATCCGCTGTAATATGTTGGCTCGCAGATTCGCACGTTGTACTGAACAAGTGAAGGTCACACTATTTAGGGCATTCTGTCAGACCTTCTACACGTGCAGTCTGTGGGCCAATTACACGCAGGGGACGTACAGCGCTCTGCGTATACAGTATAATAATGCGTTCAGGGTGTTGATGGGGCTGCCGCGCTACTGTAGCGCGAGTGGCATGTTCGCGGAGGCGCACGTGGACGGCTTCCATGCGATCATACGCAAGCGCTGTGCCTCGATGCTAGCCCGGGTGCGCGGCAGCCCCAGCACCATGCTGACGACGTGTGCCGGCCGCTGGGACTCGGTACTGTTGGCACACTGGATAGGCCTCCACACGAGAGCAAGCGCCTGACTTATGTGTACTTGTATTTGTATTTTTACTAACATTAGACTAAGAACATTGTTACTAACAAGAATATGGACAAAGTCTGAAATAAATGTTATTATTATTATTATGTATGTCTTTTGTATATCTCGGGACTATGGAGTCCCGGACATTTGGAAGGCATGCGTGGGGCCGAAGCCAACACGTAGAGGCCCTTTTTAGACAGCTTTAATCTATCAATAATGTGTGGTGTCACAATCCGGTGATTATCCCTGTTTACACTATAAAATGCACCCAAGGACAATCACCGGACTGTGCAGAACTATGGCAAAACTAATGGGAAAAAACTACTCGGGCTATGGGGATGGGGTGCTGATGGACTGGAAAACTATGCATCTACGGGGACTATGGCGCCTGCCTATAACAATGTAAAACACGTATAAATGGCAGGCGGAGACTCGCCAACTCACAAACTGGGCCCCCCAAACTAGTCGCTCAGAATGCAACAAGGGGGCAACAGGGACGTGAGCGGCTGAAGGACGGAGAGGCCTCGCTGGACGTTAAACTCAGATCACTTGCTCCCTGAGGGTCCGGCATCACTGGCCCACTAGCCACTTACGCTCAGCATCCGTCCTCCGAACAGAGTGGGATCTCTGCTCTCGCGACTCCACTCTGGACGGCCAATGAAGGCAAGCCAGAGGCGGGGGACCGCTTCCTCGTCAGTTTTCACTCCGACCAGCCAACTAAGGCAAGCCGGAGATGAGGAAGGGTGACTTCCCCCTGGAGCACTCAGGTACCGCGGGGTCGCTACTCCCCGTCACCTCGCCTCGAGGTGCCCTGCGGGCTTATTATTATTATTATTATTAAATCAATCAGTAATACTATTCAAAATTCAATCACAATCTGACTAGTAATGTTGTTAAAAATACTTTCAACATATTTACACATTAAAACATTAACAAGCAATTAAAACATAAATGTCAATATAATTATACATATATTAATTCATAGTCTATCTCAATATTCTTTGAGCTATACCTAGCAGAGATTCTCCGTAATCCGATTATAAGGAAGACTTGATATTTCCTAGAAGTTTGTTGGCAACGTCTAACCCGCTGTTTATCATAATCAAAGTGAAATAACACTCACTTGCTAACTCAAACCTTCATAGCTTCAGAACGAGTCATTGAGACATACAAATGTATGATTATTTTTTAAATTACGTCTATATTTTGAGTACCTTCGATCAGGGTCTATAAATTATTTTTGTAGCGTTAAATTTGTACCGCTTGTAGTAGTTTATGCTTAGTTACGAAGACCCAGGTTGAATATAATAAACTATTATTTATCTATTGCTCGTAAATATATTAGTCGAAGTAATCAAACAATGCGTTAATCCAATACAACTCAGCATCATTAATAAGAACATACAATAATTCAAACACAATTTTTAAAATAACCATTTGAACATGAACTTCCAAAAACCGTATTGACAAATATTTCTACCAATCACACAAGTAGCCGATAGTTTTACCACAAAATTTCACAGTTGTATTCCCAATGCCTGCCTAAAAGCGGTACTGCTTATATCAACCACTCTATGGCAAAAAAAATAATAACGAAACAATTCGTAAATATAATTAACTCAGCATGACTCATCAGTGATAACAAGCATGATAATTACACGACAATAACATTTCCGACTTAAAACCCGTTAATAATAGCACTAAGTTCTCTAACAACTCCCAAAATCCGTATTGACAAAACATTATCAATCTCACACGAAGCTGATGTTTCACAGCTGTATTCCCAACATATTTGGGTGTGTAATGCCTGCCCAGAAGCGGTAACGCATATCAACAACTCTATTGCTAAAAAAATAATAACGAAACATATAAATATAATAAACTCAACATGAACCATCAGTAATAACAAGCAAGATAATTACACGACAATAACATTTCAAACTTAAAACCCGTTAATTATAGCACTAAGTTCTCTAACAACTCCCAAAAAGCGTATTGACAAAACATTTTTAGCAATCACACACGAAGCTCGATAGTTCCACCACACAATTTCACAGTTGTACTCGTATTCCCAACATATTTGGGTGTGTAATGCCGGCGCCGGATTAGCCTCCCGTTGACACCCCGCTATTTATTTTAGATGCTACTTGTTTGTTCACAATTACACCGAAGCGTACCGTATTGATCGAGTTTATTATGTTTTGTATTGCGGTGCTGACGGATTTCGGCAATCTCTTAAGCTGTAATCCTGTCTCGTTGGTTTTAGGAGCTTATACTTAGTGTTATAATGCGAATAGATTAAATATGTGTTTATGCATTTACCTGTGAACGTTAAAGATTAGTAACATACATACATTGGAGACATATTATAATATTATCTCTGCATTAAAATAATATGAACTGACACATGCTATGAAGGTATTTTACGATTATATTGATATAAACACACATTCTATTAAATATTATTAATTAAAAGTAACTTAAACGGAAATGCAATTTTCAATTATGACAATCTTTCGACATTCTGATAGCTATCTAGAGTGCCCGTAGCGCATTCCGAAAGGACTATTTTTATAGTAGTTATGCGACTTAATTTTTTAGTACCTAGCAGTATATTTATAGTTTTTTAAGTGTCAAACGCTCTACATATCGAGTTTAACATATAACACATCAGTTTCTAAAATAAGACCATCGGTATATAAAACTTACATCTCTTTAATAATAAATTGTAGTAACAAATCAAACGAGAATCGTATTACTAAACCGTAACTCCCCATCAAACCAAACTGACATTGACATTTACTATCACTTGCAAACTCCAATTTTGATCGCGCTATCAATCCCTATATCTTAATTAAGCCTCTGATATATACAACTATATAAATGTATATTATATATTCTAAGTATAAGTATTTGACTGCCTCTGTAGCCTGGTGGTCGCGTATACGACTATCTCTGAGGTCTCGGGTTTGATTCCTGGTTTGGGCTGAGTAGTTTTGGTCTATTTCATTTATTCTAGAATTCGTCAAAGTCAATAGTAGCCCGGAGTTTGGTAACGTGAATGGTATATTGGCAATAAAATTGGTCTAATGGAATAGGTTCGCCTCTTTATAACACAGGATTAACATTCTTAATACTGAAACTTGCGTGCATTTCATACACCTCATTATACATCTTCATACTGATATTATGTATGTACATATGTAACATTGTAAATGGCAAACCTAGGTATATTTCATACAATTCTGCTTATACCTTCTTGCATAACAAGCGTGATATGTATGTATATACTCAAAGTAAGTCACAAATGCAATAATCATTTATCATGCGACTAAGAGAGTAATCAACGTTGGATCTTAATTAAGTGACGATCTTATTTGCGACTGTGGCGACATCCGGCGGCCGTTTTTTACGTTTAATCTTGATGTTTAATTTGTAAGGTTATTGGGTTATTTAGTGGGTTGTATTTTAGAAAGTATTGCTTTAATAAACTAATGGAGTTCGTGGCGATAAATAAAAGAAGTTAATGGCGTATGCATTTTAAATTTTATTATATGGAAATTAAATAGTGTGATGAAAACATTAAATAAATATAACATAAATGATATTTTTGTGTTTCATATAATAGTAATAGTTCTGTGAAATCGTTACGAATGTCGATAAATAATATCGATTTGTTAATGAGTATTTTTTACCACTACTAAATAAAAAATGTAGGCATTAGTTTACAAAACAGGCAGAGTCCCATCAGATATTTTCATCTTTTTATTTATCAGTTAGGGTTATCCGAAACTTATCCGTCTCACACAACCACTTAAGTTCTCAATTCACTAATAAAATATTTAATATAATCAAAATCACACAAGTTAACGCTTTAAACATCAAACCTAACTATAAGCCTATATATGTAATAAGTTGTAAACTTAGACGTTACGTCATAAGGCTTTAACATCGTAATCAATTTGACGTTCAGTTTAACAGCCTTCGGATAACTTCGGCTATGTTCGGTTTTAACTGTTATGATAAATTTATCTAGGAATACATTTATAGGTACGTATATAAGCAGTAGTAGTATATAGCTTATTTTAGAATCAGATGACCGTGTGTGAAATTTTGAAAGACAGAGTTATATTTATTTACTATACTCGGTTTTGATGAAAATAAAAAAGGCTTACGATTAATATACAATCTTTACTACTTTAAATATGCAGTTATGCTGCATATTTAAACTGAAATAAAGATTAAAATACAATATATTTTTTCACAGATCATTTCAACGCTTATGAATTTTTCAAAGGTCCTTATGAATAAGATATATAGACCTACGAAAAACTTTAATATTATATTGTTTCCATGAATATATGAAATAGATATACGATCAAACAATCTTACATAAACAATGTAATTTTGTAATTAAAGCCTTCAATTTAAATTAATCTTCGGTTTATTTTTATATCTGTTTAACTGTTCTACTAGCAATATCGTAAGGAATGTAATAAAACGTAGACGTATTGCAAATATCTTTGAGAAACTGTGGTCTATGTGGTTGTTTGTTACGAGATAAATACATACTTACATAATTTATAGATAAACTTAGGAGTTTAGTTTTATATGAGTAAAACTGCTTAAACACTCGATTTTAAACTCTCGTGACTTGTACACATAATATTATAATGCAAGGGTCTTAAACGTGAGTAAAAATTATACAATCTTTAATTTTCAATTGCATTTAAGACCTTTTACATTTTAACTGAAACAAACATTAAAACAAAATTAAGGTTTTTAAAATAGAAGCCCGTTTAATCTTCATTGGTAAATAAAAAATACTTTTGGACACACAATTTACTTTTGGTCAAGCAGTATACATAAGTATACAATATGTGCTTAGC